>NC_057865.1:171380544-172580544 GCF_019393635.1 Dromiciops gliroides
TTTAAAGATTACAAATTATAGAAAAGCTGCTGATCTGCATTAGTGGAATGAGCTTCCACAACCGAAGCTCCCTTCAGTCATGAACTCTCTCCTCACCAAAAGTAAATATACAAATCTATAACATTTCAAGATTTCTAGTGTTCTTTCTGCATATCAACTTTGGAGGTAAGTAGATTATTATCTCCATTTTACAGGAGAAACTGAGGCTCAAAGGGGTTGGGTGACCAGCCCAGAGTCACAGAGTACCGGGACTGAAACCTAGTACTTAATAAAGACTATTTTATTCATCCATCCATCCATTCATTTATTCTAGCACCAAGGCCCATGTGTTGTACCACACATGCTTCCTACCTACCCTGCAGGTCTTTTTGTGAACATTAAATGAGGTAACATATGTAAAGCACTTTTGTAACCATGAAATGCTGAATAAATAAATGTCAGTGGTTTTTAATGTACTTTAGGACTCAAGATATAACTAGTAAGGGGGCAGCTAGGTGGCACAGTGGATAGAGCACCGGCCCTGGAGGCAGGAGTACCTGAGTTCAAATCCGGCCTCAGACATTTAACATTTACTAGCTGTGTGACTATGGGCAAGTCACTTAACCCCAATTGCCTCACTAAAAAAAAAAAATATATATATATATATATATATATATATATATATATATATATATATATAACTAGTAAGAAGATATCCCAAATAATACAATAACCTGACCTTCAGCTCCTGAAGACCTAGATTAGCCCTGACCTAAGGATTTGCTTGATTAGATTTCCACAGTACTTGCTTTGCAGACATCTCCAGTCCTTGTTGGGGGTGCGGACACTCAGCAAGAACACCCAGGTCTACAGAACCAGATCCCCAGTCTCCAGGCTTGCATCAGTAGTCTGACATCCCCCACACTCGACAATAGAACCGATTGTTATGCCAATCGGCAGGGGGTGGAGGAAGTTTGAAGATCTGTCTAGAAATGCAGGAAGCAGTATAAACTCTGCTGTAACTAAAGCTGGGGCCTTCAAAGACAAGTGTCCCAAAGAATGGTTTTGGAAAATACAGTTACGTTGATCCCAGTAATACTACCTAGCACGGAGTTGGTAAGCAGGAGGCAAGACATATTTCTGCCCTAGTGACTCCATTTTTGCATAGGTAACTACTGAAAATATGTTTATGCTTGAATTTAACTTCTAATTCAAAACAGACATTTACTAAAGCATAAAGTACACTGGCTTCTCCAGGAGAAATAGTTGAATTAAGGTTAAGGCATAGAAGATTTTTTTTTTCTGTTTTTAACTGAAGCTTGAATACAGTGATTTTTCATGGACTCCCAATGTTTTGGTCATAAGCTCATCTTCATAGGACAATCTGAATCATGGATTTAGAACTGGAAGGGACCTCAGGACAACTAGTTCAATCTCCTCATTTTACAGATGAAGAAACTGAGGCCCAAGGAGGTCCAGGTCTACTTCCTCCAAAATTCATAGCTTTTAATGATTCCCATATAGTCTCATGTCATGGGATTTAGAGATGAAAGGGGCCCTAGAAAAAAATCCAGTCCAACCTCTTTAGTTTACTGATAAGGAAACAGAGTCATAAATGATTTGTCATTTACCTTGATATTACAGAAGATTCAGATTTATAGAGATTTAGACTCTAATTGGTCTAGCTTTCACTAGGGCAAGTTAAAATAACAAATGATTATTCCATGGCAGAGGAGGGGAAATCCAAGAGAACTACTCAAAAATGAGATGTTAAAAAATTAATATATTACCCACTATGCAAGGATTGCTGGCATAAGCAAGTTCGGTGAAACTACTGAGCATCTTCTATAGCCCAATTAGAAAGTGGGCCCACATGAATGAGATCACAGATTCCCTTGAAATGTATTGAAGTTCTACATATTAGCTTTTCTAATATTTTACCATATCATTTTAGGGCACATGGTCCAATAGAAAGAGGGAAAGACTTGAACACAGGAAAGAACTGTGGCCATGCACAAGGCACGTAACTTCTCCAAGACTTCATTGCCTCATCAGTAAAATGGGCCTAAGAGTACCTGTACAAGATGTAAACACAGGTGACAGGTGTTGATATGGTAACAAGGTATTAACACTCAATGATCCCTTTACAAAATAGAACACCTTTTTTCTGTTGGAGTTAGGGAAACCTGGCCATTGGAGGAGTAAAATAATAAATTAACCATATGTCTAGGGGTCTTAAATAGCTAACCCTAGAGGCAGTGGACCAGTTTTTTAGTTGGAGATAGTCAAAAACAAGACCCAATAATCAGGGAAGAACTCATCCCTTCACCATCACCCCAGTCTATCTGTCTAACAACAGGACTACTGTACTAAAATGAGACATTCCATCCAGCAATTATAGATTCATTTTGAAAGAATTCAAGGAAGAGTTAGGAGAACTATATGGATAGAGAGTATAGCTTCAAGAAGCATGACCTCCTTCTATCAAAAAAGAAGAGAGCCAACCATGGACTCATGACAGAGCTAACCCTGACAATTGAAATTTGGTAATAGAGGAGAGCAGACCTTGGGAGGCTAGCAGAAAAATCTGCCCAGATGAGACAACGCGTATAAGGAGGTGGAGAAGTTTAGAGAGGACCCCAAGGAAAAAACAGACTTTAAGGCTGAGTAGAACTGAGGAAGTAGCCTTGGACACAAATGCTCCCTACACATCTGCCTTATTATCAGTATACTATAATTTTGAAAGCAATCTTCCTATGGATTTGTATCTGGAGAGTACACCCCAGGTTCATGGGGGAATTTATTGTTGTTATTACTGGTTCTCTGTTTTCACAAAGGACCAGTGACATCATGGGGTGATCTTGACTTGCTCATGAATTGGATTTAAATGAAGCCAGATTGTACAAAGTCATTAGTCTCCCTCCCTCTTCCAGAGTCATCCAAGTCCTGGGGCAAGAAAAAGTCAACATGACTAGTGATGGCTCAGCATGCAGAACATGGCCCTGGCATCTTTGATGCCTGACCAAGCTCTAAGTGTTCCACCGCACCTGATTCAGTCACCTTTGTGAACAGTAGAACAAATAGTTTTCACCTGCACATCCACTAAGGGAAGTCTTCACATGCTTGAGGTACACATTCCCCTAACTCACAGACTGACAGGTTTGAGGCCTGTTGGTTACCCGCACCCTAATTTAGCCCATCTGCTGAGACAGTTTTACTGGGGTGTGGTCACTGAGGATGCTACAGCTTCCTGGGGACACAGATGAGATTTGGATGAAAGGTAGACACCAAAGGTGAATGAGCAGATCTGAAAAGGGGTTGGCAGCCCTCAGACCTGAGGTGTTAATCTTCCCTGAATGTGCCATACACTGTAGCTACTGTCTGTACTATAAGATCTTAGTAAATATCTTTGCTCAAAATTAATTGTGAATACTGGCTGGCTTTTAAAGGTATGCACAGAGGTGAGATCTCTTGCCCCTACAACTTTAGTAGAAGTAGATGTCCAGATCCACAAAGGTACCCTAGAATCTGTGGGAGTAACCACCAACCTTCAGGGATCCAGCCCACTATTATGAGTGAAAGTTGGAAAGTAGCCCAGAAGAGGTGCTGCATAAGGAAAATACTATGTAATTGTGTGCGATTATCATTTCCCACAAGGATAGGATGAAAGAAAATGAATGAAAGTTACAGCAGGAGAGATGTAAATGAGATGAAAAATGGGATTCCTGATAGGGTTCTTAGGCACTGAGTTACTGGTAAAGCCCCTGGAGCCTTCTTTCAAAAAAGGGATAAATGCTTTAAGTGTGGCCTTATTTGAAGTCAATGCTGCTTTTGTGGGGGTATTGAGTCTTTTGTTATTTCAGGTTCTCATGAACAGTGGCCACACCCCAGTAAAACTGTCTTGGCAGGCAAGCTAAACCAGGTTGAGGGTAACCTACAAGATTCAAACTCATCTGTGAGTTAAGGGGATGTCTACCCCAGCACATGAAGACTTCTCTGTGGAATGTGTAAATGAGAACAATTTTTCCAAAGGCCACGAAGGTGGATGAAGCCGGTACTGTGAATATCTTAGAGCTTGGTCAGACATTGAAGACCTCAAGTTCCTCCAAACCATCACCAGTCATCTTGACTTTCGTCCTACCACTGTACTTCAATGACTCTGGAAGAGAGAGTGAAACTGATGTCTTTATGCAACTCTGCCTCACTTAAATCCAATTCTCCTGCAAGTCAAGACATTACCCCATGATGTCATTGATCTGCTTCAAAACAAAAAAAGACAAACAACAACAACATCCTTTCTCTTAGTATATTTTTATATCCCTTTAAAAAATGCTCATCCTTTTTAGAAGTATAATCCTAATACATGTTAATGAGAACACCCTCTTCTTAATGATATCTTTTCCATCTTATCTTGTCACTCAGTATCTGAAATCCCCAAGTGGGAAGGATATACAACACCCAGAGTTGCATAAAAAATACTTAAGTGATAACAAAGGAATAAGCTCTATCAGAGCTGAGACTAGAAGTAGGATTGACAATGTTGAGGAAGTCATTTAACCTCTTTATTCATTTTTCTAATGGGAAATACTAATGTTTGTGTATGTGTCATATCCCTCTTCTAGAATATAAGCTCTATGAGGATAGGAACCCTGTCTGATCTAAACTCTGTATCCCCCCTCCCCATAACATAATGCTTTCCACAGAGTCTACATACCTCAAGCATCGTACTATATGTAAAAGCTCTAAGGGGAACCATAAAGGTCAATAATATAAGGTTTCATTATTATCCACGATCCCTTGCAGTTTGGCTTTTGATCTCATTACTGTCCTGGAACTGCTATTTCTATACTTTATGACCTTTTAATTGCTAAATCCAATGGGCTTTCTTTAGTCCCCACCTTTCTTGACCTTTCTAATCATCCTCTACTTCTGGGTATTCCCCACTCCTAAGATTTCTAGATATTACTCTCTACTGGTCCTTTTTCTATCTGCCTGACTATTCCGTATACTATTTTTTTGAAAAATCATCATCCATCTCCTCTCTGCTAAATGAGAATCCCCCAGTCAAATTAGACCACTAGCAGTTCCCCAGTCTTCATCCTGCAACTTTCTACCAACAAGGACTTAGGCAGAATGCTCCAAAGTTCTGCCCTAGACTCTCTTCTTTTCTTTCTCAATACTCTTTCTCAAGGTGATTTAACATACTCCACAACATCAATTAACATGTCTATGTAGATGACTCCCATGTCTAAACCCCCACTCCCTCTCCTGAGTTCCAATTCCATATGTCTAACTGGATATCTCTACCTGGATATTCTGCCAGGACCTCAGTATATTACAAACTGAACCTATTCATCATTTTCTCCACCTTCAAACCTTGCCATCCTCTCATCCTTCCAGTTTGTACTGAGATAGCACCACTATCCTCCCAATCTCTCATACTTTAAATTACCCCATAGCCAACCAGCTGTCCCCTTCCCCCACCCCCACCTTATCAGTTCCAGAAATTGTTCCTTCACAATGCCTTTAAAATTTATTCCAGCCCATTCACTCATACAGCCATCTTCCTATTTCAGGACCTACTCATCTCTTTCCTGGACTGTTAAAACAATGCCACTTAACTGGTCTTCATGCTTCCACTCTATCCTTCATACCTTTTCCAAAATAATATTCCTAAGGCACAGGTCTGACTATGCCACTCTCTGCTACTCAAAAACATTCAGGAGTTCCCAGTTCCCTATAAGACAAAATACAAATTCCTTAGCCTAGCATTGAAGGTCCTCTATAGGACAGATCTAACCTATCTTTCCAGTCTTGTTTTATATTATGATTCCCTTTCATGTACTCTGTATCCCAGCCAGATTGGACTAATAGCCACTCTGCAATCTCATCCTACAATTTCTCACCCCCATGCATTTGTACAGCGTAGGTCCCATGCCTGAAATATATTTCTTCTCATCCTTTGTTTCCTCCAAGATTCAACTTAACTATCTCCTCCATAAAGCTTTTTCCAACATCTCCAATTGAAAGTGCTCTCCCTTCCTCCAATTTTACTAGAGAATTCTGACTGGATCTCTTCTTTGTCCCACTTCTACCTTGTACCATATTTTGTAAAACTTAAGGACAATAATTGTGTTATTTTTATCTTTGCATCCCCAACACCTAAATAGTGCCCTACTTAATGGTTGGTGCCTAGTAAATAGTTATTAAATCAAACCAGTTAATCACTATCACATTTTGTTTTTTCAGCTACATACTATGCCTCATTGAATGGTATATATAATGTACATATATACGATATTATGTGTGTATACAGCATAGTATATATATATATATATATATATATCCACTATATGTATATAGTGTATGTATATTGTAAGGGCCTAAAATTCTAGCTATGATGTCTAAAATCTAATGAGTGGTCACCTTAAATTAGAAAATGTATAGCACCAATCTTTGGGCATTAAGTATTTATTAAAGTATAACACTCGGATAAAGTATGAGATTTGCCTGCTCTCCCTATCCTGTCTGTCTCTGCTGCCAAACCCCATCAGGCAATGAAAAAGCTCTGCTCCTCCCCAAAGCCTCCTGTGAAACAGGTAACAGGACCATACATGCGCGTGCGCGCGCGCACACACGTAGCTCCAAGCTAATTGGTTGGTAGCTCTGATTGACAGGACCCACAGGGCAGCAAATGTCACTTCCGGACACTAAAGTCACATGACTTCTTTTCAGGCCAGAGCTCACAATGTCCCTCCCAGCAGGGGATGTCATTCCAATTCTCATAATATATAGTGTGTGTACATACCTACATATGTACATGCACGCATGAATGGATACCCACAGACACACTAGCTCTGCCCTGTAATCTGTCATCTTCTAAACTGGACAACTTGAACACATAAATATACACCAAATAGGCAATAAAATTAGATGATCATACCAAGAAGTTTGGAAGAAGAAATTTAGGATAAGATCAGTAATAGATCTAAAAGCTGTGTTTTGAAGATGCTGATTGTATAAAATATATACAATTTTCCAATATGCTTACGGAAACAATTTCATTGCAAACATTATTCATCTTTCTGTACCCTGTTATTATATTCTATTTATTAGTCATTTTGAACTAGGAGTCTTTTTGGTCAGGGCTTTGTTCTTTCATTAACCTGCCTTACTGTTTACAAATCATACAACTGCTGTTTGCCATGGAATCTGAACATTCCAATCACATTCTCATCAGCCAATCAGGGCTGCTTGATGAGATGGGTCTCTGAGTAGAACTGAAGAACTCCAGGAGATAGAGAAATCATGTATTTGGGTGAGGAACCAATGACTTGAGATAATTAACTCTGACTGTCAGAATGAAGATGTCATGTTGCTAATACAGATCTTGTGAAGCAGCTCCTAGAAGACAGGGAATGCTTAACTGAACTTGTACTATGCCCTATACAGGTGGGCACTTAATTAATCCTGTAACTATGACCTAGAGAGTCTTGGAGGGCAGAAACCATGTAGCTGGAAAACAACAGGGTTGATCCTCCCTCCCCTGGGCAGCCTGCATATGTAAACCCATTCTAGACAATGAAGTTTGCTTTATTCACAGTGGGTTCCAAGGGTTGGGGGTGGGAAAGTACTTTTCTTCCATGGTGAATGGATATTTCTATTCCCTTTTTCTCTCTTCTTTTCCCATAATATAACCAAAAGGGAATTGGGGTTAGGACAAATGGAATGGAGTTGGCACAAAAAGCTACCTTATACAGATAATTCTAAGTCATACCTTTGTCACCTCTTCCAGAGGCATAATTAAGCATTTTTTCACCTGGGACAAAAACAGCTGGGAGAGAGAAAATGACAAAGGCAAACATTCCAGAAGACTGTGAAACAATAGGAACAGTCATGTCAGGAAATTGGACCTCCTCCCACCCCCATCTTCCACAAGCCTATAACCTGGATCACTTATCATCTGCTGGGGCCAGCCTCCCCTTCTCACAACCCATAATGAGGTAGGAAAGGGGCAGGTTGAACCACAAGGAATGAAACTGAGGTATAGTAGTATCTAGAACACTGAAGGGAAGAAGTACAGCACTGCCCCCCCCCCCAAATGTAAGTACTGGGGATCATGACCAGAAACTGCTCTTACATACTTATGACTATTCCATTCAGACTATGCAAAGCATTGTTTCTGTATTGAAAATATGTTTAAGGAGTGGGGGGGTAAGTCTCATGTAGCAGGGCAGAATAGGTGGCTTAATTTTTTGTGTGTGTCAAGCCACCTTTGATAGTCTGTTAAAGCTTGTGAAAGCCATAAGAGCAGGACTTTAGGATTTTTTTCCCCTTTGTATCCACAGCACTTAACACAGTAATTGGCACATTGTAATTGGTGCTTAATAAATGCTTGTTTCCTTGACTTCTCAAGATAGTATTTGTTGCCTCTATTCACAATCAAAGAGATTAGTGAAAGTAATCATGTAAATTTTTTTCATCTAATTTCACAGATGCCTTAAAATCTACCCACAGAGTTTTTGGTAGGTACATGGACCCCAAGTTCAACTCTTGTTCTAGAAGAAGGGAATTATAGGAAAGGAAAAAGAAATGTCGTCTTAATTACACAAGTATTCCCCAGTAGGAAGGAGAACATTTAACTCATTAACACTAATTACTTTGGGAATGGGAATTGTTTCATTGTATCCCCAGTGCCTGGCACATAGTAGGCAGTTTAGTAAATGCTTGTTGATTGATTCAAGTATGAGTATGAGAGACCTTAATCGGATGTCAGATCAAAGTAGAATGTAACAGATTCAAAAGAATACTGCAAAATGAAGTGTATTAGTTAGAGCCTACTATCTCTTCCAGGATTCATACCTCTGGTGTGTGGGAAACATGGAGGTGGAGGAAGGAAAGAATGGAAGATTCTATGCTTACAAGAAGAATGAGCACTTGGGGCAGCTAGATGGCACAGTGGATAAAGCACCAGCTTTGGATTCAGGAGGGCCTGAGTTCAAATCCTGCCTCAGGCACTTGACACATACTAGCTATGGGACCCTGGGCAATTCACTTAACCCCAATTGACCCCATAAAACAGAAGAAGAAGAAGAAGAAGAAGAAGAAGAAGAAGAAGAAGAAGAAGAAGAAGAAGAAGAAGAAGAAGAAGAAGAAAAGAAGAAGAAGAAGAACTTGCAAAGCATTTTGTTTTCTTTTGGGTATGATTTGTTTGAAGTTTTCAATAATAAGCTGTATATTTGATATTAAATTGCTTCACTGATTTACTAATGACAAGGAATATCAAAGACAAACTGATGGGGGGGGGAACCATACCTTTCCGCAATGTTGGCTATTCACTGAAGACAACTGCAAGGAGCACTTGCTTTGGTGTCTTAATTTAAAAAACATGGGAGAGGGAGGTGGAGATGCTGGGGGGGGGGGAATCTCCTATGGGGAAAGAAATGATTGAGTACAAACAATATTTTATTCCACTGGTGTTTTCTCCCCACCCACTATATAGCCCTTCTTTTGCCACTGCAGAAAGCAGAAACTGTACCTAAGGTATCATTTTCTTGCCAGTCTGTACAGAACACCCATGAATATTAGCTTAGAAGAAATCAGTTTGTAGACCAGTAGGAGTTTAAGTAAAATATAGAAATATTGATCCATAGTTCTTACATTTACTGGCAATGGATGCATAACTGCAAAGGCATTGATAGGTATGGGAAGAGCTAGAGAAAATATCCAAGAAGAAGTCATGCCAAGGTAGCAGGACATAACCATTTTTTAAAACCATAGAATATAAAAGTCCACAACCAACCGGGTTCAATAAGCAAGATGCCATAGAAACTTAATAGCAGAATAAATGTTTAAAGATGAAGCTTCTGAAATTAATCATACCACCTTCCTACCAAAACTACTAAGGGAGAATTAAACTGCACTTAACCCATAACTAATCCACCAACTATGCTGAAGCTTTTGTTGGATTTGTAGTCATCTCTGTGCAAATAATTCTGTCAAAAAGCCTTTGAGGTTTCTGCTTCTCTGACATGAAGGGATATTGGTTTTGATGAACAGAGATTACAAGACTAAGGAACTCATCAAGCTTCAGAAGAGCCTCAAGATCAAGGTCATTTATTAATGAATCCAGAAGAAATTGTGGGCCTGATTCTGTCTGATATTTCCCTCCTTTCCCAAACACTTACCTAATTCAGGGCTATGAAGAAAATTCAGTTTTCTTCCATAGAACAGGGAGATGCCATAATAATAATGAATGCATCTACTCCTTCCTTCATCCGCTGGTAAACTATGTCTTCTGTGTACTTTTGAGGAAAATGCCATGCTGGGAAGTACACTGATATATTTATGTTTCTAAAATCACTAACATCTGAGTCCTACAACTTTCACATTCTGATTTAAGAGGCAAAATTAGCTCATAAATCAGTGATTATGGTAGATAATCTCAAAATTAGCATTAGTAATCTTTCATAATCATAAGCACCTTTTATCCTAATAGAGGAGCTCAAAGCATCTTATAACAATGCCTAAGGGATTTCCTCACCAAACCATTCCAATATGAGCATCTCTGGAAAGGTACACGACTGGTGTCTTTGAAAAAAAATAAACAAAAAAGTGAAAGGTTTCGGTTTCAACTTGAAATCCTGACCAGGTTAAAAATCCCGTTTTAGACGCCAATGCTAAGATTAAATTCTTTCCCACAGTAAATCCAGCAATTTCATTGTATAATCCATGAAATCCAAAGACTATACTAGAACTAGCCATAGCTAGTAGAATGCTTTCTATATTAATATAGTATAAAAGTTTGCCTCAAATCAATACCACTAAGCTCCAATTATCTAAATAAAAAGTTATCTTATGAGTCAGCATCGTTGGTGTATGACTTAATTGCCAACTAGCATTTAATGGGTGACTGACATTGTATAATCATATAGTATTTGAGAGCTGGAAGGAACATATAAATTATCTATGTCAGTTCTATTCTTTCAGATGAGGAAACTGAGGCTGAAAGAGTCAAAGTGACTTTTTCAAGGTCACCCAGCTATGACAAGCAGGAACACAGTTAGAAATCAAACCTAGATTTGAAACTATAAGGTATTATAAAATATAAAGCCTTAGAGGTGCTTGGAGTCTGAGGAGGGAAAGAAGATAAACATAAAAGAGATGAATAGTAATTTATGACTATGAAAATGACTGTAAGGAAATTAAAGAGAAATCTTACAAATGGAAAGCACCAGTAAAAGTCAAGCCCCTTTAATTTGCAAAAGTGATCTGAAAAGGCAAAAGATGCAAAGCTAGCAATGTTTCAGGGTGTTAATGAGGTCATATTAACAGTTGTATCTAGGCTACACAGACACCTGCAGAAAATAACTTGAAGATTTTTTTTTCCTCTTGAACATATTAAAACACAAAACTCTTTTTTCCCCTAAAAAATAAGTTAACTGTGTATTTTGTTATTGTTTAAGGGGGGAGAGAACTATGACAGCACTCATGCCAATTGTGAGGCCTTTGTCTTCTGAAAACTAACCTTGTTTGTGGTGCTATAACACAACAGGCAAATCCAAATAGTGAATGAACCTGAAGATTATAAGTGAAAGGGTTGTTATTGTTGTTAAATGAAGTAGATCTCATCTGGTATGCTGGTTTCAACATTTCACAGCTCCTCAATCTGTTGGTTTTCAAATGTGATAGTGATGAAATAGTACTTTTCCTTTTTATGAAAAAAGTAATAAAAGCCCCATAAGAAAGATTTAATGATGTTTTAAAATATATCATAGGCCCACATTGGAAAATTGATGTACCTACCTTCAAATGGACCAAACACCTCTACCCAAACTTAAGAAGCCATTTAAAACCAACTGAAATGTAAACTTGTTTTGAAAAATTATTTATCTATGTATATTTTTAACTTACTTGTGCCAACAGCTGAGGTTCATTAGCTGGGCATAGGCAAGGTTTAAATAGATGACTCCCAGAAATTCTTGAGCAAACAAAACTCTTTTTTCTACTGTTGCATGCTCCATGGCCTCCCTTTCAACCCTGTTTTATCCTCTGTTTTTCCTTGACCATAGACCAGTAAGCCTGTTGATACTCCCAGTCTTACCTTCTCAATACTTCATATCTATGTGCCCCATTCCTAGACTGCAATGGCTGAATCCAAGTAAAAGACTCTGACTCGGGCCTTGGAAATGTCTTACTCTATTATGCTCCATCCTTGGTACCTTCAGCTACTCTTCTCTTCCCCATGTTCATTACAGTTGAACCTCTGGCTTGACTGAGTCTTGAGACTCTAGACATTACCCCTACCAGCTACCCATGCCCAAGAAACAAAATTAGAAAACCTATTAGAAGGTTGGTCATGTGTATGTGTGCATGTGTGAGTGTATGTATATGTGTGTGTGTGTGTGTTTTGTTCATTTGTGTTTTGGTCCCAGGATGAAAATTTCCTGAACACTCACATCTACAACTTGCCTTTAATTTATAGTGTTAGGACTTGTTCCTGAGGCACTACTTGAATCTAGAATTTCCTGATTCCAAAGCTCAGTAGTTACTCTCTAGACAGGGGTTCTTAACCTGAAGCCTATGAATTTGCTGGATTAATGGTTTTTTTAAAAATATTTTTATAACTATTTTGAGATACTTGTAATCCTTTGTATTCTATTTTATTTATTTAAAAACATTCTGAAAAGAATTTCATAGGCCTCACCAGACTGCCAAAAGGGTCCACGCCATAAAAAGAGTTAAAAAACCCTGCTCTTAGAAGATCCTCTTCTTACGATCTTTGGAATTACCTTAGAAGTACCTTATAAAATAGATTTGAAATGTTGGCAAAGCAACATGAGGTTTTGGGGATGGGGGAAAAGGTGTTTAAATGTTTATCTGAACAAAAGTCAATAATGCTCACTTATATGGATGGCATAAATTTTGTAAGATCAATTTCAACTTGCAATTAGGCCACAAATGGTTCCATTTTCACATATGGTCTAAAACCAAAGAAATTATCTTAATATTACCCTAAGCATAAACCATTCATCCCATATTCTCATATTATTCCCTTATAATATAATCTCCTCATCACTGTCACAGATATGTTGTTCTTCAGTTCAGGCCCTATCAAGTTCAGGCCCACTCTACCCTTGCATATCCTTGTAATTGGCCCTAAAATCGTGCTTCACAGAAAACACATTCTATAGTGATCAAGTTCCCCATATATCTTCCATATTATTTGCAAACAGTTTTTCTCTCTCTTAAAAGTTTTATTAATCTGTTTTGGTTTTATATTATATATGTTTTCAGAATACTCTCATTTTATAAGAAGTCTCTTATAACAAAGTAAAAAAGTTATGTAAAACTAATAATACAGTGGGTTCATCTGAAAGTGCCAGCAACTTTCATATCTGTAGCACCTGACCCATATCTATTTTTCACAATTAAAATAAATATATTTTCTCTCCTTCCACCACACTAAAAAACAAGAAAAAGAAATGTCTTGTAACAGATATTCTAGTCAAGTAAAACAAATTCCTTCAATGACTATATACAAAAATATATATGTCTCATTCTTCCTCCTAAATCTGTCACATCTCTATTATGGATCCATTGGTCTTCAAAAATCAAAAGTGGTCATTGTATTGATCATCGTTCCTATAGCTTTAAAAATTATTTGTTTTTATTGTGTTGTTATTGTATAAATTTTTCTCCCGGTTCTTCTCATTTATCAGTGTATAAAAGTCCTCAAAAGTGTCATTTTGCTAATATATAACATAGTATATATAAATATTTTATTGTATATATACACATATAAAATATGTTATATGGTAATTTATAACATGTTATAATTCTGTATACTACATTATATAATTATTACATTATAATTATTTATACTATAATAGGATAATAAATATGCAATATGAAATGATAAAAAATATAATATAGTATAAAATTTTCTAATAGTCATGCTCATTCATCAATTTATTAAAATCTTCAAAACTGTTCATTTCTTATAATATTTTCTTATAGTATATTTATCATATTTATACTTCATTATATTATGATAAAATGTATTCTATCATATAAGATCATATAATGATAAGTATGAGATATGAATATAATAAAATCCAATGTGTAATATGACCCAATAATATATAATATTAATACAACATATTATTACTCAAACACACATTGGCTGTATCAACCTCTCAGTGCTCTAGGCAACTCACTACAATTACAGGCTGCAGAAAAGGTGTTCATCTGCACTGGTTGGAAGAACAATTCCTCCCCTGGGAGTTCCCTATACCAGTGAAATCACAGTTGCAGCTCCTCTCCCTTTCTTTCTTCTTTAACCTATCTCCCCGCACCATCCTCAGTGACTTTAACATCCACATTAACAACACTTCTAAAACCCTTACCTCACAGGTCCTTGCCCTCTCTGACTCTCCTCAATTCCAATGATCCCATTTCACTTTCCTTCAACCCTCATATTGTTACTACATCAACCTTATCATGATTTAGAATTGCTTACCTCCAAGACCTAGAACATGGAAGTCTGCAATCCCCCTTCTCATCTTCCCCTCTACCAACACCATATTCTTAGGAAATCTTCTCTCTTCCCCACTAAAGAAATTAAGTGGGATAGTGGAATTAATATGGGACTGTTAGTCCAAAGACTTTAGGTTCATGCTTCACTTCTAACTATATTTTACTAGTAGTGAGAATGATTCAGGTTGTTTGCTCATCTATAAAATGGGGATAAGAATGTTTGTACTATAACATAAATCCAAATACAGAACTAAATGCAAGGTGCTGCCAATGATACAACCCATAGAGTGGGATGTTTAATTAAGAATTTTTTGGTGGTTATTTCGTCATTTTCAACTGTGTACAGTGCTTAATGACCCCATTTAAGGTTTTCTTGGCAGAGATACTTAAGGGGCTTGCCATTACCTTCTCCAACTCATTTTACAGAAGGGGAAACTGAGGCAAATAGGATTAAGTGACTCGCCCAGGATCACATAGCTAGTAAGTGTTTAAGGCTATATTTGAACTAAAAAAAAGATGAGCCTCCCTGACTCCAGGCCAGGCACTCTATCCACTGAACCAAATAGCTGCCCCAGGAAAGTTTAAGATATTATTTTTTAAGAGAAGAGACAGTATAGTAGAAAAAATAGAGAGTTGACCTCAGAGACAGAAAGATCTGAGTTGAAGTCCTATCTCTAAAATACATTGGCTTTGTAATCCTGGGCAACTCACAAGTTGGCAAGGCACCCCTGGTAAGAATCATAGAATCATAGATTTAGAATCAGAAGGGACCATAGAAATAATTGGTTCTTATCTTCTCATCTTGTACAGATGAGATAACTGAGGCCCAGGGAGGTTAAATGATTTGCCCCAAAACACATACAAGTAAGTGTCAAAGGGGGCCTTTGAACCCTGGTTTTACTGGCTTCGAGTCTAGGGCTCTCTCTACTACATGGAGCTTCTCTAAAACAGTAAACTAAAACAGTGCTGATCTACATTGGTAAAGGAGTGTCCATATGAGAATTTCCCTACACCAATGAAATGATAGGTCTGGCCCAATTTTTTAAAATGTTTAGATTTTTTAAGCCACCTTCCAAATTCTACTTTCCATTGCACATAGTTATTTTTTCTTGTGATGTCATACATGTCTTAGTAAATCTCCAAAGTTCAGAAAGAGAAGACTGCTTTTTCAAAAGCAAACAGTGAGTCCAGAAGCTTCTCTGGTCCTTCAACCCTGAGTCCATCTGCTGTTAAAAGAATTCAGCTCAAGGAAGGTCTATGCTTACTCTTTCCCTTTCCAGTATGATTGGCTAGCTGGATAGCACAGTGAATAGAGGACGGGGTCAAGAGCCAGGAAGACCTGAGTTCAAATTCAGCTGTGTGTCCCTGGATCTTAAGAGTACTTACAACACAGGGTTGTTGTAAGGATCAACTCAGATAATATTTATACAGTGCCTGGCACATAGTAGACGCTTAGTAAATGCTTATTCCCTTCCCTTCATTAGCATTTGATAGCTAAACAGTGCAGTAGATAGGTTACTGCACTTCGAGACAGGAGAATCTGAATTCAAATACTGCCTCATACACTTGCTAGTGATGTGACTTTATTACCTCATCTCTAAAATGAGAATAGAAACAGTAACTAAGAAAACATATTCAAAGTGTCATATAAATGCTAGCTACTATTATTGTAGCATCAGAAAACATCTTGATGTTGCTCTGTGAAGGCCTGCTTACTGGGGGGTGTTTCTGATGCTACAATAATAATAGCCTCTTTTACCTCTGTACACTACTTTCTGCCTTAGCTATACCCTGTACTGTTGTCTCATTGTAGGTGTGGGTATAGCCACACCAAATACCATGTGTTATATTACTAGTTCCTACTAACACACTTGAAAAGTGTAGAAAAGATCATGACTTTCCCTGATTCTGATTCCACACTTCAATGTTTTCACATCTTCATGACAGCCAATACCTTTTCTGCATTCTACATGCTCAAAGCTCAGTACTTTTCTACAAATTGGGAACATGGATACAGAAGACTTACTTGAGTGGAACACATTCTGGAAATGTAATTATTGATTATGTTGAACAGAGTTCTCAAGTCTTTCGAAGTCGTTCATCTTTATACTGTTGTTATTAGGCTGCTTTCCTGGTTCTGCTCAATTCTGTATCAGTTCCTACAAATCTTCCCAGGTTTCTCTAAAACCATCCCCTTCATTTCTTACAACACAATAGTATTCTACTACTTGCATATCTTGTTCAGCCATTGCCCAGTGGATGGGAATCCCCCTCAGTGTGCAGTTTTCTTGTCAATGCACAAAGAGCTGCTATAATTATTTTGGTACATATGGGCTCTTTTCTCTTTTGATCTCTTTACATAGCATTAATGGTGTCACTGGGTCAAAAGATAGTTTAGGGAACAAGTTTCCAAACTGCTTTCCAAAATGGCTAGACCAGTTTACAGATTCACCAATAGTGCCTTAATGTACCTGTTTTCCCACAGCCCCCAACAGATTTTATCATTCTCCTTTTTTCTCAACTTTGCCAATTTGAGGGGATTGAGGTAGAACTGCAGAGTTGTTTTAATTTGCATTTCTCTAATTCTTAGTGATTTAGAGCATTTTTTCATATGGCTTTTGATAGTTTGGATTTCTTCCTCTCCTGTTCATATCTTTTGACCATTTACCAACTGGGGAATGACTTACTCATAAATTTGAATCAGTTCTCTAGAGATCCTAAAAATAAGATCTTTAATAGAGAATCTTCCTAAGATATTTCCCATTTGCTTACTTCTCTTCTAACTTTAGCTGTATTGGTTTTGTGCAAAATCTTTTTAAATTTCATGTAATCAAAATTTTCCTTTTTACTTTCTGAGGCTTTCTATCTTTTGTTTAGTGACAAACTCTTCCTCCTTATATCATAGTTATTTTTGCACATGAGTTTTCTACCTTGAGGGGTAGTATGGCATAGTCCAATAGAGAACCAACCTCACAATCAAAAAACAAAACCTGGTATCAAGACCTGACCCTGCCAGATAGTGACTGTATGACCCTGAAAAAGTCCGTTGACTTCTCAATGTCCCAACAACTAACACTTCAAGTTAAAGAGCAGGCGCCCATCTGCTTTGGTAAAGAGAGGATTTAGAGCTGCAAGACTCTCAGAGGTAATTTTACAGATCAGTAAATTGAGGCTCAGGGAGGTTAAGTGATTGCCCAACATCAGTCACCAGGAGTTCCTCATACCAACAAAATCAAGTATCCAGCTTGTTTTGTTTGTTTTGAGATTGTCTTTCTTAAACTACAAACTTCTTGAGATTTCTTTGTATGCAACAAATGCCTTGTGTATTGCCACTGTTTAATCTGTTGAAGGTTGTATATTGGGAAATGAGCACAACACTGCTAGAGATAAAAGAAATTGAATCACCTAGCCCATAAACACAAAGCCAGGTTCTCTTTTCTCTCCACCACTCTTCTCTTTCCTCTGATGAAGCCAATCCTCTCTCCACAAGCAATGGGATGCATCGTTCAGGATGCCCACACTTGCCAGTGGTAGCATCTTAACTAAGAAATGAGTTCCCTGTTCTCTTTCCCTCCTTTGTTCCAGAAAACTTGCTTCAACCCTATAAGAATTTTTCCAGACCAAAGTCTACTGATTGGGTTGTCAGAGACTCAGATTCTTCCTCTGACTTATCATTTATACTTTCTCTAGCACTCGGTTTAGACAGGGAGAAACAGATGAGTTGTCTGGCAATCCAGGACCGCTGAAAAAACAATTGCCTTGGAGAGGCCTAGATTCAGGACAGTCCTTTAATTGGTTGCTGTGAAGGCTGAGAAACTAGGTCGCTACTGCCACCAGGGGATCTTCCTAGATCTCAGAGTCCAGGTGTCTATTTAATTTTTTGATGGCATGAGAAGAATGGGCTGGGAGTCTTGCCATTTGCCTGATGGAGAGGAGGGATATCGGAAACCTCTTTTAAAAATTCCTTTAAAACCCTGGCACGTCTCCACATTGGTCATTATACTCTCTGCCATGACACAAGAAGGGCCGAGTTTACTATTTATTCTCTGACCCGACTAAGTGGCTATCTATGGCTTGGTGCCTGAAGATGAAAACAGAAGGAAGGAGTAGTACAGAGGCAAGACTGGGCAAGGAATGGATATTCTGGTCTAGGATAATTTTTGTTTTCAATGTAAATGAATTGTTACAAAACTGAACTAAGAGTTAGAACTGACTGATCTTGGGCCAGTCAGCTTTTCTATGTTCCAGTTTCTTTGTCTGTAAAAAGAGGAAGTTGGACTAGAAATCCGGGGTTATTGACCTGGGGTTCATAGCCATAGATAGATTTCAAGGGGTCCATGAACTTGCATGGGGGGAGAAATTACATCTTTGTTTCTATATAGTTGACTTTCTTTGTAATCTTGCAATTTTTTTTTTACTTTTTACATTTAAAAGCATTATTCTGAGAAGTCTCTAGGTTTTAACAGACCACCACCAAGTCCATGATACAAAAAGACACTGAACCTCTATATTAGATGATCTATAATTTTTATGTGTATTTGGACATTGGGGGTGAGCATAAATTTCAGAAAAGAGAAACATCTATCCCCCCAAAAAACTTTACTATATATTTTCCTTTTCCTTAAAAAAATTATCTTCTTTGATCTTGCTCCCCTACCATGACCACTATTTCCCAGTGATGAAATACAGTGGCATGGCTAATCACTCATTGAACAGTGAAATGAAGAAGAGAAAAGTGGGTTGTCAAGGGATCAGGAAGTGAGTCTCCTAGAATTAGAATAATTGGTTCTTATCTAACTGTTTAACTGTAACTCCAAGTCTCCTATTAGACTATAAGTAGGAATTTGCATTCTATTCCCTATTTCTCTTTTTATTGACTGTTTTGGTGCCCAATACACAATGAATGTTGGTTGAAAGACTAGGAAGTGTCACTGCTTGGCAACCCTCCTTGTAGGAAATTACAGCAGGTTTCTAAAAGTTTAATGTCAAGCACAGACAGGACAGCCAAATGGACTCTTTCTATGGCTTATCTCAGATCTAACCAGGTCACAGTGGTACTGTATTCCCCTGGCCCTTCAGAAAGCTCTTTTGAGGTACTTTGTCTCATTGCATGAGAGCTTTCATATTACTAAGTAAGTAGGAAGGCTGTACTGTTTCCAGGCCCAGGAAAAAAAACAACAGATCTTTTCTTTGGGGTCATCCTAGTGTCACAGGAGGTCTCACATCCACCTATACATCCTCTCATCTCTCTACCTGGTTTCTATTTTGAGTTTCCTTAGTCAGATGGACAATTCCAAGGTTGATACAGTCCATCTAATACTAATGGACCAAAAGTCAGAAAAATCAGATCCTAGTTGTCTTGATGCCATTGTATCTCAGTTTTTTCCCATCAGTAAAAGTGGAAGAGTAATCCCCACATTCGATCAGCCATTGTGAGATTCCTTGACAGAAATGTATCCATGAAAAACTCTGAATTTTTCAGCCCCAAAATGTTATGTTTATAACCTGCCTTATTCTTCAGTGCCCATAAATACATGCATTGAGGGCCTAAACTTTTTTTAAACATCTTTTTTGAAGAGAAGACTGGCTGCGGAATGTATGACATGCAAGACAGAAACATCCTTGCGAGCATGCCAGTGGTAAACTCAGCATTTTGCCACCTAACTTTTATTTCTACTTCAAAACCAGCTACACACTTCAGAGAGCATACAGTAATCAAACTGTTTGCTGGTATGTGGTGCAGTGAGGCTGCTGAGCAGGGAAGGAATTGCAGAGTGCATGTCAGACCATCAATGCACAGAGACTAATGCTTCTAGAAAAATTAAGTGGGCTGCAACTGAGGCACAGAAACCTAGTCAAAGTACAGAGATCAGCAGTATTTTTAAAATGTTTTGAAGATGCTTTTGAGTGTTCCCATCACTACTAAGATACTGCTGCTATCCTCATGACCACAATATATTAGCTCCAGTAGCTTTTTAGCGACTCAGCTTTGCCACAGCTTCCTGCGTTGAGTTGAACATGCCCTCTCTGCACTCTGCTGGAGCCCTGCCAGCCTTGGCCGTGTCTCGAAGTCTCCAGTCTAGAGTGTTAGGTGGCCCTTTTTAAAAAAATTGTTTTTAAATTTTTGTATTAGGAGAAATCAGCTGCCTAAATTGTGTTCAGAGGCTCCAGAAAGGGGAAAAAATACAACGCTTATACTTGAATCCTCTGACAAGTCTATTTTAATTAATTAATTAGCCACTGTCCATGATCTGCACTTGCTGCAGACATCCTTGAGGAAGTAGGCCTTTTGAGGTCTATAAGGAAATGTTTGAATGTGAAGGCATTAGAGCCAGGTAATGGATCCAAGGAGTCTAGGAAGTCTGAGGCAATAGGAAAAAAACACCTCTTTAATCAGGTCATGGATTTCTCCTTCTTCAGATTAACTGTTATGCTATGTTTATTAGGCAGAAGAGTTTTTCCAGGTACTGTTTTTGCTTTTTGCTGTGTGAAGTTTTTGTTTTGTTTTGTTGTTTGGTCACATTTTAGGGTGTGTGTGTGTGTGTGTGTGTGTTTGTGTGTGTATGTGTGTGCGCGTGCGCACCTGTGTGTAGAGAATTTTAAAAGTCTTCTGATAGATAATTTGGTTTTTTTTCTTTTTTGATTATGAAATCAACAAACATCAAATAAAATAGATATTTCCACGTATATAGTAGAACAGCAAAAGAGGATCATACATGAAACTGTATATCTCTATTACATACAACTTGCTTTTCCTTTGAAATACACATTAATTTTTCTAAACCACAATGCTTCTCTGTGCTTCTTTCAGGCCCTCCTCCTATTTTCTTCTCTGAATTAAAAAAAAAAAAGGTGCCTCAATGACCCTTTTTCCTTTTTTTTTTTTTTTTTTGGCTGCCCTATCTCTCTTCTCTCATCCTCTCACTACTACCACCTCCTCAATTCCCACCTCCTCTCAAAGAGAAAAAGGAAACCTTTGTGACAAACAGGCATAGTCAAGCAAAACAAAGTCCCTCGGCCATGTCCAAAAATGTACACACTGTCGTTCTGCATCTTGAGTCCATCCCCTCTCTGTCAAGTGGTGGGAAGCATGCTTCATCATTAGGCCTCTACAATTGGAGTTGGCTATTGCATTGTTCAGAGTTCTCTTAGGTCTTCCAAAGTTGTTTTTCTTGTCAATGCTGTTATTATATAAATTGTTCTCCTGGTTCTGCTCATTTCACCCTGCATCAAGTTCACATAGGTCTTCCTCAGTTTCTCTTTTGTCATTTCTTTTGAAACAATATTCCATTACAGTCACATACAATAAGCTGTGTGGCCATTCCTCAATAGATGGGTATCCCCTTTGTTTCTAGTTCTTTGCTGCTATAAAAAAGAAGATGTTGTCAATAATGCTATACATATGGGTCCTTTTCCTCTTTTATCTCTTGAGGGTGAGTAATAGTTTTAATAGAAACAAAAAAGAAAACTCACTAATTTCAATCTACTATCAATTAATGAATGCATAAACATTTATTAAGCACATACTATGTACCCAGCAGGCATTGTGCTAGCCACCAGGGACACCACAGAGACTTATTGCATGGATGACTGTTGAATAAATGCTTCTGAAAAAGGAGCAAGTGTTCAATAAAGCAATTACTTTTTAAAATTCAATGCCATTCATGAACTTTGTGAGGGAGTTTTTAAAAATGAATTTCTAAGCCCCAAAACTGTTGAGTAGTTCTGACTGTTTGACTTCCTCACCTGTTTCAGAGGGTCTTGGTATGGGTGAACAGCTAAGTCATCACTTTGTGTGAGTGTATGTCAGTTAAAACTACAAAGGCATTCAAAAGGAGGTCTTATCCGCTCTTGTTAACTTCAGTTGGGAACAGCAGGTAGTAGCAGAAGTTGGGTTTTATTTTTTCACCGTGAGGCACTATAAATAGATGTATGAGTGTGGCTTCTGGCTTGGTTACTACCTGCCTTACACTTTACAATCCAGTTCTTTTCTAACACCCACATACGCATTCACATGTCACCAGACCCACCGAGATACATTTTCCACAACATGACATACATGTGGTAGAAAGTAATATTCCAGGGCTTTTTGTCTTGTTTTATTTTGTGTTTAAACTTTAGTTCTAGGTGGATTCCACCCACTTTGTCAACTCCAAAAGCACCTCTCACATACCCTTCCGAAAATAACCACTCTTGGTTTCTCACTCAATGTGTCATTTTCAAAACTGGTATACATGGAGGCAGAAATGTCATACTTCATGATTAAAAATCTGTTCCTTTTGTTCAACAAACTAACTTCAAATCATTTGTAGTGTTCTTTCACATAGACCGCTTTAAAAAAAATAGACTGTCATTATTTACTCCATTCAACAGTTCAGAAAAGAATAATATTTTCACTTTTAGTAAAGTGTTTTCTAGGGATTAAGAATTTTTTAATGGGTTTCTGTTTCTAGTTTAGCCTCTGACTCACCATAAGATTTTGGGTAAGCCACTTAAAACTTCAGTTTCTCTTGTTGTCCAATGTAGATAATTCCCTCTTAGTTCAGTAAAGATTGATAAAATTTACTGTGGTACAGTGCGCAAGAGTTCTGGATTTGGAGTCAGGAAGATCTGAGTTCAAATCCTATCTCATATATTTACTAGCTATGTGACTCTGGGGAAGTCAATCTAACTTCTTTCAGCCTCAGTTTCCTTAGTTGTAAAAATGGGGATATTAATAGCACTCATCTCACAAGGTTGTTGTGAGGATCAAATCAAATAATACAAAGTACTTTGCAAACCTTAAAGTGGTATATAAATGAGTTATTATTATTATTATTAAGTCTTTATGACTCCCACTGGAAGGGAAGAAGTAAGATTTTTGGCCCTCCATTTCTTCAGTTACAAAGATATGAGCAAAATGTTTTGGTAAAACAGTCATTCCCAAACCACAATTTTCCTCTTGGCTTCATTACCTCTCAATGTAAAAGCAATTATTCTCAAACTCTGCTTAATCCATTAAATATGCTATTCTTCCATTTCACAGTTGTGAACCATCCTGGTATGTGTCTAGTTAGCTGAGCACCTGTGAATCAAGGACAAGAACGAAAAGAACATATAATAGCCATATCCTGGTATTGATTTTTTCCCCACTCCTTATTAAGCTGAATTTTTATTCATTTACGCTTGAGTCCAGTGATTGAGTCAGCAATATAAGTCCGTGGTTGGCTACTGCAGTTGTTAGAGCTTTGTATGAAGTCAGCATGGATTCCCTTTAAAGGCCAATTCATTCCAATTGACTCTGTTAGGTTTCCTTCAAGACTTACCTTAAGCACAATCATTTACATGGAATTCTTCCTACATGGAACTTTTACATGGAATTCCAGGGGTCTCCTTCCAAAAGTTATCCTCCATTTATCTTATATGTATTCTGTTTATATGTATATATAAACATACATACATACATACATATATATATACATATATATATATATATATGAATGTTGTCTCCCCTAGTAAAATGTAAGCTCCTAAAAGTAAGAAAACTGTTTGATTTTTGTCTGTATCTTTAGCCCTTAGCACTGGGCCTGGTGTATAGTAGGTGCTTAAAAATGCTAACTGATTGTTTGATTAATTGCCCCCAATTGAGCTAACAATTCTAGCCTACTGTTTCAATGGTATCAATTGATCCCAACAGGAACCAAATAAGAGGACAATTATAAATCAATGCATACTGATTACCACTACTGGAAGAAAAAAAAAAGTTTGAACTGTATGTTCTACTGTAGGTAGATCAGTTGTATTATCTTTGGGGCAGTCCTTATGAATAGTGAATAGAATCTCGTACTAAAAATCTCTCTCCCATTAGAAATGTATTTTTTATATTTTTTGCCACTTCTTTGTTTTCAAGAATCTCTTAACATCGTGTAGATACACCACTTAGAGCCCATGTGAAAGAGAATCATGACAACTAGCTAAGAACAAGGTCCTAGAGGAAAAAGGACAAAAGAACAGACATTTGGAGAAAGCAAGGAGGCAGGTTATATATAAGGATCCTAAGAAGGCAGTAGAAGTCACCAAAGACACATTTTTCCAGCTTTACAGTTATGTCTAAGGATGGTCCTGGACAACTGTGAATTGGAAGAAGAGAACATTTAAAATGCATGTATATGAACATAGAAGTGTGTGTATGTACAACTGGAACATCAATTTTGCATATTCTGCAAGTTACTTTATAGATTTATATGGAACCATAATAACTAACTTTTTGGGGTGATATTTTGTAAATTATTTATTCCATATTCCTTTAATTCCTCCAAAAAGGTTGTTAGTCCTTACTAACCCTGACTTTACAGAAGCCAATCTGACTCCTAAGACAGATAATCCTAACCATGGTTGAGAATAACTTTAATAATGCAATAAAATAATACTCAGCTGCAAACAGTAAAAAAATAGCAAATAGCCCAGACCTTCTTTGCTCATTTGCCTACATGCAAATAGAATTATGATACAAATGAATCCTAGAGAAGACTCTGATACAGAATCCTATGGAAAGCAATTAAGGTTAGAAATTGTTATCTGCCCATTGCCTAAATAGTTTCCCCAGAGACTTGTCTATGAATAAGGTTTCCCTTGTAGGTTGAAAGCATTTTTTTCACCTCAGAAAATGTTCATAATTTTCTGTAATCATATTTCCCTCCTCATTTTCAGGGTCTGTCCTATAATTTGACACTTCCATAACACATTCCATATGCAGACTTCTTGACAATTAATTAACTAACCCTCACAGAAGTCTTATGAGGTAGATGGATGAAAGGCACTGCAGTATTATCTCCATTTTTCAGGAAACTAAAAACAGAAAGGTTATGACTTACCCAAAAGTCACACAGCATACCAGTGGCAGAGCTGGGACTAGAACCAATGAATTGTCTCATCCAAGCCACTCTAGGTCTCTATGTAACTGATTATTCTGACTCAACATAGAACAAGTATAGCCATTTAGTTCAAACCTACCTCTCTGATATTTCCTAGAACAAAGTTCTAAACTGGGTTGTCAGGAAAAATAGAATTGAATTAAACTTAATAGGCAGAGAAAGAGGATAAGGAAGATTGTCAATAAAGAATCTCTCATTCATGAAGCCAAACTGTCAACCTGTCAACTTAACCTGGCATTGCAGGGACAATGAATACAGAAATATACTCAACTAGGAAAATGTTAGGTTCCTGGTACTGTCAGAAGGAAACAAAGACTTACATAAACAAAGACCAAGGTAGCTTGGAACTATTCAAGGCCAGGTTACAGTCAGTGCTAAGCTTAAGTTCTTGTGCTTTTTTTTTACTTCAGTTTGTAGAAGGCCCTCCCAAGTCTACAAAGTCACAAAGTTCCTCTGTGGGATGAACAGTTTCTTATCCTTTTGTATTCTGAATTTCTTCCTGAGTCTTTCTTCAGTGTCAGACCCAGATTGTTCAAATGGTTTCACCTCTTCCGTGAAGCAGAGACCCAGAACTATTCTAATTTCCTGGAAATGTGTATTCAAATCATAGAGTCAGAGCTGAAGACTTCCTTAGGGTTTACCTAGTCCAACTCCTTCTTTTTACGGATAAGGAAACTAAGGCTTGAAGGTCATAAGTGATTTACCCAAAGTCACAAAGATGGCAGAACGTGGATTTGAACCAAGATCCCCTGATCCTATGTTGTTTCACCTGTACCCCTTTGCTTTGAAGATCATAGGTTTGATAGACTGAGAGTACTGAACTTGGATTTAGGAAGCCCTGGATTAACTCCCACTTCAAGTATGTACCAATCCTGAGCAAAGCACCTAACTTCTGAGCTTCAGATTCCTCATCTGTAAAATTAGAATGATAGCAGCACCACACACTTGCGCACACACACAGGGTTGTGATGAGGATTAAATAAAATTATATCCTGAAAGCAAAAGTTCTTCATATGTTTTTTATGTCATGAACCCATTTAACAGTTTGGTGAATAAAATGTATAGGATTACAAAGAAACTCAAATATGTTGAAATACAATTATCGAAAAAAATGTTAAATGTTCATGAACCTCAGGTTAAGAATCTCTGATAAAGCATTTTACAAACTTTAATATGCTACATAATGGTGAACTATTAATTCTCTGATATGTTGTAGAAGGGACTATTCATGATCTTGAGGAAAAGCTTTTGGTCAACAAGGACAATAAGAGCCAAACAACTAGAAGCTATACAAATACCAGTTGTTACCACACATGAAAATCGTTATGTCCATCTCACTTGAAGCCCTGAGCATCACATCTTGTGTGTGTATGTGTGTTTAATTTTTCTTTTTATTCTGAATTGAATACCATCTAAAATGGGCATTTCCACATACATAGAGGAATAGAAAGTGAAGATTGTCCATGAAACCACAGACCTGTATTGTGTATAGTTTTCCCTTCTGTTTAAAGTATTTAATAAATTCAAAAGCTTTCCTGCTGGCTTGTCTGACTTTCCTTCTTCCTTGTAACCTGAAAAGTTTAAGCAGGAAGCACCCTGCTAAAAGCAAATGGGTAAATGTAAAATCTTTCCAAAAACATCCTTCAATGAATAATCACCCTTGCTTTTTGGAAAAAATCAGTGTGGCTAAGGTTTTGAGTTTGTCCAATTACTTAATAAATAGGAATAGTTACCATTCCTAAGACTAAGACCAGTAGGTTAATAGTACTGGTTCCACTTTCTCAAAAGGGAAGTTAAGGCCCTGAGAGGCCAGGCCTGAAGACCACAGTAGCAAACTAGGATGAGAATTCTTCAATCCAGTTTTTAAATTAATCCTTAGGCATGGCAGCTCTGAGCTGCTGACTTTGCTGCCAAATTGAATGGGACCAATAGGAATAACAGAGGCTTTGGGATAATTCTTTTGAAAAGATTACAACTCTTGTACAGGAATAAATTAGGGTGGTCGGAGAAGAGACTTGGTCAGCTGAATTGTCAGCTACTTTATTAATAAGTCATTGACAACTATGAAACCGTTAACACTTTGAAATGATGCTTTACTTTCTGATGAGACCGGGCCCTCTAATGACACTGCTATTAATCATTTCCTGTTTAACTGTTATGTGATGTCTTGACCAAGTGGGTGATTAAGTTGCTAACTATTTTTTTCTGGCTTGGGTTGCACTTGTTGTTTAAAAGTTTTATAGCCTTTAAAAAGAGTTTGTTAGGCTCACTCCTACCAGCTGACCAATTTACATTCATTAGTTCTAGCTAAATAACTTTAAAGGTAGGGAACCGCCATTTGCAAATTCATTTCTTTGATTGCTTTTTAAATTACACCCCAAAAACAAAGCTGTCTCTTCAAAAGGGAGCTATTGTCTTCTGGTTTTGTCCTCATCACAATATCACCCCTTTTCAGTTCTCTAACCTAGGCTACCTCCTGAATATGGAAAAAATGGGAGACACTTGAGCAGTGTCTGTTTCATTTGGCTTTTTTCCCCTTAGCTCTCCCTCATCTATCCTCACTCGGGCATTGGGTTCTCATCTAGCAGTCTGTGATTCTCGTTTTTCAAGATTGGCACCAATAGAAAAGGACCTTATGAACACTAGGCTAGATTCTTATCCTATGTAGGTTTTCTCCAAAGAGAGGGAGTAGAAGGAGAAAGTAAAACAGAGATGAGAGAATAGATGGAGAAGGCTCATGCTGGCTGTAATCTCTGGTCTATTATTCAATGTTAGGGTATATTTATAGGAGAGGGTTGGAAATCAGGTCAGATTTATAAAAGAGGAGGCTGTATTCTATTGTGCATCTGGAAGACACCCCCACACACAAGAATGAGTCAGATCCTTTTTGCCGCCACACTCCCTGCTACCCACACATACTATCATTGCACTCCCAAAGCCCCACACATAAGCAAACCCAAGAAAATTGCCTCATCTCCATTCTTAATGGCTTGGACCCATCTTTCTTTTACTTGACCCTGGAATGCATCCCCCTTGGCCTGCTCTCATGTCTAAAGGGGGAACCCTTTGTCACCTGTTCACTCTCATGTTGATAATTTTCTTATTAACTGAGCTGCTTCTAGATGTAGGTGTTAATAGGAGCCAAATGGGAGCTGAATGGAAGCCAAGTGATGGCCAAGGCAGAATCCGGCTCACTGATGATATCTTATTCTTTAAAAAATCTTACTTGAAAAGGAAGGGTAAAACATACCCACACAAAAGCCCCACAATAATAGCTTTAATTTCCAAATGGAAACTGACCATTAGTTTTTCTTTGGGAGTCAGGGTAGAGAGGAATTAAAAAGAGTTCAATGTTCCAAAAAATGCAGTTATTCCTCTTTATTTCCTCCTTTTTTCAAATAAGTCAAAAAGGTGTTACAAATCCCATAGATGAGCTTGCTCTGACAATAGTCTCATTCTGATCACAGATGTACCAATATAAAGATATACAAGCATTGCAATTTTAGATATTTCTCCAAACTGAGCTGTGAAGTATTTCAAGACAAACCTACACCAATCTTTGGCTTTTTACCCCCTCGGATAGTGGATTATTGGCTTAACCCGCTAAAAAAAAAAAGTTAACGTCAGGATTCGTGGAATAGAAAACTGCAGAAATTCCACAGCAATCTCAGTGAGTAGATACACAAAATATGCAGATCAGTAGTGAGACTAGTAACTGAACTTTCTGGATCTCTCTTGTGCAACATCTAGAATTAAAAATGTTTTTATGGATGTTCCCTCACTCTAGAATTTTTTTATATTTTTCCCCCACACCTGACTAATCAAGAATTATTTGGGGGACAGCTAGGTGATACAATGGATAAAGCACCAGCCCTGGATTCAGGAGTACCTGAGTTCAAATCTGACCTCAGACACTTGACACTTACTAGCTGTGTGACCCTGGGAAAGTCACTAAACCCCCATTGCCCCACAAAATGAAACAAAACAAAACAAAACAAACAAAAAAAGAATTATTTGGAAACCCTTTTTTGTAGAACAGTAGGACTTGTTTCAGGGGCATAAGGGAAAGAATTAGCAGAGATTAAAGAAGTGAGGCTCTTACAAATTTTGAAGGTGAAAGTGCCTTTTCTCTGAAGGGCTAAATTGAAATTCTGTCTGAAGGATTAGGGATCCAAACCCTAAATCACTCATTTCCCTATTCAAAGTGGCAACCCTCAAGCCAGGAGGAAGAAGTTCCGCTCTATTATTGGTACAGAAATGATGAAAAAAATAAAATAGATTTCTTTTAGTGGAAGAAATAGTATACCCAATTAATTTTTCTAGGACCTATGACTTAAATTAATGGTCTGTCATTTAACTTCATTAAGCCAATATTCTATGTGTATACACAGAGACACAAAGACACATACACACATATATACATACATATCTGTATATGAAGATTCAGATTATTTCTATCAATAGGCTTATATACATACATACACATACCTTATATACATAGAGGCTGCAGTAACACTTCTGTCTAGCTCTCTTCCTCCCCTTCCCCAATATCTATTTATCTGTACAG
Organism: Dromiciops gliroides; assembly: GCF_019393635.1. Taxonomy (NCBI): domain Eukaryota; kingdom Metazoa; phylum Chordata; class Mammalia; order Microbiotheria; family Microbiotheriidae; genus Dromiciops; species Dromiciops gliroides. The sequence continues at coordinate 171,410,542 of NC_057865.1, forward strand.
AGAAAAAGAGAGAGAAAAGGAATATTTTGCGGAATGTGTGACAACCTCTCAGAGCCTCAGCTTTTTCATGTGTAAAGTTGGATAATAATACTTTGCATCATCTATCTTAAAGGGTTGTTGTGAAAAAGACCTTTTGCATACCACAAAACACTATATAAATTGTATATGCATTTTTACCAAATAACAGATCTGTATATGTGTGTATGTATATATCATATATGTGAGATTATATCCCTAGGCCAACATTCTACAGCCATACAAAGAATGCTGATCACTCTCCCAATTACTTGCTATTATGCCTATAAATTATTATAATTTTTAAAGTAATAAGAATTTTTATGAGCATCATATACATTACATTACAATACAATACACACAGAGACCTTAGCTAGGTGGTGCAATGGATACAACTTTGGACCTAAAATCAGGAAGACTTGAATTTTGCCCCAAGACACTAGTTGAGTCTTAAAGGATGAAGTATGAGCTACCATTGTTATTAAATGATCAAAAGGCAAATGACTTGGATTTACTAGAGGGGTGCGTGTGCGTGTGTGTGTGTGTGTTGTAAAGGATCCCCAAATGTCTGAGTTGGTTTGAGGAATCCTGTTGTGTATGCTAATATACAGGATGGGATCACCTAGGGGATTCACTTAACATCTGTCTGCCTTGGTTTCTTCATCTCTAAAATGAGGATAACAATAGTATGTACCTTCCAAGGTTGTTGTGAGGATAAAATGAAATAATATTTGTAAAGCACTTTACAAATTTTAAATCACTATGTAAATGCTAGTTATTACTACTGTTATCAATGCTGAGTAGATATTAGGCATTAGAAATGTTTTTATAATAATAAGTAGCATGTATGTAACACTATGGTGTGAAAGTGCTATACATGTGTTATGTGAAAATCTGCAAATCAGAGTCTCACAATAGTCCTGAGAGGTAGGTACTATTATTATCTTCATTTTACAGATGAGGAAACTGAGGCTAAAAGAGGCTAAGTGACTTGCCAGGTCATACAGCTAGTAAATGTCTAAGGTGGAATGTGAACTCGGATCTTCCTGACTTCAAGTCTGCCATTCTTACACCTAATTGAAATGAATGATACTTAAACAAATACCACAAACAGAAGGTTCACTGAGGTATACTGACAATCAACAGAACATTCATTTATATAATGGATTCTCAAATAAATACACTCTGTATATCAGCATACACACCAGGCTTCTCAAACCAACTCAAACTTTCAGGTATCCTTTATTACCCATCCCATCCCCCTACATACACACACACACACACACACACACACACCCTTCTAGTAAATCAACTGGTCTGACTTTTGACCATTGAATAATAATAACTCAAACTTATTCATCTTTTATGACTCAGCAAACACTCTTCTCACAACAACCCTCTTGAGGTAAATAATGCAAATATTATGATGTCCATTATAAATATGAGAAAATCAAGGCTCAGAGATATCACATGACTTGCCCAAAGTCTTGCAAGTGCTAGAGCTAAAATTCAAACACAGGTGTTCTGATTCCAAGCCCAGTGCTCCCACTACAACCTTCCAGCAAACAGGTAGGGAAGAAAAGAAAAGATGAATATTTTTTGATATAAGGAAGCTTGGGGATTAACTATAAATTGTAGCGATCTATGTGAAATGGATAAATGCAAACTGGCAGCAATATTTCATTGTTGGGATATTCCAAACAAAGATAGGTGTGTTGGGTTGGGGTAGGGCACGAGCTCTGTCTTAGCATTAGCTTCATACTCCCATAGAGTCAGGAATAGAATTCTGAGATAAAATTTGGCCTTTTAAAGTGTAGCTAGCTATTTATCCACATATTTTCAGGTTGCATATCCTCCTTTCCTTTCCCTTTAACTTATGTTCTCTTTCTATTCTTGGCCAAAAACCAAAGTTTAAATTTGCCCATAAAAGAATTTATGTCAAGATCTCAAGTGTAACAATTACAACAGTGAAAAAGTTTCCATTTAACCATTCAAGCTAAACAATAACTTGTCAGTGTTCTTCCATTTTATTCCCTCTTTAGATTTATTCAAATTAGCAAGAGAACCTGATGAAGATTTTTCGGACTTGGCAGAGACTGGAATCACTGAAAATATCCTTACACCTCTCATATCTAGATAGGAAATTCTTCTCCATAGTCAGAGTAAATGACTCAGGACTTGGGCACTATATCTAAGATAGCTTCAGAAGAGCTTACTAACAGGAGCTAATTAGATGCACCTTCTGCATCACCAAAATGGGAATTGTTTCCTTCCTTCCAACCCAAGAGTTGTAAGCAAACAATGAAAATCCAGCGCTCTATTCATGTTTGAATTTTGCCTTTGTGTGTCCTTCTGTATATTTTTCTGCTTGGCATAAATGAAGCACTATATCTAATGGGGTTTTGGACCCAGTTCAGTTCTCGTCATCCAATGTCATGCAAATATACTAGAGAAGTTTTTGCAATAAGGAGAGACTACATCGTTTGGTGCTGGGCTTCTCAACCTTCTTTTGTGTGATGAGCCACTTTGGTAGCATTGTAAAGCCCATGGGTCTCTTCTCAGACTAAGGTTTTTAAATGCATACAATGAAATGCACAGAATTACAAGGGAAAACAATTATGTTAAGATAGCTATCCCCCCAAATTATTTATGTCCACACTAGTCAGGTTAAGAACTCCTTATGTAACATATTTTGGCAATGTTCCTTTATGTCATTACAAAAGGATGTGGCTAGTCCCATATTAAATTGTCTATTCAAATAATAATCAGGCTTAAATCTTCCCTAGTGCTCAGTGTCAATGTTTTAGGAGCAATCTTAGAGCAAAGTCTTCTGTAGCTGATGTAAAATGTCCTTAGCTGCAGAATATCCATGGCGGGGAAATATATGTAACTTTTAGACATTCAGAGGGGAGTTTAATAAATGGGTTTGATGCTTACTCAAAATTTAAGACTCCATTAGGAAGTTCAGTTTTACCATGTCACTGCGATACATTTCAGAGCATAATCATACCCTTTCCAAATCCCATTTAAAGTAAACCATTTATTTTTTCTACTTTTCCCACAAGTGCTTTAATGTAGGATTTGGATACCTTTCAGAAGAAACCTGTGAGGTAATGCATTTGAGAGACATAACAACATTTATAAAGCCTGGAAAAAACCTTTCCTTAAATGAATGGGGTAAAACTCAGCATTGGCAATGTGGATTACAATATTGATAGTACATTTGGTTGTCTCTTGTGATCTTTATAACTGAAAGGAGGAGAATTTGCTCCCTGTCTCTCCTCAAGAGGGACCACAACATAGAGGATAATATTGAACCTGGACTAACTCTCAGACACTTAACAGCTGTGTGATCCTGGGCAAGTCACTTAACCTTGTATTGGAAAGTAGGATTGGAATTTTAAAGTTCAAGATAAATATCTAAGGAGATTAGCAATGCTGCTTCTTCTACTCTAAAGAGTATCAGGTTGTTGAGAGCCTACATTGATATTGATTAATTCAGCCAAAGCAAAGGAGCCTATATTTGTACTTGCTGCACATATAATTTTCACAAACTCATAAAAAAGTACCTTATTAAACATTCATATTCTCTTTTCATCTACTGAAAAGGTTAAAGGTAAGAACCATAACAAACAGGCATCAGCCTTTAGCAAGAGAGAAGGTAATTTTGGTCTCTCTGACTCACTCAGTTCCTGGCCTACTGTCACTGAAGGTGGAAACTGCAATATGAACACCTGTCCATGAGGAACTAGACTTAAGATAACCAGATCATTTCACACAGGCCATTGTCCAGCCATCAGATGGTAATTACTTTTGGTCCCCATCAGCCTTGCCTGGATTCTAGCCAGTGGGTTGTGGGTGGAATGGTCTGTATCACATTTCCATTCATCCGAGCCATACAGTCTCCTACTTGCTTGTTTTCAATTACACTGACATGGTGGCTTTGGCACATGGTAAGTAAATAGCAACGTATTCTAAAAGAAAGGTCTGAAAGCCAATATCTGAAATATACTCTTGAGGTTTCAGTGAGTACAATGCAATTGGCACTGAAACTCTGGCATTCTGACCCAAAGTCATAAAGTACAATTAATTAGGTTAATTGTAGTGAATTTGCAGACTATGTCATTAAAATTAGCTATCATATATTATATACATATATGAAGCACAGGATGAAAATCTGCTAAGTGGTGGAATGTTATTGAATTTACTATTATGGAAATTATTAGGAAATTAACTGAAACATTAATTAGACTAGATGGGGGGGAGGTATTTTGGGTGGATGACTTTCCTGTTTTTCAGTATTTTTTATATCCATAATGACAACTAAAATTTTGAGACGACCTTGAAATTTTAAGAATTTCAAAAGTTTGTTTTAGGTATATATTTTTTTTTTTAGTGAGGCAATTGGGGTTAAGTGACTTGCCCAGAGTCACACAGCTAGTAAGTGTTAAGTGTCTGAGGCCGGATTTGAACTCAGGTACTCCTGACTCCAGGGCCGGTGCTTTATCCACTGCGCCACCTAGCCGCCCCATGTTTTAGGTATATTTTAACTGTTTCCTTCCCCCTTGTATCCTTGTGGACCTTGAGGTCACCCCAGACCTCATCAGAAATACCATTTGTGGAATAACTTAAGATTTTCAATATCGGTTCTAGATACCTTAGTCTTTTTTAATTTAAGCTAAAAGTGACTTTAAAATAGTGTTCCTTTTAAAACTTATAAGCCAAAATAAAATAAAATAAAATACAATTTATAAGCCCTCTCATTTGCTAAGGTTAACCTAAGAATATTGTGCCTATTTTCAGTCTTTCTCCCTCAGAACTCAGCCTAGCAACTTATCCAAGTTTCAACCACACACCCTGATTCTTATCTTCTTCCTTTACAAACTTTGCATTAATGAAGACCAGAAAATTCTAATTTGGAAAACGCAAAAAAAGTTCCTCATTACCCTATTGCTTCATTTGAAATGGAGAAAAATCACACATTTTGTCTGCAAAAGTAATTGGCCCTAACCATACTTAACAATTCCTCTACCCACTTGTCATTGGCTACTTACTGTTATCCCAGACTAAGACTATATGTTCAAAATACTGAAAACAATTAAATTAACCAAATTTCTATTAAGCACCTACTATGTCCAAGGTACCACATGATAAACTCTCAAAAGATTGCTGTTTGCCCATTTTCAGAGGACTAGTGACATCCCGGGTGATGTCTTAACTTGTGCATGAATTGGATTTAAGTGAAGCCGAGTTGCACAAAGTTGTCAGCCTCACTCTCTTTTCCAGAGACATCGAAGTCCAAAGGCAAGACAAAGTCAAGATGACTGGCAATGGCCTGGGAGGTAGTAGAAGACCTTGACTTCAGCTACTTTCATGAGAACAAATTGTTCTCATCTGCCCATTCAGTAGACATCTTCCTAACTCGATGATGGGTCTGAGGTCTGTCAGTTCCCCTTAACCCGATCTAGCCTGTCTGCTGAGTCAATTTTACTGGGGTGTGGTCATTGTCCTCTACAGCAAGAGGGCAGAGAAAGAGTCAAGACAAAAAAAACTTAGAATGAATAGCCTCAGTGTCTTCATGACGTTTCAATCAAAAATGGCCTAAGCAGGGAGGGTAGGGGGAAAGGGTGCCCTGTAAGGCTTGAGGAAGCATAAATGGGTTGAAAATAATCATTGTGGTAAGTGGGACAGCAAGTCGATGAGGAAGGTGTGAAAGGATTGGTCTGTTTCAATGAGAGTCCAGCTGAAATTATATAACATCAATCTGTAACGGATCCAATCATGGTTTGAGAATTTTCTCCAGCTCCGTTCAGCAGTAGGTGAATAGAAGCAAAGGAAGTGGCTGGTGGGAGTAAATACAAAGTCAAGGTTTCCCTAGGCAAGATCAGTAACAGGACCAGAGATTTTTTTTTTTTTATTACATCAGTTACTCAGAATTTGATTACAGATAAACCAACTCCTCTATTTATGTATGTAGAAAATAAGGAGGGTATCTGAGGCTATATCAGCATATCACAACTTCCCTAAGGTTTAGTAGATAATCTCTGTGAACTGTTATGGCTCAAAAAATTCAGTACTTGGTTTTCAACCTTCTAATGTTGAGGAGCTCCAAATCTAACTGGGCAAGTCTTCAGATGACAGACATAGCTCATAGCTAGCCAGTTCTGAAAGCTTTAGCCACTAGTACAACCTTCAAGAACTCATAGTCCCCTCCATCCCATGAAGCATTAGAATAGAATTCTAATAAGGAAACATTTGAGGATAACTTTTTGTCCTAAAGATATGGACAGAAAAAATAAAAAAGAGAAGCTCGAGAACACACACACACACACACACACACACACACACACACACACACGCATGCACACTGTTGTAGGAAATCAGGTGTTATTGTCAAGTGACATGAGGATGTTCGAACAAAGGCATAAGTTATTGAACACTTTATTCATTTTTAAAATAGGAATAGAAATACTTATCCTATCTACTTCACAGGGTCATTGTCATGAGGAATATTTTTTTAAAATTATAAGGCTCTATAAAAATATTAACTACTTTTAATATATTTTTAGTTTTTACACATAACAAACTGAAATGGGTAATTACAAAGGTATAGGGAGAAGAAACAGTCTAAGGACAAAGTCCATATGTTACCTATTTATTTATATGGCTAAAAATTGGTTTAGTTTTTGGTTTTTATTTTACTGTTGTATCACACTGTTAACTTATATTGAGTATGTGGTCCACTAAAGCAGTCAAGTTTTTCCCCACATTTTGCTGTATTATCACAACAGATCCAAGTTTTTTCCACCAGCTACTGAGGGCAGCTGGTGTCACATTCTTTGTCCAGGGGAATCAGTAATAGTGGGTGAAGGAGACATGGTTGAGAAGTATCAAGGAAGGGTAGACCAGGATCATCTGCCAAGTCAAAGCCTCAGTCTTTTGTTAAGAAATAAGTTTGTGGGGGCAGCTAGATGGCTCAGTGGATAGAGCACCAGCCCTGGATTCAGGAGGACCTGTGTTCAAATTCAACCTCAGACACTTGACACTTACTAGTTGTGTGACCCTGGGCAAGTCACTTAACCCTCATTGTCCCACAAAAAAGAAAGAAAAAGAATTAAGTTTGTAACAACATTGATGAGAATACATGTGAGAAGTTCTGAGAAAACATCAGGTGATCAGTGGTAGAATTAACCAATTGGCTAAGCAATAGTTCAGGAAGCAAGGGAAATAAACAGGTCAGGGATGGATTCCAGGGATCTTAAAGGCATCCAAGAAATGTTTTGAATGTACCACCAAAACAGTGAGCAGGTGGTTTTCCAAGTCTAACCCAGCTATTTGGAATTGACAAAACAATGAGTATTAGTTGGCACTGACAAATTTTGAGTAATAACTTCCAAAAAGTGAAACAAATTATAAGGAGTTCAGAAGAGGGAAAGATTACTGCTTCTAAGGATAATGAGAAAAGACTTTAAGAAGAGGGAGGATTTGAAAGTTACTAAACTGTGTATACCTTTTAACCATGCAATACTATTCCTAGACTAGACCTATACCCCAAAGAGATCTAAGAGGAAAGGACTCAAACATACAAAAAAATTTATAGCAGCTCTTTTTTTGTGGAAAAGAACTAGAAACTACAGGCTACTCACCAACTGGAGAATGACTGAACATATTATAGCATATGAATACAATGGGATTCTATTGTGCTATATGAAATGATGAAAAGGACAATTTCAGAAAAGCCTAAAGTTGTATGTTTGGGGTTTTTTGTTTGTTTCTTTTTGGCGGGGCAATGGGGGTTAAGTGACTTGCCCAGGGTCACACAGCTAGTAAGTGTCAAGTGTCTGAGGCCAGATTTGAACTCAGGTACTCCTGAATCCAGGGCCAGCGCTTTAACCACTGCACCATCTAGCTGCCCCACCTAAAGTTGTATGAACTGACATAGACTGAAGTGAACAGAATCAGAACAATTTATATAATAACAACAATATTCTTAAAACATACAACTTTGGAAGACAACTAACCAAAGTAATAATCAATTATGATTCAAGATGACTGAAGATGAAGCACACTACCCTCATCTGAAAAGACTGATGTACTGTACTCAGGGTACAGAATAGGACTTATACATATGTGTGTAGATACACATACATATATGTGTGTATATAGACATATGTACACATATATGTATTTATATTCAGACATGATCAATTCAGAAATTTGTAATGCATTTTGGTTACAAGGTTCTCTCTCTCTCTCTTTCTCTCTCTCTCTCTTTCTCTCTCTCTCTCTCTCTTCCTTCTCTCTGCAATAAGGAAGAGGAATGAAAGGGAGACAAAATAGATTTTTCTTATTTGAAAATTTAATTTTAAAAAACAGGCGGCACAATTTGAGCTGGGCTTTTAAAGAAGGGAAAAATTTAAACAGTCGTGGGTTGGGGAGGGAGCATAAAAGAAAACATTCCATGCAAGGTGATTCTCCCAATCCCACTCCACTCTGGACTAGGGCTAAGGCAAATGGGTGCATTCCTCATTACATCATTTTCAATAATAAGCTTTATTCTTCACCATGGTAGGCTCTCAGAGACTGGTAAAGGCATCACAAATACAAACACTTTATTACTGAATCTTTTTTTAAGCCAAAGAAACTTTTCTGTTCTTTTCTTTTTTTTAGGGGGGAGCAGGACAATTGGGGTTAAGTGACATGCCCAGGGTCACAGAGCTAGTAAGTAAGTGTCAAGTGTCTGAGGCCAGATTTGAAGTCAGGTCCTCTTGAATCCAGGTGCTCTATCCACTGTGCCATCTAGCTGCCCCGCCCCCCAAATCTTTTTTTAAAACTTTTTTCTCCTTTACTGCCAAATATTCTTTACTGCCTACATGAGAAAATACTAACTTTCCTACAATGGCATTTAAGGTCCTCCACTATCTGACCTACCTTTCCAACCATATTTCATATTACTCACCTGTACACATTCATTATTCCAGCTAAAATGAACTAGTGTCTTTACCCTGATTTTAATCCAGCACAATGCATTTACACAGGCCATTTCTCCTCCCAGCTCTCTTTATTTGTACCTGTCAAAATCCTTCCCTTAAAAAAAAAACAAAACTTTAAAATTAAAAAAAAAAAATCCTTCCCTCAATATAAGTTCCCCCTCCCTCAAAACCTTACCTAATCCTCTTGGCTGAAAGTGTTCTCTGCTTCCCCCAATTTTCCTGGAGCACTGTGGATCTCCCTCCTTGGCTATATGCCTCTACCTTCTAATATACTTTTTTTTTTGTCTATGTCTATCCCCACTAATACACTGCAAGTGCCTTGAAGGCAAAGATATGTCATTTTGATTTTTACATCCCCAAGACCCAACAAACATTGACCTTTTTCCTATTGCTGTCAAGGGTACCACCACTGATTTGTCTTCCTTTAGTCTCAATTAAAATCCTACCCTTAGGAAGAAGCCTTTCCCAATCTCCCTTAATACTAGGACCTTCCCTCTGTGGTTATCTCATTTTTCTTGTATATATCTTGTTTGTACGTAGTTGTTTGCATATTATCTCTCCCGTTTGACTGTGAACTCCTTAAGAGCAAGAGGTTGTTTGGGCCTTTCTTTGATGGCCACAGCAAAGCTAAGTAATGCTAACGGTTGCCACTGGCAGGCCGACCATGAAAATAAGAAGGAAGAAAAATGGCAAAAGAAACGAATAGGGGAAGGGAAAGAAAAAAGGAGAAGGAACAGGAATGAAATTAGAGGAGAAAAGAAATATATGTTGGGACAGGGACAATGCAGAAAATTGTTTTGCTTCACTATGTAATTTTGTCATAAGGGTTTTATTTTTCCTTTTTGGGGGGAGGGAGGGGCAGACCGGAGGGAGGGAGGAAGGGAGAGAAGGAGGAGGGAGAGAGAAAAGAAAAAAGAGAGAGGGATGAAGGAAGGAAAGATGGAAAGAAGGAAGAAAGAGATGCTTCAGCAATGCGTAGCAATTCCAGTGTCTAATGGCTCAAGCGCCACTCAGCCTCGAAGTCAGTTTTAAACTCCAAGAAAACAACAATTAGGGATACTCAGTTTGTTAAAGTACCCTGTAAAATAGAGATCTCAAACTTGCAGTCCAGGAGCTACTTGCAGCCCCCCAGTCACTCACAGAGTTCTTTGTCCTTTGGTTCAGAAAAATATATAAGGGGATTAACAAATCTTTTTAAAGGGAACAAAGATTTAGATAGGAGAGAAAATAGATTAGTAACATAAACTTAAAACTTAAAACAAACATGATTTCAACTCACATATATGCCTTTAACAAATGTTCTTTTATAAGGGGGATGTATCAGAGAACAGAGGCAGGAAACAACTAACAAATGTCCATAACATAATTCAACAACACCCTTAGAGCTCTGCTCTCTATGTAAGGATGCAGTAAAACTAGCAACAAAAGGAGTAGGCTTTCAGCATGATAGTCTTGCTGTTGCTGGAAAAACCTTAGGCTAAAAATCACTGTAACACCTATGGGAAACTCAAAAGAAATTTTTTTAAAATAATAATATTGCACCACATTGTTCGTTGGCAAACATAGTCCACCTATGTTCTACCCCTGGTCACACTCCTTTTTGCTCTGATCAACAGTATGATGGTAAGAAACAAATAGAAGCTGTTAATAAAATTGTAATCCTTGGCTTTATTACTCAGTAAACCTGTTCAAAGAAACATGAATCTAAAAAGATCTATGTGGAATTGTTTAGTTGGTTGGGTTTTTTTTTTTTGGGGGGGGGGGGAGTTGCTTCTATTAACATCAAATGAGTTGCCAAAGTTAGTTTAAAAACAATTGTTAATTAGAATTTTAAAATAAAATTTTGTTAGTCTTTTGGGGTTTTTTACATCAATAAAAATTTCTTTCCCCTTCCAAAATGTCATCCCACATAACAAGTATTTTTAATGACAAAAAATGGAGGGGGGGGGCCATAAATGTGCAAAACTGATCAATAAACTGAAAAAAGTCTGAAAATATGAGCTCCTTTAAGGGAAGGACCTGTTTCATTTTTGTCTTTGTATCCCAGTGGCCTATCACAAGCCCCACTACATAGTAGGCAATAATGAATACTTGTAGAATTGAATTGAAACTTCAAAGGCTAGGGTCATTATAAGCATGTCTGCTTTGAGAAGCATAGCAATCCTACTGTATATCATATTTGCTCCAGTTTAGATAGATAGATAGATAGATAGATAGATAGATAGATAGATAGATAGATAGATAGATAGATAAATAAAATAAACTTTGAATATGCTTTCCTAACTTTAACCACAATGGGCTGGCCTGAGATAATGCATTAAGCTGATTATCTGGCTTTTAAGAAAATACTGGGTTTTTCAAATGGCTCATTACTAGTTTTTTACAGCTGGGACATGAATACATCTTGTCAGAAATTGGAGCAAAACTTAGACCCAGAAAAGAAATTATTTACCTTAGACTCCTCAGTTACTGATCAGTATCCTTAAGGAGTAGATATCATAGGCCCCTACATTTCTAATTTGTTATTCATTTCTTTCGGTCAGTTAATAGCATCTCCACTTTAAACCACTGTGTTTAAAAATCCTATCAGGCAAAGTAGAGTGTGTGTAGTTCCAAAGGATGTTGGCCAATGGGACCCAAAGAATTGAATTTTTTTTCTAAAACCTCTTGGTTAAGATTTCATATGAATTTAGCTTTGTGGAGGAATGTTGTGTTTGCGGTAGGTTGATACCTCTTCTCTTAGTTTGACGATATCAGGGCTAGGAGGATGTGGATTCTTAGGAGAAGGAAAGAATAACATTGATTGGAAACTGAGGAAAGTGAATCGTGAAGGAGGGGGAAATGTGCGTGAGCCCACAGGTGTTTTTTGTTGTGGATTTTCAACTGCCTACAAGGTAGTTCTCATCATGGAAACTCCTGGTCATGCCAAAAACCCATGCATTTTTCTTTTTCTTTTTTTTTCTTTTTCTTGCCAGTTAGATGAAACTAGCATCCAGGAGTTGTCAGAAAATTGAGACACTAATGCACTGTTGATGAAGTGGTGTACTGATTCATCCATTCTGTAGAGCAATTTAGAACTATGCCCAAAGGGCTATAAAACTACATATATCCTTTGACCCAGCAATACCCCTATTAGGTCTATATCCCAAAAAGATAAAAAAACAAAAAGGAAAAGGACCCTTATATACAAAAATATTTATACCAGCTCTTTTGGTGGTGGCAAAGAATTGGAAATTGAGGGGGTATCCATCAACTGGGGATTGACCAAACAAGTTGTTGCATATGATTGTGATGAGATACTACTGTGCTATAAGAAATGACAAGCAGGATGCTCCAAGAAAAAGCTAGAAAGACTTACATAAACTGATACAAAGTGAAATGAAAAAAACCAATATTGGATGATGATCAACTGTGAACGATTTAGCTATTCTCAAAAGTACAATGATCCAAGACAATTCTGAAGGACATATGAAGAAAAATGCTATCCATTTCCAGTAAAAGAACTGAGAGAGTCTGAATACAGATCAAAAAAGGGAAAAGAGAGAATTTGGTTACTTTTCCCATTAAAGGACTAAGTAATACAACTGAGAATTCTGTGGGGAGGTTGATGGATAAACACTCAATTGTCTACAAAGTCTTCTATCTGCTTATATGACAGAAAAAAGACTGAATTCTGGCCTATGTTGACTTGCAATGGCAACGGAACATAGCACAACATCTTATCTAAAGCCAGAGCAAAGAAGGGTTTTAGTTTTAAGGAACTATTCTGAAAATCCCTTAAATTGCATGGAACTCCGATTTTTATACTTTAGAAGATTAAGTAGTTCTGTGTCAGTGTTATCAGAAGCAGAATCTCTGGTTCCAAAAAGCCAGGTTATTTCAAGCCTGTTGCCACTAATGGCCATTTGTCTAACCCTATAAGCAAGCATTTTTTTTCAAGAATTATTTTATTAGGAACCTTGCACCCCTGTTATTCTTTGTCTATTCCTTCATGAAGGGAAAACTAAATGGCATAGGGGACAGAATTCCATACTTAGAGTCAGGCACAACTGAGTTCTAATTCTACCTCAAACACTTACTAGTTGAGTCTGAGCAAGTCATTTACCTGCCATCCGTAAAATGGGCAAAAGAGCACCTACTTCACAGGGTGGTTGTAAGATATTATGGGCAAAATGCTTTAAAAATCTTAAAGTATCATATATTGGTTAGATGTTGCATTCCATCAGTCACAGTCCTCTCAACTGCATCTGTATGATAATCATTTTAAATCTTCAGATGAAGGTACATAATGTCATGCTACCATACAGCAACATGAGTGGAACATTAGTTTTTTTAAAAAGGCCTTTATTTTCACAGAAAGCTTGAGAATTAAGCTTTGCAATCAATTTTCCAAAAGCAATCCAGCCCATTCTCTTCTTCCTATTTAACCCTGGGCCAGGTCATTGTTTATCTGTATATATAGTCTGTCCCAGATACATATATCAATGGACAAACTCTATGGGGTGTTCTTCCAAATGCACATTCAAATCTAGGCAATAGACACTTTTTATCCCACTTCTCCACCCCCTTTTTTGTGGGGGTGGGAGGACAGTATTTTGGGCCTACGATTTCATCAGTGTAGGGAAATCCTGCTATGGAGATAAAGATGATAGGGATAAAGATATGATCTTTACATACTGACGCTGGACTCCAAACAGATGAAAACATATCCATTGTTTTATTTTGTGGCCCTAGGGAAATTGCAATGCGGTTATCCAATAATGGTGAAGATTCCCTTCCCTTTACATTCCCTACATAGCAAATAAAATAATAGTAAATTTTCCATTATTAAGGGGTTGATTATTCAGTCTATGAAACACTGAGTCTCCATAAACAAACAAACTTCCTTTTTGGTCACTTCATGGTTCTCAGGGACACAGGGAGAAGGAGACAAAATTCAAACCAGTCGATTTTATTAGTCCTTGTCAAAAATTACCAAATAAACACAAGTGGCCAGTATTTTAGTTTGCAACCTTTCTAGAAGCTTCTGGTTGCTTGTAAAATAGGGATAAGAGTTCACTTAAGCAGGGATCCTACTTCTCTTACTAATCAAATATGAATTTACCTTTCTTCCCCTACCCAACACATGCACATACACACATATCCACACATGCATACACATATTATCTATGCATATATCTTTACAAGCTTACACTGGACTCCAAACATATTAAAACATACCCACCACTATATTCTACGGCCCTAGAGAAATTATAGTCTTGATGTTCATTAAAGGCAACTGCTGAACATCCCTTTACAAGGCCTGGCTTGGCATATATGATTTCTACCCAGGAGGCCTATTATGAGAGACCTTCTTAGAAAGTGTTATGTATGATTCAGTACTTGGTATGCTTCTCACTAATAATGAACCTACTTAGTACCAGGGTGATATTGCCCTACACAGAGTACTTCTGTCATATGACATGTAATACCTAAGTTGTCACCACTTGTGATGATTAAAGATCTCTCAGAACTCATCTTCATAAGAAGATTATTTAAATTTAATTTTTAAAAATTAATTTGATCAAATATCCAAGAGCCAAGACCCATATGTTCTTGGGTCATCATATCCTGTTTTCCCATCTCAGAAGTCAAAAAGAGTTTTACATTGAGTTAAAATTGGTTATTCTACATAGTAATAGTTGACGAGTAGCTAGAGTCTGACTATCTTATCTGAGTTCCAATCCAGAATCTATGGGAATTCAGGGGAGAAAGGAATTACTGTATAAATTCAGAGAGCCATAGAAGCTTAAAGTCCAATCCATACTTCAGAAGAAATATCCTTGACAAAGTCCCAAAGTCATTCAGCTCACTTGATGACTCCAGTGAAGAGGGACCTACTACCTCCTAACATATCCAATTACTCTTTCGGATGACTTAGATTGCTAGGAAGGCTTTCCTTATGAGAAACCTAAATCTACCTCTCTACAACTTCTACCAATTGATCTTTGTTCTGTCTTCCTGGGACAAGCCATGGCAAGTAATTTATTATCTAATTTCTTTGTGTTACCATAAAGATGATTCTGTACGTAAGCACATGGTATGGTATGTATACATATGTGACCCCTAAAGCATGAAGATCTATCTCAATGGAGAAGGGGATGTGATTGGAATGAATAACAAAACAAACATCATGGTACAATCAACCTGTTTTCTTCCATGATGGTATGCATTATAACATAACCTCTCCTATTCCCAGTTTTACCTAATGGATCAGGCTGCTTCTCACGACAGTAAAAGTAACAACTAATGGTGATCTTATACTATTTTAAAAAACAAATTATAGTAAAACCATATAACTCCCAACATCAGGGTCCAGTGTTTTTCTGACACTTAACTGGGATTTGCTCCCACAGCAAAATACAAGCCATCTAAGCCAGTTAAGTGGCTTGCCGTTGCTACTTTGCCCCAGATGACATCACCATTTGGCTTTCCAAATGTACCTCTTTGGCTCTAGCTCTTTTGGCTTATTTCCATGTAAACAGGGTCTGATTAATGTTGCAGAAGGAGGACTATGAATCACGTATTCCATTCTCTTATGGGAAGTCAGAATGTCAATTTTTCCTAGTTTCTACTGCAGAGAATTGGGATATTTAATCAGAATCCCTAGCAACTACATAGAAACTGATGCTCCAGTGCCCAGCTGCAAGCTTCACGACATACTTTATGTAACAGCAGCTAATGAATCACCCACTGGAAGACATGCACTTAAAAATGAAACTGCATTCACCAGTCCTGACCATTATTGCTTGATCACAAGCCCATTACAAGGATGCTCTTTGATGAGGGGAACAAAGGAGTAAAGGGAAACCCTTGCCATGCTTCTGAAGAGGATAAATGGGAGTGCTCCCACGTTACCATAGCTGTTCAGTCTCATAGCCTGGCTGAGGGCATTGTGCAGCTTGGGGGTACCCCTTTTACAACTACTCTTTCCAGCTGGTAACCCAGCCAAATGTGCCTGACCATTAAGTCTTGTAAACTAAGCAAGGCTGAGAACAAAAACTTGACTTCTAGAAAGGCGTGGAGTCTTAGCAATCTTGGCGGTCCTTGAACAAAAATAGCCTGACTGTTCTACGCAATCCTCTGATGATTTGTAAGAATTACCATAGATGGCTAATGAGAATACAGTCCTGGAAAGCACTCTGCCTAATGAAAATTCAGCTGGAGCAGGTGGAAGACCAGGTTTTAAAAGGTTTTACTGAAGGATACAGGTCAGGTGCTGAGGAAGTTTTGTAATTCGTACTTCATGTGGTGTCAAGCTGGTAGTACAACTAACAATGCAGTCCCTGAACGTAGAACATGACAAGTATTAAAATGAAATGCTGTGGTAACCAATTCCCAGAAAACTTGTATGTCTGCTTTTCTGCTTTGAAAAATAAGGAAACTGAATCACAGAGGGAAAGAAAGTCTTCTTTCTTCATTGTTCCTATAGAACCACCAAGAAAGGAACTTCAACATCTTGAGTATACTTTGCATGAATACTCCTTGCTCCAATGTCTGCCTCATCAAGGCATGGAAATGACCCCAGATTCTCAGAGACTATGCCAGTGGAACATACAGTCTAGAAGCTTCTTCCAGGATGGCAGCTCTCCAAGAATGACCGTGCATAAGAACTATGTGGATTATTCTCTTCTTTCTCTCAGGAGCATGTGACTTTGCTCTCTAAGTAATAATAATGAAAATAATAGTAATGATAAAACAATTACCATGTATCTAGTACATAGGCACTGTGATAAGCACTTTATAAATATTATCAACTTTGAGCCTCACAACAACCCTGGGAAATAGGTACTATTATTTGATAGAGGAGGAAACTGAGGCAAACTGAGGTTAAGTGACTTGCCCAAGGTCACATAGCTAGTAGGTATCTAAGACCAAATTTGAATTCATCTTCCTGATTCCAGTGGGGTGACAATAATAATAATAATAACAATAATAATAATAATAATCTGAGATACAGCAGGCTAAAGTTAAAAGCACTTTATTATCTCATTTGATCTCACAACAACCATAATATGGCAGGGATTATTTACCTTTTTTATATCATAAATACCTCTGAGAGTCTGATGAAGTCTGTGGACTCCCAGGAATAATGTTTTTAAATGCATAAAATAAAATACATAGGATTAATAAATAAAATAAATTACAAAGGAATCAATTATACTGAAATAAAGATGCAATTTTTTCCCCATCCATGTTCATGGAGCCACTGAAATCTATCCCAAGAGCCAAAATTAAAAGAACCTCTTCTATAAGGCTAGTACCACAGGTATTATTTTTCTCATTTTACAAAAGATGAAATTGAGGTTCAGAAAAGCCAAGTAACTTGCCCATGGTCACACAGCTAGTAAATATCAAAGGCAGAATATGAATACAGATCTTCCTGACTCCAAGTCCAGCATGCTATCTACTATGTCATGCAGGAGCTGTATAGACTATACTTTTCTTCATCCAAAAAACTTTCCTTTATCAGGAAATTGCTTTTTCTCTTTATGTGATCTGATGCCCAAACTCTGGAACTTGGGAACTCCCAAACTTGTGGATATCTATAAAAAGCATCCCCTAAAGTCAGTGCTATGCAGGAAACACTCCTCCAGCAAGAACCCCCAAATCCTCCCTCTTCTATACAAATGTTGGAATTTACCATGAATTATATTTTAGAGCCTTGTGTAAGGTCTACCTCTATTCTGTGCTTCTGGTGCAAGTTGTCATCAATTGCCCCTGGCAGCAGGAACAGAGAAATTTTCTGTTCCCCATGCTTCCTTCCTGAACTCCTCCATTGCTGCTCTCCAAAGAAGTTATAAGAGAAAAAGTAAAGAGAAAGTTGTGACTATTTAAAAAAATGATTCAGTAGGCAAAATGTTGTCTTAAAGAATCTCCTTCAACAGGAAGATATCAAAAATCATACAAATTCCATGAAAGATCTAACAACAGTGATAACCTTGTTCAACAACCCTCTAATTGTTCCTATCAAGTGAGGCATAAATTAGAAAGATGTACACTCACCAAAAGTATTTGCCATTGTTATGGATGATATCCAGGATAGATAGAGTCCTAACACTCAAAATAGTTCAACCTAACCATCAAAAAGAGGATAAGGCAAGTGGATAAATGATGCCTGTCCAGATTATGGTATTTAATTAGATGAATGACCAATAAAGCTAGTTTGTAAGTAACAGAACCACTGCTGTAAGGCAGGTACCAGATAAATAACAGCCACAGCAATTGTGGATGGACAATAAGCTTGGACCCAGAATTCAACACAAAAAGGAGAGTACAGTGAACGATTGCCTTTAAAAATTCTGAGTACTCTTAAAAACATCAAGCCTCTCTCTGAAGCAAAGGTTGTTCTTTAGAACTTATATATTCTTTTTTTTGAAAATGTTTTATTGATTCTTTTTTCATGTTTTTCTCACTTTCCAATGATATTCATTTCCTCTCATCTAATCTTCCCCTATAACAAAGTACAATTAAGCAAAATAAATCCATCTAATGGCCATGTCTGACAAAGTAATCCTTATTTTGTACCTATAGTCCACCATCTCTTTATTGAGAGGTGGGAAGCTTATTTTACTATAAAGTCCTCTGAGGGGGCAGCTAGGTGGTATAGTGGATAAAGCACCAGCCCTGGATTCAGGAGGACCCAAGTTCAAATCTGGCCTCAGACACTTGACATTTACTAGCTGTGTGACCCTGGGCAAGTCACTTAGCCCTCATTGCCCCACAAAAACAAAACAAAAAGATAAATAAAGTCCTCTGAAGTAATGATCTGAGTTCTGAAGTCTTTCACTCTTTATTTGTTTGTTTTCCTTTATAGTATTATGGTTGTAGAACAAATTCTAATTGTTTTCTTTACTCTATACCAGTTAAATAAATTTTCCCAAGTTTCTCTAAATTCTTTATATTTGTTGTTTCTTAACAATGCAATAATATTCTATTACATTCATATAATACAGTTTGTTTAGACATTCCCCGACAAATGGGAAACCATTACTATTTTCCTTCTGGGGTTTTTTTGCTACTAAAAAAAAAAAGTATTACCATAATTAATTTTGTATCTATGGAACTTTTACCTCTATGTTTGACATCCTTCAAGTATATGGCCAGAAGTAGTATCATTGCATCAAAGGATATAATATTAATAGTCTTCCAGTGATGCTGTATGGCTATTAATCATGGAATGTGACAGCTTCCAAAAAGTTAAATTATGAGTCACCCAAAGGTACATAGTAGGCACGAGTAGGCTGGAACATGTTGCCAAAGAAAACTTGGACAGAAGGAGTTTAAAGGATATCATCACACACAAAAATTTAAAAAATTAAAAATAAAGGATATCATCAGAAATGTCCTACTAAGAAGGTAGGCTGTTCATGGTAGTAAAAAAAAAGTATGGACTGGTATGCCACTCAACTCCATGTTAAGAGATCTAAAGAAAAGGTCTTGTTTTGGGTGGGTGGAACTCTTGTGGAAGATTGACAGGAGAACAAAAACAAAGGTTCACATTATGAGAAGGCATGGATGGGTTATGACCTTCACCACTGTAAGGAGTAATGACATCAGTAAGATCACAGATCCTTTGAAATAGAGAAATACTAATTGACATTTTAAGGAAATCTATATTGTTTTCCTTTCCAGTAAGCCAGGGAAGGGGAATGGAGTTTGTACTGTACTACTAAGTCAGTTAATCCAGAGCTCACTAGTTTAATTTCTAAAGGAGAAAGTGAATTTTAAAGTTAATTCAAGTATTGATATCTTCCTAAAGAAAGCAATGAAAGGCCTCACAATCAAAATGTGTAAGAAGAGGAGTTGACCAACTGATGGCCAAGTGGCACAAAAACACTATTAACTATACAGAATTTGGTAAGCACTTAAAAATTTGCTTTAAAGGTTTCATCCAATATCACTTCCCCCTCAACAATCTCCCCTCTTCTCCCACAAAGAAAGTCTAATAATTAGTCGTTCAGATGAAGTATTTAATTGACCTTGTTAGAACACAGGCTTGTAGTTCACAGGCTCTTAAATAATTCACAGAAGTGATTTGGAAAACTAAGCTGCCAGTCCAGTGTGTTGAAATACAATTTGCATATAAGATGACATGTAAAATAGGAAAATATGAATATAATTACCACCACACCCAAATAATGTGTCAATACCTTTGAAAAATTCTAGAAATAGTGAATTAGCAGACTCAAAGTCCACCAAGAAATGAAAGAGCCCACCTAGCTATAATAGTCCACCTATTCATTACAGAATAACCCTGTTTGTTGCTTGAGGCTCTGCCTACAATGGGCAAATATGTTGAGAGGTTTTCTATTCTTACACAACACCTCAGAAGTAATGACACTACATTTATGTGAAGTTTGCCATCTTACTTTTCTTTGTTCCAAAGCAATGAGATTAAAGTGATTTCAGCGATTCAATAAATCAATCAAAAAGCATTTATTAAGTGTCTACTATGTGCCAGACACCATGCTGAACTTTGGAGATACAAAAATAAAATTTAAATAATCACTGACCCCAAGAAACTTATATTTTAGGGATAGGAGACAACATATGGAAATGTAAATATAAAGAGAATATATAGGAGAGGCATTGAACGTGGGATTTCACTGGTATAAGGAAGTCTCACATGAGGAAACTCCCTCTGCCAACATAAATCAGCACCTCCTCTGCCACTTATAGGGTGTCTTACAGCATTGCCCCGGGCATTGAGAGGTTAAATGATTTGTCCAGAGCCACAGAGCCAGTATGTAACAGAGACAGGACTCGAACCCGGGTGTTCCTGGCCTCAAAGCCAGCTCTCTATCCATTACTACATACAGATTCTGAAGCAAAATATATACCAAATGAATACAGGGGAATGTAACAGGATCGAGGGAGTGAGAATTCAGTCATCATGCTCTGCTTGGCGTGATGCCCACATGAACTTCAGACCATATGCAGGTATTCTGTGACCATTTTCTGTCTACTTACTCTATGGCAAAAAGGAGCCTCTTCCATTGGTTGATGAACTGAAACTAAATGTATACAGAAGACTCCCATGAGGGGCAACTCAATCTCTCTTTCATTGTGGTGAGTAAGGCAATAATTGATGTAAACCTACAAATGTGGGGAGAGGGAACTTCTAAGGACTAGACTTTCTTTGGCCAGATCCCCACTGTAATAGTTTGGGGACAGAAGGCACTAGCAGCTTGAAGGACAGAAGGGATTAGGAAAAGCTTCATTTAAAAGATGGTGCTTAAGATAAATCTTGAAGGAAAGCAAGAATTCCAAGAGGCATAGGTGAAGAGGAAGTGCATTCCAATCATGAGCACAGCCAATGCCAAAGCGTAGAGTTGGGAGATGAAGACTTGGATACAAGGAATAGCAAGTGGTCTATTTTAGCTAGACTAAAAAGACATGAAAAGTGTGAAGGGACTAAGTTGTGAAGAATTTTAAATACTTAACAATGTCTATTTGATTCTAGAGACAAAAGGGAGCCACTAGTATTTATTGAGTTGAGATCCATGCTTTAAGAAAATCACTTTGGCACCTTTGTGGAGGATGAATTGAAGGAGAGAGAAACTTGAGGCAGGGAGACCAATTAGGCAGCTATTGCAATAATATAAATAAGGGGTGATGAGGTCCTAAACTAGAGTGGTGGTAATATGACTAGGGAGAAAGGATACATGTGAGCTTTTATGGATATAAAGAAAGCAAGATTAGGCAATTCAGTGGATATATGGTGTAACAGTGAGGAGTCAAGGCTGAAAGCCTGGATGACTGGAGGTATGGTAGAGCCCTTTATGGTAAGAGGCAAGTTCAGAAGACAAGGTGGGCTTGGTGGGACAGATAATGAGTTCATTTTGGATATTGATTTTTAAATGCCTAAGAGCCATTCAGTTAGAAATATCTGAACAGATGGACTGTGAAGCAGGACTGCAGTTCAAGAAAGAGACCAGAAATGGATATATAGCCTTAATCTAGGAGTCATTTGCATAGTGATAATAATTTAATTATTGAAGCTGTTGACATCACCAATTAAGAGAATAGAAAGAGAAAAAAAAAAGGGCCGGGGACACTATTGGGATATTCCTACATCCCAGTGTTAGAAATAGCCACCAAATTATATAATAGGTTTTTTTTCCTTCTAAATATGCAATGAAAAGGAAGAATTCTTAAATCTCTGATGACAAATACTTTTTTAAAGTTTTTTTTTTAATTCCAAAGACATAGTTTAAGGAAATCTTTTTAAAGTTTGTTGTTTTTTAACTCTAATGACAAAGTGTAAAGAAACTAGTAGGATATAAGATTTGAAACAAAGAATAATTATAAGAAATTAATTAGGTTGGAATTTATAATGTCTATCACCCAATACTGATACCACTCAAACAAATATAAAAAGATTAGTGTCTTGTTATAATAATAGTATGTGTTATATTCCATTATAAGGAAATGAGTATGGCTATATTATATAAATACTACCCAATTTTACTGTCCATATGTAGGATAATAGTCTTAGCTCACAGCTGAACAAGAAGAAAAGAAACTCATAAGTCATGATTTGATCTTATATTTTCTCCTGTAGTGTATCTTTGTTGTTGTTCTGTGTGTGTGTGTGTGTGTGTGTGTGTGTGTGTGTTTATCTGCCATTGAGGGAAGGCAATACTAAAAAAAAATTTTTTTAAAGAAAATAGAATAGTCTTACCATATCATTAGTTAAAATTCCAATATTATTTGACATAGTGGGAAGAGTATTAGATTTGCATCCAAAGGATCTGGGTTCAAGTCTCAGCTTGGATACTTACCTCTGTGACCTTCAGAATGTCACTTAACAACTTTGGGCCTCAGTTTCAACATCTATAAAATGGCAGGGCTGGACTAGATGACCTTTGCCAACCCCTTATGATCCCATGACCTATGGTAAGGGAAGTCCAAATATTATCCTATTACTTCAATACTTCAAGGATCTGTGTTTCCATCACAGTGGCTACTCTCTGCACTGAGGCAGATCACAACTTCTCTCCCATTTCAGAGATCATTTTCAGTAACTTCTCTGACCAAAACATTAATCACCATGTAGCAAACCTCTCCAATTTTTTGAGGCTAGTCATCAGAGAGATAAAAGGGGCCTGTGCTTTCCAGCTAAGAAGGACCTTTAGGAACTTGTATTTGACTGGAATAGCCTTCATGGGTCAACTCTCTACCCTAATGAGGCATCAAGATAGTACATTAATGAAAGATCATTTTGATACTTTAAAGGTCCCATGGACACTTTCTCCATTTATATGGATCAGAGCCTGTGCAGTTCTCATCCATGGCCTCTCACAGGGGAGCTACCTAATAGATGGAGGCCTTCTTCCATGAGTACTATTTTAGCACTTGGATGATGCATCTTTTATCCTCCCCTCTAACTACATGACAAGCTCACCTCCTCTGTGGATCATATATTTCCTTGATAACAGCTTCTATGCCACTTCTTGCATACAAGTAAACTTTGGTAATATATTGCATCCTGTCTATACTTAAAATATATCATGCCCACCCCTCCAGATCACTTGATTCTTCAAAGACTGGTATTCTAGGATTCACAGAACTATAGCATCACTAAAATAATGACATTTTTTTAAAAATTGGCTTTTGTGTCAGGGAATAACTCTGGACTCTCGAAAGTGCTATGCAATTCCAATCTATTCAATGCAAATCATTCTATTCTATTTAGTAATGAGCCTGGGCCACTGTCCATATGTTGTACCTGTCATATATGTGTGTACATATATATATATATACACACACATATGTGTATGTGTATATGTTTGTATGTGTATGTATATAAACACATACATATAAATACACACACATATATGTGTATAGATGTGGCATAGATGTGGTAGTACATATATATAAGGGGGTGTGTGGATAGATAGATATAGATATAAACTTTAGGGATAAAGTCAAAAGGCTGTCCCTTGAACTATATGCAGTCATCTGGGTAGCTGTTTATAATTTTCACCCTCTTTGTTCTTCCTCTATGGGCTATGCCAATAACTGTGTAAATTGTTGAGAAAACCCTGTATTACTCTGGGATTTGATGTAGTCATCCCCTATGCCCATTTTCATATGGATAGGGATAGAGATAAGGACTAACCAACTCAGCACCGTCTTTGCAACTCAGTCTTAGAGAGTTGCCTAGAGCAGGAAGAGGTTTAGTTGACTTTCCCAGAGTCACAGGGCCAGGATGTGAATCCAGGTCTTCCTGGCTCCTAGGCTAGCTCTTTGTCCACTACACCATGCTTCTCCTTTCACACTGAAGTCATCAAAAATAAAGGTATATATTGTTTATTTGGTTTGGAGGATCTTCATAATTTTTTCTTCTTCATCGTCTTCTATAACAGACCTCTGCATATAAGCTGCAATTACATTCATCCTGGTCATTTTTATATGTTTATCACAAAAAGCATAAAGCCTGTGAAATGATGTTCCTTGATGTTTGAGGAACACAACAAAAACCCCACCAATTTTTGTATTTATCTCTCCAAGGACACCTCTGACTTAGTCCTCTCTTTTAAATTACAATTTCTCCATGTCTTCTGATTTCATTAACAAAAGAATGTCAATAATGACATTTTTCATAATAATCCATCAAGGAACATCTCAATTTGTTGGTCATTGGATAAGTATCTCACATTTAGAATCAAATTAATTTTATAGACAATCTAAAAAACTGTAATTCCTTGCATTCTGCCTCCTTTTCTTATGCTCCATCACTGTCACTGCAAAAACAGATAAGCACCACACAAGACTATCTTTTCACTGTCTCTCTTGAGCACAGAGACTAGCATACAGTAAGAACTTAGTAAATGTTGCCTGAAAACAATTTTGCATTTTCTTTGTTTTATGGGTCACCATGATCAAAGAATGTATCACTTAATTTCTCTTCACTACCTAATAACTTGCTGGTGATGGGCCTTTCAATACTTAGGTAATCTGGTACTTGGACTGCAGAAATAGTCTGTAGACAGTATCATACCGAAAGCTTTCCCAGGTTAGTAGAACCTGCCAGACCAGGAAATCCACTAAACTTTAGTGTGATCTTCACTACATTGAGACTTAGGAGTTAGGGCTTATGCATCTCATTATGACTTCTTGCTGGCACTCAAGAATAATTTTTAGATAGAAAACATAACCTTCAACCTAAGGCTTTACTTTGGGGAATAAAGAAAAAATACATTTAAAAACTCTTTCATTTCCCACAGGTTACAATCTATACCAGTGGAAGAAGTGTCCACATGGATGAGATCACAGAATTATTGAAGTATTGGACAAAACAAAAGTAGAATGTATAGGTTCAAGTCTGCAACCTTAAAGTGTAATTAAGATTATAGATTTGTTGAATGTTAGGGCTGGCAGGGACCTTAAAAGTTCATCTAACACAACTATCCCCCTTAACAAATGTGCCAGTTGCTCTCATTTGCCACCTTTGGAACATATGCCATATGTTATCAACCCCTGCTTTATAAAGCTACTCTAACTAAAGTGGAAGATTGCCATTCAGGCCCAAAATATACCTATGCCATTAATATAATTCCTGGCAGATAATTAAATTAAAAGTAAGTATTGGGGGCCTGAATTATCCCAATAGATGCTTCAGTTTTTTAATTTCTACTGTGTAAGGTATATTACAAAGATGGCTTTTGATCTACTTTAATTTAATTTTCCAGTGCCTTTGCTTTAAAACAAACCAAAAAAATTAATCTTAGATTACATGTTATACACAATCATTAAACACCCAAGGCCTTGGCATTCTTCAGATACAATGCACTTAGACATAAAATTAAGAAGCATAGCACAGTTAATATTTATGCATTTTCCAGAGTTAAAGTGACTGACCAGGCAAAATGAAGGATTTTCTGATGGCATTTAACTTTTGTCATATGTTTTAGCAAAACTTTATGATGTAGTAAAAATAAATCTAAAATTTTCTTCCTTTTCATGTGTTCTTTCTTTCATCACATTTTTGTGGAAAATCATTTGTACTAAATGCTTTAAAGCTAGACTCTAGCTTATTGGATCCTGGAATCCTCTGATAAGGTTAATAAGCTAATTCATTGTTTCTTTAGAAGACAACGTGTTCATGTTCTTCATCTTTGTCTCTTCTTCCCCTGCTTTTTCTCCCTCACCTTTCCAGTGATCCACTCATCTTCCTCATAAATTACATTCTTCAATCTTGCACTCTTATTTTTGCAGTGAAGATGCAGGGTGCTATCATGGGAAAAACAATGGTTTGGATCTCCTGCCAATTACTTGTATGGCCTTGGGTGCATCATTTGCCTTCCCTGATCCTTAGTTTCCTCACCTACAAAAGGAAGAGGACTAGAAAGCTGGAGATCTCTAAGATCACTCATAATTCCAAATCTATGATCTGATTTCATGCCAGTAAACATTTAATCATATATCTTGATTACAAATTAAAGAGAAAGTTTATTATAAGAGATCAATTTTATGTAGGTCCCTCAAGGATGGAATTTATGGCTGAGAGTAAGGAATGAAAAGGTCTGTAGTTATGGTATAGACAAGCTTATTCATTAAATGTTTTCTCTTGATTTACCTATCTCCTTAGAAGGAAAACAGTTACCACTGTAATATAAACTCAGATGAAGAATCTTTTCAAGCTATTAAATAACTACCTATTTTACTCACACTAGTCATATTTTAAAACTAATACAGGTAGCTATCACCGCAAAGATCCAGTATCTGCTAAAAGAAGGTTGATTTTTTTTGTTTGCATTTTGTTTTTAAATCAGTTATTTCTCAATATACAGGCCCAGCTGATCTTTGTTGTCACAAAAGGTATTGCCATAAATATTCTGTCTTTGACCTCCTTAAGTTAAATTCCCAGTAGTGGTAGTCTGCTAAGGGGACAAACAGTTTAGTCACTTTTACAATTCTACACTGTTATCCAGAACAGTTGAAAAAAATCACAGCTCCAACAACAATTTATTAGTGTTTCTGTATCCCTTCATCAATGCTGACTGTGTTCGGTTTTTATAACTTTTGCCAGTTTTTAGGATGTACAATGAAATCATGTCAGTTAATTTTTATTTGTCCAATTATTAGTGACTTAGAGCACATCTCCATATAGTCATTTATAATTTCCAATTCTAATTTAGAAAAGTTCTGCTCATCATTTTATCCCTATGTGTTGGAAATGCTCATAGTCTTAGGGATTTCTGCTAATTCCCTATATATCTTGGATATCAAACTTTTGTTGATGATTTTTGATGCAAGGATTTTTCCCACTCAATTTCTAAAAATAGAAATCCTGCAAACAATGGCCTATTATGCTTCACTTTAAATCCTAATAGAAGTCTAGAGCAAGAGGGTTTGTGAGCACCGAAAAAGGGAAGCAGTAACCACTGAGAGCTATCATGGGTTCATCGAGAACAAGTTATCAAGACCAATTTCATTTCTCTTTTAGACAGGTTTCCTAGACTGGTAAATAAAAATTATGTCATTGGTATAGCATACTTGTAATTTGGCAGGGCATTTGAAAATCTCTCATGACAAGGTAGAGTAAGGTGGACTGTAGAATACAGTTAAATATATTCAAAATTGGTTGAACAATCAGAGCCAAAAGGGAAAGAACTCACAAGTGATATTCCACATTACTCTTTTATTTTCAATATTCTTATAAATGGCTTGGATGAAAGCATAAATGGTATGATTAGCAATTTTTCATATAACATGACACTTGGAAAGATAGCTGCTTTGTGGGATGACAGAATCATGGTCCAAAAATATCTCAGTATGCTAGTATGATGGGACAAATCTAATAAGATAAAATTTAATAAGGATAAATGTAAAGTCTTAGAATTGGACTGAAAAACTCATTTATGTATAGGATGGGAACACATGGCTAGATAATAGCTTATGAGAAAAGACCTGGGGGTTTTTATGGACAAGTTCAATAAAAGTCAACAAAGTGAAATGGCAATCCAAAAAGTTAATACAATCTTAAGCTACATTAAGAGAAGCAAAGTTCCCAGAACAGAGGTGAGAGTCCTGCTTCACTCTACCCGGTTCAGACTACATCCAGAGTATTTGTGCTGAGTTCTAGATACCATAGATTAGGAAGTATACTGACAAATTGCGATGTACCCAGAAGAAGGCTCTAGACAGAACTATTGCAACAACCTCCAGATTCAAGTCTCTCTACTCTAATCCATCCTCCCCACACCTACCAAAGGGATTTTCCTAAAGTGTATGGCCAACAACTGCAATTCTTTTCTCAAAAACTTAGGAATTTTTTATTGTCTCTGGATCAAATAAAAATCCCTTTATTTTGCATTTAAAGCCCTTCATAAGTTGTCCCAACCTACCTTTCTAGCTCTAATGCAACTTTTTTCCTTTCACAAATATTAGGGGTAGGCCTGATACTAGCACCCTCTTTGTCTAGGTTCCATATTGGGACAACATGAGATCAGCACACCTAGTTTCAACTTTGGTAGACATATGTTCCTGCTTATGGAAACCTATCTGGTCAGTGTTGCAGGGCATGGTGACTTCCATGGTTTCAGGGCATCTACCAAGTTTGAGAGACCTGGACTCCTTGTGCTTGGGAATTTTATGCCCTTAGTGACCAGAAAGCCATGTCAATATGGCCAAAGGCTAGCAGGGAGCTGAGTCAAAAGAGGCAATTGGGTCCTAGGGACACCTTTGTTATCTCTTAGGGAAAACCAACCCATGATGGGGATAAGAGATAAGGGGCATGAAAACTAACCTGAACGACAGTGATGGGAGGCAGAGAGGGAAGACAAAGGAAATCTTGGTAGGTATTAGTCTTATCACAACACATTGTATGATCTAATCAAATTGGTCTTCTTACTGACCTCATATACAACACTATTTCTTGCCTTTGCATTTGCTGTCCTCCCTGCTTGGAATGTATTTCCTCTGAACTTCTACCTCCTAAGATAAGTAGTCTCTTTCAAATTTCAGCTCAAGTAATAATACATTGTACATGAGACCCTTCCTGATCCCTTAGCCAGTCATACTCTCCCTTCCCTTCCTTTCCCTTCCCTTCCCAGACCCAAGTGCCTTGTATCTCTTTTTATCTATTTTGCAGATGCCTATTTAATAAGGGTTGAATTGGCTTAGAGAGGAGCCACCCCAAAGAGTGTGTATGTGCCTTGAGGTCCACTAGAAGTTTCCAGGGACTCCAGAGTTATGGTGACTCAC
This sequence comes from Dromiciops gliroides, assembly GCF_019393635.1. Classification (NCBI taxonomy): domain Eukaryota; kingdom Metazoa; phylum Chordata; class Mammalia; order Microbiotheria; family Microbiotheriidae; genus Dromiciops; species Dromiciops gliroides. Next base: position 171,439,806 of record NC_057865.1, read on the forward strand.
TGCTTAGGTGCTTCTAGAATGACACACTTTCTTTCTGCTTCTAGCCCTGAAGCAAACCAGTGGTGAAAGGGCTTTGTGTTTGGAGGCACTTCCCTTATTGGTTGCTGAACAGAAAGAGCTGATGACTCAGTGGATATTTAAAAGCAAGTGACCCAGGGTTGAGCCGGAGCTAGTGGAGCCCACAATTAAATTTTCAATGTGAACATTCATACCTTGCTAAACATCAGAGCTTGATTTATTGTTTTACTGATTATCTGGACTTAAGAATCAGAGCCAAACTGAAATTCAGCCCAAACTTAACAATGTGTGTATTCTTTTCTTTCTTTTTATTTTTTGAGAGCCCAATCGTTAAACATTTATCAGCACACCCCTTCAGTGATCCCACTCTTAGCATTCTGTCTGTTCCATTTTCCTATATCGAGTGCACTAATGTACTAATATAGCTTCATATATTAATATGAAGCTGCTTTCCTCAAGGGGTGGGGTAGGGGTGCTACCTTTGTCCTCCTCAGCCACCATGTATCTGTGAATAAATGGAAGATAAAGGACATAATATGCCTAGAAGAACCTCTCAGTTTGGAGACGTCTCTTTTCTGTTTATTCTTTTTTGATCTTAGGTGAATGAGAATCTATTCCTGGATGGAAATGCACAAGGTTGGATGTGACCTTGTGAGTTTTAGAGTTCTTACACCTATGTCCAACTGCCCACTGAGCATCTCAAATTGGATGACAATTTAAAACATAGAAATCTTGAACTCAACATATCCAAAGCAGAATTCATTCTCTTTCCCCCAAAACCACCCCTTCCTAACTTTCCTATTACTATCGAGGATACCACTCTCCTCCCACCAACCTAAACTGGCAATGTGAGTGTCATACATGACTCCTCATACTTGCCCCTATGATCGATATGTTGCCACATCTTGATCACTTTCATAGATTCTCTAGTATACTCTTTCATCTCTCCTCTGACACTGCTACCATCCTGGTACAAGATGTAATCACCTTTCTCCTGGACTCCTTCCTGCCTCATGTTTCTCACCAGAACAATCCGTCTTCCACTAAGCTGACAACATGATCTTTCTAAAGCACAGGACTTCCCTCCATGGATCCCATGATCCAGCCACACTGGCCTTCTCGATGATCTCACTTATATCGTGACACCATGACTTGTCCATGGCTATTCCCCAGGACTACAATTCTCCCCTTCTTCATCTCCACCTATTGGCTTCCCTGGCTTCCTTCAAAGCTTGGCTAAAATCTCACCTTCTGCAAGGAGCCTTTCCTGGTTCCTCTCAATACTAGCACCACCTTCTCCCTGGAAAAACCAGCAGTTTACCCTGTGCATATCCTGTATAGACACAACTTTTTTTTTCAATGTGGTCTCACCCATTAGACTATGAGAACAAGGAGGGGTTTGAAGGGGTTTTCTGCCTTTCTTTTTATCTCCAGTGCTTAGCACAGTCTATTAAGGACTTAATAAATTCATGTTGACTTGACTTTTTGTTCTGATGATGTACCAGTAGTTATGTTTTTACTAAATCCTATTTAAGTTTTAATGCATGTCATGAGTCTTTTATGTTTATTATTATTTATTTTGTGTGTAGGAAAAAAAACCTGTCCCATACCTGATTTACATTGTACAATGAATGCTTTTTAATTCCCCCTTTGGAGAAACAGACATGAGTCAAAAAAATCCTAAAACTCAAACAACTTTTCTCTAGGGCTCCAAAGTTGGAGGATATAATTAGCCAAAGAGAGTGACAAAAGAGAAGCTAGCCCCACTCTCATTAGGGGCCAAGCTTCTCTCAAACTGAACTTAGTCTAGACCACAAGAAAGGGTCCAGAGCAAAAGGACCCCTTAGGTAAAGGGAGTAGGTATAGTACCCCAAACACTTGGGTCCATCAGTAATTTGTTAATGTTAGATATGTTGCTTTCCTGGAAGGAAAAACTTCCAAACAATTAGAGATGTCAAAAAAGTAGGATGGGTTGCTTCAAAAGGTAATTAGTTCCCCATCACTAAAGGTCTTAAAGCAGAGGAAAAATGGCCATCTTTCAAGAGTATGTTGTAGAGAGGATTCCTGCTAAATTTGATGAAATGACATCAGAAGAAAGGAACAGCTTGGAAAAAATGTCAGACTTAGACTTGAAGGACATGGTTTTGAATACCTTCTGTGTTGCATACTACCATGTGACCTTGGAAAAGTTATTAAATCTCGGGGGCAGCTAGGTAGCACAGTGGATAAGGCACCAGCCCTGGATTCAGGAAGACCTGAGTTCAAATCCGGCCTCAGACACCTGACACTTACTAGCTGTGTGACCCTGGGCAAGTCACTTAACCTTCATTGCCTGGCCAAAAAAAAAAAAAAGTTATTTAATCTCTCTAGGATTCTGTTTTTTTACATGAAAACTGAGTAGTTTAAACTAGGGTTGTCCAACAGATGTAGTGAAGGAGGGCAGCTTGGCTAAGAAGCACTTTCCCCCATCCCCTTGAATTTTGAATGGAACTGATTCTCCCTCACCACACCAACTGGCAAATAAACCAACCTGGGATACAATAAAAAGTGTTCAAGCTCTATCCAGAACCATCACTAAAATATAAACAACGAGTAAGGAAATTTAAATAATCAAACACTTGATGGTAACCACTGTTAACTATATGTTGCCATTGCTCAGCCTATATGATCCTGTTGTTCAGGTGATATCTTGACTTATACATGAATTGGATTTGAGTGAAGCAGAGTTATAACAAAGCCATCAGTCTCAGTCTCTCTTCCAGTGGCAGGACAAAAGATGACTGGTGATGGCCTGGGATTCAGTAGATGACCTTGGCTTCAGCTACCTTCATGGTCATTGAAACAAATTGTTCTTATCCACCCATTCTGTTGGAGGCATATGCTTGGGGTGTAGACATCTCCCTAATTCACTGATAGATCTGAGGCCTGTTTGTTTCTCTCAACCTGGTTTAGACCATATGCTGAGATGGTTTTACTGGGGTGTAGCTACTGTGCACACAATGTTTTGGAACCACAGGGAAGAACTGGGTGAAAGATGGATAAGTAGCCCTGACAAGGACTCAGCAGCCCTCACGTCAGAGTACTAGTTCTCCCTGAACACCCCATATAACCCATACAAAGGCATCAATAAAATAAAAAGGGGAGAAATGGGAAAAGTGGTTCATCATTAATTAATTGGTTCCTTTGAGCAAGTAGTTCAACCTTTGTTGGTTTCCCTTAACAAGCCAAACAGTGAATAAGAGAAAAAAAAAAAAAACCAAGATTCAATATAGTACAAGGCTAAGTAGGTCTCCTAGAAAGAATCTTTCTGGTACAACTACCATCACCACTCTCATCTTAACTCTCTCCCTCCAACTCTCTCTCTTCCTTTCTCCAAAGAGAATTAAAAACTTCTGCTACAATAGAAAACTCTATTGCCCCTTACCAATCCAGTGGCCGACAGCTTCTGTCTCTACCTAATCTGGGAAGAAATACAACTCCTGGGATCTTTAGCAACTTAAACTCTCCTCCCTCAAAATGTGGCTAGCTCAAGTTTTGCCTTCTTCACCTAATGAATTTCTACCTATTTTTTTTTAAAGCCCAATTCAAATGTCATGTCCTCCATTAATCAGCATTCTGTAATTGCAACAATAGCTACTATGATCTCTGTTTCATAGGCTAGTTTTCTCTAAAAGGTAATGAAACTTTGAAACTTAATTGGCCAAGGAATTTAAGACTCAAACTGGTGATATAGCTTCCTGGCTGCCTAAAGTATAAAAAGTCAAACTCACAAGGAGGTGGGACTGTTTCCATTTGACAGTCTTCAGACCTCATAAACCACCTTGGCAAATGAAGAAGCAGGAGAGCTAAGCCCAGTTGAATCAATGATGTATGCTTGCTGAATATTCTTTCCATGTTATTTTTAAGTAAACTTCCTTTTGTTAAATGTTAGATGGTCTAAGAATGTCTCGTTTTATTGCAAACCCAAGCCTGGCCCATAATACTTTCATCATCTATATGAAAGTTTCTTAACAATTGTGTGTGTGTGTGTGTGTGTGTGCGTGTGTGCATGCGTGCATGCATGCATGTATGTATGTGTGTTATAGACCTCCTCTGGCGTCTGGTGAAGCCTATGAATTTCTCAAAATAATGTTTTTGATGAATAAAATATATAGAATTGCAATAAAAAGCAATTATACTAAAATACAATTATAATTTTCTTAAATTTACAGAACCCCAGAAACCTATTCACAGACCCCTTATGGGTCCATGGACCCCAAGTTAAGGACTGCTAATATAAACAAATACAGAATAATTTCACTTACTCGACAAACATTGTGCAAAATTAGAGACAGCAATGACCTTTCTTGAGATTTCTCATAGCACTCTCATAGCCATCCAGGTAGAGGGGAGAGAACATTTAAGATGCAGCCATTAGACCTGTATTCAAATTCTGGTTCAGCTACTTTGTTACCCATGTGACCCTTGGTCAATCACTTAAAACTCTCTGGGACTGCTGCCTCATCTATAAAATGGGAAAAGAGGGGGGAAGATTAAATGACCTCTAAGGTTCCATCCAGCTATAACTCTATGAACCTAAAAGGAAAGAAATCTAATTAATTCTGTTACTTCAACATCCATGTCGATGACCCTTCCAATATTTGGCATCATAATCCCTTGACCTCAAAACTAATATAGACAGTTCTTGCTTTATGCAAATTTACATTATGCAAAATCAGAAATCTGAATTCCCAAAAACCACGTTAACTTTATTGTATAAAACCCTAAAAATAATCCTCCAAGTAAAGGAGAATGGAGGCCTAGGGAGAACACCACTACTACTGCCTCATTAGGGACCAGAGAGAAAAGACCTGGAACACGGGTCCCCACTCTCTACCTGTCATCTCCTGTCTGTATCTTTCTGGCCCCCCATGTGTCCACCTCTCATCCTTCCCCCCTTCTACCTCTTGCTTCTGGCCAGGCCCCCACCTGGCTGACCCCATGTTCTTCCTCCTGCTCTTGATTCTCCTCTCCCTAGCCCCCACAGTGTCTTTGAACCATGTGCCAGTCCCCTCCCTTCATGGGCATACAGTTCCCTTCCTGCCTCCTTTCCCCACTCTCTTCCCTTGTCAATGGGCAAGTTTTCATTACTTAAAAATCACTTTCCATTACACCCAAAGGGCTATAAAACCATGCATACCCTTTCACCAAGCAATACTACCACTAGGCCTGTATCCCAAAGAAATAAAAAGTGAAAAGAAAAAGGACCTATATGTACAAAAATGTTTACAGCAGCTCTTTTAATGGTGGGAAAGAATTGGAAATGCAGGAAATGTCCATCAATTGAGGAATGGCTGAACAAGCTGTTGTGTATTACTGTGATAGAATGCTATTGCTATTGTCCTATAAGAAATGACAAGCAGAATGCTCTCAGAAAAAGCTGGAAAGACTTACATGAACTGATGCAAAGATGAACAGAACCAATATTGTATGGTCATCAACTGTGAATGACGTAGCTATTCTCAGCAATACAATGATCCAAGACAATTCTGAAGGACTTATGATGAAAAATGCTATCCATCACCAGAGAAAGAACTGATGGAGTCTGAATGCAGATTTAAGCTTACTTTTTCTCTACTTTATTTTTCTTGGGTGTTTTTATCTGTGTTTTCTTTCACATGACTAACATGGAAATGATTTGCTTGACTCCATATGTATAATCTATATCAAATTGCTTACATTCTCAATGAAGGGGTAGGGAAGGAAGGAGGAAAAGAGAGAATTTGGAACAAAAAAATATAAAAACAAATGTTAAAAAATATGTTTACACATAATTGGGGGGGAAATAAAATATTAAATTATTTTAAAATCACTTTTCATAGAGTTCTACAGAACTTATATAAAGCAAAAACTGTCTGTATATGAATAAATGAACAAATTTTTTAAAAAGCACTTCTTAAATACTTAAGCTAAGCACTGGGGAAACAAACAGAAAATCAAGACAGTCCCTGTTCTCAAGGAGGTCATACTTTAATTGGGGGAAAATAACACATTTATTTCCCTTATTTAAGTTGATAGACTCTTAGTGCTCATAGGAACTGGGCAATTTACAGATTCTTGAACTTTCCTTCCTCCACATCTTTGCTAATACTGTTCCTTTCAATGCCTTGGCCCTGCTACTACCATCCCCGATTATTTTTGTTAAAAATCCTACCAATCCTATTTGTTAAAATACTACCAACCCTTCAAGACCCAGGTCAAATATAAACTCTTTGATAAAGTTTTACATGATGTGGATCCCTAGCAAGGAGTTATTTCTTCTTCCTCTGAAATTCTTTGGAGCAAGAAGACCTGGGTTTGAATCACAGCCTGGCCCCCTGCTACCTGTGTAATCAGATTATCATGGTTCTAGATTTGGGTTTCACATTAGCTGTCAAATGAAGAGATTGTACTAGATGATGTCTAAAGTTTCCTTACAGTGATAAAGTCTATGACTCTATTAAAATGATTTATCTGTATCGTCTCTCTCCCACTAGATTGTAAGCTCCTTGTGAATGAGTTCATATCTTATATCTTGTTCTGTATCCTCTTAGTAGGGGAACCAGGGCTCTAAGAATATTTTCACCTGGGATAAAAGTGGTTGGGGGAATTGAAGTCAAATCCAACAGTGGATGCAGAGGGTATAGGATGTTGGTGAGAAAAGTGGATCCCACCAAAAGGTTCCATGGCAGCAGGGCTCTGAGGGGTTGGTTGAGACCAACTGTATCAGCAGATGAGAAAAGGGGATGGCAATTATCCAAAAGACCATGCACACTGCCTGACCCACTATTTAAGCACCCTAGCAATAAGGCTCCGACTGCCTCATTCAAAATCGCTACATTTCTGCCTAGCACTGAACATAGAACATACTAGGCCTTCAAAAGCTATTTACTAAGTGAAGGAACGAATTAATTAAATCAACATCCCACTAAGAAATGTATTAGAAATTTATTCAGCAGTCTGGGCACTTTTCAAATTATATATAATATTAAGTCCTGACAGTAACTAGCTTGTTATTGTTTTTTTTTAAGATCATGAATTTTATAGCATAGCATACATGTTTATGAAAAGGTAGGATTGGTGAGAAGTTTAATCTTTTCAGTGATTCTGATGAACACCCTCCCCCACCCTGGTTTTTCTGCCCTGTTCCCCTCTTCCCCATTTGCAACACCTCTGGCCCACTGTTTTCTGGTTTCTCATCTCTGAATCAGAGCTTTTGTGTTGAATGACCTTCAAGCAGATGTCCTAAGCAAAGGTACCACGGAAAAGAAATGTCACAGAGCACAGAGCCCCGGCATTGAAAAGAAGGTTTTGAAAGGAACAACAGATGGCATCGAGTCTCCCCCAACTCCATGGTGAAGACACTTGGCAGCCAAAAGGACAGGGACAGAAGTGGGGTTGATTTCACTGCTCACTGTGCCTGACCCAAAGGGGAAAAAAATCCAGTGTGTTTCTCCTTTACTTTCACCAACTGCTTCCTGTGAACATGTTGAAAATCCTCCAAAACAGATTGATGTCACCTCTGCACCTGGGACTCTCATTCTTTTAAAACTTCATTGGAACAAAACACAATTTAAATCCTAACTATGGCTTACACTTATCCTCATTTCCCTCCTAAATAATTTGAATTATTTCTGTATGTAAATAAACATACACAAATTCTGTGATAACAAAAGAATGTTTGGACTAAAGTGTGATGAATTACAGGACAGATGCTTTACCAAAGAGATGACCCTGAAAGCTTGTCCTCGTTAAAATGGATGTGTCCCTTAAAGCAGCCAATATCCTTATCCTTTATTTTCCATGTCCTTTCTGGCTCTCTATCTTTTCTCCCTTAACAGAGTGCAGAACATAGTATCCCAGATATCTTGCAATCAGTGTAAACGACCAATCTACATAATTCAGAGTTCTCACTCCCACACATACAACATACCCCACCCCTCACCCTCTGCCCCACCAAAAAAAAAGAAAAGAAAAACTGTTTTGTTTGTTTTTTTGCCCTTAATAGACAGTTTGGATCCCCAAATTATCTTTGCCTGTGTAGACACAGCCAGCATCCACACCCTAGCTTGTGAACTACTTGCTTTCTTTGCTTTTTTCTGGAGTAATCTGGAGTAAATGAAGAAAAGGCCAGGTACTCTGGGATGGGAACAGGAGTACTCTGTAAGCACCTGCTCATGGCAAGCAACTGGAGCCATTTAACTCCAGGTTACAGACTCAGTTTGCAGATGAGCCGGTCATGAAACAAGAGGAGGCATGTGGAACATAGCTGTTTCACAATTTCCCCATGTCTGATACTAAATCTCAAGGCGTTATGCTCTTCCGCATATACCCGGCCCAAGACCCCTTAAGGGGATGTTGTCATAGCTACCACTTTAAAAATACCAAATACATGATGATTGAAACACATTTAAAGCCCTATCACCAAAACAAAAGTGTTTGTGTCTTTTTTGCCATATGCAACCATTGTGGTGTTGTTTCTCTTTTAGTTCATTCAAATGTGGATGGGGTGTTTTGCAATGAGTTTACTTGAACATGATTTATTTAACCTTTGCAAAGAAAAGAAACCATAACTCAGGAGACAAGAATGATGACTACCAGGATGACTATCCCTAAACTGGTATTTTTTTTTTATCACAAAAGCACAAAGGACCCAGAGTCTCTGATAATGAACATAATATATGATTGCCATAAAAAAGTTCACTGTCCTTTCAATTTCAATTTACTCTACTATAAATCAGTGAACCACTTAATCAAATATTCTTCCACTTTAATTGTTTTATCTTGCTTTTATGTTAAATCTCACTGAGTTACTGCTGGCACCAGTCTTCACATTATAGAAAAAATGTCAGTGATTTGCCCATAATTAGTCTAAAACTCAAATATTGCATCTGAACATTAACCAGATTGAAGGAAGCCATCACAATCACACTGGACCAATAAAGCCAATCCAAGTCAAAAAGCACATTTGGATTAGGCCATCTTGCAGTCCATCTGTTGTCAAACTCAGGAACCAGGATCTCTGCTGTTGAGATACCTGCAATTTTTAAAATAAATCTTTTCTTCTTTTCTCATAGCTCTCTCCTAGGCTACCTTGTAAGAAAAGGTGTCTCTTCAATTCCTCAGCCCCAAAACTGCCCATTTAAGAAGCACAGACACTTGCCTGAACTGGCCCAACAATTCCCATGAGAAAATATGTCAACACAATCTACTTTATAAGTCTGAAGTCAAACTTCAGTGTTTGCAATGAAGGGCACTTTCTTGGTATTGTAAAAGACAAGAAACTGTCCCTAGTGGGTAATTTGGGTCTGTAAACAAGAAAGGGAAAGAAAAATTGAATTCCATGTTATTGATTGAGAAACACCTTCCTGAAAAGGCCTACAGGGACAGCCTGATGTAAGCATTACTACTAAATCATTTCAACCAATATACTTCTGGGAAAGGAGGGATCATAATAATGACAACTCATTTAAGCAGTAGTTCTCTCCTTACAACCAGGCTGTGAGGTAGAGATGGAATGTCATAATCCTAGCTAATATAATTCTGACAAATATTATTTGAATATGTCCTGATCTCAGAAATAAGCACCCAAGATCACTTAGATGTTTGCCTTGCAGTTGTAAAATATTCTGAAATGAACTGAGAATGAAGAGATCTCCAAACTTGCCCAGCTGTTCTATCACTGTTCACCTAATAAATGACAATATTCCCAAATGCAAAGTCTTTCCCCACACCTTTGCATTCTGGATTATGCCATGGGAATGAGAAAAGCTGGTTTCTCGGCTCACTGTCATTTACTACTCACTAAGCATTTTTTTTACAAAGTAAAAACTCATAACTCTAAAGCAACAGGTAAGAGTAGGGATTGGACCCCTGATAGGGAACTCCCATGTAAAGAAACATCCTCTATCAAATGGCAGTCAGCAACATTTCTACATTTAGAGACTTAGTGAGTTGCCATGGGCATTAGGAGGTTAAATAACTGGTCCAGTTCACATTAACAGTACTCAGGACTGGAATCCAGGTCCTAATGTCTCCAAGGCCAGTCCTCTATCCACCATGTCAAGCTGCCTCCCTCCCAAAGCAAAAGCTAGAGAAAAAAATTAGACATCCTCCATTTTAACAACCTAGCACAAAATGTTATTTCAATACTTCCAAGGTCCTATGATTTCATCAGTTCGATTCACCCAGCATTCATTAAATGCTAGGTTCAAGGCATCTAGTCTTTGGGACTATGAGGATTAATATGGGGCGGGGGAGGTAACCAAAATCCTACCCTCAAGAGCTAACTTTCTTCTAGGGAACCATGGACAAATAAATCTATTCCATCTGAATAGTCAAGTCAATCAGTCAGTAAACATGTATTAAGCACCTTCTTTGGGCCAGACACTGTGGTAAGAGCTGGGGCTACAAAGAAAAGAAAAGGACAGTCCCTGCTCCCAAGGCACTCACAGTCTAGTGGGGGAAATAACATACAAATAACTGTACAAACAAGGTATCAACAGAGGATAGGTTGGAAATGATCAACAGAGGGAAGGCACTGGAAGTAAAGGAGATTGGGAAGGGCTTCCTGTAGAAAACAGGAGTTTAGCTGGGACCTGAAGGAAGCTAGGATATGGATGTGAGAGTAAGGATTCCTGAAGTTGGGAAACAGAGTGTCTTGTTTGAGCAACAGTGAGAAGGCCAGTGTCACTGGATTGTAGAATATGGGGGGAAATATGTAAGAAGACTGGAAAGGCAGGGGGCAGGTGACAGGGAGCCACTGGAGTTTACTGAGCAGAGGGAAAGGGGAGCGTGGTGATATGGTCAGTCCTATATTTTAGAAATATCATTTTTGAAAAATGCAAATCATCAACAGAGGAAGAACTGATGGTATCTGAATACAGATTGAAGTATAATTTTATTTGTTAGCTCCTCTTTCTAAAGTTATTTTGTCTATTTTCTTTTACAACCTGACTGATGAGAAGATGTTTTGCATAACTGCACATGTATGACATATTGAATTGCTTGATTTCATAGGGAGGGTCAAGGAGGGAGGGAGGAAGAAAATTTAGAACACAAAGTTTAAAAAAAAAAAAAACAATGTGAAAAGTAATGATGAGCAGGAGGAGTTCAGAGAAACCTGGAAGGACTTACATGAACTGATGCTGATTGAGAGGAGCAAAACCAGGAGAACACTGTACACAGTAACAGCAACATTGTGTGATGAACAATGGTGATAGACTTGGCTCTTTTTAGCAATGCAAAGATCCAAAACAATTTCAAAGAATTTCATGATAGAAAATGTTTCCAACATCCAGAAGAAAGAACTGTGGTTTATGAATGCAGATTGAACCATACTGTTTCTACTTTGGGGCTGTTTTTTTTTTCTTTTTTTTCCTTCTTTTTTGAGGTTTTTCCCTTGTGTTCTGATTCTTCTTTCACAATATGACTAATGCAGAAATATTTTTAATGTAATTTCACATATATAGCCTATATCAGATTGCTTTCTGTCTTGGTGAGGAAGGAGGGAAGTGAGGGTGGGGGAAAATATTTGGAACTAAAAATCCTATGAAAACAAATGTTGAAAACTATCCTTATATGTAACTAGAAAATAATAAAATACTTTTATCCAAAAAAAAGAAATATCATTTTGACAGCCGAGTGAAGGATGAATGGGGGGGGGGGGCAGGAAACTAGTGGCTAGTAGACCAGCCAAGCAAATTATTACAATAGTCCAGTGTGAGAGAGGGCTGGGGTAGTATCAGAAGAGGGAAGGAGGCCTATATGAAAGATGTTAGGAAGACTCTTAAGTCCTCCATACACCTTGATGGTCTTCAAGAGTCGCTAGAAGAACCAAAAGTTTCACTACCCTACAGCTAACTTGGTAATTCGTCTCTCCAAATAAGGTTTGGGGCTACTCCTAAGAAAATAGAAACAGAGTCCATATCTTGGCCTGGTCTTGAGAAACAAAGCATTTTTACTATTTCCACTATTAGCACAGTTTTCCACAAAACTTGAACAGAATAAAAAGTTTAAATTCATGGAGGAAAAGTTAATATTCATTCCTAAAAATAACAATAATAATAGTTTAAATATGTTCTTTGAGCCTACTTCAAAGGTTTATCAGTTGAGGGGTCTAAGTCAGAGGAACATAAAAGATAACCTGGTTAAATAATGGAAAAACTCTAGACTCTGATTTTGAAATTACCACAGTATAGTTTATACTGCAATACACGGAAAATCTATGACTTTGTTAAGTGTGGATATTTCCTCTTACTGTTAAGATCACAATTCCTCTATAACTTAGAAATATTCATAAAGCTCTGGCCGATCAAGTGATGGGCATCTCTGAACTTAATTAAGCCGATCCTTAGACAAAATCTGTCACTGGGTCCATATGTGCAAAGCTTTTGCAGGGAGACCTGTGAAAGCTTGTATTCCATTAACATTCCCTTTTAGAATCCAAGGTCACTTCTACGGCATGATAAGGCACCAGAGTGGTATTTTACTGAGGTATACTGCAATCAAAATATTGCCACATTTAAGAAAAAATAAGGTTGTTAGGGGTGGAGTATTGCACATATACATAGTAGTCATTTAATAAACTTATTTACCAATAGCTTTATACATTTATACAGTAGTTTATAAAATGCTCTGGGACCTTTTGAGATGAAAGGCATTATATAAACACAATGTGTTATTATATTAATTATTCTTATTCTCATACTTACCACATCAGAAAGGTGTGGTCAAACTATATGTATTATATAGATGTAGTCGCAATTATCACATCAGCGTGCATCTATAGAAAAGAAGCAAAATGCATCCCATTTTTAAAAAAGCCTTTGTAGGACATTATTAATATTTCTGCTAATGGAATTTTCTGATTAACAACCATATATTATAATGTTTGAATAACTTTTAGAAAGATTAATTTCCATGCTCTATCTGAAGCAATATTTTTTCTGGCTGAAATTAGGATTTAAAAACAAAGCATCAGCAAAATGAACTGACTATTCCAGTTACGAGTTCCAGAAACTTCTAGTATGGGCAGTTAAAAGTGATTTAAGAAAGGCAAAAATCATTCTTTCACCAATGTATATGTTAAACCTGTAAATTGATATATCAAAACCCTGACCTGAATATAGCAATTTGTCTCTCTTTGCCTACTGTGGTATATTCCACAGCTGCCTCCCAGATAATGTACTGATTGTAACTTTCTTAATTTACACAGCCTTTAAGTCTAATCTCATGAGCCAGCCTAAAGGGTTTCCTCATCCATTGAAATGCCAGAATAATTGAAATTGTCTTCAGCAGACAGTCAGGCAATAATGAATATTTTACTCTGCTGATTGCATGTCAAGGTTACACATAGTACTGAAAACAGCAGTAATCCCAGGGCTCTCCCCAGCCAAGCTTTCCCAGTGCCTAGGAAGCACTAACCTTTGGCATGGGGTACAATACCTACGGCTTCCCTTTTCACAGGATCCCACAAGTTAGCTGACGCCCACCAAGCTTCAGAACGCTGAAGAGCAGCCCAGTTGCCAAAAGAACAATACCCACGCTGGCTTCTCTAACTCTCTAGAGGCAGATTAAAGTCTGGGAAAGGTTCTGTTAGCAGAGTTTTCCTAGAGGAACAGCAAGCATCAGGAGCAATGGGCAGGGGTCTGGCTGCATGTGAGATTAAGAGGAAATACACAAGTAGTTAAGCAAAAGAAGCAGCAATAATGCAACCTGAGAAGATGTCAGCCTCGATAAGCTCATCTTGTTCCTCTAAAATTTTTAGCATAGGCTCATCTAAAATCAGCATCTGTGTAGTAGATTGGTCACAATGCATTTTTTTAAGGAAGGTTGAGGGGTACAACAGAATTTTAATAAAATTTAAACATTAACATAAGGAATTATTTCTCTGCTTAGGGGTTAAGTTTGTAACCCCCAATCAGTTTTAAACAGATTAAAGCAACATATTCTGGATCAGAACTGCCATGAGGGGAAGAAAAGATTTGAATTATACAGAACTCACTCAACCTATCCCTTTCTCACAATTGTGATCATGGACACCAAAGCCCTAAAAGAAGGAAAACTCTCCAGATGCCTTCATCTTCCATTGCATCCTGGTCTGCACAATCTGGGTTGGGGAAAACAAAGTTAGAGATGGGGTTTGTTCATTATAACTTCCTTTGTCCTGCATCCAAGTCATTTTAAGTGTGCCTTCCCCCCAACTCATACACACAGTGCTCCCACTGCTCCTATCCCCTAAATCATGCCCTTCCCTGACAGCCCATGTCTTTTTCTACCTTGAAAACTCCACAGGGTCTTTCCAGAGTAACCCTACCTGCCTGCAACCACTCCCTCCTGTTCTTTGTTCTGCCCTACCTTGCAGCCGGGCACTCACAAGCCACACAACTCTGTGCAGTTAGAGGTGGTTTGTTTTTTTTCAGTTTTGCCTTTTTTATTTTGATTCTGTATAGATGCAAACTGACCTCATTTCCCACATTAGGTTATAAGCTGCTCTGGAGCAATGACCAGGTCTTTGGCATTCTTTGTAATTCTCCACAGCTCCGGGCTCTGGCTCCGAGTATGTGGAAACTAATTGTTGCTGTTTTCTAACACTTGGTAAAATTAAGACAGGGAAAAGATTACAGCCCTGTTGAAATCGTCTGCATTTGTCCACTGTATGTCGTTAACCTGGTATATAATTGTCACTGCGTGATGCGTAAACACATCCCCTTTCAAATCCTATCAAGCATCTCAGGATTACAAAATTCTGACTAGGGGCTGGAATGGACAGCTGGCCACTCTATATCCAGCTCCATGTTTCTCATCTCTAAGCAATTAAACCTGACCTGTTTGTAGGTCCTGATACCCTATCAGGAGAACATGAGACCTCATCAATGCCGTAGCCCCTGTTCCTGAGCAGCTGGTAGGATTAAATAAAAAGGAGATTTTATTCCCCTCAATACAATCATATTCTCCAAACACATATGTCGACTAGAGGAAGGTATAATTCTTCCTGGTTGATTAAGACGAATCATTCAGCATTTTGTATGCACACTAGTACCATGATATAAAATAATCTCAGAAAGGCAGGCCTCAGTTACTCTAAAATATTGATTATCCCAAATTAACACTTCTATCCTACTACCTTGCATACTATATAACCTACTTAATTTCTCCAAATTCATGAGATATTTAAAAATCATTCTGCATCCCTCATTTATTCAGTCAATAGATACAGTGCATATTCAAGGTTCTGATGCTGGCCTGGATTAGCTAGATGTTCCCCTCAAAGTCACTTTGATTTACTGCACATACATGTGCCTTTGGTTATTTATTTTCCAATAGTTTTACAAAGCCTATGACAGGCAGTTTCACTATATTACATTTATTTCAGATTTGGAAAACTCCAGTCAGCTGAGCAACACACCACTGTCAAGAATGAGAAATCTTCTGTTTGCTGACCACACCAGATTGGCATCTAAAAATTGCCTGAGGGGTTCCTGTATCCACCCAAAGGGCAATAAAGTTTCCACTTTGTAGTTTAAGAAACAGAGAAATGCTAAAAGAAAATGACTTTAGTTTAATCCAACCAAAGTCAATCATCCATAGCCAAGGTAATCCCAGCCTGCCTCCATTACTTTGGAGCACCCTGGACAGGGTTTGCTGATTGGACATACTCTCTGTGCTTTGGCACTGAAGCAAAACAGTATCAGGAAATGGTGGATTTTTCACTTGTAAGTCTTCTTAGTTTGATGAGGGGAGGGGAAATAATGTGTATACACATGCATGTGTCCCCCTATATATGCAGAGCTTGTTTTGATGTTCTGCTGTAATAGTAGGGGAAATAGCCTAAAGAAGGGGAAAGCAAGTATGATTTTAATCCTTAATGACAATAAAGAGAGAAGTGAAAGGGAATATATTTAAACTATCTATGTATATTTATGCATATAGTTACTAGATTCAAAAGCAAATGGACTACTTCATTAACAACTGTGGAAAAGATACTCTTCAACTTACAAAATAGGCTTTATCTAGTAAATTGTAACAACTCTTATGAACTATTATCAATATAAGCATCTACATGACTATTTCAATGGATCCAGGATATTATCCACATAGAATCCATCCATCTACTAATGCAAAATGGGATTGAGCTATATCTTCCCATCCTATATGATCTTTGTCCATGCCTTTCTACAAATCTCTTACATAGGAGAGTTAGCTAAAATCCTGGGAGCCTTCCTCTAGTTCTCTTAACATTTCATAAATACCAAGCCAGCACTAGGGTTATCTATGTGTCTTATTCTCAATGCATGACTGGCTCATATAGTTTGCTAGTTATATGTGTTTATGATGATGTCATGTCACTTGTGGAGTACAAGCTATCAATTATGCTATAGTCTTCTTACACCCACCATGAGTCTCCAATTTTTCCTTTGGGTCACATGCAATTTTGATTCTTCTAAGAACATGATTTTCCATGATTTGCAGCCATATAGCATCACGTGTATTAAAAACACAGACTTTTACAGAAGGAAGAAGCTTGGTATCATTGAAAAAACTGTACCATTTCTCACATCCTCTTTCTGTTCAATTCTGGGTCCAGATCATGTCCCATTTATGGTACTAGTCCTAGGGATATATACTGATGGACTAATACAGTGGGTTTATCTGTCCCATCACAGTGATAATCTGAGCAATATGCATTTTTCATCTACTTTGTTTTTCAAATATGGATGGCTGGGCCAATGTTTTTCAAAGTACTATTAGTCTTTTGTGGGGGGGGATGTATGTGTGGGAGGCAATGAGGGTTACGTGACTTACCCAGGGTCACACAGCTAATAAGTGTGAAGTGTCTGAGGTGGGATTTGAACTCAGATCCTCCTGAATCCAGGGCTGGTGCCCCATCCACTGTGCCACCTAGCTGTACCCTACTGTCAGTCTTCTTGACGAGGCCCTGTAGTGATACAGAACTCAATGCAATTGGTATAGTGCTATTCGGGAAGAATATCTAGGGAATTCCACCACTGATGAGAAATTAGTATTGTACTGGGGCCTTACACATGACAGCCTCCATGGAGCTGGCTAGCAGGAATGCCTAGGCGTATGATGTGTTGCTTGATACTAATCATAAGTATATCATTGAACAATGTCATGTCCAATAGCATCTTGCATAATTAGAAAGTAGAAGGAGAGCCTTATTTGATAAAAGTCTTTAGGGCTGCATTTTGATCTTTGAAAGTTCAATGCTTTTTTTGAAATAAAAAAGACAGCAGTTATGCTTGCTACACCTATCAGCTGTGACATTGAAAATGTGGTCTAGTACCGAAAAGTCTACAAAAATCTGCCTGTTCCTTTCTTATGTTTTATCAAGCATGTCGCAGGTATATGACTGATTTCTTCTTAATTACTCTTTTGGGGAGGGGGGTAGAGTGAGAGGGATATAAATACCATCTGAATTTTTCTATCCTTTTAAAATCTTCCCCTCTTTAAGAAGTTTTAGAAATCAGTCCTTGAGTGCCTATAGAAACCTGTCACCTCCAAGAGGGATTTGTGTACTTGATTAGGAGTAGAGTAATGCAGTGAAAAGAGCTCTAGATAGTTATAAGACCTGGGTTCAAATTCTGCCTCTGATACTTGTTACCTCTGTGACTTGGGAAAATGATTTAATATCTCTGAGACTCAATTTCCCTCATGTTTAAAAATGAGAGAGTTGGACCAGATAGCCTGTAAGGACCCTACCAACTTTAAATCTAGGATACTGAGAACCTAATTTCACCTTCTTAAGTGTCATCACTATTTAATTCCTCACAAAGTACTTTGGATATTATTCCATATTAGCTAACTGGGATAAAACCTGTCAGAGATAAATTTGTCTTAAGAATATATGTGGGGGGGGGGGCGGCTAGGTGGCGCAGTGGATAAAGCACCGGCCCTGGATTCAGGAGTACCTGAGTTCAAATCCGGCCTCAGACACTTGATACTTACTAGCTGTGTGACCCTGGGCAAGTCACTTAACCCCCATTGCCCCACAAAAAAAAAAAAAAAAAGAATATATGTGGGGGGCAGCTAGGTGGTGCAGTGGATAGAGCACCGGTCCTGGAGTCAGAAGTACCTGAGTTCAAATCCAGCCTCAGACACTTAACACTTACTAGCTGTGTGACCCTGGGCAAGTCACTTAACCCCAATTGCCTCACTAAAAATTTTTTTTAAAAAGAATATATGTGATATAATGTCAAATACGGTCATTGAATCAGATGTTTGTGCTTAATAATTAATTATTCTTTATAACAGTTAGATGGGGGTTCAATCTCGATCCCAAGAATGTGGAAAAAATATTCTTCAACTTACAAAATAGGCTTTATCCAGTAAATTATAACAACTATTATGAACTACTATCAGTATAAGCATCTACATGACTATTTCAATGGATCCAGGAAAAGATATTCTAAGAACATCTGATGTAAAGACAAAATACATCATTAAAACACTTTAAAATAAAGAGTCTACATGGTATATATAATAAAATATTCAGAACAGCACTTTTTGTGGTAGCAAAGACCTAACTTAAAAAAACAACTTGAGGGCCCATTAATTGACTAAATAAATAAGCAATGGGAAATTATCAAGCCATAAAAAATGACAAATATGAGGAATTTAGGAAAACATGGGAAGACTCATATTATGCAGCATGAAATCTGATCTATGATAATAACAATGTAAACTAAAATAACAATAAAAACCACTAAATACCATATAATTATAACCAAGCTTCTCTCTGGAGAAGATATGAGAAAATGTACCTCCTTCCTTTTCTCTGTAGAAGCTGGGAGGAAACAGATGTTGCATATACTGTCAGACATCACTAATGTGACTTGCTTTTGCTTAATGTTTTCATAATCTTTGTTACAAGGGAAGGTTTCACTGGGTGGAGAAGAGTAAGGACCAGATTCCAAAATAAATGTAGTATTTAAAAAAACCACTTTTTTTTAAACATGGCAGACTATCCCAAACTCCCAAAACCAAGTTATTAGTATAGAACCAGAAACTGTTCCAGAGTTGTAGATTTCATTGGGAATCTGAAATTGGGATGATGTAAGCACATCATTTCAATTTCTCTTTAATTACCTGCTTCACTCAGTTTCCTTTACAGCCAAATAAAATCTATTTGCATTAATTAAAAAAAAAAAACAAACAAACACAAAATGACTATGTTAAATAAGTCTCTTCTGGATTGCTTAGTTTTAATAAGGGAGGCACTGGGCTGATCTAGTCAAGAAGACCTAGGTTTAAATCTTGCCTCAAAAGACTTAACTGTGTAACTATAGGCAAGTCCTATCTCCCTGAGTCTTAATTTCTTCATCTGAAAAATGGGGGTGGGCGGCTAGGTGGCGCAGTGGATAAAGCACCGGCCCTGGATTCAGGAGTACCTGAGTTCAAATCCGGCCTCAGACACTTAACACTTACTAGCTGTGTGACCCTAGGCAAGTCACTTAACCCCAATTACCTCACTAAAAAAAAAAAAATGGGGGTAATAATACTTCCCTCAAAACATGGTCATAAAAGCATGATTATCAAATGAGAAAAGGTATAGAAAGACAACCAAGACCAAGAGGGCATTAGGAATATCCAGTTAGATACATGGTGAATTGGTAGCTAGCCAAACTTCTCCCCCAAAGTATTTGTATTAAACAAAACTATACAGCTTTAACCAATCAACCTTTTAAGTATTGTTTCTCATTCACTTTTAAATGGAATTATTTTTCCCCTTTCAGCTATGGATCACTTCTACCATAAAATTCTAAATCTATGACAAAGAAAAAAGAAAATAGCATTGGCAGAAATCTTTATAATGCGGAAAAGTGGTAGTAGCCCCTCCTGAGATCTAGTCTAGTGCTTACCAAGAAGGGCAAGCGTTTTGTATTTTTTTTCTAATTGTTCATGCTGCTTTATTCAGGATAGTCCCAGTTTAAAAGCTAATTTGCTGTAGACTAGCTCAGTTTAGAGCCTGTCTCTCGCTTTGGCTTTGTTGTTCACTGAGGTAGAGTGTAATTTTCTGACTCTTCCCAACTCCTCAGTTTGAGACAATAATCCACTCTGTCTCCTTTTAATTAAAGCAAATAGCCCAGACTCACAATAGCAGTTCAGAAAGGCTGTAGTCTCCTCATTCCCTCAGTGCAAGGAGGTAATTGATTTCCAAATGATAATGGTGTTTACATTAGAAAGCCAAACGCCCCGGATTTAGTCCTCTGCTAGGTTTAAACCTTCCTAGTCTCATGAATATCAAATGGCTAAAATTCTTCCATAGTGGCTGACGCCTCCTGATGGGTAGGGTCTCAGGCCCCAAAATATTTAACAAGCTAATTGAGTGATTTCTGATTTTCATGCTAGGCTTTTAAACTAGGGTTTGATACCTGCAAGGAGTTTCCCTTGGAATTTGGGGAGATTGCTGTTGTTTTTGTTGCTGCAATCTTTCTTGATGTTTTTACCTACATTCCTATTGTCCTACCAGGAGGAGTTTACTGTAAAGGCCTAAAGGCAAGACTGGAAGGAACATCCTCAAGAGTGTGGAATTTTCAGGGTGAGTGGAAAAGGTCACAAGGATCACAGCTTTACAGGAGAGAATGAAACTATATGGACTTGCTGAAGAATTGTGGAGGGCAATCATAAACCAGAAAACTTGTTCAAGTAAGAGAAGTATTCACTGCAACTGATGAGAAATTATTTCTGTATATGGCACTTAGCCATCCCCACTAGCCATGTTTCTGACCTCTTCAGAAGGCAAAGGGACAGAGACTAATAGCTTAGCACTCTATATTTTTATTCTTTCCCATAAGCTTTTGTAGGATCATGGCACTGAATGATGCCAGCGGCCTTCTCAAAAGTCCTAGCTGACAACTTTAAATAATATTTCAAATGTGCTGTTCTTCAAAGTCCTAACTCATATTCTACTACTTCCATGAAGCCTCCCTAAAATTCCCTAGGAAGAAGTAATTTCTCTCTCCTCAAATTTTCATAGTATTTTTAGGGACCTCTCCTTTGCAGTGAAACCTGGGCATGAATCCCACTTCTGGCAAGTCATTAACCTTTCAGCCTCAGTTTCCTCATCATTTGCCATACCTCCCTAAGAAAACTTGAAGTGAAGTGCTAATGAGATAATTATGTAAAATGGTTTTCAAACCTTAATTTGTATTATAGCTATCTGTGTGTATTCGTCATCTCCTTCAATGGATCATAGCCTCCTTGTGGGCAGGAACTATTTCTGATTGTGTGTGTGTGTGTGTGTGTGTGTGTGTGTGTGTGTGTGTGTGTGTGTGAGAGAGAGAGAGAGAGAGAGAGAAAAGGCTCTTAATAAATTCATTTATCTACTCATTCTAAGACAATTCATTATTGAACTGGATTGGAATACTTATCTTTTATCATTTCCTTAGACTTGAATAGGTCGAACTCTTTGCAATTTTGTAGATTCACTTCTTCCTAACAATCTTTGAGATGAGAGAATCCTGACAAGAACTCATGTACATTTACATGGTTTCTTAACCAAGAAAAAAAGCAGGACTTGAGGTTTTCAGAAATTAGAGGGTTTTTAGGGACTGCATTTTCTATACATTCCTGAGCTCAGTAAAATGTTCACACAACCCAAACAGGGAGGGGAAGATACTCTTTTTATATAATCACTTTCCAAGTAATTAAAACAGTAAGTAATTTCTCTCATAATTAAAAAAATGTTTGCTCACTGGCACACACATCCATCCTAATGCCATATTTAGCAAACAGTCTCATTTAAAGAGATAGCACTTTGGGCTCACCAGTCACCTTCTTATCAAGAAAAGGCATTGCAGCAGTAACAGGGTTTTTGTTTTTTTAATTCTCAACCCAACTTTTAGTCATTCTTTCTTTACATCACTATAGTACTTTGCCATTTCTAAGGCACTGTCTGGCTTGTTCATATGTTCTCTGTATGCATGCTGTTTAACACTATTAAGTCTCCACACTTGCCATCTGCCAAAGTATTCCAATAATAATCAAACTGACATTCTTATAGCACTTTAAGGTTTTCAAAGTTCTTTATAATAAATAATCTCATTTGGTCCTCTACCCATTTTACATGAAGCAACTGAGGCTCAGAATGTCCACACTGTCACACAATTAGGAAGGGTCAGGAGGCAGGATTCAAACCCAGGCCTCCTCTGGCTTGAAGGCTGATGGTTCTTGCCACCATACCACAAGTTGATAGATAAGAATTAACATAGTGTTTTTTACATGATAGCACATGTATAACCTATATCAAATTGCCTACCATTTTAGGAAGAAGGGAAAGCAGGAAGGGACAGAGAGAGAAAAATTTGGAACTCAAAATCTTGTAAAAATGAATGCTAGGGGCAGCTAGATGGCGCAGTGGATAGAGCACTGGCCCTGGATTCAGGAGGACCTGAGTTCAAATCCAGCTCAGACCCTTGACACCTACCAGCTGTGTGACCCTGGGCAAGTCACTTAACCCCAATTGCCTCACCCTCCCCAAAAAAATGGATGCTAAAAATTGTCTTGACATATAATTGTGAAAATAATAAAATACTATTTTTTTAAAAACAAATAAATTACTTTTTTAATTAAAAAATTATTTAAGATAGTAAGGTAAGGAAAAGAGACTTCTGTGATCATAGAATTTTAGTGTCAAGGGACTTTAGATATCATATAGTACAAACTCTTTATTGTACGGAGGAAGAAATTAAGGCCCAGAGACATTAAGTGGGTTACATTCACAAAGGTATTAAGTGGCAGATCCCAAACTGGAAACCAAATATTTTGATTTGGGGAAGTGGAAAAATCTCCTTTTCCCACTGCATTCCATGATGATTTCAGAGACACAACCACACAGCATTTAGGTACCCAACAGTATTATACCTGGGTTTTGAATTAAACTTTGCACGTTTGGAAATGTGGCTTTCAATATTTAAGGAGAAAAAATATAATGCACATAAGACAACAATTCTAATCGATCAACCTTGAATTCTAAGGAACTGTACAAATTCTTAGTATCAATTAGAATTTTATACAGTATTTGAACTTAGAAGATCATTAGCTGGATGTTAGAAATATTTTTTAAAAACTTTCGTTCTAATAATGTGTTTTATGACGGGATTTGTGCATCGCATATTAAAAAATCAAATTGTGCTTTGCACCGTATAAAACACAAGCAACAGTTTTACTCTCAAAGAGATTAATAAAAAGAATTCAACATTAAGGAGTTTTGCATAATACAGTAAAAAGGGAATTAAATTGAGTCTGAATTTGAATCCTGGACTCAGCCATCACTAGATGTGAGCCCACTACCAGTCATTTAACCTCTCTGGGTCTCAGTTTCTTCATTTGTAAAATTGGTAAATAAAATTATTATATTACCTACCTCAAAGGACTGTTCTGAGCAAATTGCTTTGAAAACCTTTAAAATATACCCACCTATAGCTATCATTATAATGTCTAAGCTTTTGCCTCTGGTAGGTGAGAATAAGAACTACTGTACAAAGCTGAGGCTTGTCCACAGGTCATATTTGTATTTAAAGAAGGACACAAGAATGGAACAGCTCTGAAGGTAGCTGTGATCTAAATAGAATGGAGAAATTACTAGGAAAAGTGCTATCTGGTGATAAATCCACTAACAACTCAGTAAATTAAGGCAGGGAGAGAAGGCAGGAGGAAAAGGATAAATAAAATGTAGAGCTAAAAATCACAGCAAGTCATGTTTCCAAGGAGAAAATTTATGAGAAGTAAACATCAGTATCAATGCTTTAAGAGACTTGGAAACTAAAAAGCAATTTTCATAAACTTTAAAATATAGCTCTAAATGTTATAAAGCTTAAGCCCTCCCATACAAAGGGAAGTCTCCTTTGAAAGAGTTCCAGAAAACCATGAAATGCTGTTGATAAGGCTGTGCCAATTTGTAAAGCTTGCTACAATCTCAGGCTTTTTTCTTTTTCTTCCCTTTTTTTTCCTCCTTTAAAATAATTCACTGAGCTTTGTGAGTCAGTGAGCCTGCAATGACAACAACAACAACAAAAAGTCTTTTCTGAAGCTAAAACATCTTTTTTCCTCCAACAAGGGCAATGTGTAGCTGAAGCATTTGATTTATTCTGTGAAAATAATGTCAAAGTGGCATTTGCAAAGCCAGATAAAAGATTTTTGATGGAAAGCTCCTAGTAGGGAAATGTAAGCAAACTCACCAAGTTTTTTCTGCCTTTATCAAGCCATTGTATTCAGGATTAATTATAGGTTTGCCTGAGCTTCACACTTCATCAGAATGTTTATCTGCCAAGATGGACTTGGTTGATTAGATTTTTTTTTTTAATGAAATTTTTTGGTAGAGGTTTACTTTTTGGAAGTAAACTTTCCTACTTAATTGTTTTAACCCATTTTTTCTCTGTGTTGACCAATTATGCCAAATTAAGCCTATAATTGTATAGTTAAAAGACCTAAATAATTTTTTAAAATGCCAAAATGTTGAGTGAGAATCTTATATTTGGTTGTCAATGTAACAATGATCGCTTACACATTTATGGAATATCTTTTACAAATCTAACACATTCCTTTACTAATTTTAGGACAGAATCATCTCATACACCCCTAAAAGCATCTGTTTGAAAAATAAAGTCTGGTAGAACAAAAGCAGAGAATCTCTACATTAGCATTGAAGAAAGGGAAAGAAATTTGAAATTCTCCTATCCAACTGAGCCAACATGCTATAATTATCCTAGGGAGAACCAGGAGTCTTTCTTTCATCAAGAGTTGATTTTTTTTTTCTTTTCAGTAAAGCGACAAATTAGGATACAGGCACTACAACTTGCAAAAAGGAATAACATGTGAACCATGAACATCCCTTCTCAGTCCAAAAAAAAAAAAAAAAAAGACAATCCCATGATACCAAGGAAGGTCTGTAATTCTTCACTTTCCAACTACAGCAAATTCATCACAGTAAAAAAAACAAAAACAAAAACAAAAAACTGTGTTGGCCTGTCTTTTCAAAGTCATTCATCACATTCCATGCCACTCCATCATTATATAGGATACCAGGTAGGTACATGGAAAGTGAACTTAGTGTAGGATCTCAGTCAGTCTCTCTATGAAAGTATCTGCTTCCAGGCAGAACATATATATACACATACATACACATACATATATATACATACATATATACACACACATATATATACATACATATATATACATATACATACATATATATATATATATGGTAACGAGAAAATATCCCACCTGTCCAATGTATTGTGGCTTAGATTGCAACCTGTCCTTACTATAAACCAAACAGATCATATGCTTATAGATGTTTTAAGTAAACTGAGAGATTTTGTCTACATCAGAGATATAGAACATGAGCCCTGTGGACTTACTCCCAAGTACAAACAGACCCAAATTAAAATGTAATTGGAAAATATTTAACAAAATGAATGAAAATGCAATACAACATAGATATCGTTACATTTTAGAACTAGGTTTAGTGGCCCCTATTTCTATTTGAGTTTTACAGCCCTGATTTAAACAATCTCTTCACTTTACAAATGAATCTGAGTTCTGGAGAAAAGAACTGACTTGACCAAGACCGTGAAAGTAATAAAAAGCAAAGTCTAGCCTTGAACCCAGATCCTCTCATTCTAAATTAAGACTTCTTTCCACTAGACTACCTTGCTCATGTGAATACAGATCTGGCTTCTTAGATGTGCTAATATTTGTAACAGTGAGGGGGAAAAGGCCAAGAAATAGACACAACCACACACATATATATATGGACATACATATACATATATATATGCCTATACACACACACACACACACACACATATATATATATATATATATATATATACACAGAAGCATACATAAATGTGAAATTAGGATCACAAAAGAGATATAGAGACAGACATAGGTAAAGATGAAGATGTAGGTAGAGGCAATCATGTGTGTAATTTTCTTTGTGTCTTCCCTCTCTGTATAATTATTATACACTTGTGTGTCAATACTTTCATAAAGAGCAGAAAATCTTCATATGATCTCACTGCACATGAGGGCCCACAGACAACTAACTGTAGCATCTCACAACCTCTAACAAAGGCATATTCAAAAGAAAAGGACACAGATGCTATTTTCAAAGATACAGCTGGACACAGACTCATCACTACCTAGTTCTTTGGTATATTCTATGCCTAAAGTGTAAAGCAGTTATATAGCATAGCCCAAAGTATGATTTTTCCCCTAGGACACTCACAAGACCAGGAAATAGAAACACAGACACACAGGGAAAGCCAGCCACTCAGGTAAACCACTCTCCTCAGAATGGCATTACTTTGCCACAGAGTTGCCACCCAATTTTTTTCCCTGATTCCTAAACATCCAGCTGAAATAACAAAGTTATATGGGTTGGTCTAAATAGCATTCCAAAGGTTACATTTTCCTTAGTATTATTTGTCATCTTTAGACAGCCTCAGAGTAAGGATAGAGCATTAGAGGCCCAGACTTAGATTTTGCCTCCCATTTTCTACCCGTACAACCATGGACACATCACTCAATCTCTGTCTCAGTTTTCTCATCTTTAAAGTGGAAATAATAATATCCATATCACTTACCTTACAAGGATGTTAGTATCAAATGAAATAATTTATATTAAGTGCTTTGACAAACTTAGAGAACTATATAAATGTCAGTTATAACTACCAGGGCTAATGGCTTTATTAGTATTATGGCTGATAGCTACTGCCTTCTTACCCCTTATATAAATTGCTCTGCCTTCTAGAAGATTGTGGTCACAGGAGAACTAGTTATGCAGGAAGAAAAAGATCCCTAATTTTTCTGGTGTAGGTATTATTTTGACCCAGGTAAATAACGATTTCTCCATATTTTAGTCTTCATGAGCTGCTAAGGCCAAGAAAATTCATCATCTGATGGCTAATAGTCTGGTGATAAGCTTTTTATTTATGCTGGCCTTAGGATAACAGAAGCACAGGGCTGCCTTTCTTTGTAGCCCCAGCACTTAGCATAGTAGCTGGCATATAATAGATGCTTAATAAATACTTATTTATTGTGGACTTCTCCAGGACTACAAAGGATAGTTAAAGTAACTAGAAATATTCATCCTGGAGGAGAGAAGTCCTAAGGGACATTGGATGGTGTTCTTCTAATGTTTGAAGATTTTGTCATATGGAAGAGGAATGTGACTTTTTCTGCTTGGCTCTAGAGGATAAAATAGAAAAAATGGGAATGTTTCCATGGATTCAGCTATCATTCCAGCTCTCAAGGGGTTCAAACTCAAGTCCAGTTTCCCCCAAGGTCCCCCAAGGTCCTGAGCTCCCATATAATCATTTAAAGCAACAATATGGATATTGTGTATGAGAAAGAAATTTTACACACACAACCTCCAAAAAAGCAAAATTTTACACACACACACACACACACACACACACACACACACACACACACACACGGAGCATTCAAATAGTCCATAAGTTCCTCTTTGAAAAGAACTGAACTTCTATAAGTGGTTGGGGTTCACAAATATAATATATGAACTACCAGCTCAAATCATATGGGTGAGCATATCTGTTTCTGTCATATTCTTCTTCAAGAATACTACCAGTGTCCCAGCTGCTGCCATCTCTTGGGCTGGAGAAGTCAGCTTTTAAGAATTCCAGTCTCTCCTCTGCTTAGAAAACCCTGGGTGAATAAAGCAAAATCCCATGTGTTATTCCCCAAGATAGCCATTTCCAGTCTTTTTGGGGACAAATTGTAAGTAGGCACAGAACTCCCCTTACTTTCCCCCCCACTCTGTTGTTTTCTGAGCAGGGGAAAAGTTAAAATGAGCAAAAGTTAAAAGGGATAAGACATAGTCGTGCTCTCCTTTATAGGCCAACACAAATGGTATCTCCTATAACAAGACTGTCTTCCTGGATTCTAGTCACAGCCTGTAGTCTGGGAGACCGGCTCAGTCTCTGAAACCCCATCAGTAGCTTTCAACATCTTTTTCACAAAGCACCAATGAGTACTGTCCACTCTCACATGCCTCCAAACAAAGGGTTATCTTAAAGTGACTGGTTGATAAGACTCAGGAACCCTTGATCAACAGCTCCCACCATGTTGCATAAATATTTACAAATAGAGAGAGTAAATACAATCTATTTTGAGGAGGATGAAGAATATTACTAGATGGGGAGATTCTATGAAAGACAGTACCTGAAGCAAACTCTGAAGGAAGCTAGAGGTTCTAGGTAAAAGAAGTAAAGAGGAAACACATTCTAGGCATGAGGTCAGGAGATGGATTGCTGTATACAGTGAACCACAAGCAGGCCAGTTAGTCTAGAACATAAAATACCTGAGGAGGAGTAATGTAAGAGCAGTCTGGAAAGACAGGTCAAAACTAAATTATCAAGGCTTTTAAATACCAGAGGAGTTGTCAGTTTATCCAGAGTATCCTCTGTTTCTACCTTTTCTCCCATGAACATCTCTAATTTTTTCAAGTAGGAAAAGAATCTCACTCATCTAACAGGGATATCACTGAAAGATAACACAAAGATCAATAGTTAAATGCATCTGAAATCCATTGAGTGGCATTTCTATTGCCTCAGGATACACTATTTCTTTCTTTAAGTTTCATTAGTGTTTTTGTTTTTCTTTAGTGTCAGGTAATGAATGCTCCATTATTTGTGAGGCTGAACTCTACTATGTGTTCTACCCTCATGACATTCTTGTGTTTACCCAGTGGCATCAAGGAGAGACTACCCTGATTTTTCTCTATGTACCCCTAGCCCTTGACACAGTGGTTTACACACAGTAAGAGCTTATTTTTTTAAAAATGTATTCAATCACTCACCTAATTCACCTTAGCAATGATAGGTAGTCCCCATTTAAAATGCATGGAAGTGGGCTTCCCTTAGGTCGGTGACTTAGGTTTTTCTTTGTTCCTGGCTCAGAGGCAGTCAAAGTTTATCTCAAAAGATATTGTGACACCTGCCTTTCACAGTGCTCACTGGTTTTTGTTTTGTTTTGTTTTGTTTTGTTTCGTGGAATAAATAGAAACCTTTAAACCTGTGCATTGGCAGGTTTGAAATTTTTTTCAAAGTACTTTTATTTCTGTCTGAAGATTATATCACCTGAGCTCTACTCCCTTTTTTATGACTTTGGCATGTACATCTCTGTGGTGAGTAATGGAACATGGGGAGGAAGGGAAGAGAGATTCCATTTTCTATAAAGATCTTTGGTTTAAACCATTTTTAGGTAAACATATAGGCTACGGCATATCTGTATACACATACCTGCTAGGGAAGATAGCATAAAATATATAGAGAGAGAAAGGGCACAGGTACTGAGGAAGCCACCACCAGGATTGGATATTTGGACCAGACCAGGTGGAAGTAGGGGGAGTTGGCTGGCACAGTAAATAGAGTGCTGGTCCAGGAGTTAGGAAGACCCATCTTCCTGAGTTAAATTTGGCCTCATATATTTACTAGTTGTGTGACCCTAGGGAAATCACCCGTTGTCCTCAGTTTTCCCACTGTAAAATGATCTGGAGAAAGAAATGGCAAGCCACTCTACTATCTTTGCCAAGAAAACCCATGGAAAGTTGGACATGACTAAAAATGACCAAATAACCAAAAGGTGGAAGCTCACCTGGGATGCAG
The DNA here is from genome assembly GCF_019393635.1 of Dromiciops gliroides. Lineage (NCBI taxonomy): Eukaryota > Metazoa > Chordata > Mammalia > Microbiotheria > Microbiotheriidae > Dromiciops > Dromiciops gliroides. Next base: position 171,469,505 of record NC_057865.1, read on the forward strand.
TGACCAGGGTGAGAAAACTCCTAGATCTTGTTATTTTAATTAGTTTTTCTTGCTAACTGGATGCTAAACTTGATTGTTTCTATACTGCTGAAAGATTAGACATGATGTTGGAGCCCTCTAAATGTTGGTGCCCTGGAACAAAGCCCTACCTCAGTTGTGGCTCTATACAAATGAGTCTAAAGTACACATTTGTTGGACCCCTGAATGGAGTTCTAAGTAGCAAGACTGGGCCTGACAACAGACACAAGTTGTTATCACAGTCAACATTTACTGAGTTACTTTCTATGTATGTAGGTCACTGTGATAAGTCCCGTATAGAACACAAAAGGAAGTAAAACAAATTGTACTGTCCTCCGGAAGTTCACAATACAATTGGGAAGATAAGAGATAAGTATGTAGAGAAAAATGAGAAGAAAAGTCATTGCATTTATCCAATAAAAAGAACAAACAATAAGTTTTGAAGAAGTTCTTCTGTCTGGGGTGCCAAGAAAGTTGGGATCTTACCTAGGCCTTGAAGAAAGCACAAACAGGGACTCTTCTCCAAATAATTTAAGCCAAGAATAGTTTGTTCCTCATTTATCTGGCTATTTTAAGGCTTCGGCATTTTTTCTTTTAAAATAATAGAATCTTAGAATGAAAGAGCTGGATGTTTTAAAAATCGACTTGCCTCTCTCATTCAGCTATACATCATTGCATATGTGAGGTTCCTGGTCCTAGAAAGGAGAGGCCAGAAGGGTTACTGACTAACCCAAGACAAAGCAATGGGTTAAGCATGACTAGAAATATGAAATGACCCACTTACTGTTAGTGCTCCTAAAATAGAAAAATGGAGACCTACCTACCTCAAGTTACTGAGCCATTGTTTGAAAAATCACATAAAATCCTTTGGTAAAAGAAGGGTATTATCATGGAAGAGAAAGAATAGAAGCCTGAAAATCAGTCCATAACTAGCAACTAACTATGTGACATTGGACTATATCATTTTAAAGATCCATTTCTGCTTCAAAAAATCCCTCATATGCAGTAGAAATAAAGCTTTTTGTGAAGGAGTGAATCATAAATTGAAAAGGGGTAATTCATGTGGAAGAGATTTTATTTCCCTCTAGGACTGAGTTTTAACATCAAACAATGTTAAAATCATTAAGAAAAAGTAAGTCTCCAGATTTTGCAGAAAGGTTAACGTGTGAACTAGATTGATGAATTAGGTTTAGAGAATTTATTTTGGACCCAAAATATTAAAAAAAAATACCAATTAATATAAGTTTAGAATGAAAATCAGGAGAGGTTTGACTATGGTTAACGGGATTTGCTAACTTTTAGAATTCTGGCCCCCACAGATAAAATCTCCATCCTATGATAGGTAAGTACTTTCAAAATACTCTTGAATATTTGCTTTATTTTTAATATCCTCTCAAAATCATGTAGACAAAACCTAGCAAGGAAAGAGTATCTAAGATTAGAGTAGAAAATAATAGCCAATCAGGACACTGTTTGCCTCTAAACTTTTTTGAACCCTGAGGGGAAAAACAAGGAATAGGATGTATCTGGGTCCCACTTGTAGCAACATTCAGGGCTTTTTTCCCAACAAAAATGTTAACATGTTTCTTTCTAGGCCCTAGTTTCCTCACATTACTAAGTCCAATACATCAAACATTTATTAAGTATCTACTTTGTTAATTGTTTGAGGAAATACCAATGTTAGTTAAACCATAGATAGCTAACACACGGTCCTTACCCTCAAATAGCATATAGTATAATTAGGGCTATGAGACACTTGCACAGACAGCTATGATATTCAATATGAAATATCAAATACAATATATAGCTGAAAAAGCAAAGGGCTATGTAAGGTCTGGGGTTGAACGTCATATCAGTGGGGGTATAGAAAAGGAATGAGGCCTTGAAATGGGCTAATGAGAGCATAAGAACCTATACCTCTAAGAGTGATGGCAACAGGAATAGAGAGGAGGGTGATGGATTCAGGAGATACTCAAGTGATGCAATCAAGCAGACCTGGGAACTAATATGAAATGATAGGTGAGAGCATGGGAAGAGTCAAAGATAAACTCAAGGACAAGAACATGTGAGTCAGGTGAATGGCACATTCTAAGGGAAGGGCAGGTACAGGTTTTGAGGGAAATGTAAAGAGTTCAGTTCATACCTGTTGACTTTGAAATGTTAGTATTATTTCAAGGTGGAGATGTCCTGAGGGGGTTGAACAAGATGGTTTCTAAGGACCCCTTCAGTTCTAAAACTTGTGATTACCTATAACACAAACAAACAAAAAACTTAAAACCAACATTTTCCATAAAGGAGTCACTAGTCCAATGTTTGTACTTTAAAATGAGATAAAAAAGACAAATAAGATGTGAGATTTCCACTCAAGGATCTTAAAATCTAGTAGGGGAGGTAAAAATGTACACAAATAACTAATGCAAAGTAAAATGAAAAAAAAATTACAGGAAAACAAAGAGCTATAGGAGTTCAGGAAAGAAAAGATCTCTTCTGGGCAGCAATCGAGAACTCAAAGAGCACTTGTTAAGCACCTACACTGTGCTAAGCACTGGGGATACCTCCCCCCGCAAAAAAAGCACAAAATAGTCCCTGCTCGCAAAAAGTTTACGGTGTAAGGGGGAGACAACAGGCAAATAACTATATACAAACAAGGTATGACAGCATAAATTGTAGATAATCAACAGATTCTCTGCAGAGGCAGTTGATTATGCAGTGGATAGAGGGTTGGATCCAGAGTCAGAGATTTGCATTCAAATCCAGCTTCATACACTTATTGGCAGTACTTAGTAGCACTTGAACAAGTGATTTAAATGCCTGTTTACCTCAGTTCCCTCAGCTGTAAAATGGAGATTATAATAGCATTGGGTAGTTGTGAAGATCAAAGGAGATATTTGCTTAAAAAACAAAATTGAGCATAATGCCTGGGACATAGTAGGCACTATATAAATGTATATTCCCTCCTTTCCACTCCCAGGCCCCCCACCCAGCCAAAACACTAAGATTAAGGAGGCTTGGGGAAGGTTTGTGTAGGAAGTAGGACTTTTAGCTGAGGCCAGCGGTGCAAGGCATAGAATTTTAGGCACTGGGAAAGTATAAGTAAAAATGCCAAAAGTCAGGAGATTGGAGTGTCTCACTGTCTTGGGAAGGAACAGCCAGGAGGCCAGTGTCTCTGGATCAAAGAGTACATGGTATTAAGGTGTAAACCCAGTAGGAGCAGCAGGGGCCCAGGTTATGAAGGGCTTTGAACACCAAACAGAGGATTTTATATTTGATCCTGGAGGTGACAGGGAGCCACCAGAGTTCATCCAGTAGAAGAGGGGTTATCTGAGCTGAGAAATGATGTACAGGATTTCAACAGGTGAGGCAATTGTCATGAGCAAAGCCATGGAAGTTAGAAAATGTAGGGGGCGTGCTTGGAGAATGACACGTAGTTTGGTTTGATTGGAGCAGAACATAGAAAGGAGAGTGGTGTGCTTGTTACAAGGCTGGGACATTTTTTTACAAATCTTCCAAAGGTCTATTTGAATGACCTTTGTGAACAGAGGTGCTTTGAATTTGCCCAGTTGAAGATGGAAAATGACAGCTTGCCAGAAGCCAGAGGGCTGCTTAAATGTATATAATATAAAAATTTACCTTCTAAAAACTACAAGTCCCAGGATGCAGTGTTCTGTAACTATCAAAGCAACATGATAGAGAAGTATACTTTATTATAATAATAGGAAACACTTTGCAAACTTCAAAAAATTTTATATAGATATCAATAATCTTTCCAACATTACATAAAGTCCACACTATTATAACTTCACCCCCCCCCATCTTACAGGTGGCAATGGAATGCAAAAAGGTTAATTTGATTATCTGATCTAGATTACAGAAGAAGAACAAGCCCCCACAGTTGCTTGAATGCTTAAGAAGTCTAGTGCCCAAACAATATCCAGAAGCTAAACACCCAGGTTTTGTGATCAGCTTGTTTCAAAGAAACAATGTATTAAGAATTGCAGTGAGTACTGACCTCTGAATCTGGTTCTTCAGATCCCATTGAATTTCAGGATTTGCCAAAAGAGACATTCCCCTGAAGACCGGTAGGTTTGTTGCTAGAATAAGGAAGTTTTTCAGTTAAAGATGTAATTTTAGAAAAAAAAGAGAATAAAACTAGGAAAGCAAGAGAGATTTAGAAAGCTGCATTCTAGAAAGATCAATTGCTAATCCCCAGAAAGCACTATAAGGAGGTTGCCTGTCAGAGCTGAGCCATCAAAACTTATTCCCCACCAAACAATCCTCCCTAGAACAAAGGCATCCTTCAACATAAATTATTTCCTTTGGATCATATATGTGGAAATACCATTTATGTCCTATCACAGATCACTTATTTTTTAAAACTGTGTCAAAGACCTTCATACCAATTCAGGATTAGATGATGGATATGCCACTCAAAAAACCTCCAGCTAACCATTGAAAAAAAAAAAGAATATCTATAGCAGCATCACAGTTATTACCTAGCAAATTAATTCACAGCATGTCTACAGTCCAAAACTTCCTCCCCGTCTTTTCTCATTTTCCCTTTGTATTTGTTTCTGATTCAGTTATCACTAAAATACACATTTTAATTGTATTGTGTAAGATTCAAACTTCCATTGCTTTGAACATTCAGGTAAACATTTCCATGCAACTTACCTACAGCAATGCCACAAATCCTTGCTGGAAATGGTGTTTGTGTCTGACAAGCCCTCAGTATGTAGAATTTTTCAAAACTTATAAATGACTTCCCAATGCAAACCTTCCCACTAAAAGAACTAAGATGAAGTGCATAATTCCCCTTGCATTTTCTCCTCTGGTTCAGCTTTCTAAATCTCTCTCCTCTCTGTGCTACCAAACAGCATACAGACCCAGCAGTAATCCTCAGTAATCATAATCTTGCCACTGGTTTCTCTTTTCACCTTTTCACAGTCAAGGACACCCAAGCACTAAGATTAACTCCTGTCTCTCCCTCCCTATCCCAAATATATAACCCATTTTTCTAATCCATCCTTTGGCTTTCTCTCTAACTACCTTGTGCCATTCAAAAACCTTGTTCTCACCTTCAAAGCTCTTTAGTAGGATTCCCAAACCTGCCTTTCTCATAATTTCAATCCAGGTCTTTATTGCTTCTTAGGATCCTCTTTTCGGCATGCTGTTGGTCCTGTTCCTTAGGACCCCATTTATTCTCCTCTTCATCTCAGTCTCTCCTTTTCTATATTTGTCAAGTTTAGACAGCTATCTTCATCCTATACGTGGACATTTTCTTCATTCAATTTCCTTTCAAGGCTTACTTACCTTGTGAGTATCTCCTGCGGCACCATGAAAGTAATAACAATATTTGTGATTGAACCCCAAATCAGAGTGTGAAAGTTGCTCCCTAACAAAAAGGATAGCAATTATGTCTGATCAAGCTAATTATACTGACCAGTTAGCACCACCCTGATTTAAAAAGCAAAACAAAACCCTCTGTTCTGTGCCCAGAAATTGCATCCATAATCTCAGTCAGCCACCTTGCAAGTGTGTGGCTTTTGGTTAGAAGGGGACAAGGTGAAAAGGCATGGAGATGATTCGGTGCCAGTTAAAACATGACTCAGAATCCACAGTGGGTCAGTAGCACTAGTTTCACAATGAAATCACTGAATATTTAAACTATGTCACAGCCTAAAATTACTTCAATCACTGACCTAAATGTAGCCCTTAATGTACTAAGCAGTATTAATAAACTGAAAAGTACACTATTTATGCCAAGACAGGCTAGAAAGATACTAAGAACACCCTACATTGGTTCACTAGCCTGATGTCAATAAAGAGGAAAGCAAGGGAATATATCCAATGGTGGCCTCAAAAAATTAATGTGACTTCCAAAAATGCCTCAGATATTCTCAACAATTATCTTGATGTCATTCCATTCCCATTCTAACTTTCCTTGGGCTATAGGAGCAGTCAAAATTTTGTGATGTTTTTAGTTCAGAAAATGCTGTATCAGTAGAATAATATATTCATATATAGTCACTGCCCCATTATCCATGATCAAGTGAGGGGGCAGTGCCCATGTTAAGAAACTACACAAAGAAAGTTATCTTGGGGTTTCTGCAGGTGGCAGAACAAGCAGGACAGCTACCTTGGGTTGTAGCCAAAAAAGGTGAAGGCAGAGCAGAGAATAGGTAAAGGACTGCAGGTGCCCAAAGTTGGCTGAGTGCATAGGGGTCCAGATTCCAGTTTGTGGCCTGGAAAAAAAAGAGGACAGAGACAATAATGAAACTGAAGAGGTTTGGACAATGGGATATTACATACAGTTTAGCTCCTTTCCCCCAGTATAAAAAATGCTACTTAAAACTCCTCTACCTCACAACTTTCCCCAAGGATGAGGATCGAGGATGATAATTATTTGTTTTGAGTTAAAATGCCTTCCTTTTCATTTCCTGCTGTGCTAGAAGTAACTTCATGCAGGGCATAGAATACATAGAGATGCTGGTGAATGAAGCACAGTAGGTGATTATGTCAACAAGAAGTGCCTAGCAAGATTTGCTTGTGGTAAATCCCCAGTGAACACTATACGCACTGTTTATACAAGTAGTTTAGTTAATAAGTTCCATTCATTTATATCATAACATTTGAAGTAAATATATTTTCATGGAAGCTAAATATAACAGAAAAGTCAGATATTTTACTCTTGGGATGCCCTTCAGTATAATCCTGGCACAGCCTCAGCTGAAAGGTTTAGAAAACAATTTATCCTGTATATACACACCTTTCTTTTGTGCATAGTTGTTTTTTGTTCACAAGAACAAACTCCAAGATCTGAAATCGTTTTAGAACAATACTTGCTTGTTGTCTCCCCCATTAGACTGTGAAATCTTGATGAGGAAGAACTGTCTTTTGCCTTCCTTTGTATCCCGAGCACTTAATAGAGTGCCCAGAACACATTAGGTGCCTAATAAATGACTTAATGTTGATTGGTTGAGATACAGTGATGGCCTATGTGCCCGTTGTCAAAGAACCAGCCTAAATTCAGAAAGGCTCATCACTAGGTTGACTGACGTGATGAATTTTTTGACTAGAGCAGCTCTCAAATACCAGTTATAAAGGTTTACAGCTGTGTACTTATCACAGCTCTTAAGAGAAAGAGGAGGGGGAAGAAGAGAAACACTTCTGCAAAAGAATGAACAAAAGGTATAGTGACACTCTTTGTCCTCTGCTTATTGTTTTCCCTGTTGTTTTCTTCACAATATTGAAATTGTTTGGACAAACCTGCAATGAGTTGAAGTTTATAAATAATTTTAGAAAATGAATCAGATGAATCTTTCAGAGGGTTGAATGCTGACATATATTCCTAGGGCTAAGTGAATACAGAAGTCAATTGTCTCCTTCATGAAACTACCTTGGGCAATATAAATGGGGGATGGGGAGGGGGGGTATACATCTGCTTAATAAATAGACGACTTAACACTTTTAAAATGACCAGTATTTTAAGACTCCAAATCACCCCCTATCACCCCAATGGCAAGATGAGGAATAAGAGTGCCCCCTTTGTACACCTTAAACAGGAATATGCTAGTGAATGTTTAATAATGGGGCCTCCAGAAAAAAAAATTATGCATGACACTTTTAAATTTAATCTACATTATTAACATTTTCTCCATCACTTTAAGTATAGACAAGCAACAAAACAATAAATCACGCCGTGATTTGAAGCATTTGACAATTTCCAAGATATAAATGCTCCCACTGAAAATTTAACAATTGGCTTTTTGGCTCCAGCACATCCCTGATTTAAATCACAATATTGATATTAACCTCAATCATCAAATAACATGAGGCATGAGAAAGCCCTTTGTAAAATATAACCTTTTCTATAGATGCACAGTATTATAATGATGTTCACACTTAACCATAATTTAAGTATTTTTTAAGTCCGGGTCATATTTTATTTCTAAAATAAAAAAGTATGGGGAAGTATGGGGGTGTGGAAGGGTGTATTTTCAATGATAAATCCAAGAACATTTTAAACAAGTTCAATTTCATAGCTATTTAATGAGCCCTATTAATTCCTGGCAGGCCCTGGAGTCAGGAAGACTTGGGAAGTCATACCTGTGACACATACTAGCAGGGTGACCATGTCTAACCTTTTAGGGCCCCCAGGCAACTCTCTAAGAAGGAAGGGAAATAAGTATTTATATAGCACCTACTATGTGCCAGGTACTATGCTAATAAATAATTTACAAATATCTCATGTGACCCTCACCACAACTGTAGAAGGTAGGTGCTAGTATTTTCCCCTTTTACAATCCAGGAAACTGAGGCAAACAGAGGTTAAGTGAGTTGTCCAGGATCACAAAGCTATTAAGAGTCTAAGGTTGCATTTGAATTCAGGACTTCCTGACTCCAGGGCCCAGTGCTCTACCCAGTGCATCACCAGCTGCTTCTTAAGAGAATTAGTTACAGTGGAATTGTGAATCTGCATTCCATATACAGGCTCTTTTTACTCACTTTGCTTATAGCTACACAAACGAAAGCACCAAAAATGGTGGGCTCCATGTTATGGAGCAGCATTCTCAAAGGAGACAGTTTCTGCACTGCCCATATCTGGCAACTCTACCAACTTGATATCATTCTTGCTTTAAATTAAAGGATTTCAGCCACATGAGACACCAAACTACTTTGACCATTTTTTTTCTTCAGACCCAGGTTCCCAAGCTTGTTTCCAGATTAGCTAGTGACTAGAAATGATGAATAGGTGAGGTAATGCATATACAGAATAGGTAGCCACGTAAATACAATATTTGGGCTAAGTTATTTCTTCAACCTACTAACAATTTTCACCAAGAAAACTGTTCATTTTTCCCTAATTTTTTTTCTGTGCAAATGAGTGATGAAAAAGACATTCCAATCCTCGAATTGATAGCCCTTTGGCTAGATGGAACTGAATTGAAAGCATTTCACCTTCACTAAATTATTAACATATTTTTGATAAACCTCCCAGGAGAGTCATTTTACAATGAACTTTAACGGAAAAGCTAAATTGTTTTTCTACTACCATAGATTTTCAGCTGGAAGGAACCTTTGAGGTCATCTAAACTTAACCCCCTAATTTTATAAATGGAAAAGTAGAGGCCTACCAAGAAGGTAAATCTATGTGCCCAATCTCTCTGGGTAGTTAGTAGCATAGGCAGTGTTCTTTCTACCCACTATATGACACTGTTTTCCCTCCCATTCCTAGGCTACAGAATCTAGAGCTGAAATGAAGTTGGTGCCCCGCCTCTGTGTAGAAACTAACATGGGAAAAGATGTACTTTGGGAAAAAAGGACTTGCTATATACATATCAGCCTTCCTTCTTTTCTCCTCAGCACCCTTTTATCTCCTGTTAGAGTGGTTTGGGAATGTAGGTGAATTCTGTCTATGTGTAACAAGTGGGAAGGGTTGAGGGATGGGGGAGAATTGCTACTTGGTAGTCCATAAAATGAAATACAAAGAGCTCTGCTAAAGCTCAGTTGTTTTCTCCCTATCTACTATTCAACTAGCACAAAAGTCAGGTATTTACATTGTAGACGCTCATGGCCAGGAAGTAAAGAATATACCTCTTAACACAGCTAAAACATTCATCAGAAGGTCTCAGATTTAGAGAGAGAAGAGACCTTAGAGAACAAGTCCAATCCCCTCATTTTATAAATGAGAAAATAGTCATCTCTCTCACAAAACGAACTCCTCCTTCCAACTTCACTATTTCTGAAAATGGCACTGCAATTATTTAAACTCTAAGCTCTCATGTACTGTGTTCAGTCTCAGAGGCCTCTTAATAATTATATCTTTGGCTCCTTCCTTTGCCCAGGGACTTCTCTGAGAACATGGCTTATTTTGTCCCCTCACCACGCTTTCCTCTAGAAACAGAAGAATTTGGCTCATTTATAACTGATTTAGGGGGTCCATTTAGGTACAAATACGTTTCTAACAAAACATGGAACATAGGAGAAGTCATTACTAAACAAATACAGAAAAGACTCATATATACGCCCAAAGAGAGTTAAGAAAATTCCCCTGACCCCCTCCATCTCCAGAGAGGTTTCTTGGTGACAGTCACTCCTGAATACCACTTTAGGGTTTCACAGAATCATAGCTCTACAGATGGAAGGAAACTCAGAGGCTATTTAGTCATATTCCCCCTCATTTTAGGGATGAGCAAATGGGCTCATTAAGGCTAAGTGACTTGCCCTAGGTCACTGAGGCAATAAGTAGCAAAGGTAGGATTTGAACCCAAGGCTTCTGAAAGAATTCCAGGTTGAGTGAAGCAAACCACCCTTCACCTTCCCCAGGGATAACAACAACAACATTCATATATATGGTGTCTACTATATACATAGTGCTAAATGCCTTACAAATATTATTTCATATGCTCCTTTATAACAACCTCACAAGGCAGGCTTTATTATCCACAAGGTAGGTATTATTATCTCCATTTTAGATATGAGGAAGCTGAAGTAAACAGAGGTTAAGTGACTTGCCCAGGGTCACACAGCTATCGAGTGTTTGAAGCTAGATTTGAACTCAGGTCTTCCTGACTGCAGGTCCAGCTCTCTAACCACATACCACCTAGCTGTTCCATACAATAACTCAAGGCATGGGGTGACAAAACAGCCTGTTCCCCACACCCCACACCCCACCCCCAATTTGTACAGTCCATGGCTCAGAGTACCAGTGAAAGAGGTTTGCAGCTCTTCATTGTGGCTCTGGGACTCACTACCTCCTCATTTTCTGTTCCTGCAACTTTTTACTCTAAAACCAGTTCTTGACTTCATCTAGGAATTTCTTGCCTCAATCCAAGAATTCCTTATTTTGCCACTGCCACTCCAACCAGAATCAATACCTGTGCCTTCCATTTTTTGTTTTTTGTTTGTTTTTTGTTTTTTGAAGGGCAATGAGGGTTAAGTGACTTGCCCAGGGTCACACAGCTAGTGAGTGTGTCAAGTGTCTGAGGCTGAATTTGAACTCAGGTCCTCCTGAATCCAGAGCTGGTGCTTTATCCACTGCACCACCTAGCTGCCCCCTCTGCCTTCCATTTGCTTCCTGCTACTGCTGTTCCTGGTGCTATCATTTGCTTGAAGAAATGTCACAATTCTGTCAGAGTGGGCCAGCCCAGGACAACATGCCAGGCAGGGCCCAAGTCCCAAATGGTAGGAAAATGGGACACTTCTAAGTCCTTCTAAAGGCTGGGCTTATTCCCAAGAGGCAAAAATTGGTACAAGAAACCAAGGCTGGGGTCTTTTGTTGATGCTACAGAAGTAAACTCTATGTCAGGTCCTTGACAGGGAGTGTCACTCTGGGAGCATTCCCCAACTTTTGAGGCAAAGTACCATCTATTTGGTGACAAACTAAAACACTGCCTTCAGAAAACAGTAAGAAGGGATAATAGAATCATAGATTTAGAGCCAGGAAGAATCCTGGAAAGGATCTACTCCAACTCCCCCATTTTACAGCTGCAGTGCAGACTGTTTCCCTCCTAGGGCCACATAGATCACAACTGGCAGTCAGGATTCAAAGTGAGGTACTCTGGCTCTAAAACTAGCCCTATTTCTACTGTTCAGCTTTTAAGGAAAACTTTCACACAGATTAGAAACTTTTAGAGTGGAACCATCTCAATAAACTTCCCCACCCAAATTATGACTTCAAGCTTAACACTCAGTTAATTTTATTCACTGATTTAAAAAAAAAAAAAACAGTATAAAGAAAAGGAAAATGTCACTGGTTTGATGTCAGGATCTGTGAGAAAATCAGGGGTACTAAGTGGAGGAACAGATGGGCTCCGGCAACTGAGAAATGCACATGACAACATCAATTGTCATCTGATAGACTTGAGGAAAGCTTTAAGCAGAATGATATAGAGGGTATGATACAAAAAGAGGTAGGACCAAGACTGGCTATGGAGAAAGGATGTATTTACTGAGTATCCACAAAAGGTATGTTCTGTAAACTGATTAATTTATAAAGGCTTCTGGGAAAGGGTTGTCTCCCTTGGTGGACACTGTCTCCCTAGGGTCTATTATGGTTTTTATTTGATGTAACAGATCAGAAAATAAAACTGTTCACTCTTTGAGCCTTTTGAACAAGGTGCTCAGAAGGAAAGTCAGTGACTAAGTCCATAGATGGTGTCAGACAGAAAATCACCATATTTGAGTCAGCATAGCACCCTGGGAAATTTTGGGATTACAAAATCTATGTTCTAATGTTGGCTCTGCACATCTTAGTTTGGATAAGTCATTTCACATTTTCCAAGCCTCCGCTTTCACATCTGCAAAACGAAGGAGTTAGACTAGAACTCCAGTCTCACTTCAAGTTCTGTGTCTCTGCTACAGGGAAGATCAATTAGCCAGAAAAGTAAAAAACCCCACTAAAGCATAACCTAGTCTTCTGTGTCAGAAGGAGACCTCTGAAACAGAGGTTATATGTGGCAAGACTTCATTTAGTTAGCATTGTGTTAAATGGATTTAATGATCATTTAACTTGTACGAACGATATAATAACACACCTTGTGTGCTGAGATTTACCACCATAGTTAAATACACATATTTTATTACCTGCTTGGTAAACCTAAATAAATAGGTTTATAATAATTTGTAGACAATTCCCATGCAATAACTATATTATTAAATCTGAGGAGTTATTAGATGTTAATTATATTTAAAATTCCTGAGATTTAACAATGATGTAATAGAGTAGATATTTATCTTTTACTGTATATGCTATAATTATTAAACCTCAATGATTTCTCTCTTGAACTTTGCCATTCTCTCTGCTAAATAGCTTCTCTGATTGAACTCTCCGCCTACAATCCAGGATGACTCTCCTCCACTTTTGACTCCTAATGGCTTCCTCAAACACCTTGCTACTTTTCCATCTTTACCCAAGATCTTGTCAATTTCTTCAAAGAGAAAATTGAAACTGTGTGGTAAGAGTTCTCACACTTGCCTCTAGTCCTATTCTCCTTTACCCCATATTTGTTTTAAAATTAACATTGAAAATGTTTACACCATTAAATACATTCTATGCTAACAGCTGGTCTTTTTCTCCTTCCCATATCACTATTTCTCTCATCACTTTTCTACCCATAGCCTTCAAATGTATTATGCTGTACATTCATCTTTGAGGTCCAATTTGCCTTTCAATTTGTTGATCTCTTTCTAAGTTTACCTACAAGATCCCTCAATATTCAGTGTGGCCCTTCACTATTTTTTTTTTCTGAATTTTTTTCTCCACCTCATCCCACTATACTCCCTAAAATCTGATTTTTCTCCTTTAGGTCAAGTCAAGAAGTATTTATATGCTAAATAGTAGGGATATAAAGAAAGGAAAAAACCTGGTGCCTGGTTTCAAGGAGGCAATAATCTAATGAGGAAGATAACACGCAAACAACTGCATACAAACAAGATATAGACAATAAAATGGAGGAAATTTCAGAAGAAAAGAATAACACTGGGGGGGGGGGCTGGAAAAAGCTAGCAGCAAAAGACAGTGTTGCTGAAGAACCCAGGAAAGTCATGAGGGAGAGCACTCTAAGCACTGGAGATAGTCAGAGAAGGTCTCAAGTCAGGAGATGATATGGCTGGTTCAAGAAACAGGAAAGAGAACTGTATCATTGGAACACAGGGTTCATGGAAGGGAGTAAAGTACAAGAAGACTTGGAAAATTTCAGGAAGGGGGCAGGTTGCAAAAGGCTTTAAAAGCCAAACAGAGAATTTTATATTTGATCCAGGAGTAGTAAGGAGACACTTGGAGTTTATTGAGTAAAAGGGTGATGTGGTCAGAGCTGTGTTTTAGAAAGACCTCTTTGATAGCTAAGTAAAAAATGGCCTAGGGTGGGGAGAGACTTGAGACAGCAAGACCCACCACCAAGCTATTGCAATAGACCAGGTATGAGATGATGAGGGCCTGCATCAGGGTGGTACCAGGGTTAGAGGGAGAAAAGGGGGCTTATATGAGATATGTTGCAAAGGTAAAATCAACTGAACTAGAAAACAGATTGGAAATAGGTGATGAGAGGATGAAAAATCAAGGCTGACACCTAGGTTGTGTGATGTTTAAAATCTAATGAGTGGGGGCATCTAGGTGGCGCAGTAGATAGAGCACCAGCCCTGGATTCAGGAGGACCTAAATTCAAATCTGGCCACAGACACTTGATACTTACTAGCTGTGTGACCCTGGGAAAGTCACTTGACCCCAATTGCCTCACCAAAAAACAAACAAACAAACAAACAGGAACAACAAAAAAAATCTAATGAGTGTCCTTACCTGCCCCCCAGTTTGGGGCAGGGGTGGGGGATGGGGAACTAGCTAAGATTTACTGATAAATTCAGCAACAGTTTAGGCTTTTAAGCATTTATTAAAGTATATTAGGGGTTAGCAAAGATAGATAGAGTGAGAGAGAAAACTGCCTTCACCTAGCTGTTCAAGAGGGAACATGTGAAGTTGTGAAAGTTAGGAAACCTGTCTACCCTCCTCCTCCTGCCACCACAAGCTTGTTCCCTAACCAAAGAGGCTGATCCAGGGAGCCAGCCTCACCTTCCTACTTCCTGTCTCCCTCCCAGGAAGGGGAGATCCTTCAAGCTGATTGGTTAAGTGTGGTCTCCTGTTGATACTGTAGTCCACAGCCTCTGAGAACAACACCCCACTCAGGGCCAGCCAGGTGTGGTCTTGATTTAATCAACCTTAAGTAGGTTCTCAGTCTCTCAGTCTCACCCAATTCAATCAATTCCAAATCAATCTTCAGGTAGGGCATCTGCAAAATCCCATTATTTTCTCACAGTTGTAAGCCTAGGTGATTGGGAAGATGGTAGGGCCCTTAACAGCAATAGGGAAGTGCAGAAAAGGGAGACTTAAGGTGAAAGATAAGTTCTTTTTTGAGCATACTGAGTTTAAAATGTATACAGGACATCCAGTTCAAGATGTAAAAAAGCAGTTGGAAATGCCTTTTAAATTTTATTAAGATTAGAATCATATCCATAGCTTTCTGTAATTCTCCCTTTTCTTTCCATTATTCATTTTAGTTTCCTTATTAGAAATGAGGAGCAGCTAGGTGGCCAAGTGAACAGAGCACTGGCCCTGGAATCAGGAAAATAAGTTTAAATCCAACCTTAGACACTTAATAGCTGTGTGACCCTGGGCAAGTCATTTAACCTCTATCTGCCTCAAGTTCCTCATTTATAAAATGGGGATAATTATAGAAAAGGAAAAAGGGTTATTGTGAGAATTAAGTGAGATATTATTTGTAAAGAATTTAGCACAATGCCTGACAATTTAGCAGGCACTTAATTCATTCTGATTCCCTTCCTTATTAATTCTACAATAATCTTTAACTCCTTTTATGCAAAATTACAACCTTTACTTTCTCTGGATTCCTCAGAAAACTCTTCTGACATTTCCACATAGGCTCAATACTCCTGAAGTAACCATCAGACTCTTTGACCTCCATTTGGTCCAAATGTCCCAAGTCTCAAAGTTAAATTTATCCAAACTTTAATAAACTCATCTGATATCCCACTCCATTCAGTAAATCACAGCACATGACAAATATCTCTATCACCATCATTTACTGACCTTCTTTATTTTCCTTGATGACACAGAATAGTTTTTTTCATTCTACAAGGCAGGCCAAAAGTCATGAAAGACTCTGATGTTTTAATAACTTTTTGAAAATTCTTTTTTCTTTATTTTTCAACATTTATAAGATTTGAATTTTCATATGTAATGTAAATTCATTTCCTATATATCCTGCATATGATGTCATAGTATTGTAAATTAAAAACAAAAAATAAAGGAGTGCCATCTTATACCTGTCTTCTGTGATCATCCTCATGGACTACAATATTCACATTTGTGATGCTCTGAGCTCTTTGAGCTTTGCAACTCCAAGGATCTTCATCTCCACTTCATTTCAGCCCCCCACCAGCATGGCCACACACTGGACTTCATCATCTATCACTCAAAACAGGATCACCAATAATATCTCAAACTCAGAATATCAAGGAAAAACATATTAATCTGGTTACTAGAAAAACAGGGAGCTAGACAGAAACATGGTTACAAAGAACAAGGTCTAAGCACCCACTTAAAAGTGGGATACAAAAATCTAAGCAGTATAAGCAGCACTGCTATTTTAATGCAATTATGGATCAGTGGGGCCTGATATTTTCCCTGCCTATACCTACAAGTGATAGGTAGGGACCTAGCTTCAGGGACTAAAGCAGGAATTCTCAACCTGGGGTCCACAGATGCTCAAAGGGATTCATGGATAGATTTCAGGGGGGTCTTTGATTTTAGATGGAAAAAATATATTTTTATTTCATTATGATAGGTTCCTTTGTAATTCTATGTATTTTACTTTACCCATTTAACAAGATTATTCTGAGAAGGTATCCCTAGGCTCTACCAGACTGACAAAGAGGTCCATGATACAAAAAAGGTCAGAATTACCAGACTAGAGAGACATAGGAACAGGGGACCAGGTTCATCATTAAATATTCTTTGCTTGTGATACCCTGTCTAGAATGTCCTCCTTCCCATCTTGACCTATCCACACCCTCTCCATCCTTCAAAATTAAAGTCAAATACCACCTCTTCCATGAAGCCTTCCCTAATCATCCCTGCCTCAAGTGATCTCTGCTTTCAACTCCTATAGTTCTTTGTACCACTCTCATTGCATTTCGTACATGTTGCGTTATAGAACAATTATGCTGCCCATGTTAAATTTTAATCCCCTTCAAGACAAGGAATTAATAATCATCTTTATTCACCTTTGAATCCTTGAGAATACTTAGCCTTTTTGTACTGTACATAGTATTTATTGAATAAAGGAATGGATGGATGAATGAAGGATCCTTGCATTCAATAATCATCAAGACAGCCTATACTTTTCAGAAACTACACTCCTTCCTGGTCCTCTAAGAATTTTTTTTTTACTTCTTTCTCTCACCTACTTTATCCTTCTGTACTTCTGTCCACTACTCAATTGTGTCATTTACTCATTCTGCCCTCTCCCTCCTTTCTCTTCACAACAAAATTAGTTATTCCACTATATTCAGTCAGGCAACCACTGTGTACCCATTGTGCACATATAACTCTGGAATACTGAATACAAAAAAAAGGAAATTCACAATCTAAATGAGAAAAACTGGCCAAACAAACTGTAGAGCATCAAAAATTCATAAAGATCTTTAAATTCTTTAATAATCAAAGAAATGCAAATCAGAACAACTTCAGGATCCCATGTTACAACCTTTAAATTGACAAAAACAGCAAAAGAAAGGATAAAAGTTGATGTCAGAACTACAGAGAAGAGGATATTTATTATATTGTGGTTGAGACTACAAAGTAGTGCAGTTGTTTTGGGAAGCAAAATAGCAATAGACAAGCCACACAAAAGTGATAATCCCCTTTGACCCACCAATGCCCTTGGAAGAACTTTTTCCAAAAAATTTACATTAAAAAGGGAAAAAATGACTCCTCTGTACCAAAAATATTTACAGTAGTTTTATTTCCAAGTAAAAAAATAGCAAAAAAAGGCGGGGGGTGGGGAAGGGGGACTAGCTACATGGGCAATAAAGTATGGAATGTTAATATAACGAAATAAGTCAGTTAAAAGTGACAAAAACAAAGACTAGAAAATATTGAAAAACATGAAATGACACAAAGGAAGATAAAAAGATAAGAACAGTACACATGTCAACAAAAACTAAAAACAAAAGAAACTCAAAGACAACAGAACTTCAAAATTACAAATATAGATTTGGAATAGCCAATAATTGTTTTCATGTTTTTATATTGTTCAAATGTTTAAGTTTTTTTTCTATTTAATCAAAAGGCAAGTTACACAAATTTAGAATGTTAATTGGAGGTTTGCACCATATTCAGTTTGACTATCTCCATGTTAATATTTATGTCAAGTATATCATAATACTAAAAAAGATTAATATAAAAAATAGGTAGTTTTTCTTTCTTGGAACATGGCTAATGTGGAAAATTATTTTGCTTACCTATTCATATCTGTAAAGGTTTTTATTTTTCTTGCTTTCTCAATGGGTGGGGGAGGGTGAGGGAGAAGGAGAACATTTGGAACTAAAAATTATTTAAAATTGAATTTAAAAAAAAAATTTAAATCGTTAAAAATACAAACATACATGAGTACAACTAGGTACCTGAGCTCAATTTCATATTCCATTGGATTTCCATTAGCAGTTGAGCTTCTACTTTGTCAAATCAATGGACTTTGGTTTTGTGAATTTCCCTACCTAATAGATGGGGTGACCTAATTCTTCTTTAGCAGGGGTACTGAAGTGGTGTCAGCTCCATGGATGTACAGATAGGACTGTACCTGTATAATTCCATAACACAAGAGTCAACGTGTAGTTACATGTAAACGATGAAACCAATTGTACTCAGGCCTAAGATACTTTGGTATTAAGGACACTGTTCACATTTAAATGGTATCAGAACAAACAGGATGCTGCATGTAGAGTGAAACTTCTCCAACCCTTACCTAAAGAGATAAGGGCTGAAGTAATAAACATCACTCATATTTTAAAAATAAAAGCAGGGCTCAATTTCAGAGACTTGGATTTATATGGAGTCTTTCCAACAAGGAAACTGGAAAGAAAAGTTATTTGCCCCAAGTCTGACATTACTCACCCACTACTCCTGATGACCCCATTAAAAGAATAGCAGATTTAATATTTATTCATTGAGAAATAAGAGAAGGGGGAGAAATTAAAACATTGTTTAGTTGTATTGGCAAAAAGATTCAAGCCTATAAAAGATCCCCCAAAGTGTAACCAGCTCAGACACAGTACAGCTTGGAATTGTTTGAAGGATAATGATGGCAATAATCATTTAATACTTAATTTTCCCTCACAGGGGTGTTGTGAGGATTAATGAGTTAATGTTAATAATGTGCTTTGAGATCCCTGATGAAAGGTCCTATAAAAGTATAGAGTGTTATTACAATTATTGTTGTTTATTTATTTAGATCGTTCCTCCAGAAAGGCTTGCTCCAGGTATATTGCCCCACTATGTTTTCTATGATGAAATCTAGTCTTAATAATAATAATAACCAACATTTAAAGAGAACATTAAGGTTTACAAAACACTTCACAAATATTATTGCATTTAATCCCCACAACAACAACCCTGTAAGGTAAGTGCTATTATTCTCTCCATTTTACAAGAGAAGAAACTGAGTCTTAGGTTCAGTGACTTGCCCAGGAAGAAATAAAGCTAGGCAGGATGAAAATTCAGGATTTCCTAACTCCAAGTCTATTCACTATCCACTGAACCTCTAAAAATTCTTTTAAAAAACCTCCCTCTACAACAGGGATTCTTGAACTTTTTTAAATGCCCCAGACCCCTTTGGCAGTCTAATGAAGCATATGGACCCTTTCTCTGAATTATGTTTTTAAGTACATAAAATAAAACACACAGATTACAAAGGAAAAACAATTATATTGAAATAAATATAAGATATTGAAATAAATATAAGAAATCAAAAGATTTCTTAAAACCAGTTCATGGATCCCAGATGACTAACTCCTGCTCTCAAACTTAAAGCACACACTATAGATCCATACAAAAAGAAATCTATTAAAATGTCATTGAGACAGGGATCCTTCAGTCCTATAAAGCAGAAATGACCAAATGTGGCTTAATTGTCTAATGTTATAGGAAACAGAGTTCCTATAACATCTACTTCCATTGTAGTCATCATCTTACTTCAGCTTTGTATTTAACTAATTTTCTAAGCTAGGTTTTCATTTTTTCCTTCTTACTTCTCAGTGAATAAATATTCATCTGTGGTTCTCTTAAATGGGGTCATGAGGAGCAATGGGTGGGTAATGAGTGGGGCAATCACTTTTATTTCCAGTTTCCTAAAGGACAAGGGGAAGAGTGGATGGGGCAATCTTTATAATAATAAGAAAAAGGTGCATTGCCAAGGGAACTATTATCACATATTATCACAAAATAATTACAGATGCAGAATTATGTATAAGCATAGAAATATGGAAACAGCTTGATCACATAAAGAGATGTTAGCACCTTAAGATCATAGCAGAGCTGTATATACCATTAGTGATCAATTAGTCTAATCACCTTAGTTTCCAAATGAGGAAACTAAGGCATAGATAGGTTAAATACTTAACCAAGGTAAGAGAGGTAGCAAGCAGCAGAGGCAGGATTCAAAGACAGGTACTAACCAGTCATTTTAAAGATGAGGCATCTATAAGGATGAAGGTTAAGTAACTTATCCAGTCTTATAACAAGTTATTGAAAATCATGGTTGTTGGGTATTTGCAAGTGTTTCAGTAATATAACATTCTATGAGAATATGGGATCCTAAGTTTTAGAGTTTGAAGGTACTTCTGAAACCATCTAGTTTAACCTCCTCCTTTTACAAATAAGGAAACTGAAGGCCAGAGAGGTTAAAGACTCAGTCCAACTTCTTTGGGTTGGAGTTATAGAAGAAAGGGACCTCCTTAGGACCAAAAGCAAAAGAAGAAAAGGAGAGGAGACTGCAGCAGTCTACTTAAACACAATGGGATCTTGGGAGGATAAGTAGGGAAAGAATTATGGAAGGGAATGGGAGTAGGGAGATTAAAAAAAAGCATAGAGTAAAACACTTGAAAAACAAAAGAAAGCGTAATATCAGAAGAGGACATAGACAAGCAGGGGGGTGTTGGAACTACTGTGTTAAATTTATTTTGAAAAACAAATTGTAAGATTCAGTGTTATATACAGTTTTCTCTTCCTGTTCTTTGCAATGTTGATGTTTGTAAAGTTCCTCATCATTAACAAAAAAATTCAAACCACAATAGTATTAAATTGTAAGTTCCTTGAGGGCAGGGCCTGTCTTTTGCGCTTTTTGTATTCCCAGTGTTCAGTACAGTAACTGGCACATAACTTACTAATGTTTAAAAACATAGCATCAGAAATAGATAAGATGATCCTTGACAGAAAGACAGTTCTACATAAAATCTAAAGGCACTAAGTAATTTTTTTTTAAATCTTTGTATCCCCAGTGCCTTGGATCGGTAAGATAGAAGAGCCCCAAAAGTCATCTATTTCAACCCTTTCATTTTTTATGACCTCAAAGTTTATCTGCTCCAACTCAAACTGAGGCACAGAGAAGTTGTGTTGTACCCAAAGTCTCTGCTATTAGGAAAAATCAAGATTTGAACTCAGGTCCTAGCACTTCAGGAGGAGTACCACACTACGTGACCTACAAAACAGGGAGTTACACATTCATGGGATTATAGAATCATAGGCCTGAAACAGCCTTTAAAGGCTGTTTCCACTCCCTTCATTCTATGGATGAAAAAACTGAGGCCCAGGGAGGTTAAATGCTGAACCCAAAGTCAGTGGAATGAAGAGTTAGAATTCGAACCCAGGTCCTGAGTCCTGACCTA
Source organism: Dromiciops gliroides (assembly GCF_019393635.1). NCBI lineage: Eukaryota > Metazoa > Chordata > Mammalia > Microbiotheria > Microbiotheriidae > Dromiciops > Dromiciops gliroides. The sequence continues at coordinate 171,490,979 of NC_057865.1, forward strand.
CAAAACAACTAGTTAAAAGCTCAAGGGACCACAGAATCATAATTTGTGGGTGAAAAGGGCCTTTGAGCTCATCTAGTCTCATTTTACAGATGAGGAAACCAAGGTAATACGATTAAGTGATGTGCCCAAAATGACAGTTTATAAGAAGCAAAATTCAAACCCAGATCCTGGGACTTCAGGGCTAGTACCACTACTGACCCACAAAAACCTAGTTACGAGTTCATGGAACCACAGAATCACAGATTTAGGCCTGAGATGGGCCTATGGGCTCCTCTCGTCCAAGGTCAGAGGCAGGACTGGAAGTCAAGAGAGGAAACTGAGGGCCTTACACTGAGCACGCCAGCAGGCAGCATCCCGCGCAGGTGCGCGCATCCAGTCCGTTCTGCTCTGGGAAGTTTCAGCCTCTTAACTAAGGGGAAAATAAGTAGCAGTGCGTACTCCCGCGAGAGAGTACGAGGAAGCCTCGCTTTGGACCAGAGCCCGGGCGGGGGAGGGGGAGGCAGGGGACGTGCATCCAGCCTCTTTCTCGTTTTTTGCTGGGTTTTTTTTTTTTTTCCGGCCGCCGCTCCGCCCTGCCCGGCACTGCTCTCAGCCTCGATTTCCTCGAGCCCCCTCCTCACGTCACGCAAAAGCGCCAGGGCGTGCACGTTCCCGGGCCTTGCGTGCCCGGGCGCGCTGCCAGTCAGAGGCTGCCTGAGAGGGGCTGAGCTGTGTTGGTCTGAAGGAGCCGGCGGTCCCGAGGGGTCCGGCTTCACCGGTATCAAAAGAGGCTTCTTCAGGCCTCGGAGTTTTCGTTCCGAGCGGGGATCGACATGTCGCAGAGAAAGAAAGGCGGAAGCCTTCCCCGCGCCGCCGGCGGCGGTGGCGGCGACGGCGGCCCCAGCTTCCCCGGCCCCAGCAGCCGCGGTGGCCTCGATGCGAGCGACAACCCTGGCCCCAGCACCAGCGGCGGCGGCCTGGGGTTCAGCCAGGCCCACGTCCAGGCCCTGGCCCGGGCCATGGCCCAGGCGGGCCCCGCGCAGGTAGAGGATGACGTCATGGAGGAGGCGGAGTCGGAGGAGCTAGGGCCCACCGCCACCCCGCCCATGCCCTCCACCTCCTCGGCGTCGTCCTCGTCCTCTGGGTCGTCCTCCCAGGCCCAGAAGAAGCCGGCCAAGCGCACCGAGGCCCAGGTCCAGCAGAAAGTGAACGAGCTGGTGCAGTTCCTGCTGGTGAAGGACCAGAAGAAAGTGCCCATTCGCCGGACGGACATGGTGAAGACCATCCTGCAAGACTACAAGGACATGGCCTCAGAGATCATCGAGCGTGCGGGCCAGACCCTGGAGGAAGTCTTCGGCCTGCGACTCCAGGAGATAGACCCTAAGTACCACACCTACATCCTCATCAACAAGCTGGAGCGCTTGGACGACGACGGCATGAAGGCCGACGAAGGCGTAGCCAAGATGGGCCTCCTCATGGTGATCCTGAGCCTCATCTTCATGAAGGGCAACTCGGCCAAGGAGGCCCTGGTCTGGGAGGTGCTCAAGAAGCTCCGTGTGGATCCGGAAAAGAGGCACAAGACCTTCGGTGACGTGAAGAAGCTCGTCAAGGACGAGTTTGTTCGCCAGAAATATTTGGAGTACGTTCGAGTCCCCCATACCGATCCTGCAGAGTATGAATTCCTCTGGGGACCCAGAGCCGCCCATGAGACCAGCAAGATGGAAGTCCTTCGCTTTGTTGCCAAGATTCAGAATCGAGAGCCTTCCAGCTGGGTGTCCCAGTACAACGAAGCTCTCCAAGATGAAATGGCATCCACCTCTGCATCTGCCTCTACTTCAGCCGGCCATTGAGCCACCCAGGCCACTTTCAGGTACCAGGGAGCGTTTTACAGACTGGTATCAAGAAAGCAGAAATCCCCCAAGTTTTTATTTGAACCACAGGCCGAGACCCTTTTACCCTCCGAGGTCCCACACAATTCAACATTTTCTCTCTTCTCTGAACCTGATGCATGGACTTTGTGGAAAAACCTGCCTGAATTGAACCACTACTTCCTCTTCCCAGGTTGGCTAAAGACTTTCTAACACAAACTCATTGCCTCAAGGACGTGTCCTCCCTTAGGCCTGGGTGAGCTTTCCTAGCCTTGAACCCATCCAAGGACAGGATTACTAAACCATCTCAGTCTATGCCAAGCCCGTGTTTACTTTTCAGTTAATAAATGTCATATGCATTCACCCCGTTTCTGAATGTTCTTGTGTGTGCTGGGTTACCCTGTGAATTTCTTGGGGAAGAGGGAGGAGTTTCTATAGGCTTGGGTATAAGGTGCCCCAGAAAGATAGGATGTTTTGCTTTGAGAATCACCAGATCGTGGTGTATGAGTAGTGGTCTTCAGAGGCAGCTCAAGTCTCATAGCTGAAAATCATGTTTGCCGAAATATATAGGGGTGTTTGTGAAGGGTGCCAAAGAGGGATTACCTTTACTTGGGTGGGGGGAGGGTAGTGTTGGAGATTGTATCTGTGAATGGATACTGCTTCCCCCAGTGGCTATGGCTTAGGTTTTTGGCACCAACCTCCTAAATTCTGTGAATCGTGGGAAAAAACTGTGATTGCCCAACCCTGGTTACAATTTTGTTGCCTGCTCTTTAGTTTCTAGTGTGATAAATGCCTTTTTTTTTTTTTTTTGGAAGAGTACATTACAAAGGGTGATCACTACGACTTAGGGGCAAAGGATCTGATTGAACTAATATAACCAGCAGGCACTTCCAAGTTTGTAAGTATAGTTATGTAAGGAGATGTGTGTGTGTGTGTGTGTGTATATGTATGTATATATATATGTGTGTATATATACTTATGTAAAGTATATTCATAACTATATGTAAGGTACAGTTCCTAGAATATCTGAAGTAATGTATTAAATTGCAGTTGCAGCCAAAGAAATAGGAATAACAAAAGAGGGAGGAAAGAGAGTTTTTCTCCATTGCCCATAACTAAATTAGTTATAATTTAGTTGCTGCTGAGATTTTCACATACCTAAAGCTGTAAGAAACCTTAGAAATCATCTTATTCAATCTTAAAACTATACAGATGTGGGAAACTGAGAAACAGAAAGAATAAGTGATTTGTCCAACATTATATATGTTGGACAAATATATAAGAGAAGAATTCGTATTAGAACCCAGATCTTATTCAAAAACTAGCGTTCTTTCCCCTAAATCACTGTACCATAAGAACAGGCCTGATACCTGTCCCTTCACTTCCCACTACTGCCACCCTAATCTAAATCTTCATTTCCTTCTGGTTGGGTTACTATAAGACTCCTGGATGGCTTTCCTATCTCCAATCTTGCCCTATTATAAACCATCCTTCATGCCATTACCAGATAAAGAATCATAGAACTGAAAAGGATCTTTAGAGGTCATCTAGTGCAATTTCATTTTGCAGAAGAGTAAACAGAAGCAGAAAGATTAAGTTGCCTAAGGGTAAATAAGTAGTAAATGGAGAACTTGGATTTGAACTCTCATCCTTTGACTCCAAATGCAGTTCTCTTTGCACTGTAACATGCTGTCCTTCAATAACATAGGATGCTATAGTAAATGGAATGCTCAATTTGGAGCCATGACGACCACAAACAAGCCACTCTCTAAGGACTAGAAGTTAAGAAATGGGTTGTGATCTTCATTGATGAAAGAATTTGCTAACAGTCTTCACATATCGGCCATAAGTATTTTTGTCATGCTTTGTTAAAAAAAAATGGGTCCCTATTGTCTATTACATTAGACTACGAACTCACTTGTTTGGCTTTCAAGCTCTTTAGAAACTAAGTCAATATTCCCCCTTTCAACCATCCCAGTGAGGTAGTAGGGCAAAGATAAAAACAGCTGTATTTTAATAGCTGAGGAAATGGAACACACATAGAGGGAAAGGGCCTCAGTTAGTTGTTTTTCAGTGATCTCTGACACCCCCTATTTGGGATTTTCTTGGCAAAGATAACTTGAGTAATTTGCCCTTTCCTTCTGCATCTTATTTTAGAGATGAGGAAACTGAGAAATGGGTTAAGTGACTTGCCCAGGGTCACACACTGTTTCCAATTAGATTTAAATTCATGTCTTCCTGACTCCAGGCCAGGTGCTCTATCCACTGTGCCACCTAGATGCCCCCACATCTAAAGGAGCCACTCCATCTTTCTTAAAAGAAGAATGTCTAAAGATACTCACAGGAATACACTTTCCTAAATGCTTTGGTTAAGGGAAAGCACCATTCAGTGAAAACCATGGGGGTAAAAACACAATGTGAATTTCAATTTATTGCTCCAGAAAGGGAAAGGAGCCAGGAGCTAAAACCAGTGATTCTGAATACTGAAGAAGAGAATAAACTTAGAGGAAATTAGCTGCAGCTTCCCTCAGCTCCAGACAAGATGGCATTTTGTTCCATGTAGCATACTTGGTACCCATAGAACTGCTGCAATTGTGTGGCAGCAATGATGCATTGTATTATGAGATATGCATGATTATTATCAGAGCAGCAGAGGCACTGGTGCCCATGGTTACAGACAGAATTAGGCAGATGTGGGAAAAGGCCTAGACCCCAGGAATAGGAATATAGAGAATTAGGTCTGTTTATCAGTTTGCAACCTAGCTTTGCCTATCCAGCAATCTTCCAGTGGATATAATGTTGACTGTGCCCTGGCCAAGAAAACAAATTTGGATTTGTAAAGTAAAAGGCCTTACCCTAACAAATAAACTTTTGAAATTTGAGGGATTTTTTTTAGCTTGTTATTCTTTATATCAGATTTTATCCTGACCCATTTATAGCCATTTTGGCTTAAGAATTTTCCATGTCCTTTTTTCTCCCCAATATGTTCTCTGCTTTATCCTCCCTCATATTTAATTTTACTTTTGAATATCTTATGTATCCATTTTTTTCTTCAGAATTATACTATTTCTGAATAGGCTGCCTCTATTACCAAAGTGCATATGTGTGTATATGAAGTCAACAAGCATTTATTAACCACCTACCACACACCAAACACTGTTCAAAGTGGTGGGTACACAAAGAAAGGCAAACACTGTCCTTACTCCCTCCTAGGTCCAAGTATAACCAAATCTTTAATCAGCCAATGAGTAAATGTTTATTGAATACCTACTATGTGTAAAGCACATAGCACCTGTGCAAGCTATTATAAGGGATACCCAAAAAAAGCATAGTAAAACATTTTTTCACAAGGAGCTTATAATCAGGAAACCAAGTCCTACATATGTGAAAAGTTAAACAGCAAGCAGTGTAAAAGAACAACGTGAGTAGTCTTCCTTTTGGATTGTTGTTAATTTTTTACTCTACTCCCCTACTCCCTTTCACTTTCCCAATTTAATCCCACCATTTCTCCCTTTCACCCTCCAGCCACCTGGTTATTCATCATTATATTAAGATAATGTACTTCTACAATACAGGTTTTAAATGAAGAATACCAGTCTTGTATAACTTTAATGAAATTAATATTATCTAAAGTGGATTCAGTTGTAAGAAGATAACTTAACAGTGGGGGCAGCTAGGTAGCGCAGTGGATAAAGCATCAGGCCTTGGATTCAGGAGGACCTGAGTTCAAATCGTCCCTCAGACACTTGACACTTACTAGTTGTGTGACCCCGGGCAAGTCACTTAACCCTCATTGCCCCCACCAAAAAAAAAAAAAAAAGATAGCTAGCAGTGCCAAGGAGGGAGTAAGAACTCAATTGAAAAACAAGAGGAAAAACAATTCCAAACAACCATATATACTGATGTCAAGGAACAAAAAAAAAAAAAAGGTGTTCCTGTTATTCTCAAATACCATTATTTTTGTATGTGACATAAACACATCCATCCTAAAATTAATCTTTATTGACAGAGAACTTCTTTTCCAAAAAGTTCAAAAAGAGAGAGGGTGATTGTTTTGTTTTGTTTTTTTCACTAAAAGGGGGAAAGCTATTCTAGCTGAATTATAAGCAGTTGGTTATCAGGGATCTCTTAGTATTTCCACATGGGACTAGGAAGTAGTTATCCTGAATTCTGTTCCTGGCTCAGCCTTGGAATTACCATGTGGAGTTGGACTTACTCAATTAACCTCTTCCTTCTACAGTTTATCCATCTGTATGGGTATAGCACCAACTTCAAAGGGGTTTGAATCTTAATTAACTACTGTTTGTGAAGTGCCCAGAGATCCCTGGATGAAAGAAAGAAACCCCTGCAAATATTCTGAGGATACATGGTAGCAGGTAGAAATTATTACTATTAAATGTGACTCTTGATCTCAGAAACCATTTTTGCAAACTATCCCTTTGGGGCATAAGAAATGTCAAGTTGGTAAGAATGAATACATGTGGCCAATGGTCTTTTTTAACTTTTAAAAGTTGTGCACAGATGGCCAAGTTCTATGAGCAGACAGTTGTATTCTATAAGTCATAAATTATGAAGACTAAAACACATGAGCAAGATAAAAGTAGTGGTTTGAGGCTCAGCCATTTTGAAAGTTTGTTTCCTCTAAACTTACCCCAATTTCCAAGATGCCCTAGACGGGTAGAATCCACATAGTGAAAGGCTGAGATCTAAGATCACATGACCATGCTTGGATCCTGAGGTAGCACCTGTGCCTTACTCTGGTTCTTATCCCAGAGAAATAGAGAACCCAAATGACTTGGTGAGCCATGGCATTTGCCCAAAAGAACTAACGAGAAAGCAAGAAACAGACTACAGAATAAAGTACCCCCCCAAAAAAAATTCCTGGATCATCTGGGGGAAGAATAGTATAATAGAGCCAATAGAACATGTAACTGATTAGTTCAGAAGCAACAAAAAACATCCAGGAGCCCTGAGGTTCCTGGTGACCTAAGGACATTAAAAAAAAAAAAATCCTGCCAGTGTGGTCAGGGTCCCTCAAACTCAATGAAGATCACACAAGTCACTATATCCTACCCACTGACTAGACAAATTTCCATATAGCTCTGTGGAAGCTAATTGCCACTGTATCCTTGTTTCATACCTTGCTGTGTTAAGGCTAAACTTCCCTTTGTTAACTGTTTGATGACTTGAGAGTACCCCCATTTTGTTGCCAATCGAATCTCCTACTTTCTGCAAAAGGGTGAGAGATCAAGGAAGGAAGCCCAGCTAGAAGTTAAACTATGTAAACAAAACATGTCTAACATCTCAGGGAACATTGCATGTGAGTAACCAGCCTCTGTTCATAAGTGCCATTGTGTAGGTTTTCTCGAAATGGAAAGCCCCTCAAATCAAGAAATTCCTTAAAAGGATAATCCTACAATATTTATCAGTTCCTAGGCTTCTCTTTGTATCATCTATGAGCTTGAATGAGGAATGATGAGGCTAAAATTTACCCTATTCAAATTATCTTGTGTATGTTGGGGACACTATTACCATACATGGCAAAAGGCCAAGAGAACCTTTTCTTGAACCAAATTAGGATTAGTTGATTCCTATCCCTTTTTTCATATTGTACTTAATTCCCTTCTCTTAGTTTTGTTATGCCCACTGTGGCTCTTGTCTAGACATCATCTCCAAAGTCTCTATCACTCTGTATAATCTTGTTGCTTCTTTATGCAAGCAGCAGTCAACTATTTAAAAGAATCATTTGAGTGTTGAAGACAAGCAGGGTGAAGGGGCAGCTAGGAGTAGCAGGTCACAGGTTGGATACTGAATTGACCCCAGGTTTTCCAAGTCTATATGTCAGCTTTCCCTGTAAAATTTATCTGCCTTTCTCTTTTCTTTGTAATTCATCCCAATTTCTCCTACTCATAGGGAAAATAACAGCCACTTGACTTGTAAATGACTTAAATTGGCCAATGCCAACCTTTACCAACTGCTCTCATTGCTGCAAATAAGCTTGACATGACATTTAAAGTCATCAAAGAACTGTAGAGCTGCTAAACCAAATACATATTCCCAGAATTCATAACTATGCTTGGTTCTTCAATTTAAAAAAACAAAAGATGGCTAAATGCCTACATGCCTGGAAAGCGGCAAACTCCCCTAAAGTTGGAAAAAAGCCAATGCCTTTGCAATTTTGAAAACCAATAAAACATCAGATGACACACAGAGCCATTGGCCTACTTCATTGCTTAGATTTGCACACAAACTTAAGGAGATAATAGAGATCACTGACAAGCTGGCTTTTGGAAAAAGTAGTGTACCACAGACAAAGCTACATTATTTGACCTTGGAAATTCATTTGTTACGAGGCAGAAACTAGTCATATTTTTTTATCATAATATGGTGGACTCTGAGTCCCAAGATCTGGGTTAAGTCCCTTCTCTGCCATTAATTGGACTAGATAATCTCCATGTTCATTTCTAGCTCTACCCTTTTATGGTTCTCTGTGTTCATTGATTATTTGGATTCTCTCGAGCCAAAAACTCAATAATGTTCCCAATAAAAATATTTCAGTCTCACAGTTTGCTTCTACAAGATAGTCAGGTTTTTATGGATTAAACCTGAACCTGGAAGTGAAGGGACTTGTTAATTTCTGTTTGTGGTTAAGGCTTCAAATAGCCATGTGTCTTGAACTTTTAGTTCATCATAGGGTCATCAATTTAAAGCTGGAAGGGACCTTAGAGGTCATCTAGTTTAACTCCTTAATTTTACTAATGAGGAAACTGAGGCCTGGAGAAGTTTGCCCAAAATTATACATCTAATTAATTCCAGAGCAGGCATTTAAATTTATGTCCTTTAGTTTCAAATCCAGCATTCTTTCCACTGAACCATACTAATACCATCCTCTAAATTGAGGGTCTCTATCAGGGTATTCTAAAGCATTTAGTGCATAATTGTTGTTGTCAAACCAATTGGTACAAAAACTTCTGTAATAGTGATCACCCTGGCCCCCCCTGCTGTTATATTTCACTCCTCCTATAGGGTTCTTCAGTGTCCTTTTGGCTCTAGCCCCTACCAATGGTGTTCTCCCAATTTTAGGGGGTCCTCTACACTCCAGTTCCATTTAGTTATTTAACATTAAGATTAGCTTTTACAAAAGAATATTTGCTTCTATACCTGAGAACATAATCACTCCCTTACAGTAAGACATACTTCGGGGTGGGGAGTAGGGAGAAGACATTAGATTCATGGCTTAGCTCAGTTCCTATATATCACTTACAGCACAAGCTTCAAGTCCAAAGCCCCCCCTTGGGCATGAGTCCCAGGCACCCTAGTTTCTCAGAACTTCCTTGCTAGGCTGACTGGCTGGATATCCAGCCTAGAATCCTGCCTCTAAGGTCACCATGGCTTGAGCTTTCAGGTTTAGTGGGGATTCTACATCCTGCCCCTAGAACTGTGAAGGACAAATAGAATGAACTAAAATCTCACCCCCAAGGCATTCTCTGGGCCATAGGGTCAAAGAAGAGAAGATAGCCCTTTCCCCAACCCGGTCACTTAATGGCATAACCTTCTCTGGACACTGTGGGAAAGAGAAAAGACACAGAGGTTCCTAATACGGTGGTGTTAAAGATGCAGCCTGTTCTGGGCATGTAGCAGATGGGAAAAGGCTACTCTCACCCATGTGGTGGGGGAATGCCAGATGTTTCCTCCATGTTAAGTGATCTGGAGAAGGGGAATAGGGAAGAGAATGAGCATTTGCTAAGTGCCTACTATGTGTTAGGCACTTGTTACAAATATGATCTCATTTGATCTTCGCAACAACCCTAGGAGCTAGGTGCTGTTATTATCTGCATTTTACAGTTGAGGGAACTAAGGCAAATAGAGGTTAAGTGACTTGCCCAGGGTCACACACCTAGAAAGTATCTGAGGCTGGATTTGAACTTAGGTCTTACTGATTCAAAGCCTCATGGTCCTCATCCACTGTGCCACCTAGCTGCCTCATCTTGGCATGTGAAATGACCTCATGACACTATTTCACAGTTTTAATGATCATATAGACCCTGTTATAATTGAATGAATAGTTTAATCATAAACTGCCCCAAATTGCTATGGGTTTGGGTTTTTTAAATATTTACTTTAGTACTACAGCACAGCTAAGATGGTCTCCGAGTTTCCCCTCCAAGGCCCTCTTAATAAGTGGAATTCAAACAATGAGTTAGTAGGGTACAAGTAACCATTCATTCATAGTTCTTTGAATTTAATCAACTTGAGGCAGCTAGGTGACTCAGTGGATAAAGCACCAGCCCTGGATTCAGGAGGACCTGAGTTCAAATCCGACCCCAGACATTTGACACTTACTAGCTGTGTGACCCGGGGCAAGTCACTTTAACTTTCATTGCCCCCCCCCACCTCCCCCCCCCAAAAAAAAATAATTTAATCAGATTGGTGTAATTTGGGAGCGGAATTTTTCCCAAGAGTAAGTTAGATTGGCTCCCTTACTTAACTTCTTCAAATGAAGATGACCTGACCACTTATTGGGAATGTTGTAAAGTCCTGTTCAAGCATGGGTTGAACTAAAAGATTTCTCAGATTCCATGAAAGACTGGTGACAACAAATTTTTAAGTTCCATGGTTTGGGGGTCAATATAATTCTCTAACAGTGTTATTCCCTATGCTTCCTTGTTAACATCAGTAGCATGTGTGATGTATGTCAGATTTTCCCCCATATAACACCAAAGTGATATACTTTGTAGTTTATACAAAAAACTTCAAAGCCAACAATGATGCTGTGGCTTCTCAATGAGGAATTAGCTAAATATCAAAGTTGGCAATCATGCTCTCTCACTAGTCCACTGCAACCTACTTACAAGTCACATTACCCTGTGCTCTTAATTATAAACATATTCAGGTCAGCAAGTAACTACTCAGCCGATACAACATAAGATCCCACCTCTAATGTACTTCAAACTCTTACCACATTTGTAGTAACACATATTCCAACCCAAAATTGTTATTTCATGGGATTCAGAAGTAGCACACTAAATTATTCTTTTAATAACTCATAATCGCTTGACCATACTTCCTATACTCTGTGTATTCTGATCTTAAACCTGGAATCATAAAATGTCAGAACTTGAAGGAAATTTGGAGACCGTTCAATTCGACTCTCATCTTTAATCACAGGTTTTGTAAGAGAATGGATTAGTAGTATTGACTATAGATTTTCCTCATCACAATATTAAAAATGAAAATTCTAATTTTGTCCTTGTTTCTTTCTTGCTGCTCTGAAATCCTGACTTTGGGCCTACTAATCAATATGTAGGACCCTTTGCTGAAAGATCAAGTAAAAAGGATGTGACTTTTGAGGCTATGTCCCCAAATGATTATTATACTCCTAGTGTTCCTTTAATCTCCTATCCATTAGAGCAGCTAGATGGCACAGTCAAGAGAGGGCTGGAGCTGGAGTCAGGAAGACTTGAGTTCAAATCCAGCCTCAATCACTTACTAGCTGTGTGACCCTAGTCAAGTCACTTAATTGATATCTGCCTCAGTTTCCTTATCTCTAAAATGGTGATAATAATAGCAGCTACCTCTGGGGTTGTTGTGAGAATAAAATGAGAAAATATTAGTAAAACCCACTGTAAGCCTTAAAGCACTACTGTATATAAAAGCTATTTTCTGAATAATCTGAAAGTGGACATGTATGTATCTGTGTGTGTGTGTATGTGTGTGTAGCAGAAAAGCCAGTAAGAATCTTTTTGTACTTAAGAAGGTCTTTAAATGAACCTTGAACTGGATTGAAGAAGGAATAGATTTTAGTCTCAGCTCTGCCTCTGTTAACTAAGCTTCAGTTTTCTTACTCTCAAAATAAAACGGTTGGACTAGATTATTTCTAAGATTTCATTATTTCTGTAGTTCTTCTATTTGCTTATTTTCTAGGTATGTCAGAGATGATATGTCATCTATTCCAAAAGCTAGTTGGAATTAATGAAAAAATTAGATTTATAAAATAGTATAAGGAAATGCAGTTTTTATTACTATTATGTATGTACAATACTTCTTATGCTGTTAACCAAATTTTGCCAAATTGAACTGCTACAGTAACTCCTTGAAAGAATAGATTTGCAATTAGCATATAAATTGTATGTAAATGACACTGACCAGAGTTCTTGAAACCTGTGGATTATCAAATCATTTCCCTTCCAATCTTATTTAATATTATTAGCAAATCCTTTTAAATATTTGTTTAATATTTAATATTATCAACAAAAAATTAGAGTATGACAAAGTTATGTTTGTGCCAATTTTTTTTCTTTTTTTTTTTGGCAGGGCAATGAGGGTTAAGTGACTTGCCCAGAGTCACACAGCTAGTAAGTGTCAATTGTCAGAGTCCGAATTTGAACTCAGGTCATTCTGAATCCAGGGATGGTGCTTTATCCACTGTACCACCTAGCTGCCCCTTATGCCAAATTTTTTAACAGACAACTGGACCTTGGGCCAAAAGTCCCAGGTTCAAGTCCTTGTTCTGACAATTATCAACCAGATACTCTGGAAAAGTTACTTCTCTGAACTTGTTTCTTTAACCTTAAAAATAGAATAATATTTGTACATCCTATATCACAGAGTTGTTGTGAGGAAAATGTTTCTTAAACTGTAAAGTAGAAAATATAGCTATTAAGTTTAATAGCTTCAAAATGCCTTGAGATTTTTGGGACACCTTGTATCCGTGACCTTTTATTATTACCTTTATATTAATAAATTGGTAGAGTTTAAATTTATGAGATTGTATCCATATAATAGCTAATAATAATAATAATAGCTAACATTTATATAGTGCTTACTATGTGCTAGGTACTGTTCTAAATACTTTACAATTATTACTTCATTTGATCTCCACAACAACACGGCCATGCTATTATTATCCCCATTTTTAAAGATGAGGAAACTGAAGCAAGAAGATGGTAAGTGACTGGCCTAGAGTCACATAGCCAGTAAGTGTCTGAGACCAAATTTTAACTCAGATCTTCCTTGACTCTAGGCCTGGCAGCCATATAGTTCTGTGTCCTCCCCCAAAAGAATTATCTATTGTGTTTTCAGAAATGTCATAGATAATTCAGTTAGTTTCAAAACAATGAAGTAATAAGGTAAATTTAAAAGTTATTAGACAATCAATGGCCTGGAAAGAACCTTCAGAAATAACAGAAGTACAGAATTTTAGAATTAGAAGGGTCTTTAGAAATCCCTTAATCCAACCTCCTCATAAGGAAACTGAGACTCATCCAACATTGTATCTAATGGCAGAGCCAAAAGCAGGGAGACAGTATGGTGTACTAGAAAGGGGACACTCAAAAGCATGAGAATTGGGCTTTTTATAGGCCTCTACTACTCATTAATTGTGGGACCATGACCAATTAATTTAGATTTCAGTGTCTCACAAGGGTTAGACTACGTTTTCTCTAAGATTTCTTTCATAATTCCATAGTTTAATGATCCTGAAACCCAAGGTTCCTGACTCAATCCAGGGTTCTAGTATGCTTCACCATTCTCTTCTTTCATATTTACACATAAGAAAATGCATTCCAAATATTTTTAAAGGCATCCTCTGACCAAAAGAGTCCCATAAATACCAAAGTGGGAGAATAACCAACTGTCCTTATTTGGAATGGAAAATAAAGGTGATATTAAAAAAAATAATTGTGAAGATGGTGGTTTGATCTTTATCATTTATCTCTCTTTGTGGAATTAGCTAAAACCACTGCTGCCAAACTCTGTGTTTATTTAAACTACCAGTTAAAATTGACTTCTAAGTTGAGGAGCCTGACAAAAAGCTGCCCTTCTCCAAAGGGAAATCATTTTGCACGGTCAAATTGACACCGTATACAGAGAGAAGATCGTGAGATGGTTTACTAAGCTCCAGAAAAAAAAAAAAATGGGACTCTGCATTTTGTACAAGGACTTAAGAGAGTGAGAAAAAAAAACCAAATCAATACATGTACTTTGTAAATGCAAAATGCTTAAAAAAAAAAAAAACAACAGGAAATGATGACACCTACACCCTCAGAAGAGGAATCCCAGGACCAAAAAGCCATTTCCTGTCTTACAAGGTAACTGAAACAAATGTCTCTCCTTTATCTGAGATCTGGTTCCTGTGCCACTTCTCATCAAGACCTCTCTGAAATATTAATTCAACGTTAGCAGGGCCATTTAGTTGTTTTCTCCTGACTGATGACAAAGATTCACTTGTCCTTACTTATATAGGAAGAAAAGAAAAAACAGCTTTTCTTTATTGAGTACTGACCATAGCTCGCTTAGCCAACAGAGGCCCTGAAAAACATTCTAGGTACAACTTGGCCTATGCATTGTGACCAATACACTTAATAATAGGCCCTGTCCTCTCTTCTCATTACTATCCTGATTAATGAGCCCAATATGGGCACTCCAAACCAAACCCTAGCACCCACACCTATTTACTCACTGTCATGTTTTGGAACTCAAAACTTCTATCTTTATCCAACTCAACCTATCTGGGAGTCATTAAAACAAAATGGAGATGGCTTGCGGAGGAGGGGAAAGAGGAGATTTGTTGTTCAGTCATTTCAATGGTGTCTGACTCTTTGTGACCCCGTTTGGGGTTCTTCTTGGCAGAGATACTGTAGCGGTTTGCCTTTTCCTTTCCCAGCTCATTTTACAGATGAGAAAACTGAGGTAAATAGGGTGAAGTGATTTGCCCATGGTCACACAGCCAGTAAGTACCAAAGATGGGATTTGAAATCAGGTCTTCCTGACCCCAAGTCCAACAACCTAGACACTAAACCATGTTGCTTCTCCCATCACTCCTAGGTCAATTTTATATAATACAAAAGCATAGCAATTTTCTGGAGATTTAGCTCTATGTAGAAAGCTATCTGTTACTTAAATTGATACTCTTCATAGTGCAGATTTATTATTTTGTCTGCTTAGAGCTGGTATTGTTTTCAACTATTTGGGACCAGGGGCTTTGACTAATAACTTCACTTTTGTTCTAAATACTCCAATTTGACCATCTCCACAGCTGCAAATGAGTAATTGTTCAATTCTTCACTTCCCTTTGTTTTATGTATGTTAGGACCAAATAATCTGTCCTGGTAGGAAGGGTTGCCTTTTGAAGAATTGTATTTGGTATTTCTCCAGTTCCTTTCTTCATGACACAGGAATTTAGCAATCCCAGTGAAAAAATAATCACTTCACTGCTAAAAGAGGAGAAGGAAGAAGGCTATTTTACTTCAGTTTCTAAAGGTGGAAATTATCTTTATGTCACAAGAATGAGCTATCTTTAACACCCATATCTCCAATTTTTATTTTTACTTATGACATAATTTAGTGTAGTTTAGTCTGCATTATTAACATTTTCTCCATCACTTTCTTATGTCTAGATAATCAACAAAACCAAAAATCAAGTACTGGTTTGCAGCGTTTTGCTGATTTCCAAGGTGTAAATGTTCACATTGACAATTTAATAATTGGCTCTCCCCACCTCCAACACACTACTGTCTCTATATTATTGGAAGTACTCTACTAAAGGTTGGGTGACCACTTATGGAGGTTATTGTAAACAGAATTCATGCTTTAAGTAGGGACTAAAAGACCTCTGGGGTTCTTTCTAACTCTAGATTCTAAAAAACATATCTCGCCACATAGACAAAGATGTTGTGAATTTTTAATTCAACAAATAAATTATCAGGTAGCAATTATGCCCTTTACGGTATTAGATATCTATAGATGATACAAAATAAGTATAGTCCTTGGCCACAGGGAGTTTACAATCTCCTTGGAAAAGGAAGGCATGGTTACAGGAAACAATTAAGGAATAATATGTCAGTATCTAAGTGACAAAATGTGCAATACAGATAGCAAGTTGATCAAAAGTCAGATTAGAGAGATCACTTTCAGTGCCAAGTAACTTTAGAGAAGATAACTTGTTCCTCCTATCCTTCCCCTCCCTATCCCAAACCCAGATGCATACTAAGTAAAAGGCAGGTCTTGCTTCTTTTGTGTTTTCACTTTTATAAATATCAAATGCTTATTACCCAGAAACTGAAGAAACTGAGCGGAAGAGGGACAAGAAGGTTCTCTAACCCAGGGCTTCCTTTCTTTTCCTGTATGTGAAGTCATGATTCGAGAACTCAAATGTGTTGAAAAGAGACCAAGAAAGAGAAATTACAGGAGTTCTTAACTGCTGCCCTTTGCCCCCTTCTCCCCCCCACCTCCAATTGTGCAAGACTTCATCTTTTTTTTTTTTTCTTAAGGAGAACTATCTTAAACTGAATGATAGCCATTAGAAATGAATCTAAAGGGGCAGCTAGGTGGCTCAGTGGTTAGAGCACTGGCCCTGGATTCAGTAGGACCTGAGTTCAAATGCGACCTCAGACACTTAACACTTACAAGCTGTGTGACACTGGGCAAGTCACTTAACCCCAATTGCTTCACCAAAAAAAAAAAAAAAAAGAGAAAGAAAGAAAGAAAGAAAGAAAGAAAGAAAGAAAGAAAGAAAGAAAGAAAGAAAGAAAGAAAGAAAGAAAGAAAGAAAGAAAGAAAGAAAGAAAGAAAGAAGGAAGGAAGGAAGGAAGGAAGGAAGGAAGGAAGGAAGGAAGGAAGGAAGGAAGGAAGGAAGGAAGGAAGGAAGGAAGGAAAGAAAGAAAGAAAGAAAGAAAGAAAGAAAGAAAGAAAGAAAGAAAGAAAGAAAGAAAGAAAGAAAATGAAATTAATGTAAAGTTGAATTAGCAAAGGAGGAGAAAAAAAGCATTTTGGCAGCAAATGTGACCAGAAGACCTACATTCTGCATAGGCCTTTCACCCTATGATCTCATAAGAAAAGTTTCTGGTGGCTACCAAAAACTTCCTCTACCATATAAGCCAAAGATGCTTAAAGGATTTTGTTTTAATGTTAAGCAGGAGGCTCCCCATCTACTAGACAAAGTTGTGTGATGTCACAAGATCTCAAAGTTGAACGAGACCTCAGAGGCCATCTGGTCAAATGTACACCTTCACAAAAGTCTCTTCTTCTATATGCCAGCTAAAGGATCACAGTCTTTTCTGGAAGACTTTGAGGGAGGAGAAACCCATGACCTTTCACATTTAGACCACTCTAGTTGTTAGAAAGTTTTTTCCATAAGTCAAGCCTAAATTTGCTCCTTTTTAACTTCTACTGCCCTCTGGAATCAAGCACAAAATAGTCTTATCCATTTTTCATTATAGAATCCTCCAAACACTTGAAGACAGGTAGTAGGTTCCTCTAAAATCCTGTTAGCCTTATCACACTGCTGACTCATTTTGAGCTTACAGTCCACCAAAACCCTCAGATCTCTTTCACATGAACTGATATCTAATAACATCTCTCCTATCTTGTACTTAAGAATTTTGGTCCAAGTTAATGACCTTGCATTTATCCTAATTCAATTTCATTTGACTATATTTGATCAAATGTTCTAGATTCTCATAATGTTTTTAGATTCAGATTCTATCAGCGAGTGTGTTAGATCCAGATCTGTGTCAGCTGCAAATGTGATAAGTATGCTTATCAATTCCTTTATTCCAGTCACTGATCAAAAATATTTGGGTGGCACAGTGAATAGAGCCCTGGAGTCAGGAGGACCTGAGTACAAATCAGTCCTCAGACACTTGCTAGCTATGTGACCCTGACAAGTCACTTAATCTCGACTGCCTCAAAAAAAAAAAAGTTACAGAACACAGGAGCAAGCCTAGATCCCAGAAGACTTCCATCAGTGACCTCCTTCCAAGGTGACATCAAAATATTATTATTTTTTTTGGTTTTGGGTTTTTTTGTTTGTTTGGGTTTTGTTTTTTGGTTTGTTTGGTGGGGTTTGCGGGGGGGCTAGGGGGGTTTGGTTTTTGTGGGGAAATGAGGGTTAAGTGACTTGCCCAGGGTCACACAGATAGTAAGTGTCAAATGTCTGATGCTGGATTTGAACTCAGGTCCTCCTGAATCCAGGACCAGTGCTTTATCCACTGTGCCACCTAGCTGCCCCTATATCAAAATATTATTGACTACTCTTTCAATCTGGCCATTTAGTCATTTCTAAACCTATACCTAGGCTATAACTCTCCACCTTTTCAACAAAAATACTATCAGAGATTTTGCTAAATCCTTAGCATTCCTCTGATCTACTAGTCTAGCAATCAAAAAAAGTCATTTGGGATAGGCTGACATGAAGCCCTCCTGGCTTTTTGTGATCCTCACTTCCTTTTTCCAAGTATTCTAACCATCTTTTTAATGATGACTTCTAGATTTTTCCAGGAATCAAAGTCAAGGTCACTGGCCTATGGTTTGCAAACTTCAGTCCTCACTAGATAATCAACCAAAAGGTGTTTTGCAATGCATTAATGCGAATGTAAGATATCATTATTACCTAATCTAAGCACACAACAAGTAGATGGTATTACAGGGAGGATAGAGAGTCATGTATCCTAGTATGACTTGGACTTCAACTCTCTGCCCCTAAAGCCAAACATTGCCTTTATCAGCATATGGTATTTACAATATGATAACAACCTTTCACTTACCCCCATGTTATTCCATCAATCCTAGATGCCTAGACATGCCCAAGGAGCATATTTCTGGATCTGGGATGAGGAATGATAAAGAGAACTTTCTTTTCTCATTGTTTTATCATTATCACAACATAGTATCACTTAGTATTTATCATTTCCTAGCTGGAGGGCGTTTGGTTTATCACCTTGGCCTGGTGTTTCGAATGCCCATGCTTTCTAGAACCCTCACAAGTCCAATGAACTCTTTAATTCTGACAATTAATTAAGGTTTCTGTCAGGGAGGTCTATTGGTCAGACCCTTTCACTAATTCATTAGGCAAACATTTATTAAGATCCTACTTCTGACATGGATATAACGGTGAGTAAAATCCAGCTCTACCCTTTAGAAATATGTAATCTGTAAGGAGAGATAAGATACCTACGCAAGGAACAATAGCCCAAAGTAGAATTTTTAAAGTGTATTTAAAAAGTACAAAGTGATAGAACAGTTGAGAAGAGAGGGAAGACATTTCCCAGCCAAAATTAGGGGAAATCTTATGGAGGAAATATTCTTTGAACAGGGCCTTAAAAGATGAGTTGAATTTCAACAGGAAGAGACAGAGGTAAGGGGAATTCCAAGAGTCAGAATATCAAGAGCGAGGGTATAGAAGCTAAAAAGTGGGGGTCATTCATGGGACAGTAAGTAGTCCAGTTAAAGGTATTGATCAAAGTAGGAGAAGGACTGAGGGACTTAGTAATAACTAAGGACAACATTGAGAACATGTAAGATGGTAGTGTAAATTGGTATAAGTTCACAATATCTTGTGTACTTAATTAAAAAAAAAAGATTCCTGGGTGATCATAAGGGCACAATAATCTAGAAGTGGTGATCAGGAGTAAGGAGCATGCTGACCCCCTTAGCTCTAAAAGTATATGGTTCTATGACTTCTCTCCCAAAGAATAGGAGGAGTGACATCCTCTGGAGATGGCTTCAAGACAAGTGCTATCCTGAGGGCAGCTAGGTGGTGCAACGGATAAAGCACCCACCCTGAATTCAAGAGGACCTGAGTTCAAAACTGACCTCAGACATTTGACACTTACTAGCTATGTGACCCTGGGTAAGTCCCTTACCCCTCATTGCTCCACCAAAAAAAAATAAAATTTTCAGAGGCAGCTAGGTGGTACAGCGGATAAAGTACCAACCTTGGATTCGGGAGGACCTGAGTTCAAATCCTGCCTCAGACATTGACACTTACTAACTGTGTGACCTTGGGCAAGTCACTTAACCCACATTACTCTGCTCTCCCCCCCCCCCAACAAAAAGACAAGTGGTGTCCTAAATAGATTAGCCAAGTTCTAGTTACAACAAAGAAGTAGGTAAAGTATTGTGAGAAAGGTAGAGGATGCAGGAAAAGTTGATAGTAATAGACTGGGTATTCTCTGGATACAGTGGAAGGATATGGATACAATTGAGGTTGGCCTGGATTGACTTGTACCCTGAGAAGAATAGAGCTGATTGAGATTTGGAAGGGTTTGAATCTATGGCCAAAATTTTAGCTAACAAGGATGAGGGAAACAATTAAATTGGGAGTTAGGCTGGAGGGACATACAAGTGATTGAGGAGAACTTAGTAACTAGACAAGATTAAAACTAATTAGTCACAAGGGTCCAATCAGAAAGTGGCATCTTTCCCATTCTACCATCCCAGTTCAGGCCATTTATCTCATCTTCCTAGCTTATCAACTGATCCTCTTAACCTTCAGTCTCCCTTTTCCAAACTAATCTTCCTCATATACAAGTATAACCATATCACTCCCCTGGTCAAAAACCTTCAGTGGCTCCCCACTGCCTACTAAATAGAGTACAAATCTTTTAATGTAGCCTTTGAGGCCCTTCACAATATGACTTCAATTTAACTCTCTAGACTGTGCCTTTTTGCACATTCTTTGTTCCTGTAAAGACAGGAACAAACATCAACAAGCTGTTCACCAATCTTGTCCTACACTTAACCCTGACCTGAAACTCCCCCTTCTCTATGTGTTTGCTTGTTGAACTCCTTCCTTCTCTTTCTTCAGACCCAGCTAAGGCATCCCCTCCATAAAACCTTCCTGATCATATCCAAGTTATAAATTCTTTCCCTCCTCAGATTTTCTTATAATACTTTATTTGTAATTCTCCATTGCACTTATCACATTGCTGTCATTTATTACATTTATTTTTGTAAATGTTAAATCCCCCCAGTTGAATTTAAGTTCCTTGAGAGCAGGGACTGAGTCTTTTTATATTATTGTGTCCTTAGGATTGTTCTGAGCTTAAACAAATGTTTGTTAAATTAAATTGAGGAATTCTGGTCTCTACAAGCTTGCCTCCTTAGGTGCTCAGTGAATGTGGATTCCCTTCCCATGAGCCCTAAAACCCAAGTGAAGTTAGTGCAGTTGAAAGAGAGCTGTGCTCAGAGTCAGAAAGAAATAGATTCAAATCCTGCCTCTGAAACACACCAGCGAAATGACCCTGGCCAAGTTGCTCAAACTCCCAGAACCCAAGGCAACTCATTCTGTAAACTACTGCACAGTTTCTGACTTCATCAGGGCTCCCTATCCCCACCCTGCCAAGGAAATCACAGATATAAACCTCCCAAAAGTGTTTTTCATGCCTGTTGACAACTATATCATGAGAAATTCTAAATAAGCACAACCACAGATAAATACATGTTGATTCTGACTCTGAGTATACTCCCATCTTCCTCTTGTTTGTGTCTGGTGCTCACCATTAAGAAAGCAAAGTTCCCAGTCAGGTGATCTTATTTGTTCTGAAGGCTCTACAACAGGCCTCATGAAGTGTCAACATGGAGTCAATTTCAGTGGTCAAAAGTACCATGCAGCAATGAGTATGATTACATGATTCACTGAGTGCATTATGTAAAAAGGGTCTCTTTCAGGAGGTTCCCAGAGAGTGAGTTCAGTTTTCACACAGGGTCAGTTTGGGTAGATCACTTAATGTCTTTGCCTTGATTTCCCCTCTTTGCAAAATGGGCATTATCATGTGCCCTATCTCTTTCTCTCAAGACTGCTAATGAAGGTTTGTAAAGTGCTTTGAAGAGGCTAATTATTGTTATCCTTGGGTATATCAGTTCGGGTTTCTAAGACACCTGGGAGTCCTGTGCAGACCAAAAGCTTCTATATAAAAGGAGCCAATTCTGTTACTGTTATTATTTGTCATCCTCTGGGGGCAGTATCAAGCCCTTAGGCTCAATTACCCAAATCAACTTTAAAATCTAGTGAGGGGAGTGAAGAGTTCTCACAATCAAGTCTCAGGGTTTCCCAAAGATGAGGAAGCAGATTTCATCTGATAGGGCCAGTTGCCAGAGAAAAACTGGTTCTTAGTGAAGATGGGTGGCATGGGACGAAGCCCTTTTCAACTGGTGTGTCTTCATAGCTGCTCCAGATTCCCTGGCTATGTACAACCCTCTTCATGAGGGAATGTGTAACAGAGCATAGCAAAATGACACTGGAATCCTGGGTTCAAACCCTGACTCTCATACTACTACCACCTACATGACCTTGGGCAACAACAGTTAGCTTTTATTTAGCATTTTAAGGTTTGCAAAGTATTTCCACCTATGTTAATTCATTTGATCCTCACAACAACCCTGTAAGGTAGGTAATATTATTGTCTACATTTGACAGATAAGAAAACTGAGACCCAGAGAAGTTAAATTATTTGCCTAGGGTCCCACAATTGGTAAGGCTCTAAGGCTACATTTGAACTCAGGTCTTACTGCCTTTAGGCCAAGCCTAGAGTCTATATACACTGTGCCACCTGGCTGAATCCTAGTACCTCAGTTTCTTCATCTGTCAAATGAGAGGACTAGACTAGATGGCCTCTGAGGTCCCTTCTAACTGTAAATCTATGACCCTGAGATTTCAAAAATCCCAGCACATAATAGTCATTCAAATATTTATTGCCTAATTAATGAGTCCAGTGCTTTTTTTTTTTTAGTGAGGCAATTGGGGTTAAGTGACTTGCCCAGAGTCACACAGCTAGTAAGTGTTAAGTGTCTGAGGCCGGATTTGAACTCAGGTACTCCTGACTCCAGGGCCGGTGCTCTATCCACTGGGCCACCTAGCTGCCCCTCCAGTGTTTTTTTTTTTAATCCATATTTCAAGGATTAAAAGAGGGCAACTAAAGTCATATATTAAATACTCACTTTAAATTCAACAAGACTTAATAAACACCTACTATGTGCTAGTGCTGGGGATACACAGACAAAATGAAACATTCCCCTCCACTTATATTTTACTAGGGGAATACATGTACAAACAGAAATATTATACCCATCAACTATAAGATAGAAAGTAGTTCTGTGCTGGAATTAGTCAAAGATTGGGGTGAACCTCCTTTGTTCTCTATTTCTCTCATCTCTGCTTCCTCGTATTGCATTTACCAGAATCATGATCTCTGGCTATCATTGCTGGTACTGCAGCACCAGCATCACCAGCATCACTAGCCTTCATATAGGCCTCAGTATTATAACTCAGGTGCCCTTACCCTATATTTGAGCTCTTTAGATTTTGTTACTATGAAATACAGGATCTATACTTCAGTATATTTCTTTTTTAATAATTTAACACTTATTAAGGGCCTGCTGGGCAATTAGGTGGCACAGAGGATATAGTATGGGGCCTGGAGTCAGAAAGACTCATCTTCCTGAGTTCAAATCTTGCCTCAGAGATTACTACCTATGTGACCCTGGGCAAATCACAACACTGTCTGCCTCCATTTCCTGATCTATAAAATGAGCTGGAGAAGGAAATGGCAAACTACTCCAGTATCTTTGCTAAGAAAACACCAAATGGGCTCATAAATAGACATACACCCCTGTACCAACTCAACAACAACGTTAGTCTATGTTCAGTTAGTCTACCTTTTGATTGATTGATTAAATAAGTTGATTAAGTACAACTTTATTACTTTTTATTTATTACTTGCTGACGGGCATTTTTACTTACCAACTGGAAAAATGGCATAAGAAGTCGTAAATGATATAATAAAAAAGTAATGAAGTAATAAATTAATTTAATTGATTAATTTCAACATGAGTGACTTGGAAAAGCTCTAGGATCCAATGCCATTTCTCTTGAATCAGTGTCTCATTTTGGTAAGTACAAAGAAAAAGGATGAGAAAGTATGTGTTTGGAGTTTAACGATGGTAAGAGTAGGGACAGAGGTGGAATTAGTCAAAGAGGCTTTAGAAGTATACACCCACTAGAACCTTAAAGTGACCTTCCACAGGAAGGGGTGTAGGCTAGAGAGAGGGACATACAGAGAAAAAAACAACCTGTGATAGACAAAAGATAAATTGGTTTGTGGCTAAGCTCAGAGCAATAAGAATTAAGTGAATTCTGGAAAACAGTCACCTCCCAGTTTAAATTGCTTCTCCTTGTTCACGGAATATTTTGGAATCCATCTAATAGTAACTTCATTTTGTTATTCAATAGGTGGTCCTGCAGAATCACCAACCAAAATCCTTTACAACAGAGGTTGTTTCACATCTAGGGCATGTTTCACCTTTGGGATGGAAGGAAAAAATCATTCCCTGTCAACAATACAAAATCATGTATTTTTATGAGTGGCAGGGGAAGAATAAGGTCTCTAGTTGAAACTGCCAGGGAAATTTGAAAAAATGAATGCAATTATTATCCCAGTTGCAATGTATTATTAGTAATAATGCTTAGCTCTGCTGTAGTACTTTCAGGCTTCAAAGTAGTTTATAAACACAAACTAATTAATCCTTACCTCAGCATGGTGAAGTAATTAAGTAATATTATCCCATTTTACGTATGGGGAAACTGAGGTACCCAGCAGTTAAGTGACTTGCCTGAGGGCACAAAAAGGAGCAACTATCGAAATCACAAACCTTTTCTGACTTCTAGTTGTATGTTCTCAACCCTCCTACTTAGTGGAGGACATTAGGAGGGAAGGAGAGAAAAGTTACAGGCTTCCAACAGGATGTATGGAGCCAGATAGAAATTGATGGAGAAGATTCACTTGACTCTAAGCCACGGAGTATAGTATAAAACTTTATTTTTCTTCAGTGTTTTCCTTCCTCCATTTATTTAAAGCTTTATTATTTTGGAGAAATAGCATAGCAAGTTGTAAATGATGTATAAAATGAGGGAAAAAATCACCTGCCAACACATACAAAACACAAATGCCATGTAGACCAGCAATGTAGAATGGTGTGTTTTTTTCTCTATTTTTTTCTGCAGCTGCTGCTGCTTCATGGTACCACACAACTCAACTGCAAGAAAAAAAGAAAAGTAAAGGGGGGAAAAAGATCAAAACCCAGCAGTCCAGGCCAAAAGAATGGAACTTTTTCTTAACTGCACCTTTTAAAAGTTCTAGTCTCCCTCCCATTCCCTTATAGTTTTCAGAGACATCAGTGCACCAGGAAACTCCACTTTTTTTTTCATTTTTACTTTGGAAAAATGACTCTTGGATGCCTTTTTTTTTCTCAGAAGCAACAACAACAACTTGATGGGTTTTAGGTACTTTTTATGACTCCCTGCCCCCTCACTCTAAAGGTGATGTGGTCGTTATCTTAAAGGATGAGACAGACTGAAAGCATGAAAACATCAGAGTCATCAGAATAGCAAAGATCCATTGGTTCTTTCTGAGCCAGTAAAAATTGTCTTTTAGGTTTTTGGAGGGCCTCTTCCTGCAGCTGTCCTTTCATCGGTGAGTAGGCAACTCAGCCTGCATCCTTTTGCTTTGACATCAATTACCCACCAAATGCAGGTGGGAGGTGGCTGGAGGAAGTCTTCCTAGACTCACTGAAGCCAACTTGGGGACTTCACCTAATTTCATATTGCTTGGTTATATGAGACTCACAACTAATAATTGTTCTTGGGGATTTAACTGAATCAACTCTCCTCTTGCTCTCTGAATGTGCATTGTGTTTGATCCATGTGTAATGTAAATGCTTCAGTCTACTGAGGAATGGGTCCAACTTTTTAGTTTGCTGTCAATGTGTTATTCTATACATGAGTATTATCCATCTTATATGTGTGCAGCCTGTAGTCTTAGTATTTTGAGTGTTGTCTATCGGAGATCTTTGGGCCCCACTATATGGGACCTCTCTAAATCAGGTGCTATATGCAAATCAGTATTTAATAAATTCAACAATAAATATCTTTCTGAGTAACTACCTGTTTGGTTAAATTTCAGAAGCTGCCATAGGATTTAGATTAAATGACAATATTGACATTTTTGATCACTTTTCATTTGTAGCAAAGGAAAAAGAGGCAAAGACATATACCATCAGCTGACAAGAGAATGAAAGGATCTGATCCTCTTCCAAACTTTTAAACATGTTCCTTCTAGGTAGGGATATTTTTTCTAGCATCATCCTTTCAATTATGCCTTTTCCCCCTGCTCATATACAGCATGAGGGGAATTGTTGAGAACAGGAGTTCTTAATGGGGCCTATGGATAGATTTCAGGGGCTCTGAGAACTTGGATGGGAAAAAAAAAACACCTTTAATTTCACAAACCACTAACTGAAAATTAACATTTCCTTCAACTATAAATGCAGACAACAAAGCAATATTCTGAAAAGAGATTCATGGGTTTTATCTACCTGTCAAAGGGGTCCATGCCACAAAAAGGTTAAAAATCCCTTCCTTAGAATGTCTTTGAGGAAGGTACCTTATATTCTAAAATGTGTGGAATTGTCTACCTGATTCTCCTTCTAGAAGGTCTCTCTGATCTCAATTCCCAGGGAACTATCTCCTACCCTGGTTTTTCTTCTGACTCTCTTATTGATTTTTCCTAGTGTCAGTAGATTCAGAAACAAGGAAGATTCATATAGTTAAAGAGTAGAATACAAGTAGAAAATAAATATAGTACGGGTTCAAAATTCCAATCTCTCAGAATCACAGACTTGAAAATTATTTCAGAGGCCTCATAGCTTTATAATTGAAGAGCTGGAAGGGATCTTGGAATTCCAGCACAAGCCCCCTCATTGTAAAGGCAACAAAACTGGAGCCAAGAGTTGAAATGATTTACCCAGGGCTATAGAGCCAGTAAGAGAAAGAGGTAGGATTATGAACCCAATTCCTCTGACTTCAAATCTAATCCTCTTTCTATTTTGCTGATTCAGGACAACCCCTACCTACACCACAGCCCCTGCTATAATCTCCCTACCAAGTAGTCCTCCAGCTTTCACTTGAAGACTGCTAGGGGTGGGGGACCCATCATCTCCTGAGACAGCACATTCCAGTTTTGGACAGCTCTTCGATATGAAGTTTTTTTGTTTTTTTCTTTTCATTAAACTAAAATCTATTTCTCTGTAGATGCCAGGACTGCAAATAAGTCTTTGGGGAAAGAGTTAATTAGTGTATCTGGAGACAGCTGCTTATTTCTTAGAACTAGTTCTACCCAACAGAAATGTTTCCTCAAAACATTTGTTTAGAACTAATACTGAGGAAAGTTTCTGATTAGCTCACAAGGGCCCACATCCTATCAGATTCTCACTTTGCCTAATCTCTAACACTTCAGTCTAACTCCTAGTCAATGAATAATGCAGGGAGCATGGGGGTGTGAGGAAAATATTTTGGGATAAATAATCCAGTACAGTTGGAAACATTTGCCTTTTGTAGATATGTCACTGGTATCTTCCTGGATTGGGGGATGGAGAGCATGGGGCAGGGGAAAGGTGTAGGACACTGGTTTTGGTTAGTTACACCTGTAATAAATACATTGATCAAGGTTTCAAACAATATGGCAAAGAGAAGCTCTTTTGAGAAAGAGCAGTAACCAATTTAACCTGGTGCTCTCCTTCACATGATGTGATCTCTAGCTGTGTGATAGAGGTGGAAGTGAAAAGACTACCATGCAGTTAATCACCTTCCCCCCTCTCCCCTGGTTCACTAGTAAAGATCATGCTTTGATTTGCAACTTCATTCACCTTTGCTGCCTCTGCTAGCTTTTGATCAGACAGAAACCACCTCCTAACAGACTGCTGTCATTTCTAGATTGGCGGACCTAGTCTTGTAGTTTCCCAATAGGGTATTGCCCCGACAGAGAATCATACCAGTGACCAATACTAAAGGTTGTAGTTGGAATCTCATTTTTTTAAACTCCAAAAGGATCAATCTCCCTGGTCCCTTTCACCTTTCTTTTTTGTATTCATTGTAAACCTGAGTGGCCCCTGACAGACTGGAGCCAGAGCCCACTGTATACGCCTACTGGTCATGACTTTCTCCCCTTAGCCTCCAAGGAGGCCTGTTGTAATTGTTGTAATTAAAGCTTTCCAAAGCTCCAAGTCTCTGGGGATGCTAGGGAAGGAGTGGAGTAGACATCATTCCCCCAAATGGTAATATCAACTTCACACAATTGTTTAACACTTATATCTGGAAAATTACATTCTCAGGAAAGTAGAGCCAGGGTCACTTTTTTCTCCTTGCCTAATCCTCTCTGTCCCTTCATGCATAGATATACATACCCTCATCAATTTAGTAAGAGAAAAAACAATACCATATGAAGATGCTGCTTTAAAAAAAAAAATGTCTTAGCAGTGCATGGGTGAAAAGCAGGCAAGCCATTGGAGTGGTGCATGGAAGGAAAACCTTGTCATAATGCTGGCAGCTTTATTTATCTATTTATTTATTTTTGGTGAGGCAATTGGGGTTAAGTGACTTGCCCAGGATCACACAGCTAGTAAGTGTCAAGTGTCTGAGGCGGATTGAAC
Source organism: Dromiciops gliroides (assembly GCF_019393635.1). Lineage (NCBI taxonomy): Eukaryota > Metazoa > Chordata > Mammalia > Microbiotheria > Microbiotheriidae > Dromiciops > Dromiciops gliroides. The sequence goes on from NC_057865.1 coordinate 171,519,088, forward strand.
TCAGGTCCTCCTGATTCCAGGACTGGTGCTCTATCCACTGAGCCACCTAGCTGCCCCAGCTTTATTCTTTAGTCCAAATAAATTTATAACAAAATAAATTCCTTGAAAGACTTAGTACAAAACCCCATCAAGCAAACTATTTTTTTTTAAAGGAAGGAGAAAAAAATGTAGCTGGTCCTTTTTAGTAAACCTACAAAACTCAAATCTCAGGTTAAAGCGCCAGAATATCTTTGATAGCACATTTACACGCCTATAAAAAGAAAATTTTAGTTAGAAATCCAATAAATGATTCTGAAGTGGTATTAAAACCCTACGGCTGCAAAAACATAAAATACATCTCCAATAGGGTTTTAAAGCAATTGCCTCAGAGGGGAATGCAAGTATACAAATTCTGAGTCAGAGGACTTGAAATTTGGTATTTCGGGTGAAGAGGGTGTTCTAGACTCTTTCTCTTCTAAAGTCTTTAAGACTCTTAACTAATATGAATAAATATAAATATTTCCCAAGATCCCTATTAATAGAGTACATGTTAATATGTACATGCTGTTTGTTGTCTTTCCGCCTTCCACATCCCCTTTCCAGTACCCCTCCCTCCAATAACCTGAAAGCTCCCTTGAGAACTGGGACTTTTTCATTTTTGTCTTTGTTGTCTCAGTGCCTAGGACAGTGCTTGGCATGTGCTAGATTGCTTCTTGATTGACTGACTGAAGAGATTTGTGAATCAAGAAGTGGAGAAGTGGGACTTTCCTCTTCCTCCTTATTTCAGTGGAAGGAAGAGATCCTTTCTTATGATTAATTGGGCCATGAAACAAAAGACCATCCTTCTTGCCCCCAATTAAAGAGATAAGCAAACTGATTTAACACCATATGAAAAGAAATTTACTTAAAACTCATAAATCAAGTCAAAATCTGGAGTTTTTAAAAGAGCATCAGATCACCTATCCTGTGCTTAGTCTACCAAGCTATCCTTCCTCCTGTACTTTCTTTCCCCCAAAACTTTTTCTTCAACTATCTACTGACTGAAACTTGAAACATAATCAACATTATTAAAACTAATACAAATAAGGTAGAAAATAGAAAGCAAATGCTTATAAGGGAGACAAGATTAAGGAGACCCTATCAAATATTCTTTGAAATCAAAGTCAAATGATGGACTGAAAAGACATTTTTAGAATAAAAGTTTTTCATAACATTGATGATCTCCTTCCACTATCAAATGTGAGGTGGAGATTTTTTTTTAAGCCACTATTACACTTCACAGGTGTCATTCTGACACATTTTTAAGCTGGCTGGAAGTGCTTGTTTGTTCAGCTTTCCCCTTGGGCACAGTGAGAAGTAGTCCCTGGTAATTCCAGTTCTAGCTTGGTTTGGTACATCTTTAACAGTTCTCATTTTGTTATTAATTCAGTGACTAACTAAGAGATGTTTGGATTTTGAAATGGTGCCACGAAAACTTCCCTCTCATCTCTGCCATGAGGTAATCCCATAAACAGAAAAGTTGGAAAGAACAATAAAGATTTCAAATGATGGAATTAAATGAAAGGGTCCCTCCAGTCACCCAAATATAAAATTGCCTCAAAGTAGAAAAGAATAAAAGTCACCCTAGCTACAGTCGTCATTGTTAGATAAAGCTACTTTGGAAGGTACTTTAGGAGAAATATTATGATTTTTTTTAAAAAGCAAAGCCAAGTGCTTATAGGGGAAAAAAATCACAAAATCATTTAAATTTTTTAGTTAAGGAATGATTTCAAGGAAACCAAATAGGAATCTGAATATGAACATTCTCCTTCTTGGTATTTACAATCCAGACCCAAAGACCAGATTTCCAAACTGTTTAGATTTGTCCAGCTTGCCTTTATTATCAATTAATCTAATAACAGATTCAGAGGTACACTATAAAGGAACATCTTAATTTCTTTTTTTTTTTTTATTGTCATCTTCCTCTGGTCCCATCAGTCAGAAATGATATCACCTCCCCTATACTTCAAATAGATCAGCATAGGCTCCATCCTCTTTTTTCATGTGTGTGATTATATCTGTAAAGCTTCTATGTTTATTTTCTTTCTGAATTATAGCTATTATATAGGTATAATTTATTTATGTGTCATCTCTCACACACATACAGTTGTAAGCAAGGACAATGTCTTAATTATCTTTTTTTTTATTTCCTGCAGTGCCTAGGATAATTCTTTTCACACAATGAGGACTTAAATATTTGCTGAATGAATGGGTTAATGAATGAACATCCTTATGAACAGCACTATGGAGAGTGGTCTAGGAAACTGCTAGACTCCTATGTACTTAACAAAACTGAACTTAACTTGCTTTAAAAGCATCCTTGCTAGATAGGGGGCAATGAGTTAGATCCCAATGCAAAGAAAACTAGAGCTAGAAGATGAGCCATAAAATGTCTTGCAAAGGACAGAAATCGGGACCCATACCTGTTATCTGGTGCGGCTAGGTAGCACAGTGTATATATAGAGTGCTGGCCCTGGAATCAGAAGGACCTGGGTTCAAATTCAGCCTCAGACACTTACTAGCTGTGTGACCCTGGGCAAGTCACCTAACCTTGTTTGCCTCAATTTCCTCATCTGTAAAATGAACTGGAGAAGGAAATGGAAAACCACTCTAGCGTTTCTACCAAGAAAACCCCAAATGGGGTCACAAAGAGTCAGACATGTCTGAAACAACCCAACAACAACAACAACAACAACAACAACCTGTTGTACAGAAAAGACAGGGCTATGGGAAGGACTCTAGATTTGGAAGCACAGGGCCTACTTTCAAATCCCTGCACTACTTTTCTCTAGGGGAGTAACCTTAGATGAACAAATCATTCCATTTCTCTGGGCATCAATTCTCTTGGCCCCAAATCCTAGTATCTATCCCCAAGTCCTATGACTCAGGCTCCTCCAACCTAAAGAGCTATAAATCAGTGAAGTGAAACTGTTGACAATAGTTCTCATTAAATAAGATTTTTAGCTCCATCGTTTTAATTGTAAAAAGGAACGGTGAAATTTAGCATTTGTGTTTACCTGCTGACAGTTAATGCATGGTATTAATTAATGGCTCTCTGGATCCTTGCCAAGATGTACATTAAACCAGACAATGCTTCTGCTGACACAGCACAATCTCTTCAATGAGCACAATTAACTTTTCACTTTTTTATGGAATCCTTCAACCAATGCAATGGAGAGGCGTTTCCTACCTGTAGCCTCCAACTGCTTTCACTGTCACAAACCTTTTGATGCTGCTAAGAAAAACAAACTTCACTGTACTATGTGTTGCAACAATAGGCTCCAAACTTAATCAGAGAAGCCTCAGAGACTTGGCCAAAAATGGGCATTTTAAAATTTTGAAGGATTAAAAAAAATTTTCTCTCCTTATCCTCTCTGCTTTTCCTATTCTTCTGTAGCTTTTCTTGTGGTCATTAGATTACTAAAAGAAACATGGCTTTTGGGGGCAGCTAGGTGGTACAGTGGCTAAAGCACTGGCCCTGGATTCAAGAGGACCTGAGTTCAAATCTTGCTTCAGACACTTAACACTTCCTAGCTGTGTGACCCTGGACAAGTCACTTAACCCTCACTGTCTGGGAGGAAAGAAAGAAAGGGAAGGAAGGAAGGAAGGAAGGAAGGAAGGAAGGAAGGAAGGAAGGAAGGAAGGAAGGAAGGAAGGAAGGAAGGAAGGAAGGAAGGAAGGAAGGAAGGAAGGATGGATGGCTTTTTTGTTTGTTCGTGGGGCAATCTGGATTAAGTGACTTGCCCAGAGTCACACAGCTAGGAAGTGTCAAGTGTCTGAGGTTGGATTTGAGCTCAGGTCCTCCTGAATCCAGGGCCAGTGCTTTATCCACTGTGCCACCTAGCTGCCCCAAGAAATGTATTTTCTATAAACTGGATCCCAACTTCCATCGTCCTTTACCCTCACCCTCCAAAAAATACCTAATAACTAAAACCTTAAAGAAATTTTTCTTCAGTGAAGGTTGTAGAATATCCTTTGTCATCATTAACTAGGCTAGGAGAAAAAAAAAGACTAGGTTCCTTGTCCCCAGTTAGAAAGATGAGCAGACTTACTCAACAACATATAAGAGGAAATTTACCCAAACTCATAAATCAAATCAAAGCCTGAATTTTTTAACAGAACATCAAATCATCTATCCTGTGCTGGTATTAGGGACACTCCTCTTAGAGCTTCAGGAAAATTTTCCTGAATGGGGTAACATTGGAAGTGGGCCTTTTAAAGTATGAAGTCAGCAGGTCATTATGCCAGAGAGACGACCGCAGACACACAAAACAGGCTAGAGCTGAGAAAGAAATATGGCAGCCCTGTTTGGCTCTGAAACTTCTCTGCTATTGTAAGGGCTTGTGGGTAGTTCCAAATGAAGGAAGTGAGGTATGCTTTCATCAATTAGAAATTAACTTGCGGAGCAGCTAGATGGTGCAGTGGATAGAGCACTGGCCCTGGAGTCAGGAGAACCTGAGTTCAAATCCGGCCTCAGATACTTAACACTTACTGGCTGTGTGACCCTGGGCAAGTCACTTAACCCCAATTGCCTCACAAAAAAAAAAAAAAAGAAATTAACTTGCTACTAATATTGTAGTATTCTAGCAAGACTCAAGCTTAGTATATGGAGTGCAATAGTCTGTGTAATATCTAGTACAGGCTCAATGGATAGGCCAGCCTCCAAGACCAGAAGGCCTGATTAAAGTCTTTCTTCTGACATGTTCTTTCTCTGTTGCCATAGGCAAGTCATAGCTTCTTTGTGTTCCCAAGTAACTCTCTAAGACTATAAGTTACAGACAATTTGCTTATCTACCTTGGATTACAGTAGGCATTGAATAAATGCCTGTTGACTGAGAGGAGAGAAAAAAGCAGTTCAGAGAAAATAATGAAATATCAGGTAAATATTATGGTATAAGCAATGTTCCATACCCATAGTCCCCCACCTTCAAAAATAAGGGAAGGTTGGGGAGGGGCAGCTAGGTGGCACAGTGGATAAAACACCAGCCCTGGATTCAGGAGGACCTGAGTTGAAATCCAGCCTCAGACACTTGACACTTACTAGCTGTGTGACTATGGGCAAGTCACTTAACCCTCATTCCCCCCCCCAAAAAAAAATAAATAAAAATAAAGGACGGTGGTTCATTTTTTCATCTTTTCTTTGTGACTAAGCTAGGTCGTTGTGCTAAATTTCATTCAGCTCAGGAAGATGAGAAGACATAAAAGGGACAATTGGAGAGATGGAAAAGGAAAACCCAGAAATTGTAGTATCTCTGAAGCCAAAGGAGGAGAAAAAATCAAATAGGAGACAGGAATCAACAGTGTGGGAAGCTGCACAGAGGTCAAGGAGGATATGTGTTGAAAAGGAGCTCTTAGATTTGGTGATTGGGGAATCCTCTTTTCAGGTACAGTTTTAGGAGAATGACGAGAGGCAGAGTTGGGGGGTGAAGAAGAGGCATTGTTCTTTTTCCAAAAGTTTATCTGTAAAGGAGAGGGGAAAGAAAGGCTGTTAACTGGATTGGGGGAAAGGACCAAATAACAACTCCTTTTCTTTTCTTTTTTCCTTTTCTTTTGACAGGGGGGATCTGAGCATATTTTCAAGGAGATGGGAAGGAGCTAAGAAAGTCACAGAATATGAGGGGATTGTTGTTGGATCAAAGTCCCAGAGGAAGTATTTAAGAATGTGATTGGGGGCCCAGGCTGAGCCTTCAGAGACCACAGGCGTACCTCTTTGTTATTAATTGGTAGCATAAATTAATGAAGTGAATTCTTCACTTTAATAAATATTTTCAACCTCATGCCACCAAACTTTTTAGTTACTCACAAGGAACAAAAGAGAAGTTTAATTTCATGATTTATTCTCTGAAAGAAGGGCTAAAAACAAACCACCAAGTAGACAGCAGAAATAAGTGGCCTAGAAAACCCACAAGTTCTAAAAACTGACTCCTAATAATTGAGGCCAGATTTTTTTCCTTCAGCAAAACCTGCTGACAGGCCTATCAACAGGGTATTTATATGATCAATCAATCACTAACACTAGATCTCATATTTAGAACTGAAAGAGACCTCAGAGGTCACTCCAACCCCCTCCTCTTCCAGATGAGGAAACTAAATTGAGAGGTTAAGTGACTTCTCTGATGCTACAGGGAATAACTGACAGATCTAGGATTTGAATTCAGATCCTCAGACTCCAGCACTCTTTTCACTGAAATGCCTTCAATCATTAGGCATGTATTAAGCACCAACTGTATTAGATGTTGAAGATACAAAGACAAAAAAATTAAATAGTTCCTGTTATCAAGGAGCTTATATTCCATCAGGAGACAAAAATGTGTGTAAATGTGTGTGTATGTGCGTGTGATGACTTTCACATTCTCTGAGGTCAGCTAAAAACTGGAAAAAAGGATCATTTAGGGGCAGCTAGGTGATGCAGTGGATAAAGCACCGACCCTGAATTCAGGAGTACCTGAGTTCAAATGCGGCCTCAGACCCTTGACACTTACTAGCTGTGTGACCCTCAGCAAGTCAACCCCCATTGCCCCGCAAAAAAAAAAAAAAAAGGATCACTTAAAACTGAATTTTTAATTATTAAGTTAAAATATTTTTATCTTTTTTTTTTTTAAAGGTAATTCCCTGAGGGAGGTCAAGAAATCACTGCCCTCACTAAGGCTCTGTTGTTTCCAGCTCTGGAAGCCAAGCAAGATTCATCTCATCACCCAAAGTGTTTCAGGTTATTCATTTCCAGAGCTAGATTCATGTTCCTAGAGATATATCCCCAGAGGCCTGAAGATAGGGGTGTAAAAATGTTAATTTCCAGAGTTGGTCAGACTGCTTCTGGAATACTGTGTTTAGATCAGGGAACCACCATTTAGGAAGAACGGTGACAAACTAGAGCAGTAGAGCAGGCCCAAAGGAATATAAATTAGATGCAAAGAACTACAAACATTGCCATGGGAAGATTGGTTGAATGGTGTGTGTGTGTGTGTGTGTGTGTGTGTGTGTGTGTGTGTGTATGTGTGTGTGTGTTGGCCTAGAAAAAAAAAAGAAGACTTAGAGGGAATAGCACTAAATATTTTAACATCTATCATGTGGAAGAGAGACTAGAATTGTTTTACTTGGCCCCAGAAGATAGAACTAGACCAATCCAAAAGTGAAATGGCCTTACTGAGAAAACAGGGAGTTCCCCCATTAATTGAGGCCTTCCAAAACCACTTATCAAGGAGACTTTAGAAGGAGTCATACTAGATGATTTCAGGGACCCCTTCCAATACCAACATTCTATAATTTGGAATTGTAGAGCACAATGCAAATTAGAAAATTTGGAGTCATGGCCCAGAGAATCTGACATGGGAGACAACCAATCCAGATAACTCAGTGTGGTGTCTACACAGCTGACACCAATGGCCAATAACCCAACCATTTGCTTTACACTGAGCGAGGCATTAGGATGTTAAAATTCCAATTCATGCTCTAAAATGTACAACTGGAAGTACAGGAGAGGTCCCTTGGCTTTTAACATGAAAGTATGAACTACTCCCATGCCAAAGGAAGTCTTATGACATCTTAGAAAGCTACCAAGCCGACATTACTGCTAGCTCTTCTATACATAGGCATGAAGAAGATGAATAACAGTTAAGTCTACAGAATAGCAAATAGCAAGAGGATAAAAGAAAGATATGATGAATCAGGGCAGTGTTCGACAGGGCTCACAAAGCTGTTGTAGCATTTGTTTGACTGGGTTCTTGCCACCCAGCACCTGCTTTTAAACATTCCCACTCATGGTCAAAGCACTGCCCATGAGCAACCTCTGTACCAGTGTGTCAGTGAATGGGAGGGGAAAAAACACTTTCCTTGTATTCCTAAATCTACTGCTTGACCAAAAGGCCAGGAACATGGGCTTAACCTTCTCTTGACTCAATTTCCTTCATCTCTTCCCAAGGTTGTGTCAGCAGGTAATAGCAGGTGCCTGGGAATAAAAATGCTAGGGTCCTATTCCTGATTCTCTTGGTATCTATCTATCTCAGTTCTGCCACTGACTCACTGAAAGCATGGGTCTTTTCTCTGTGCTTCAACTTACCCACCTATAAAAAGTGGATAATAATACATACTGCACCTGCCTCCAAGGGCTATTACAACACCAATTTAATTAATTAAGTGCTTAGAGATCCTTGGATGAAAGGCTCTCAGTAAATGTAAAGTATTATTAAAAAAGCAAAAAAAATTTTTTTAACTATGATTTCATCATTGGATTCTTCTATTACATAAATAATACAGCAATTAACACCTGTATGAGAGAAGTATGGCCTTGTGGCTCAGTCCAGAACTACCATCATAGTATTATAGTTTAACCTACACTCTACCACTAGTTAGATATTTGGCCTTAGGCAAGTTACTTAACCACTCTGTAGCTCAACTTCTTCATCTGTAAAATGGGTGTAATCATGCACACCTACCTCACTTATGCCGTGTGAAGTAGTTAATTAATGATTATAAAGCACTGGAAAATATAAAGTGCTATATAAGTGCTAATTATTATAAATCCCCAAAAGCACTGCAGTTCAAATTTTTAATTACCTATACATTTTATTGAAAATGCATAAAGTAAATAATAAAGTTAACCTATATGTCAAAAATTATTGCCTACCTGTAGTGTCTTGTTCACCTCACTGCCTGAACTACAGTGGTAATTTTCTCAACTATAGCAATAATTTAATTTCAATAAAAGAAGCTTAACCAATATGATGGTACCCAGCCTTTGGTTCACTGTGTTATAAAATATAATTTCCTACACAGAAGAAAGTTCAGGGGGAAACAGCAAACAGGGTGGCTTTGAAAATCACATGTTTTTTTTTTTTTTAAATAAAGCTAGCGGTAAAAAATAGTCATGGTGTCCCATTGAATCCTTTTTTCCTATTTTACTTTGTATATGAAAATGTCCTCGTTTCTCATATTCATTAAATTCAGAATTATTTTTAAAAGAAAAAAATGATTCCCCCTTCTTGCCTTTATCGCCTTCAGCTATTACAACTCAGTTACCAAGATAGGATCATGTGTCATGAAATATACCCAGGATATGCTGGAGCCTGCTCAAGCCCACTCAAGAGAGCCAATTGCTGAATTTTCAGTGTGAAAATTTACACCATGGAAATTAGGACTTTATTTATTTTTGTTTGTTGATTGTCGAGTTTTAAGAAAGTGATGGGAGCAGAGTGAGGAGGAAGCAGGCACTTGGTGCAGTAGATGGTAGGCATCAGAAGGACCAGAGTTCAAACCTACCCTCAGACACTTGACACTGACTAGCTGAGTGATCCTGGGCAAGTCACTTATTTCTTTTTTTTTAAGTGAGATAATTGGGGTTAAGTGACTTGTCCAGGGTCACACAGCTAGTAAGTGTTAAGTGTCTGAGGCCGGATTTGAACTCAGGTACTCCTGACTCCGGGGCCGGTACTCTATCAACTGCACCATCTAGCTGCCCTCACTTATTTCTTATTAAGGAAGGAAGGAAGGAAGGAAGGAAGGAAGGAAGGAAGGAAGGAAGGAAGGAAGGAAGGAAGGAAGGAAGGAAGGAAGGAAGGAAGGAAGGAAGGAAGGAAGGAAGGAAAGAAGGAAGGAAGGAAGGAATGGGGGAAATGTTAGTCATGTATAAAAGTGTGTCCTTTATACATTTTTTTTCTGAGCTGGTTGTTAAACATTTACCAGAACATCCCTGAATGTATCCCCAAATACTTAGCTTGCTATCAAATCAGCATAAATAATGTTAAATATTTGTGCTCCCTTCTGAAGATCATGAGGGATAGAAAGGTCCATTCTCAGGTTATTACACAAATAGCCTTAAATATTCAGCAAAGAACAAAGAAAATAATAAAATGTAGATCTAAAGACCACAACACTAGGAAGTGACAAGGATAGTATCTCTGTAGATAGCAGGTAGGTGGCACTGCAGATAGAGTTCTGGATAGAATCAAGAACTGAGTTCAAATCCAGCTGGAGACATCTACTAGCTGTGTGACCTTGACTGAGTCATTTAACATCTCTCTGCCTAGGGATAATAATAGCACTTATCTTCCAGGTTTGTTATAAGGATAAAATGAGATAATATTCATAAAGCACTTTGCAAATCTTAAAGCACTATATAAATGCTACCAAGCCTACTCTACTACTAGCTATTCTATGTAGATACATACGCATGAAAATGGTTAACAGTGAAGTCTACAGAATAGCAAATAGCAAGGGCATAAAAGAAAGAAATGAAGAATCAGGGAAGTTTACAATGGAGCTTACAAAGCTGTTATAAAATTTGTTTGATTGGATTCTTGCCACCCAGCACCTGCTTTTAAACATTCCCACTCATGGTCAAAGCACTGTTCATGAGCAAACCAGTGTGTCAGTGAATGGGAGGGAAAAAACACTTTCCTTTTATTCCTAAATCCACTGCTTGACCAAGAGGCCATGAATGTGGGCTTAACCTCCTCTTGGCTCAATTTCCTTCATCTCTTCCCAAGGTTGTCTCAACTCTGGTTCTTCCATACCAGAAGACATTGTTCAATCTTTCTGGACACACCAGAAGTCTCCCCATAGGACTAGTCAATCCTAGTTTAATTGTAAATGGCAGAGGGAAATTCAAGTAGATGGACAATGAGAAATCCAGTCCAAAGAAAGGATAGAAATGGAGAAGCTGCCTGCCAAGTCAGTTCCATTCACTAAGCATAGTTTCTACTGTATATGCAGCATGGTGGTAGAAATTATGGGACTTGGGGAATGGGGATCATGGGAAAGGAAGTGAGACAGTAAAGGAAAAGGAAGAGGTGGGCTCTACCTTTATGATGAGAAAAAGGGATAAGAGAGAGTCTACATGTTGCAGTGGTAACAATGACATTTTAAATATCCCAAAGAAAGATTTCTAGGATATTGGCTTGTTACTCAATTGAAGACTTGTGGAAGGACCTGGAGAAGAATCAATACAGAATGAAAAGGCTAGAATGGGTTTTGAACTGTACCATGGGAAGGTCCTCAATCAGTGAAATCATGACTCCATCAAAGCATTAAAGTGATATGAAGCCATGCATAATGGTGAGGCACAGTAGTAATGCACATAGTAAGGAAAAGCTCTCTGTGAGGTAGGCTTAGTCAAGGGGAACCAATTTTTGTGGAAAAGGTGAGTCTAACTTCCTGAAGTCTCACCTCACCTGAAGAAACAGTAGGATTACAACCGGCAGAAAAATAGAAGCTCAGGTCCCCACATTCACTTAAACTTTCTAAGTGAGCAATTATAGAGGTTGGTAGAAAGAACAAGGACAAAAAGAGAATGCTTGGTTTAGGAGAAAATTTGGATTTTCTTCACATTAGAAACCAGGCATTCTAGAAGATGAAACTGTTTAATGCATTTTCTGAAAGGGAAATGTGAAGTCCCCAAAAGCACTAGATTTTGAGTCAGAAGACCTAGGTAAGTGCAAGTACCAGATCCATTATATCACCAGGGGCCATTTGACCATGGGAAAATTCTTAGCTTCTCTGAACCTCAGTTTACTCATCTGTAAAACTGAGGTAATGGTATTTATACTATGTACCTTACAGGGTTATTTTGAGGAACGTACTTTGCCAACTATAAAACACTATATAAATGTGAGTTGTTATTCCCTTAATAGTTATATAAATTACCAAATGATGCTGAACCACCTTTCCCAAATCTACCACATCCAAATAAGCCATCTTTGGCAGGACTACTTCATTTGAGGCTGTAAATGCCTGCTGGGGTGTTCAGTACAGATCTCAATGGGTGAAATTAACATGTCTTCATTTAGCAGCAAACCTGCCCTGTCCTGCTTGAGAAAGTTTGGCCCTTGTGATTCTGTTTGTTTTCCATCAGACTCTATTTCACCCATGTTCACAGTCCTGCCGCTCAGTTGTTTCAGCAAAAATGAGAAGTGCAAGGTGTGGAATTGGATTGGCCCCAGGACAAAGTTTGCTAGAACCACATTATTGCTATGCCTTGAAATCCCATCATGTGTCCAATTGGCACAGAGCCACTGGCACCTACTGAAAAGAAAACAAACAGTTAAATGCAACAGAGACATAAGCACCATTAGGCAAGAAAGATACTTTTCCTAAGTAAAATACTTTCTCTCTGTAAACAAGTTTTGGGGTGGGTGTGGGGGTATGAGGGGGTGAGAAGATGAGAGTAAGTGAGCTTCTTCCTGAATTCTTTTAAGGCTCAGTTACAATGTATATGAAACAATTTAAGTTTCAGTATTGCCTATAAACCTGTTCCCTTTATGCTAATCACTTACAATAAAATTAGATCAAGAACTAAGTCTATAAGCTCAGGTTAAGTATTAACATGCTTGGTAGGCAAAAGTTCAGAGAAGTTAGATACTAGATAGATAGATAGATAGATAGATAGATAGATAGATAGATAGATAGATAGATAGATATAGAGATGGTTGGGTAGATGGGTAGATCAATAAGAAAGAGAAAGAAAGAAGGGAGGGAGGGAAGAAAGCAAGCAAGCAAGCAAGAAAGGAAGGAAGGAAGGGAGGGAGGGAGGGAGGGAGGGAGGGAGGGAGGGAGGGAGGGAGGGGATGATGGATGGATGGATGGATGAATACTGGTTATACAAAGGTGTTTTGTAGCATAAAGAGTGGATCTTGAGAGGAAGTAATTATCCATGGTGCTAGCAAACAACAGACCATAAATAGTTTGTCTTCACAGACATTTCCTAAGAGAAAACTGTTTACAGGGAGTGTATACAATGTTTGCAACCTACATGATTCATCCAGTATTATTTGGCTACTCCAGCATACACATGCATACCTTCAAATACCTTTGAATTAGAATCAGAACAGCCGAGTGAACATTGAACACGTATCAACTGGAACCCAAGTGAACCACCTTTCCATATTTTCTGGGAGGTAAATTGCCCCCAGTGCTTTTTCAGCTGTAGTATGTAAACAGACAAATCTTGAACCTGTCTTTTCCCAAGCTCCACCACCTATTTCCAGAAAACCAGAAGGAAGAAACCTTCTCTTCTAGGGGCCTGGTTCCCTCCCTCAGCCTTTGCCATCTCACAAAGACTTATCCCTGAGGCCTGGAGAACTGACATAGCTGCCTGCTGCCCAGCTAATCATTTTTGGTGAACCCTGCATTAAGGACAACACAACTTGGAGCAAGAATCCTACTGAATCATCATAAGACTGAGAAGGACCTGGAAGAAATCCCAGCACTCTTTCCTTGTACTCCAGGCAGGCCTGCACCTAAGCACATGGATGCTTAATCTAATTCTCAAGTTATCTCTGTATATGTGTGTTCATTTCACTGTATAATAACCAAGGAAGATCTTGATAGGGACGGGGACCTGTCAATCGAACTTTCAGGTGAAGAACTATTAATTAATGTAAGTTAGCACCTTCTCCGGAATTAGTCTTAGAGAGTTACCTAGTTCATTGGGGATTTAAGTGACTTTCCCAGGATCACACAGTCATAGTATGTGTCCAAAGCAGCACCTGAACTCAGATCTTCCTGGCTCCAGGGCCAACTGTCGACTATGTCATACTGCTTCTAAATCCTAAATCCTTTCTACTACATTTTAAGCCTCTGTGCTCCTGTCCTATCTTCGCTCCCCTCCCTAAGTCTAAGTCTCTGACAAATCTGCTTCAGTCATCTATTTGGATGGCTATGTGTCTGGATGATAGAAACCAATTCTTTTGGCTTAAGCCATAGGACATTTGTGAGATGGGAAGATATGTGCGCTAAATAGTATTGATTCTATCCAAGCCATTCTCAAACAGGTATAAGCAGCAGGATCAAAGTTTCTACTGATGCCTCTCAGGAATTTGGCCCTAAAACATTGGTTTATCGAAGGTTAAACATGGATTTCTTTTCTCTGTGTGGTAGTTTAAGGAGAATCTGTGTGGCTTTCAGAAAGATGCTAAAAGACATGGGAGAGATGACTCTGTATATGTTTGTGTAGATTTAGTGAGATTATCAACACTAATTATTTAATTGCTGACTTTTTTGCAGGTATTCTAATACCACTATTGTTAATTTTTCACACAGAAACAATGGATAAAGGCCTTACAAAAAATCTTAAGGGAATAATTAATCAGATGCATTTCCAGCTTTATGATGATCCCATTTGAGCATCATAATAAACCTGCAGTTAACTACAGGTGTTATTACATACATCAAAATGAGGAGATGGAGGCATAAAGCAATTTTCATCAAATATTTCAAACATTTTAATAGGTAAAGTGCCTAAATCCTTAAGGTGAATTATATAAGCATTAAGCCGCCCACCTAAAATCATCCAGTTTCTGAGGGAAACAGGGAAAAGAAGTCAGGAGTCTTGACTTCTAAGACACTAGAATATAAACTTATGTCAATCAATCAACAAGCTTTTACTAAGCACCTACTTAACTCGAACACATATAAAGTATCAGTTGGTTTGTCATTTTAGTAGTGTCCAACTCTTCATGATCCCATTTGGGGTTTTCTTGGAAAAGATACTGGAATCAAGGACAGCTAGGTAGCAGAGTGGATAAAGCACAGGCCCTGGATTCAGGAGGACCTGAGTTCAAATCTGACCTCATATACTTGACACACTAGCTGTGTGACCCTGGGAAAGTCACTTAACTCTCATTTCCCTTCCCCCCCCCCAAAAAAAGATACTGAAATGGTTTGCCATTTCCTTCTTCAGCTTATTTTACAGATAAGGAAACTGAGATAAACAGGGTTATGTGACTTGCCCAGGGTTACATAGCTAGTAAGTGTCTGGCATTTTATCCACTGTGCCACCTAGTTGCCCTAATAAGCATTTATTAAGTGATCATTATGTTTTAATCACTATGCTAAGTTCTTGTGATACAAAGAAAAGTAGGAACACAGTGCCTGCCCTCAAGGGGTTTATATTCTTATGGGGGAAACAACATTCAAATGGCTATGTGGTTACAAGATTTATATAGTATAAATGGAGGGTAATCTCAGAAGGAAGTTACTGAAGGGTAGAGGAGGCCTGGGAAAGGCCTCCTGCAGGAAGTGGGATCTGAGCTGAACCTTGATGGAGCCAGGGAAGCTAGCCAGCAAAGGTGAGATAAGGAAGGAGCCCCTGTCTCCAGTGTCATGTGTGAAGAACAGCAGGTGCAGCTACTGCAGAGGGATCATAGAGTTTGCTGAGGGCAGTGAAGATTAGCAAAGTAAGAAGGAACTGGGTCATGAAGGGTTTTAGATCCCCAATAGGATTTTGTATTTGATCTTATAGAGGTAATAGATAGCTCCTAGAGTTTAGGGGGAAGAGGGCAGTGAAAGGAAGTGACATAGTCAGACTTCCACTTTAGGAAAAATCACTTTGATGATTGAGTGGAAGGTGGATGGGAGTAAAGTGAGATGAGTCAAGGACACTCATTAGAGGGCCATTCCAATAGTCTAGCTGAGAAGTGCATATATAGGGTAAGAATGAGGAGCTGGTTATGACACTGACTTTGCAAGATTGCTACCTTTGATGGTAATAGAAAAGTTAGAAGAAGGTTCTAGGCAGAAACCCAACTTGAACTGGCTTGCTAGAACCTTTTGTTTAGTTTTCAGTGTGAGGATTTATACCTCAGAAATCAGCAAACTGTAAATCAGGTCTTAATTTATTGTTTTGTTGATTGTCTAAACTTAAGAAAGTGATGGTGAACATGTTAAGGCAGGTTAAACTTAAAATTGTGTCTAAAATAATGATTATTTTTCCCCCTGGAGAGCTGGTTGTTGAACATTTACCAGGATGTCTGGGGTGGGGATGGAAGGGCAGCAGGAAGAGGGTGGGAAATAATGAGGTATATTAAGTTTATTAAGTTTAAGATATCCAAAATGCTTTGGGTATTATGAGATTGGAAATCAAGAGAAAGACTCGGGCTAGGTATACAAATCTGTGAATCATCTTCAGAGAGATAATAATTGTATGAAATGATCATTGAACCCATGGAAGCTGTTTACTAAGCAAAATAAATACAGGGTATTTGGAATGGTAAGGAAGGTATTATCGACTGAGGGAAGAGGGAGAACAAGAAAGGCCTATGTAAAAGGTGGTGATTGAACCTTGAAGGAAACTAGGGATTCTAGGAGGTAGAGGGGAGGAAGGGCTACATTTCTGGTAAGGGAAGCAGACTGTGCAAAGGCAAGAATTCAGGAGTCTGACGTGTGTGTGTGTTAGGAGTAGCAAAAAAAAGTCTGAGACACTGAGTGTGTCTGCATTGGTTTCTACTCATCCAACTCTGTAGCTCACCCTTTGAAAGAATGTCTGTTGGAGATACTCACTTCCCAAATTACGAGGGTGGGCGAGAGGATGAGGGGAAAGGGTGTACATAATGGAAGGATATCATATTAATTTGGCAAAGTTTGTTACTATTTGTTTCTTTGCTTTACTATTCATTTCTTTTTTTTCTTTTTCCTTTTTAATTTCAATTTTTTTTTTTGTGGGGAAATGAGGGTTAAGTACTTCCCCAGGGTCACACAGCTAGTAAGTGTCAAGTGTCTGAGGCTGGATTTGAACTCAGGTTCTCCTGAATCCAGGGCTGGTGCTTTATCTACAGTGCCACTTAGCTGCCCCTCTTTTTTTTTTAAAGTAATAAAACATTTTTATTTTTAGTTTTGGGTTCCAATTTTTCTTCTTCCTTCCCTCCCCTCCCCCCTTCCCTGAGGCTGTAAGCAATCAGATATACTATTCATTTCTATCACTATTAAATGTTTTACTGTTTCAATGCTGTAATTTGTCTGGATCTATTAAGCATTGTATAAAGAATTAATTGTTATTTAAAGTTTTTATGACCCCCATCTTTTGGCTAGAATTAAAACAAACAAACCTCAGCGTGCTTACTGGCCTGGGCTCTGCACAACCACACAGTGCTCTACCCACTGGTTGTAGCCATCACCATGGTGCTGGCACCTCACATCATCACCACTTGCAGATGGCCTACATGGGCCTGGCAAAATGATAATGATTGGAAGCCCAGTAAAGGCAGTCATGTGACTGTCAGAGTGGCCAGTCAATTGGCTGGGGTCTGCTGGGAAGACGGGAGGTTTTTTGCCATTCTAGTGGTAGCTGGAAGGCGACAGAAACGCTGCTGTTTGTTCTCAGCTGATTCCTGGGCGGTGGTATTGTTAAGGTTGTATAATTTCCCTTTCCCCATTTTTATTTCCTTTCCCTTAATCCTACTGATCCTGTTTGTGTTTTTTAAAGTTCATTCTTGTAAATAAAACCTGCTCTGTTTTGAGGGAGGCTGTCGGTCTCCTTCCTTTCCCCAATATTGCAGCGAGCTGCCTAGCTAACATCCCCAATTAAAAAATTGGTCCCTACACATGTAAGCCACATAATACTAAGGCCAGAGTTAACTTCAGAATCTCCCAGTTTCCATCTGGGTAAAAGACAGCTAGCCAAGATAGATCAATTACTATTTTTAAAAGTCAGCATGATTTGAAAATCAAATCTGCGAAGATCAAATATTATCTGCAAAGCTAAGTTATCATGATTATAACTATATTTTTTGTAGGCCACTTCTCCCCCTCAAGCCTCTGTCACTGCATATGGAAAAAAGTCTCCAAATTTTATATTCTTAGAAGTTGAATGACTTCAAACTTGAAAAGGAAGATGAGCAGAGCTAATTTAGAAGCAAAATTTGGGAATGTTCCTATTTCTGTGGGGCCTGCTAAAAGACAAGGAATGTCAGTTTTGCTTCAAGTGGGAGACAGAGAAAAGTCACCTGACCACTACATCCTCCTTTGCATGGCAACGACTCAGAGAGCCCTACCTCTGTCTCACCCACCCATGAATGAAGTCATGAATTTGATTCCCAAAAGCAATTACATCCTGGGCAGTGATAGCGATGCAGAACAATTTATGTGGCGTTTGAATCTATTTTGAACTAAAATTGATTCGTTTTTTTTTTTAATGGAAGGCAAGCTACTCAAATAACCAAGCAGCTGTAAGCACCTAAGTATACTGATAGCCCCAAACTTCCTCTAACTTCGATGGTGATCCAATCAAGTGTAGCCTAGAAAGTGAGTTTATTGTCAAAAGGACTAAAAGGAGAAGAGTTGAAGGTTCAATCCCAAATACTACATTTAAAATAAAAGGCATATCTAGAAAGGAATTGCTATCTACCTAAGCAAGTCCTACTTTGGGGGGAGAGGACAAGGCTGTATGGGTCTTCTGGGAGGACCAGCACCTCTGGTGTGAAGGCTTGCCAACCCTTTTCCCAGGGACTGCTCATCTACTTTTGATATGCACATTTCCACCCAAATCTCACTTGTGGCTCCTCCAAGAAGCTGTTCTGTGTGCAGCAGCCACACCCTGGTAACCATCTCAATAGATGGCCTAATATAGCTAATAATATAATAGAATGGGTAACCAACAGCAACTCCAAACCACAAGCGATTTTAGGGGGATGTCTACCCCAAACATGTGAAGACTTCTGCTAGAATAGAATAGGCAAATAAGAACAATTTATTTCCAGGATCACGAAGGTGACTGAAGCAAGTACAATGGCGGAGCTTAGACATTGGTAGACATGGAAGAGACCAAAGTCATCCACGGCATCCTGGGCCATTGCCACTTTCTTGACTTTTGTCTTGCACTGGACTTTGATAACTCTGCAAGGAAGAGGGAGGCTGATGACTTTGTACAACTTTGCCTCACTTAAATACAATTTATACACAGGCCAAGGCCATCACCCAGAACAACAAGTACTTTTTTTTTTTTTGGCTAAGGATTCAAGAAATGATTTTTTTTCCTTATTTAATTTAGCCTCATGCCTCAGCAGGCCGATTGGAAATAAGTTACAGAGAAGGAAAAAGATTTTTGCAGCCTTTTAACACACAGAAGGATTTTTTTTTCAAGCTAATGCCTCTTTTTATTTCCTCTCTAGACCTAATGAGCCTTGCGAGGGACCTAATGTTTTAGAATAACAAGTTTAGGAACATTTGCACTCAACTAAATGTTCATGAGTATTCAAAAACTGAATTTAACTCTGGTTTGAAACTGAGACATCATTAATTTAACAACTACCTGAAAAGTCAACCTCACGTTCTCATTTCTCTACATTGTATTTTTACTTTACTCGAAACATGCCATTTTGCCTTTGTCTGAAATGATCCAAGGTCCAACAACTGGGTTCAGAAGACAAATGCACAGAGAATGGGAGACACGGATAAACCAGCTATTCATGTGTAATACCATCTCAATGTTTTGGTGGCTACAAGCTCAATATGATCCAACAGAATGGCCTCAGTTTCCAGTAAGGCAAAAAATAAAAAATAATAATAAAATGCTAATGTTATCCTAGACAGCATTGCGAGGCATGGTCCAGGAAGAAGGGGTTAAGAATTCCTCTGTATTCTGGCTTGGCCAAACCACATCTAGAGTACTGTTTTCAGTTCTGGGCACTACAGTTTAGGAGAGGCACAAACCTGGAGTCTGTCCAGAAGAGGGTGATCAGAATGCTTAGAGGGCTGTATTAAATTGAAGGAACTAGAAACATTTAGTCTACTTTCAATCGTGGCTCTCCAACTTTTTCACCTTCATGCCAGCTGTCTTCTATCCTAGGATGACTCTCTGTTCTTGTGGCCTCACTCTCCAATGGTGAGTTTCTGCCCAGAAACTTCATTTGAGGAAGTGCCATGCTCACCTTGTCTCTCAGCCGCAATCCTGGCTCTCTGGACTTTGTACAACATCCCTGTTGCTTTTCAGGGATTAACACAGTGCCTGGCATGTAGTAATCAATTAATAAATGCCTACTAAACCACCTATCTATCTATCAACTATCTATCTGTCCATCTTAGAAACAAAGCCTCCTTAGCTGTCTGCAAGTGTTTGAAGGATTGTCATATGAAAGAGGAGATTAAACTTGTAGCCCTTGACCCCATGAGACTAGGATCAATGAGTAGAAATTGCCAACGAAAGCAAGGATTCATATAAGAAAAACTTAAGAGTATTCAAAAATAGAATGGGCAGCTTTTGGAGGTTGTAAATATCCCTCTCACTGGAGGCCTTCAGAGACCACTTGATAGGAATGTGGTCAAAGTCATCCTTGGTCAATGATAGCTGGAACTAAAGGCTCTTTTCAGCTCGTAGATTCTATGAATTGATAGATGGTCTTCAAGAGTTGCTGCAGTCAACACGGTAAATCCTTTAACAACAGATATGCGTTCATCCCCAGGGCCATAAACATGTATATCATGCTAGCTGAAGTTAAATTCCTAATCATAAAAAACTTTAGGGAAACACATGATACCGAATCAATGTCTCCTTGATTTGAGAATGTATTTGGCAAAACCACTATTCCTGAGCTTATTAAAGAAATGAAGATATAGTCCCAGCATAGATTAAGGTTTAGTAATGGAAGATAACTTGAAATTTACCATTTTACTTGATTTTCTACTGATGAATCATTTCTTGCCATGAAATGTCCATGGTTTTGTTTAAAATGTATTTATTCTACAATAGAAAAATCTAAAACTTAAAAAAAAAAACCTCAAAGGCTATAGACACCTCAGTACAAGCATTTGGAAAGTAAGAAATTTTAATATCTTCGTTTGTTCTTCATGTCAGCAAATAATCAGCTTGACTGATATTTACCCCTGAATTAATTACCTAGTTGTTGGATTAAGTGAACCAAATGGACTGAGTTTCTGTGATGCTATGCAGACGTGTTCTAAATTAGATATTTCTACCCAAATCCATCTCTGTCCAAACATCTCACTTTATAGGTGAAGAAACTAAGGAAATGAAGCTTATTACCCAAGATCAACACAGGTAGGGTTAGAGAACATGAATTCAAAGTGGAAATAAAGGGCAGAGTCACAAGAATCAGTGGATTACCATTTAAATTAGCAACTTAATGCAAATTAGGAAAGGATGAGAATATTAAAGCAGATGACAATGCATTGTATTCTACAACTTTACTTTCCAGTGGTTAGCCTGAAGGATCTTAGGATTGATTATTCTTTTTATAATCATTGACCCAGATCATACCAATAAATCTTAAAACCCATATTGTCGTAACCAAATAATTATGAATTAAATTTCTTTAGAAATTCCCTTTGCTCAGGTGGGAAACAATATAGTTGTGTTCCCAGTTTTCAGGTCAGTCTGCGGATCAGAGGGTTGAGAGGTCAAAACTAGTGAATTGACCCTCAAAATGTGAGTTTCTTTTAGATCTTCTGTTCTCTCAGTTCCTTTAGGTGGAAATGAGTCCTAAGAAAATTTCTAACAGCCCTGAAACTCCCTAAAGCTTTGTTGTTCCAGGTTAATCAAGCGTATATGACAGCAGAATTAAAGGTGCAAGGTGGTGGGTTGTGGGTTATGTGTGTGTGTGTGTTTTTTAATGTTCTGCATCTAAAATGTGGTTTTTTTTCCACGGGTACTTAAGAGGTTTTAATTTTATAAAACATTGTGCACCAGATACCTTGGGGAACAGTAATTAACTTGGATTATGTTTTCATTTCAGTGAATACCAAATGAGAAGCCTAAAGACTGATTTCCATGATCACTAAATGGAAAAAATACATAGCAAAGCTAATTTCTAAGCTGAATTCTTTGGTTGCTATGAACAGAACACTTTCCTAGTAATATTTGCAATTTTCCCTTTACTTAAAGGGCCCTTCCTCAGGAAATATAATGGATCGTTAGAAATCATGCAAGAAGTTTACTTTCCTTTGGGGCACTTTTCTTTTTTCTTGGCAGTTGCTAATTTTCTTTAATTTTGTAAAGGAACAACTATTATTTGCAAAAATAAGAACTAAGCATTGATTTTTAGAGTTTGATGAACTCATCACCCTTTTTTAAATTAACTAGAATAACCATAGTTCATTTCAAAATGAGCATGATGTAAAGAATTTGAGCTC
The DNA here is from genome assembly GCF_019393635.1 of Dromiciops gliroides. Taxonomy (NCBI): domain Eukaryota; kingdom Metazoa; phylum Chordata; class Mammalia; order Microbiotheria; family Microbiotheriidae; genus Dromiciops; species Dromiciops gliroides. Next base: position 171,540,958 of record NC_057865.1, read on the forward strand.
AGGCCTAAATTATAGGCTTCAGACCAAATAGGAGCTCAGGGAATGGCTGAGCCTCCTTTTGTGGGTCTGACATCTTTGCCTCCAATGCCCAGGGAATAGGAACCCTGTACTAATAGGTGCTGTGGAAATGATCCACCTACATAGTTAATTTAAGGTAATCAGTACAATCCACTTCCAGTCAACTAGGCATTTGCAGCAAAACAACCTAGACAATCAGAATCCTACCCAAGGAAAGCAGAATTTTGGTAAAACCTTCATTGGATGAACCGGGCGTGTCAGTTTTGGATTAGGGAAATATTTCAGTTATAGCTTTGGGAACTAAAAGCACTTTTATGACCTTCAGGTATATCCAGTCATTCTAACTAAGCTGTCGATGCGTGGCTTACCTTGGGAAACCTACTTTAATAAATGAATGATCCTGATCTGTAGTTCTAATGTCAATTGTTTGGCATGTAAATGAGTACTTTCCAAAATACTTGTTAGTGCTTACGAGTCCATTGTCCTTTAAAAGATTATAGACTCAATGCACAGTGATCTCATTCATGCTACTAATTTCTATTTTCCAAGGTAGTTTTGTTAAAGTAAACTTGATCCCCCATCCCTGTTCAAATTCTCACAAAATTTGTATCTGTGGTAGTTGGCTGCTGTGGTTTCACTGGGTTAGCTCTGTATAATTGGTTAAGCCAGAAATTAACAAAATCATGTTGACAAATTGGATTAAATTGTCAATTGGAGTAAGCCATAGCCTCTTTTCTCTTAGTTCTTAAGAATGAAATGAATTCATCTTCTGGAGAAGGTTTGAGTGTTCTCCTATACCCTAAGGTATAGAGGATAAAATACATTAGCTCTAGATTGAGCCAACCCTAGGATTCAGTGGCTCTCCTAATGAAGTCCAGGGACTAGCAATAGAGGGAGCTCATAGGTTTAAGCCAGTAAAGCAATCCTGTGAGGAGTGAGCTAGCCACGTCTATATCACTTTATCCAGTAAGTTAGACCTAATCATGGGAATAATTACAATAATAATGTACCTTTCTTACCACAGGGACCTTTCCTGGACAGAGAGATATAGCTGATAGCCTAGTTCCATTTATTCTGGAGAAGACTTCATAAACAAGAACTGAATACACTTGTCCCTCTGCAAAAGAAGCATTCACAACTTCCTTCCTTCAGCCTGTTTAATAGTCAGGTCTATTATGATACAAACTGCCTATAAAGAGCTTTGAGATCCATTCAGGTTTCTGAGTGGTGGAAATATTTTAAAATAGAAAAGCTAGTACCTTAATTATATAACTCTTCATAGGTGCTGAATGTGTGACCGATGTCTAAGCTGTATTGGCAGCAACAGACTCCCTATTCATTGCCAAATAGTTCAAAAAAAAAAAAAAGGTGGTCCATTCTGGGTTATTTTTTCTATCTTTTTTTTTTTTTTTCAGAAAAAGGATTTGTTCTGTTTCAGGTGCTACAAATGTTTGCCCAAGGAAATATTCTTGGGGGAAGAGGGTGGCCACAGACAGGGAAGGAGCATCTCATTAATTAGGGAGGACCTAATTGACATAACCTTGTCTTCTCAAAAAGACAATGGGGATAGTGTTCCTTGTTAAGAAAAGGCACTGGCCTCGTGTTATAAACCTAGGCTGTTCCAGGGACAGATTAAGTTAGTAAGGTTTAGTCATTGTCTTCTCTACCTCTAAGGGAAGCAGTGCCAAGGGAGCATCCCAAGTGCTCTTAACCTGTGTTCTTCATATAGTTGGAATCACTTTAAGGAAAATTAGAGAGGCAGATCAAGCTTGGAATCATCACTTTAAAATGACTTTTTGTCACCTTTTTAAAAAAAACTTCCTCTAACACCCATGTGTCTGGATAGTGCTCAATGCCATTTATATCCCCTTCTGAGCTTTACCCCAGGGAAACTGATTGGCTGAATTCATCTGGGCTTGCCACGGAATCTTTTTGATACTAATAAAGGATTGGAACAGCCCACAGAAAGGACATTAACAGGTGCAAATATCCCCTCAGGCCTCTTTTTATCATAGTTATAGAGACTACATGGCTATCCACAGTAAACAACGGTTCCAGGCTCCTGACCTCCTCTTCTCCAGGTCAGGCCCTTGTCAATGAAGGCCAGGCAACTGCTAAGGGCAGCTCTCAGTGGTTGTCTTGCTTAATAAGCTGGATAAATGTTTGCTGAATTGAATCAAGCACCACTTTGGAGGAAGCATCAGGGCTTCCAGGAGAGAGCAGGAGGAAGAACCAAGCTGGTGCTAAAGGGAATGCCGATCTCACTTCAGAGAGAAGGGAAAGCAGCAGACTCATTTCCCTGGCAATATCCTGGCCTACTTGCAAGTCCCCCCTAAGCGACAGTCCATCTCCTGCCGTCCCCCATATCTGAAATGCTCTCCCTCCTCACCTCTAGACCTCTTGGAATCTCTGGTTCCCTTCAAGGCTCCCCTCAGGTGCCGCCTCCTACATGAGGCCTGTCCTGAAAAATACTTTCAGAAAACCTAAGCATCAGAAGACCTGGCTTCAATTGTTAGTGTTCACCTCTATCTCCAGAAATTACTTTCTTTTTTATATATATATTTTGTATTTCTGTGCATACTGTATCCCTCCAGTAGAATGGAAGCTCCCCAAGATCAGGGACCATTTCATTTTTTTTTTTTGTCTTTGTGTCTCTGGCACCTACCATAGTACCTGGATGTTGTTGTTTGTATCTTTGTTCTCAAAGAGGACCATGATATCTGACATCGGCATGATGTCACATCTTGCACTGAGTAGGATTTAAGTGAGAGAGGGCTCTGCAAGGTCACCAACCTCACTCTCTCCTCTAGAGTCATCTGGGTCCAGTGCTGAGAGAGAGAGACAGAGACAGACAGAGACAGAGACAGAGACAGAGAGACAGAGACAGACACAGACACAGAGACAGACAAACAGAGAAAAACATGATCAAAAGTGAAGACAAGCTGGTCACATGGTCAGAGTGGATAACCAGTAGAATGAATTTGTGAAGGAAAAATTAAAGGAATGAATGAATGAGCAAGTATTTATAAAGTGTTTACCACGTGCCAAGCACTGCATTCCAAGTGCTGGGAATAAAAATACAAACCAGACAGCACCCATCCTTGAGGAATGTCATGGAAAACAACTGTATAAAGGAGAGACAGAGAGAGAGATCAATATCAGGATGACTGGAGATGGCCCCAGATGTTTAAGGCAAGTGGGTTTAATCGACTTGCCTAGGGTCACAAAGCTAGTAAGTGTCTGAGGTGAGATTTGAACTCAGGTCCTCCTGACTTCAGGGCCAGTGCTCTAACCACTATGCAACCTAGCTACCCTCACAGTACCTGGCACATGAATAGGGACTTGATAAATGCTTGTTGATTTGATTGATTTACCTCCTCATGTGAAAAGTGATTACCTCAGACATGGAAAATAGATAAAGTAATTCCTTTAAAAAGAAAAAAAAAAGCCCTATGTGTAAGACATGAAGGGCCACATGCCAGGGACAGAAATTCGATGGAGGAGTCTTGCTTTTAGATTTATTCCATTTAGTCTCACTCCCATTCTACTACTCTTCTAGAAAAAAAAAAAGTGGTTCCTTAAACGCTCCACAGAAATCTGCTGTCCAAATGGTTTCCCTTATCCTGAATAGAATAAAAAAGAATCACCAAATCTATAGGAGGGAAAAAACCCCTACTCCTCTGGAATTTCAAGCTTACCTTTGCAGATCTAGGAGATTCTGATACCTATCTGAACTTGGGAGCCAATTATCTAATCTAAAACGAGGCCACTCAAGATTGACAACTTATTTCTGGGCTCCAGGAGTCATTTGGTTTGACCTTGTTTCCTAGGCAGACAAAATGATTTGTTCCTTAGTCCATGTTGAAAATGACAAAAAAACAAAAAATCCAGCAATCATCACTTCCCCACCCCAGAACCCAGCTGTCCTCTGGTATTCCCTATTTCAATTAATGTCACCATCATCTTCTCAATTACCAAGACTAGGAGCCTTGGAATAATCTCTGAATCCTCCCTTTTTTCTTGATTTCCACACCCAATATACAATCAATCAAGTTTTATTGATTCTCTTTCAATATCATTTACATTTTCCCCTCATTTTCATTCCCCAACACCATCTTAATTCAGGATTTTTTTTACCTTTCATCTAGACAATTATGTTGGCTTCCTAAATGTTCTCCTTGATTCTCTCACCCAATCTGACATACAGAAATTTTCCTGAAGCACACTTCTAATTGTATCATTCCTATGGCCAAAGCCTCCAGTGGCTCCCCATTATGCACAGGCTATTGCATGGCATTCAAAGTCCTCCCCAGTCTGCCATTAATGGATTGTTCCAACCTTATTTTCCACTACTGGTCTTCCTTACCAAATGTTCAGCAAAAGAGCATCCTACTCACTGCTTTCTGTTTTGCATACTATTCTTTCCACCTAGATTGCCCTTTCTCCTATCATCATTTGTCAAAGTCCTAGATATTATTCAAGTAAGTATGTGCTCAAAAACCAGCTCCTACATGAAGCCTTCCCTCCTCACCTAAAAGTAAAAATCATCACTTTCTTCTCTGATATCTCCCATAGCATTTAATTGTGCTTTCAAAGAGCACTTATCATACTTATATAATTATTTGCAAACATGTCTTATCTCAAGCACTATATGTAATTTAAAATTCTAACTGTGGGTTCTAATCTGTTCCCCCAGTTTTGGGGGGAAACTGACTAAAATCACTGATAAAATGAGTTTAGGTTTTTAAGGGTTTATTGAAAGATAGAAAGAGAAAGATTGAGAACAGAATTCCTGCAGCCAGGCCATCCTATCTTTCCTCAATTTTCCTGTGAAGCCCTTTCCTCAACTCTTCTGTGTAGTCCTCTCCTCAATTCCTCTGTGTAGTTCTCTGCTGTCACCACTAAGTCAGCAACCAAAAAAAGAGAGAATTCCTCCCCCAGCAACCGCTTCCTACTTCGTGTGTCCCTCCCAGAAATGGGAGGCTCCTCAAGTTGATTGGCTGGTAGCCTTGATAGACAGTACCCATGAGCAAACATCGCTTCCTGATGCCAAGGAAAAGCCGAATGGCCTTGCCCTCAGAGGCATTCTCCTCATGGTGGAGCTTTCCTACAGTAAGTCTCTAGCAGGTAGTGTCATTCCAATCATTACAACTAGATTATAAACACCATGAGGGAGTTAACTATATCTTACTACTTCATATCTCCAATAGTGCCTCACACAGTGGGCACACATGGTGAGTATTTAATAACTGTCTTTTGGATTGAATTGAATTGACGACTTAATAAAGTTCTCTGTAACAACCAGTCAGCTAGCTCCAGTACTGTGCCATGATGATCAGGCCACCAGATCTACCTACTTATTTTCTGACATGATTATTATCTATCACTCTATCTAGGTGAAAAGTTGAAACAGACCTACAATATCTCACCAAGGCAGCAGGGCCCATCCCCCTTCAGGCAACCACCACAGTGTCAATTCAAAAAGAGAAGAAAAGAAGAAAAAAAGACAGTCCAACAAGCATTTCTGGTGACTGCAAAGTACTGATAACCACTGGAATAGGTGCAGTTTCCTCAGCTAGCAAGTGGTTAGTGACATTAACCTAAGCTAAATTAATGCAACAGATGTGTGGAAGAAAACTCAGGAGCTGCTGAATAGTTATACTAGCAATGGATTGGCCTTGAAGGTAACACTAGTCAAGTTTTGAGTGAACTACCTGTTGTGTTTTTAATTATATTTTTATGCCATTTGTTTATAAATCATGATAATTTCAAGGAGGACAAGGAGCAGAAGAAGAAAGAGAAGAAGAAGCAGAAGGAGAAAAGGAAAAGAAGGAGAAAGAAGAAAGGGGAAAGAAAGAGGAGGAGGAGAAGGAGAAGGAAAAGAAAGAGAAGGGGAAGGAGGAGGAGAAGGAAAAGAAGGAGGAGGAGAAGAAAGAGAAGGAGGAGGAGAAGAAGGAGGAGAAGGAGAAGATGACACCTCCACCCCCTCCAGAATGAACTTTTTCTTATTAGCATAGAAAAGAAATTGAGCAAAAGCACCTGAGACAATTGTATCTAACAATGGATATGACAGTTTGTCCCGGTGAACTTCTGCTCTTCTACTCTCAGGAGGGAGGTGTGTTTTATTCTCTATTCTGAACTGTTACTGATTTTTTCATTTACCAAGAATTTGACTTCCTTTTAGCAAACTTAATGTTTACATCATGGTAGTCATTGTGTTCTTTTGGTTCTGCTCTCTGCCAGTTTTCACAATTCTTCCCATGTTTCTCTGAGTTCCTCAGTTACCATTTCTTACTGCACAATAACATTCCATTACTTTCACATGCTACAGTGTACTGTATTGTTTAAGAGATGCCATTCAGTTATGTCTAATAATATCCCCTTAGCATTTTCAAGAACATTTCAAGAGCTACAATTCCTTTAGTATATTCCCATCTTGATCTGTATTTTATTTATTTACTAGACAAGGGATGTTAATAATTAAGTATCTTAATCAGCAAACAACAGGCCCTGGTGAAGAGTGAAGAGATTTGTAACCTCCTTGAGCCTCAGTTCCTTCTTTATAAAATGACAAAATTGGACTAAATAATGTCTTAGATATCTTCTGGCTCTAAAGTTCTCTGAAATGTTTGAGTGTCTATCATGGGCATGACACCATGCTGGGTGCTGGGTTATCAGCATAAATACACAAGAGCCAACAAAGGCACATTTTTATCCCATGTTCTATGTTATAAGAAAGAATTTCATGGGGAGGCTCCACTGTATTGTGCTACAAATACATGTCATTGTCACAGTCACATGAACGTAACAGTGAAAAGTCCTCTGGTGTTTCTGGAGATAAAAGTCCAAATTTCCAAAGCTTTGTTTACTATTAGAATATAAAATATGAGAGCAGCACCTTCTTTCCTGAGTTTCCTAAGACATTCTCCATACCGCTTCCTTATGGAGGCACCAAATTCTCTCTTCTCTCTTTTTTCATCCTGGGACAAGTTAAAATGTAGATTTCCTATTCATTTCAAAAGATTTTTAACACAATTCTCTCTAATATGGTCAAGGTAAATGGTTTGTGAAATAACCCATGTTGGGGGAAGAAGAGTCGTATTGCACATTATACCCATATGAAAGGTATAGCCAGTCTTTGTTTCAAGGTCATTAGTTAGATCAAAAAAGTGACCCTGCTTAGAACCAACCTCGAATGCAAGGAATGATGTTCAGGGAACACATTTCATCACTGGAATTTTTTGACAGACTCACAAGGTGTGACCTTAAAGGTGCCTCTTGGATGATAGCCCAATTTGGTCTGATAGTACAGTTTAACATGAATAACCTATGTGAGATATCCCACATGGTATGGGCAGTCTTTGTGTGAGGGAAAGCATGGTGTTGTGGGTCAGTGGTGGCAAACTCAAACAAAAACAGGGGTTACTAAACTATATGTAAGGATGCCTAAGGGAGGCATATTGACTTAGAAAACTCCATCTTACCATTATTTATTTTCAATTGTATGTTTATTTATTTTGTTAAGTGCACAGTATATCCGAAATACATTTTAATCTGATTCAATCAGCACTGTGGAGTGTTGGTGTCCACTGTAGGTGTATGTGACATTTCCATAATATAGATAGAGGAGCTGGCCCTGGAATGAGGAAGACAAAGATTCAAATCCAGTCTGGACAAGTCCAAACTTGTAGAATATACCAAATAATTCCCTAAGACTATAAATCGCAGTGGAATTGCCGGTCCCACATCAGGGAGGCAATATGGTATGGTGGACAGAACATTGAACTTAGGATAGAGGGTTGAACTCAGGGTCAAAAAAGGTCAGGAACTTAGGGCCAGCTCTTGTTACCATCCCAACTCAAATTCCTATTGGCTGTATGGCTGTGGGCAAGTCAACCACCATGGGCCTCCATTTCCTCTTCGGTAAAATGAAAGGGTTGAAATCCATGACCTCTATGGTCTCTTCCAGCTCTAAATCTGCGATCTTATGAAATTATGGATCCAGGGGAACAAACATTTATATAGCACCTACTATGTGCCAGGAATTACTCTAAGCAATTTACAAATATTTTTTATTTGATCCTCATAACAACCCTTTGAGGTAGGAGCTATTATTATCCTCATTTTACAGTTAAGGAAACAGAGGCAGAAAAAGATCAAGTGACTTACCCAGGCTCACACAGTTAATAAGTATCTGAAATCACATTTGAACTCAGGTCTTCCTGACTCCAGGCTCAGTGCTCTATCCACTGTGCTACCCAGCTACCTCTCTCAACATACATTAAATCATACAAAAACACATAAGTATATGCACATATTTTACGTGTGTATAAATATATGTATACACATATTTTATGTATAAACATATGCACATGTGTATTTAAAACACATGTTTATGCTTGCTTGTATACATATACATGTATGTCCTATTTTATTTATCTGTATATACATATATTTTATATACATGTATATACTATGTATATATATTTATGCCTACATATATGCACATGTACACATACATTTTCCATGTTATGCATACAGTTTTATACATATAAATATACATGTATATTTATATATACACATGCATGTGTATATTCCATATATGGGTATGAAACAAAAAAGCACTCTATTACTCACTCATAATATTGAGTCAACGTCCCATAGTGGATTTAGAGCTGGCCCGCATTGGTGGTAGGAGTTTTCTTACTCTGAAATTTCTTATACTCATGGCACCATAGTTTAGTCCCCATCTTATGATAGGGGACTAGATATAGGTCCTACTTATGACATTAAGAAAAGTTACTTTGATATGACTGCCAATCCAGAATACCTTTATCATACCAAATGTTCCCACAGATGCGTATAATAATATATTAATTATATAAAAGTGATGACGCTAGCTTTGTGTGACCACATCTTAGAGCCCCTCTTCACATCTGTATAATAGGGCTAATAACATTTGTCCTAACCACTTCGATGAGTAAGTGGAAAGATTGAATGAGATAAAGCATGCAAAACACTTTGTAAACTACAAAGTGCTGGATAAATACCAACTCTTGCTGTCAATGAGAGGTAGCAGTGGAAAGAGCATTGTATTTGGAGTCTGGAGAGTCGGGAGTACTAACCTTGCCTCTGATATTTAATAGATGTGAGCTAATTAAGTCACTTCACTTCTGTGAGAGTCAGTTTCCTCATCTACAAAATGGGAACAATTACCTCACACCTGGACTTTTGCAATAGCCAACAGTTTGGTCTCCCTGCTGCAGGTCCCTATTCTAATCCATCCTCCAATCAGCTGTCCAAGAGATCTTAAAGCTGTGTTCCCACCCCCCACCCCCAACTACATACACACACACACACACACACACACACACACACACACACACACACACACACACACACCACTTAAGTAAACTCCAGTGGCTCTTTATAACTTCCAGGATCGAATATAAAATCTTATTTGGCATTCAGAGCTTATCGTAAATCGCCCCTTCCCCAACCTTTCCAGACACCTTACGTTTTATACCCCACCCCCACCCAGACCCATTTATTTTTAAAGGTACCTTTTTTTTTCCAGGTGGTGAGGGTTAAGTGACTTGCCCAGGCTCACACAGCTAGAAAGTATCAAGTATCTGAGGCCGGATTTGAACTCAGGTCCTCCTGAATCCAGGGCTGATGCTTTATCCACTGTGCCACCTAGCTGCCCCATAAAGGTACCTTTTAAAAGATACTCTTGTCCAGTGACGTTGACCTCATTGCTGTTCTTTGAACAAAACACTCTATCTCACAACTCCAGGTATTTTTGTTATCCATCCTCCATGCCTGGAATCCTGTCTCTCCTCACCTCTACTTCCTGGATTCTTTGCTTCTTTCAAGTCCCAATCAAGGAAGCCCTTCCTGATCCTGTACATAATTGTTTGCCCTTTGTCTCACCCACTGGATGGAAACTTCTGTAGAGCAGGGACTGTCTTTTGCCTTTCTTTAGATCCCAGCACTCAGTACAGTGCCTAGTTATTGTTGTTGTCGTGTCCAACTCTTCATGATTCCATTTGGGGTTTTCTTGGCAAAGATGTTAGAGTAGTTTACCATTCTCCAGCCCATTTTATAGATGAGGAACTGAGGCAAATAGGGTAAGTGACTTGCCCAAGGTCGCACAGCTAGCAAGTGTCTGAAGCTGGATTTGAATTCATGAAGATGAGTCTTCCTGATTCTAAGCCCAGTGCCCTATCTACTGTGCTACCCCAAGGCACAGTGCATAGTAAGCACTTAATAAATGGTTTTTGCCTAACTATAGTATCTATTTCACAGGGTTGTTATAATGATCAAATGAAATAATGTGTGTAAAAGCATTTTGCAGACCTTAAAGGTCAGTTTATATAGGCTATTAGTATTACTGATTGTTTTACAAATGAGAGTCTATAGCATCACAGAGAGGGAAAAAACAATCCAGAAACATCACCATACCTGGCCTTTTATTCTAATTTTTCAAAGACAGAGGTTTTTAATGTCCTTATAATAGAGATAATTGTAATAATTATGTTACTTCCAGACTCAGAGTTAGAAGGGACCTTGAAAGCTATTTTGTTCAACCAATACCTGAAGAATCTAATTCAGTCTAACAAGCAATTATTATGCACCTACTGTGTTCCAAGGGACTAGAGATTTAAAGACAAATGTGAGACTGTTTCTGCCCTCAAGAAGCTTATATTCCAACCCAGGAGACAATGTGTATAAAGATAAGGATAGAAAATAAATTAGTGATTATTGGTATAGGGGACTCCTTGATAAGGGACTCCTACAAATGAATTGCAGAGATAAGAACACTACCTACTTCAGTTTTCTGTTCTTATTTTTCTTTCCAGGGCCAAGCAGCATCTTGGTAACTCCAGCAGGATTACAGCCAAGGGACCAAAATGGAGAGGGCACTTATTGAATTTTCACTGCTTAACTGCTTAACACTTAGTATCAAGTTACACCCCCCCCCCCCATCAAATAAGGTTACATCTAAATACGAAATAACGTTAGTCTGGCTAGTCCGCTGGGACTTTTTCTTGATGAAGCCAAGCTACCTCTCAGCTGCTTTCTTTTCTAGCTCACTAACCATCTTGTTAATGCTACATTCTAGTATTCTGGCAGAAATCTAAGTCAACTTATTGGTCATTGTTTGCCAGAAACCTACTCTCTTCCATTTGGGGGCAATTTGCCTCCCTCTAGTTCTGAGCACTCTTCAATTCTCCATGATCTTCCAAAGATTGGTAACAATGGTTTAACAACCACACTCAAAAGTTATTCAGGCAAATGAATGTAATAGATGAATGTAATTATTGTTCTGTTAGAAATTATGAAAGAAAGTTTCAGAAAAACCTGTGAGGATTCCTATGAATGCAGAGTTAAATGGGCAGAACTAGAATTACTTCTATACCATGACCACAGCACTGGCATGGAAAACACTTTGAAAGCCTTATTTCCTTGATCAATGCAAAGACCAATCCAATATTCCAGAAAGCTAATATTCCTCTCACCTCTTAATGGACTTCAGTGCAGAATGAGACATACATTTTCAGACATGACCAATAAAACACAAATTTGTTATACTTACTATACTTTTGGTTATAAGAAAGGGCCTTGGCGAGAGAACTGGGGGAAGGGAAACAGGAACTGGGGAAGAGTGATAGTGATATTTTAAAAAAATGAAAAGAAATAAATAGGTATCAATGAAACCTTTAAAAAAATACACAAATGAGAGCTGAAGGAAATTCAGAAGGGAGAATAGAACAGTATTGACACTACCACAGTGAAAATTAATATATACTAAAAAAAAGTTATATGTAATAGATTCATGGTTTCCTATGCAATTTCCTCTATCTTCGTATTTGGAAATACTCATGTTTGTTGATGATTGTCTAATTCATAATTTTAAAAAAATTTTAAGAGTTCATACAGTACTGAGACCTGAATCATCATGTCCTGCTCACTTTAACTCGTGAAGAATAACAATATGCTCTCTTGCATTTCTCCTTCTTACTCTGGGAAACTTTATTAGTGATTTTTCTTCTGTGCTTTCTAATCCAAAGACTTTTCTTCTTAGCAGGAAAAGAAGAAGAAAGAAGAGGAGGAGGAAAAGGATAATTCCATAAAGGCAAAGGAGTATTTAATTCTTTTTTTCTAGACAATGAATAGCAGAATGGGCATATACTTCTGTCTCCTATAATTTTGGATACTTTGAATGGAATTAAAATAGCAGTCAGGCCTTTTACTCCTTGGTTAACAGTCATAAAAGCAGCATTAGAAGCATATATTTTCACTGCACTTTTATAAATTGTATGCTCCTCTTAGTCACTGACAACTAACTATAAAGTAAGCAAAGTACTAATAAATAGCTAGAAATAAGACAGAACCTTATGGTTTGGTTTGCAAAGTGTTTGACGTGTTTCTCATTTGATCTTTGTAACAACCCTGTGAGGTAGATGCTATTATTACCCTCATCTTATAGATGAAGAATCTGAGCCTGAAAGAGGTTAAGTGACTTGCCCAGGGCCACATAGCCAGCTAGTATCTGAGAAGGCATTTTTAATTCAGGCCTTCCTTACCCCAAATCCAGCACCCCATAAACTATATCATCTAGCTGTCACTTATACTAGTCATATAAAATTTCCTAGCTGAAAAGGCATCTAGAAATCTTTTAGTCCAGTCTTACTAGGGTGGTGATTGGGCCTAGAGTCAGAAAGACTTGAGTTCAAATCCCAGCCTCAGTCACTTATTAGCATGACCCCTAGCAAGTCATTCAATCTCTGTTTGCCTTAATCCACTAGAGAAGGAAATGGTAAACCACTCCAGTATCTTTGCCAAGAAAACTCCATGAACAGTATTGCATGCTATGATTCATGGAGTCATGAAGAGTTAGACACAAGTGATCCACTGAACAACAAAGCATTCTCCAGAGAAGAACTGGAGAACCACAAAAATATACTTACTACATTTTAGATTAATTTTCAAAATAGTCTATAACATTTAGTCACTATATTGGAACTACCATTTCAAAACCCCAAATATGTATTCCAAACTGGCTTGGGTGAATAATCTAGCTTCAAATGGATTTTCCAGACAATAAAAGGAGGGTTTACAATTGTCCAAAGCCAATGTGTCACTGAAAAAGGTCTAAGGTTAGACTTCTGAAACACTACAAAATTCACAGAGTGGTTAGAGGAGTCTTGGACTTCGATTCTGAAAGATGGCAGGTTTGAATCCAACTTGGACACTAGCTTGAGCACATGCCCATTGGCAATTACTTTTTAAAAACACACCATGTCTCAGTTTCCTCTTTGTAAAATGGCAGTAATAATGCCTGTAGCGATTATCCACAGGGATATTATGGTGCTCAAATTAGATCATGTAGGTAAAGTGATCTACAATTTTTTTAAAGTGTAAATACCAGTTATTAATATATTTCCTATGAAAGAAAATTACAGATCACTGCCAAGGAATTGAATTAATATGTCTAGTCAAGCAGAGAATTCAGCTAATGAGTACTAGTTATTGGGGCCAGCTATCTACACGGATCTCATTAGCTGGAAAATCACAAAATCTCTACTTTTTCTTTGCATTATATAAGTGTAGCCTGAGATAGAGAGCACAAGAATGTATTCATGAAGACCTGCTTTGTCTAAGAATTTTTGACATCCATTACTGACTCTGCTCTATCCGCCTGGATGAAATGCACATCAAGAAAATGAAAGTGACAAGTGATGTAGCTAATGTCAGCCCCCTCTTCACAACCATTGCTAACTGAGTGGTTAGGTCAAGTAAAACCACAGAACCCTCCTCAACTACAGGATAATCATTTTTAAAGAAACTATTGGTTCTCATCTGTTCAAATGACCCAACGAAATAGATTATCCACATTTTGGAAATTACATAAATATGGAAATAAATATGAGAGAGTTCTGAGAGCAACAAAATCAGACTGTGACAGAATTGGATAGGAATTACAAATGTCAGATTCCTGAGTCTACTCTTGGTTTTTTCTGAGTCAATCCTCCTCCTTTTCTTTCTTTTTTCTTTTTCTTTTTTTTTTTTGGGGGGGGGGAGGGACAGGGCAATCAGGGTTAAGTGACTTGTCCAGGGTCACACAGCTAGTAAGTGTCAAGTGTCTGAGGTGGGATCCAAACTCAGGTCCTCCTGAATCCAGAGCTGGTGCTTTATCCACTGTGTCACCTAGCTGTCCCCTATCCTCCTCCCTTTTCTTTTCTTTCTTTTTTTAGGTATATATCTTAGCAACAAACATTATTTTATTTTTTTCCAGTTACATGTAAGGGTAGTTTTCACATTCATTTCCATAACATTTAGAGTTCCAAATTTTTCTCCCTCTCTTCCTCCCCCCTCCACAAGATTGCAACCAGGTTATATATGTACAATCCGCAAGTGTTCTTTTTATCAGTTTTCTCATCCAAGCTTCCTCATTAGTTCCTTGGGATTGTCTTGGATCATTGCATTGCTGAGAGTAATTAAGTCATTCACAATTGCTCATTGAAAAATACTGCTATCACTACACACAATGTCCTCCCAGCTCTGCTCACTTCACTATACGTCAATGTTCATTAGTCTTTCCAGGTTTTTCTGGGATCATCCTGTTTGTCATTTCCTATAGCACAAGACCATTCCACCACAATCATATAGCACAGCTTCTTCAGTCATTCCTCAATTGATGGACATTCCCTTGATTCTCAATTCTTAGCCACCACAAAGGCTTGCTATAAATATTTTTTGTACAATTTTCCCCCCTTTTCTCTTTTTCATGATTACTATTGCTACCTGTTTCCCTTCCATCCTATTCCCTTCCCCATGATATTTATTCTATTATCCATCTTCTTTCATCCTATCACTCTTTTTTTTCTTTTTCTTTTTTAGTGAGGCAACTGGGGTTAAGTGACTTGGCCAAGGTCACACAGCTAGTAAGTGTTAAGTGTCTGAGGCCAGATTTGAACTCAGGTACTCCTGACTCCAGGGCCGGTGCTCTATCCACTGTGCCACCTAGCTGCCCCTCATCCTATAACTCTTTAAAAGGGTTTGTTTCTGTCTGTCCCCTCTCCCCACCTTCTGCCCTTCTTCTTTTGCCCCTCTCTCTTTATCCCCTTCCCCTCCTATTTTTCCTACAGGGTTAGAGAGATTACTCCACCCAATGGAATGTGTACATTATTCCCTCCTTGAGCCAATTCTAATGAGATTGAGTCTTTGAGCCAATTCTGATGAGTGTTAGGCTCCTTTGACTGCCCAGATTAAATAGATTATCCCACCCCAGTTGGGGGTGTGTGTTAGCCCTCTTTGAGCCAACTCTGATGAGTTTAAGGTCTTTGAACCTTTTCTAATGAGTGCTAAAATTCATTTACTGCCCTGCTCCTCTCCTATCTGTTCCCCACTCCATAAGCCTTTTCCTGTTTCTTTCATGTAGGATTTCACCTCTGCCCTTCCCCCTCCCCCAGTGCATTCCTCTCACCTCTCACTTTAACTCTAAGGATTCATCATGGGCAGCTAGGTGACACAGTGGACAAAGCATCACCCCTGGACCAGGGGGGATCCCAGCAAAACCCAGCCTCAGACACAAGACCAGTCACCCACTGTATGACCCCAGGTATGTCCCCAAATCCAATTTTTTATAGTTCTCTAGGGTCTTGTAATTTGAAAGTCAAATTTGCATTCAGTTCAGGTCTTTTCATCACAAATACCTGAAAGTCCTCTTTTTTATTAAAGTCCATTTTTTTCCTCTGAAAGATTATGATAAATTTTGCTGGGTAGGTGATTCTTGGTTGTAATCCCAATTCCTTTGCCCTCTAGAACATCATATTCCATGCCTTCTGGTCCTTTAATGTAGAAGCTGCTAGATCTTGTGCTATCCTCACTGGGGCTCTACAGGTACTTGAATTCTTTCTTTTTGGCAGCTTGCAATATTTTCTTCTTGACCTGAGAGCTCTGGAATTTGGCTATAATATTCCTAGGAGTTTTCCTTTTGGGATCTCTTTCTGGAGGTGATTGGTGAATTCTTTCAATTTCTATTTTAGTTTCCGCTTCTATAATTTCAGGGCAATTTTCCCTGAGAATATCTTGGAAGATGATGTCTAAGCTCTTTCCTTGATCATGGTTTTCTGGTAAACCAATAATTTTCAAATTATCTCTCCTGGACCTATTTTCCAGGTCAGCAGTTTTTCCCAGAAGATATTTCACATTGCTCTCTATTTTTTTATTCATTTGGATTTCCTTTATTGTGTCTTGGTTCCTCATAAAGTCACGGCTTCCATTTGTTCAATCCTAATTCTTAGGCAATTATTTTCATCAGAGAGCTTTTCCATTTGGCTTTTCAAGCTATTGACTTTTTTCCCATGTCTTTCCTTGCATCACCCTCATTCCTCTTCCATTTTTACATTTACCTGTCTAACTTTATCTTCAAAGTCTTTTTGAGCACTTCTATGGCCGGAGACCAATTCATATTTTTCTTGGAAGCTTTAGATATAGGAGGCCCTGATGTTGACATCTTCCTCTGAGGGTGTCCTTGGTCTTCCTCGTTCCTGAAGAACTTTCTATGGTCCTCACCTTTCTCTGTCTGCTCATCTTGCCTTTCTTTTACTTGACTTTTAGCTCCTTAACGTGGGGCACTTTTTCAGGCTGCAGTATCCCAGCTTAAGAAGTCCCAGGTGGTATGATTTAAGGAGGATCAATTTCTTCACTTGCCTGGCCTGGTTCCTGGTCCTTAGATGACCCAGACCAACTTGCTTATCAACCAGCTTTGTGTATTGTGGTTGTTAGCTCCAACAAGCCTCTGCCCTCCCCTACCTGGGCGACTGCTAACTCAAGCCTACCCTCCTGGTTCCCAGCAGGGTGAAAAATCCCAAGTTCTCTGCCTCAGCACCAGCTAGAACCCCTGTAGTCTCCCCCCTGCTCAGGGCTCAGCCCTCTCACCAGACTGTGAGTTTACTTGCAAACGACACTGGCTCTTCAGCTGATTCAGAGGCTCTGGGGTCTCCTTCTCTGGTGAGGCCCTCTGGGACTGGATCTGTGTCAGGGTGACTGTGGGGTTGGGCTCGACTCCTGTATCAGCTCAGTAGCTCCCTCCTTCTGACCTTCTAAGCCGTTCTTGTTAGAAGATAATTTCAGCACATTCTTCTATGAGCTTTGCTGCTCCAGGTATTTTCCTATGGTGTTATTTGGATGTTTTTTTTGAGCGATTGTGTCATTGAGTTCGAGAGTTCATTGTCTTTCTCCACCACTCTTGGCTCCTATCCTCCTCCTTTTCAATCCAGCCTCCCACTAAAAATCATGGCCGATCTTGGAATAGAGGGATGGAAGGAGACAAATTTACTCTTTTGATCATTATTATCAAGTATTTTTTAGGGACTATAGTCTAGAAAAAAATACAAGACAAATCAGTAATATCAAAGAGAATTTGAGGCCATGGACTCAGGTTTTTAGTCTTTAGACTTAGGATGACTTCTGGAAACAGCTCAGCACTTGGACTTATTTTAAACTTGGATGCAAATTTAAGTAAACGTCTTCCTTATGCAAAAAAAAAATTTGTTCCCTATGTAAAATCAACTTTTCTCTACCATTTATTAAATGAAATAATAATAATATTTATGTTAACTATAAAGAAATTCCAATAGTTTTGAATTTAGAATTAATTTACTTATAATACTTTCCTTTAAATAGTAAAATATTTCTAATTTAGTTTAAAGTTTTACATTAATAGCCTGTTTGTAGTCGTTATGGGGAAGATACTGGTACAGTTTCAAAATTTAGTCTCTTAAAAACCAGCAGTATCAAACTCAAATAGAAAGGGGTAGGGGTGCCACTACATCTTATGGAAGAATCCCTGCTGGCCTCACATTGACTTAGAAAATCACAAATTAATGTTATCTATGTTCTATTATAGTTTTATTTATTACCCAATTTTATTTCCCAATTACATTTTCATCTGGTTCAGGTCACACTCATGAAGTAGGCCAAGTGTTTGACACCTCTGTTTTAAACCATAAAGATAGGGATGGCTCTCTCAGAGAAAAGAATGCTGGATTTGGAGTCAGAAGACCTGGGTCTTAACTCCTTTTCTGTTAATTACTTTCTGTGTAACTTTCAGTTTCCTGATTTGTAAAATGAGAGGATTGAACTTGGCAACCTCTGTGAGCCCTTCCAGCTTTAACTACAATCCTATAATGTTTTCTTAAATTTAATCAAATAGTTAGACTATTGGAGCTTACTGGGCAAAAAATAAAACATTTTAAACTTATGAGAAGGAGATAGATACTTGCAATTCTTGTACTGTTTGGGTTTGTTTTGTTTTGTTTTGTTTTTTTGATAATTATATTCCAAAAACAGAACTACACTAAAAATCACCCCCTGTGCCTTATAAATGTGCATTGCAACCCGTGGAAGTTAAAGGGCCACCTCATGCCTAGCAATGATGTGAAAGACCTATCATTAGCTGCCTTTCCTGCCTAGGACTCTCTCTCCATCACAGACAATCCTGGCCATATTGTGTGACCACTGGGTCACTGGGCCATACCCTGGTGACTCAAGAAAGAAATGGCTTTCCAATTTTGTCACAAGCCCTACTTCATGTCACAATATACCAAGGTCCCTTTTTACATGTTTTTATAAGTCCGTGAACATTTACTCACCCACTGGAATCAGTTAGCTTGGCTTTGTTAACTCTAAGAAAGCAAGGTAACTCAGATTTAAATCCATGTGTAGCCTTGCCCTGGGCCCATGAATTTGACCTTCCACATCCTCCAGTTACCTACTTCAATATTTCAAGAATTGATCATTTTTGTATGTATACTCCCTTCAAAAAATCTAATTGTTGGGGGCAGCTAGGTGGTTCAATGGATAAAGCACTGGCCCTGGATTCAGGAGGACCTGAGTTCAAATCTGGCCTCACACTTGACACTTACTAGCTGTGTGACCCCGGGCAAGTCTCTTAACCCCCAATCTCCTCCCCCCACCCCAAAAAAGAACTTGTTAAAAAAAATGCCATTTGACTTAATCTTTGAGCATTGTTAGGGATGGGGATAAGAACAGACCAGTGATTCTATCAACAGAGAGAATGCCTGGATGAGTAAACTCCTTCTACTAATGCAGGGTAGTACTTTCTCTGCAACCTAAAGACTTAGAAAGTTGCCTTAGAGCACAGAAGGACCGACTTGCCCAGAGTCATATAAGCACCACGTGTCAGAGGTTTCTTCCTAAGTCTTCCAGGCACTAAGGCTGACTATATCATACTGAGCATCATTACCCCATCGCCAACCTGGGGTTGAGCTTCTCCAGCCCTAGCTGGGCTGGTCCTCTTACGATAGACATACAATCTGATGCCTGCGCCTTTCCTGTTTGCCAGAACCTTCTAGTGTTTACAATGCACTAAAATCTAGGGTAACTTCTGTAAACTCAATCAGAGGACTGTTCAGACTAGCTATTATGTTATTCAAATAGGGGGTTGTTACCACTTCCAATATGATTTTTTTTTCTGTTAATAACTAATTTCTCCTATCATTGTAGCTTAATTCTTGGAGAATGCTTACACATACAGATTGAAATAGAAAACTGGAGTAATCATATAAATAATTGTCATAGGGCAACAATTTCACCTCAGTTATCTGAATAGTTCAAGCTGAACTGTTTTGTGCCCAAATTATCTGGATAAATGCCCCAATTCTACCCTCGTTTTGTTCACATATTCATTCCTCATGATTTTTTTAATAAATATTTTTAGTAAAAGTTTTGGGTTCCAAATTCTATCCCTCCTTCCCTTCCTCCCCTATCCCTTCCCTGAGGCAGTAAGTCAATACCTTGCTCTATTGAATCAAATTTGCATTGGGTGAAGACCCAGTCCTTTAGAGGATGTTCAGTATAGCCTGTCTTGTTCTCATGCATGTGTAGGCTTGGTGAGTCCCGATTTGGTACATACATAATGGCAGTGCCTTCCTCCCATTCTGGAACACAAAAGGGTGCCTTCTGTTTCTTGTCAGATAACTGTGTATTAATGAATAATCTTTTGATTGGCCACACAGAATGCATAAAGAAGTTTTGAGCAGATGACCTCTTGCTTTCTCTCTGGTGGCACCTCACCTGGACACCATGTGTCTTTAAATAAATGGTCTTTGTTTCTTTTATCTTGTTCTTTCTTGATCTTATGTAAATGAGTATCTGGAGACAGAACAGACCAAGTTATGAAGTTTATAAGCTTCAAAAGGCCAGAAAATCCAATAGAGATCACGCTACTGGAGACCGAAGCAGAATCCAGTAGCTGTAGCAACCAAGTCCAAGTCCTAAGAGAAGCCGGCCCTGAGGAGTGACCTATTTGACCCAGCCCATCAAGGAATAAGCCCAGCTGAGTAAGGAAGAGACTCTCTGTCATCTGTGTCATACCCAGAAGTGAACTTGGTGTAGACTTCAAGAAAAGAAAAAAAGACTCCTAGGGTCAGGGAGTAAACCCCTTTGGTTTGGAGAGGGGGGTAGTTTTTTTTAGCAACCACTTAAAGTTTGAGCCACCTCTACCCAGGATCCAAATGGATATATAGAATGCACCTCCAATACTGGGTTTTTACTTTGGGTCTTAAAAACTAATTGATATTGATTGATTTATTGGTATTAAGGAATTGTTCATTAGTTAAATATTATTGGTTAGCACACTAGTAGGGACTTGCAAGTAATAGTTTTAGAAGCCACAATTCTTCAGGGTTATACCTAGGATCCTGAGGGGAGAAGCAGTCACAACACAACGGGTACTTAACCAGTTAGTTTAAGTGTGAGCTGGGACAGTGAACTCAGCCCCTGTGTTACAAATGCTTTTAATATAGTCAACAAACAATAAGCACAATGGAATTTTGTATGCCCTATACCCTTCAATGAAACTGTAACCAGATGTGTCTGCTGTAAAATATTTAATGTGAATAGTTGCCTATTCCTTTCTCAAACCTTCTTCAAGAATGACTTCAATTCTTACATACTTTATTATCAAGAAGATTTTACAAAGACAAGAAAGTAGGCATATGGGTTAGTAGTTATTGATATTTTCTTAGTTATCTTTTGTATGTTTGTTTTTGTTTTTTTGGAGGGCAATGAGGGTTAAGTGACTTGCCCAGGGTCACACAGTCTTAGTTATCTTTTTCTGGTAATATGTTTCAAAAATCATGAAATTCTATCCCCAAGTCCCTTTGAATTATATTGCCTCTAGCAGGAACCTCCTCTGTACATTTTTGGTCTAATGTAGCTGTCTTTCCCATTTTTGTTTTCTGTGGTGTGATTTCTGCTTCTTCATTGTTGGAGTCTACTTGTGATTGCTGCAATGTCATTGATGGAGAAAATAGTTTTTTAGAGAAACCCTGACAGGTTTTTTCTATTTTTTATTTATTCCTTGCCCTTCTTCCATTTCCATCTGTGGTCAGTTGGTCAGTCAGTAAACATTTGTTAAGTGCTGCTGTGTACCAAGGACTTTGGCTTAGTTGGGCCTTTCACTAAGCTAGCTTTAAATTTCTTTTTCCCTTCATTGCTTCTTGATAAATTGTGGAATGATCATGTTCATAAATTTCTACCACCCTGTCTGTAAAATTTTACAAACTAGTTGATATTCTAAACCAAAATTTCATATGACTGCCATTAGTTATCTGCTTAGCAAGAAGATCAACTGCTTGCTGTCAAAGGCAATTTCTAAGCAGTTTTGGTCTCCTTGTTGTGGCAATTGATTTATATCAGTTAAGCTTTCTTAGGAAATAGTGTTCATGTAGGTTATCTTTTATCTTTTTAGCATTAAATGGCTTGTTTTAATAGATCAGGTTGGTGTCTCAATGTGTGCCATGTCTTCTCATTTTCATTCTTTCTTGGTGGTCTGTTCATAAATAGATAGCTAATTTGGAAATGGCTTACCTATCAATGACTTGCTGTTCCCTAAATGTCAAAATATAATCAATTTCTTTTTTTGTGTGATGTCATTTGATACTTGCTGAATCCAAGTTCTCTTTATTCTCTTCTTGAAGAAATTGTTCATAATACATAGGTGTGAGACTTCTGTGTAGTCTACAAGCCTTCAGCCTCACTAGCTTGGGGTTTTTTTTAACTACTAAACCATGTTTTCCAACATATTTTTTTCTCTCTTCCCCAAAGCTCCCTTTTGTATTAAGGTTATCAAGTGTATGTTGATTTAATTTGAAGGGTCTTTTTTTCCATCAGTTTTTCATAGAATTTCTCTCTTCATCCTCTACAACAAATGTTGCCACATAGCACACAACTAACTTTCATGGTGACTTTTATGCAAATGTTTTTCAAAAGCAGTTCCATTAAAAGAATAATCAAACGTACCAAAGAATGGTGTTTCTTGTTGCCACTGTATACACAATCAAATCAGTTTCACCAACTCTTTATTTGTCTCTCCAAGGAGTCACATGGGACTCATCTTTCCATTCAGCTACAATTTACATTTGTCTCATTTCATTCACAGTTAAAATATCAAGACTGATGATTCAATCTATCTAGTATTATATCTACTTACTGGTCAAGGATAACACATATAATAATAAAGCTAGAGCTGGAAGAAATCTTGGAGGCCACCTAGTCCAACTACCTCATTTTGCATATGAAAGGAAAAAACCAAGGCCCAGGAAGTTTAACTTGAGCAAATTCAAATAGATAATAGGCATCGGAGGGAGAATTTGAACTCAGATCCTTTGACACCATACTCAATGCTCTTTCCACAGTACTATTCCACATTCTACTATACCATACTACTCCATCAACAACTAAGTTAATGTTTATGGTCACTTTATAAACTATAATTTTTAGGACTCTTTGACCCCTTTCCCTCTGCCACCAATAAGGAAGTGTAGCAAAGGTCTGAAGAATGTTTTGTATGATTCTTTATTTCATATTTTATTAACAAAGGAGGAAAACCTTATTATAAATCACATGATCATAAAATCTGATCATTGAAGGGACCTTATGGATTTATCTAATCCAAAAGGCATTTTGGGGGTCTTTTTTTTATAGGATCAAAATCTTGTATTAGTGAGCAATGCCATACTTCCAAAATAGTTGCCTTGAGACAAATGAGAGCCACACACAACCAAACACGTGTTACATCTTACATATGTGCTTCTTAAAGTTTCTGCTCTATATAAGCTTTAGATTCCATATCAAAATATCTTGTAACAAAACCTACAAGCCAGGAAACATGGGTTGGGTTGGGATATCATACTGAAACTAGGATATTTCTTGGCAGCAAGCATGACCCCTCCAGACCAGCAGTCTGCCAAAATCTCCAACTCCTACCAGGTGTTTTTTCTCACAAAGCCACCATAATTATATCTCTTTGATTAAACAAGAAATGCGAGCAAAATAATTTTCTTTCAATAATTCATAAATTTAAACATGATGGATGTAGAATTGTAGGATTTGGTCTCAACTCTTGACCTAGTCATTAATACCAGTTTATCAATTAGCAACTAACTTCCCCTCTCTGAACCTCAGTTTTCTCATCTGTAAAATAGTGGGGTTGTATTTGATGACCCATTATTATCTAATTAATCATCAGTGAAATGGTAAGAACAACGAGCCCCAAATTTCTGTCCCAACTCCTTAGTTGGGTGACCAGGCAAATAGCAACCACTCCCAGGCTCAGTTTCCCCATCCATAAAATTAGGAAGGTGAACAAGATTATCCCTGAGATCTTTTTTCAACAAGAATAAACTATAATTCTAAAGACAATAGAGATCAATCATTATAAGAAGGAAATTTTACCAATCTTACTACTTCTCAACTCAGATCACAAGAATTGAACATAGCCAGTTTCATCCTCTTACTTGTTAGAATTCATCTTCCCAAAAGATGTTGGAGAGGGAGAGGGAGAGGGAGAGGGAGAGGGAGAGGGAGAGGGAGGAGGTTGAATTTTATAAAATTCAGACCCCTAAAATACCCACTTTATGCAATAAAAGCCTGATATAAAAGTTAGCTTATAAAATGCTTATTAGTCCTGTCCCCTAGTATGTTCTAATAGAATTCATCTGTATTTTAATAAATTAAATCATAACCAAATTTATTGAAGGTATCATATGAAATAAAACTCAAAAGAAGCTATTAGCCTAGAAACTCAAGTATTTATGAATTAGAAACTTAGCAAGTAGGAGGATGAAATTGACTACCTTAAATTCTTGTCATCTGAGTTTAGAAATAGATTAATAAAATGGTCTTCTTATAATAATTTATCTCATAATTGTCATAACTTATAATAATTTTTCCAGATTCAGGAGAACCTAAATTCAAGTCCTGCTTCTGAAATAGCATGGAACAGTGGAAATCCTGGTTCTGGAGTCAAAGGACCCAAATTTAATTCCTGCCTCTGATGTATGACTTTGTATAAGTCACTTAACCTCACTGGAACTCAATTTCCTCATTTGTAAAAATCCTAAACCACAGGTGTGTGACTACTGACATGTTATCTAACTTCTTGGTACCCCAAGCACCTCTCTTAAGACTATAAATATAGGCAAGTTGGTGGAGAAAGTTTCCAAACTAGACACAGATGAAGTGACAGGTATAGGCCAAGACAAAAAAAAAAATGGAATTGTTAGTTTCACTCACCAAGCATAAGTATAGGAATAGAGCATAATGTGATTGAGACCATGTAATAAATGAGATTATGTGATCCTAAAATCATGAAGCTTGAAACATATCATAGACACTGACATTTTTAAATACAAATATTCAAAAGAGTGAATTTTACTTCCAGTTCTCACCTAGATTTCCCTTGATCCTATTATCTCATTACAAGTCTAAATTTTTCACAAAGGCCACATTATTCTAAAGTAAAATCATACATTTAATTTGAGTTAGAGTTATGATGACCACTTCAGCTACAGAGCTATTCTAAGCTCACAAATAACTGCAAAAGCATATTAATATGTAACAAGAAACTAGAGAAGTTGCACAGATGTTGGCTTAATTGTAAAAAATAATTTTACAACGAAATTCTGCTTATATCATTGAAATTTATACCTCCTCTCCAGATCCATTTCATTTTCTGTGTTGTTAAAGTATAGAATTTCCACAATTTTCACTTCATTTCCTGCTGTTTGCACACATTTTTTATAAGCTTAGTAAATATCCTCATTGTCTGCAGCCCTAAGTAGCAGACAAAGGTTCCTATGCACAGCTGCTCCTCCATGCTTACCATCCTTCTTTAAAGGTACAGAGCTCCACTTTAAAGAAGAACACCAAACACACAGCTTAGAACACATAGGTGAACATAGGGGAGGTTGGAAAATAATGTTAGAAAACATGATGCAGATGTGAGAAACAAGCAAAGCCAAAGGTTTGTGGCTTATACAGAAACCTCAAAGACTGTTTGTATCATGAATACTTTCTTCAAGAAAAGAACCAGGTAAAACTAAACATGACAACTAACAACAACAATAAAAATCTCCCCAAAAAATTGATTCTATTTTAACAAAAAGAAAATAACTGGTGACCAAAGTGGGAGTCCTTTCCAAATCAACCATCTGTGTATAAATAGAACATGGGTTGTTGTTGTTGTTGTTGTTGTTTGTCCTTCATTCCCAAAAAGGACCATGACATCAAGGTGAAGTGAATTGGATTTAAGTGAGGAAGGAACGTGCAAAGTTACCAACCTTACTCTTTCCTCCAAAGCCATTTGGGTCCAGTGGCAAGATATATATCAGGATGACTGGAGATGGCCCTGGATTTTTAAGGCATTTGGGGTTAAGTGACTTGCCCAGGATCACATAGCTAGTAAGTGTTTGAGGTGAGTTTTGAACTCAAATCCTCCCAACTTCAGGGCCAGTGCTCTATCCACTGTGCCACCTAGCTGCCCTAAACAGAATATGTTCTGGTTAAAGCTAAGATCGAAATCAATACTATTTTGAAGAGTGATTAAAAATAACATACCATGGTACATATTGAAGCAACTACAACCTGACCTAATGAAACAAGCTATTAACATCAGAAAATGAGAAATGGATGAAAGGGCAGATATCCACCCAGATGATCACCATCTCCTGAGAAAATTAAACACAGATTAAAAAAAGCATTTGCCACAAAAAGGAGACCAAAACCACATCAGCTAGCAAACACTTGATTTCCTTGCCAACCATAGAGGTGTGTCATAGATAATATCAATTTAGGATATAAACCTGTTTGTAAAATCATACAAAGGAGGATAGTGGAAGATTACTAACAGTATGGCCTACCAAAAGAGTGAGAAGCTACAGAGGGAAAAACAAAGAAAGGAGAAACACAATTAAATCAAATAATCCCGAGGCCTTTATGTATGAAAATTACAAGGAGGCCACAAACATAAAAAAACTGAAAAAGACATATGAAGATTTCTAAAACAAACTTTTTTTTTTTCCTATCAGTGATATGCTATGCAGGCTTTTCTTTTGAACCTTTGACTCGGGACATGTCTGGGCAACTAGGTGGTGCAGTGGATAGAGCGCCAAGCATGGAGTCAGGAAAACCTGAGTTCAAATCTAGCCTCAGACCCTGGGCAAGTCACTGACCCCTGTTTGCCTCCATTTCCTCCTCTATAAAATGAGCTAGAGGAAGAAATGGCAAACCACACCAGTATCTTTGCCAAGAAAATCCCAGGTTGGGGCTGGGGGAGGAAGGGAAGGGGGAGTCACAAAGAGTCACACACAACTGAAAAACAACAAAATGTCTGGAATATTAACGCTATGAAAGTGTGGAAATAAAATAGGGAGCTCAGCCAGAAGTCTTTAGAATCCCTTTTCCGGCAAATAGACAAGTTTTAGATTCTAATTATTTTACCTGCCTCCAGAGTAGAATTTTCCTTTCTCCTGGAGATTGGCTGGAGGGAGAGAAACCAAGAGCTAGGACTTTAACTATCATATCTCAGATATGCACCCTTTCAAATCTACTCCCCTATCAGCTGGAGAGAGTGTGAGGCCAGAGGCAAGAAACAGTCTTTGCCACTGAAAGGGCCTCCTCACTTATCTTGATTAAAGGGAAAGGGTGGAGAGCAAACCCGCCCCAGCTGGCTCCCCCAGTTCACTCCAGTCCTTTCTGACTTTGAGCTAGGAGGCCAAGGATTCTACAGAAGAAAAAAGCAGTGGCCTAATGGGAGCCAGGAAAGCTCCTGGATCCTTACCCTGACTCAGTTCTTACCTAGCTGGGTGACTGAGAGCATGCTGCTTGCCCTGGGAGACAGTATGGTGCGGTGGGAAGTGCTGGACTTGCTGTCCAAGAGACCTGTGTTTAAATCCCATCTTAGACGGCTGGCCAAATCCCTTAACTTCTCTGGCCATGGATTCCTGATCCTTAAAATAAGATGATTGGACATGATAGTTTCTAAGATCCTTGATCCTTCCATCTCCAAATTTATGAACCTCTGACCCTTCCTGGTGGTGAGCCAGTTAACTTCTAAGCCTCAGTTTCTTTATCTGTAAAATAAGGGGGTTGAACTCCATGATTTCTAAGTTCTGTTCCCAGTCGAAAATACACTTACCTAACTTGGACTAGGGGGAAAAAATGTCATTCCTTTGATACCTAATTCTTCAATTCAAGGACAAAAGAAAATTATTTAAACCAAATTTTAAAAAACAACAACCAGTTCATATAAACATTCAAAAAATAGTTTTTAAGCACTGGGATGAACAGAGGGCCTTGCTAGGTACTAGGAGAGATAAAAAGTTTAGGCAAGATACACTTTCTACCCTTGTGAAGTGTAGTTTCTGTTTAATCAATCTTAAAAAAAAAAAAAACTTCATATTTCCCCTATTAATGAATCTGTGGAACTCACCCATGTGAGGAACATTATTATCACTGTCACTTTAGGCAGCTTCCTAAATTTGGGCTGGCTTTAATTGGATCACATCTAACTTTTAGGGGAAGCAACTTTGAATACTGGGGTTTTGTTCAATAAAACTGTTGGTACACACCACTAACACCAACTCCCACTACCTGAGTTCTTCTGTGGAAAAAGCTTATTATCTCTGAATACTAATAATTATTTCTGTCTTTTGGTCTGCTCCTCTAAGTTATTCAGGTTTTTGGTAATTAAATCAAATTACCTCCCTGTCAGATTAGTTAAAGATGTTACTAATACTATATTACTATGTTACTAATACTATATTACTATATGTTACTAATTATGAATGGATTTGGGTTTTCTGCTATAATCCAATTGTTGCATTTTACTCTTTTTCTTGTGGAGAGCTAGACTACACGTCTTTCCATTACTCCAAAGTTTGTTAAACAAGCAATACCCTAGTAAAGCCTCCATTGCCCAAGCCTGGGAGCCCTGCACTGATTTTTAGAATCTTACTTGGCTTGCTAAACATTCTAATAGACTATCAGAGAAGGCTGTGGAGAATCTCCTCCCTTTTTCTCCAGGTCTTTACAAAAGAAAATAAATGCCAATCTGTGCAGAATAGTTTAAATGGGCCCAACCCAATGAATCAGATGATCATCTTGACAAGGTCCTTTTCAACTTGAAAATTCTATGAACCTTTACTATGTATTCCCACAAGGGGAAAGAAATTTTCATCTCTATGTAATTCCAAAAGATGAAATATTGTCCCCATGATTAAATACTGGAAAATTGCCCAACTTGATTTTCTCATACATGAAGATATAATTCTAGCTCATAATTCAGCATTCATGTAGCACTAATTGTTAATATACCATGAAAGTTACTATTAAGTCAGTTTTATTAGTTTTTTTCTCACAACACCCTTCTAAGATAAGCCACAAAAATGTCATATTTCAGATAAACTGAGGAACTGAATTTCAATAACCTATTTCATATTAGGGAACAGGTCAATGGTGGGAAAGAATATGCAATTCACTAGCCTTAGAAGCAATGAGGGTTAAGTGACTTGCCCAGGGTCACACAGCTAGTGTCAAGTGTCTGAGGCCAGATTTGAACTCAGGTCCTCTTGAATCCAGGGCCAGTACCCTATTCACTGTGCCACCTAGCTGCCCCCAACAAGCATTTATTGTTTCCTATTTTCCAGGTACTGTGCTAGTAACTGGGAATGCAAATTCAAAGAATAAACCAATCCCTACTCTCAAGGAATAATTTATCACTGACCTAATATATGCTAATATATCCTAGTAGAATTTCACAAGGATGGCATACAAGTATGGTATTACTGGAACAATTACCTAACATACTGTGACCTTGGAATACCCAAGTGCTTTGACAAGAATCCTATTTAACAAAAACAAAATAAAAAACAGTATAGACTGAGTCCAAGATTATCTTCACCTCCAAAATGACTCTGGGATATTATAGGATCAATTTCAATGAAAGTCCATACATAGTAAACTTACCTTGAAAATGTTTTTTAAAAATCTATCAATATACAAAATCCAATCAAAGCGGGGCAGCTAGGTGGTGCAGTGGATAGAGCACCTGCCCTGGATTCAGGAGGACCTGAGTTCAAATCTGGCCTCAGACACTTGACACTTACTAGCTGTGTGACCTTGGGAAAGTCACTTAACCCCAATTGCCTCACCAAAAAAAAAAAATCCAATCAAAGCCAGTTTCACAGAAAGCAGTACACTCTCCATTTCACCAATTTTCTTTCTCAGTAACTATTTATTGATCACCTATTATATGCATGTTTTTACATGTTACTATTTCTCAGCTAGATTGTAAACTTCTGGAAGGCAGGAAGAGGCATTAATTATATCTGTATCTCTGCCAGCACATATATACATATATATATATAAATGAATATTTAATCAATGGTCATCGAATGATAAAGTACCATCATTCTAAGTGTTAAGGAACTTACAAAAGAATTGTTGAATGATCTCTGTCTTTCAGGAACCTGTAATCTTACTAAAGAGACTGGAGAGTTTGTGGGGGAAGGAGTTAGATCTAGGTCTGTGGTTTCATCAGTATAGGGAGCTCTCAGTGTAAAAATTCCCTCTACCACTGAAGGTTGGCAACTTCTCTGTAAATTACATAGAAAGTTGAAGAGGGTACTGAGATGTTCAGTGACTTGCCCAGATTACGTAGCCAGTGTGTGTCAGACGTTAAGTCTTAAACATGTCTTCCTGACTCTACTACAAAATAATGCTTCTCTACAAAATAGAGACAGGCCAAAAAAAAGAGTATGCTTTGTAATGGTTGTCTGATACATGAGCAGACACTAACAAATCACTAATCTGATGCAACCTCAACTCATGGAGGACTCTAGGGAGATGGCTTCCAATACCTGCAAGGTGGTGGAGACTCTCTGGAACATGCATGACCATTTTTTAACTGGTTCTAGTTGACCTTCCTCTTGACTGAAAGAGTTTTCTTTGCTTAAATTGTAGCTAGACTGTTGACATATTTAGAAGAGCCTGAGTGAATATTGGCTATCTCTTTTGACTCCATTCATGCCTGGAAGAGTTGAGTAACTCTTCCTCTCCTGGTAACATGTGAAAGACTATGGTGTAAGGGAAAAGGCCTCAGGGCCATCTTCTCCTCTGAAGCCAGTCTCAGTCCTTGGTCTTTTCCATTCTAGGTGCAGAGAGTGGAGTTTCCAACCACAGACGAACAAGTACAGGATTCTGGGAGCTGGAATTCAGGCCAGGTTTTGCAACAAGCAGAGCCACCAGAAAACAAGAACAACCTTCAGGAGTGACCTTTGGAACTAATTCCAGGATGTCCATGCCTTCTCCATAGTCCCTCCCATGGCATTTCTCACATTATCAAGATTCTCCCAGAAGCAACATCCCAGCAACCTCCACATAGAGAGATTGCATCAGGCCAGCAAGGTGATGGGGTCAGCACCAGACATTTATTGTAGATACCTTGGACTAGATAATTTACCTTTACTTGTTCTGTTGACTGAAGATCTCAATGAATTGTAGAGGTAAGAGAGACTTAAACATGAATATCTGATATTTGCCCAGAAAATATTGGATCCTCAAACCCTTTTCTTTAAACTCAGGGACAGGGGTAAGACTCTTACCATGCCGTACCAAATTTTCTAAATTTGCCCACAGTAAATTATAGTCATGCCTACATGGATATCATTGATTCAGAAATTTGAACTGATAGTCCTTCCTGAATCTGCAGTAGGATTTAAGGCAGCTCGATGATGCTGTGGATGGAGCACTGGCCCTGTAGTCAGGAAGAACAGAGTTCAAATCCTACCTTAGATACTAAGTACTCATATGACCCTGAGCAAGTAACTCTGAGCAAGCACTGTCTGCCTCAGTGTCCTCATCTGTAAAGTGTAGCTAACAACAGAATCTACTTTCCAAGGGTTTTGTGAGGAAAAAACCAATATTTTGCAGTCTTTTTGTAAAGCTTGAAGTGCTATATAAATGCTAGCTATTATTATTATTACTCAAAACTGCTTCTGCAGAAACCAGTCACTAACAATCAGTACTTGGAGTTGTACCAGTTCTATTTGCAGAGGAGTGTCAGACCTGCCGTTTGCCCTCCATTAAGATCACTTGGAGAATATAGGACAGGGCAGCTGTTGTTGCCTCATCTCTGAATCTCCAGCATTGAACCGACCCAGCCAAAGAATCTCATTGACTCAGTCATTTTCTAGCTATTTAATAATACACAAATACTTCCTTCTGGCCACAAATATCTAGAAATACTTTTCAAGGAAACGTTCCCAGACCTGCTTCCGTTTATGGTAGAATCCTAAAATCATGGAATCCAAGACCTAGAAAAATCAGAGGTCATCTCACATAACCCATTCCTTCTCCATAGTCCCTCCCATGGGGAGAGGGATCTAAGGCCCAAGGAGCCTGTGACTTGCTCACAGACATAACGAGAAGAATACAGGATTGCAATATTAAAGAATGACTATGAGACAGAACCGTGCAGCAGGAGAGGTTTGCACCGTGAATTTAAGATGCCATCAGTTCTATTTCCCAGGAGTCTGTAAAAGAGAGGATTATTCCAATATGAAGAATGACAAGTACGTTGAGATGCAGGGTGTGTTACATTGTGAAATAAAATCGTCAGATGTAAGCAAGCCTACAAGCAAACATAAATCTCATTTTACCAGCTGCCATTTTCAAGATATTACAAAACACAAACCTAATTTCATGCTCAGCCTATGTTCATGAACATATGTATATGTATATGTGTGTGTGTGTGTGCACCTTATGCACATGATAGTATAATATAATAATAGTAGAGACCAATATAGGTCTGACTGAAATCCTTGAGTCACATCTCTCAAGGCAGGAAAGGTAATGAACACCTAAGGATATGCTAGCAAATGTTTAACAACCTCATCTCCAGAAAAAAAAAAAAAACATCAACAACCCACTTTAAGTTTAACTCTCATTACTAACATTTTCTTAAGTCTAGATCATCAACAAAACAATAAATCAAAGCCTTATTTGCTGGTTTCCAAGGTGTAAAAGCTCACGCTGAAAATTTAACAATTGGCTCTCTCACATGTTGAAGCTGGCTTCAGCACATGCCTATGTAAATCAGTACTGATATGACTTATCTACATCTGGTTAAAACACAGTACTCATTTATGCAACAATTTACAATTTGCAAAATACTTTCCTGACAACAAAGTAAGCAAAAGTATTCCTAGGGGCATGGGACATCGGGCTGGAAGTGACCTTAGATCACCTAATCCAATGTCCTTTTACAGAAGAAGAAAATGAATCAAAAAGTGATTTGCCCAAGGTCATCCAGATGCTAAGCTTCAGGGCTAGGAGCTGAACCTCCAATAATAAACTCAATTCTCTTTCTACTACATTATGCTGCCCCTTGGCCACAAGTCAGGGTCATGTGTTAGATTCGGGTGAGTGTGGGACACAAGATAGCTTCACTCTGTTCCAGCCCGCAGACTTTTCTCCTAATCCCTAGTCAGCTGGCATACATTTGTCTTCACCTTCCTTCAAGATCTACTTCAATGTCCTTTCCCACCATGAACACACCTTTGATTATCCTAGCCCTCAATGATTTCTCCCTCTCCTCTCAGCTTACTCATTGTCTCTCCCTAGTCAGTTGGCGCTTAGACCTCTTGAAAGAGTTTCTTCCTAATAGAGCTAATGGACTCAAGATGCAGAATAAAGCACATGTTTTTGGACATGGCTGATATGGGAATTTGTTTTGTTTGACTATGCATATTTGTTAGGAGAGTTTTGTTTGTTTGTTTGTTTTTTCAGTTAGAGGGGGGAGGGAAGAGGAAGGGAGGAAAGTGTTTGCTAATTAAATGCAAAATTAACACATTATATATGGTCTTGTATTAATAAATACTTGTACGTGTGTATATATGTGCATATGTAGTCCCACAAACAGGGACTGTGGCATATCTCTTCATATCTCTAGCACTTAGCACAATTCCCACTACAGAGTAGGCATTCAATAAATGAGTGTCAATAATGATGGTGATGTTAAAGATGTTTATGATAATAATGACATTGATAAGATAATACTGATCAACACCCTTTGCATTTGTATATGGTGTAGTAAAGAAAGTATAGGCAGCTAGTGGTGCAGTGAATGGAGTGCTGAGCCTGGAGTCAGGAAGAACTGAGTTCAAAGCCACCCTCAGACACTTACTAGCTGTGTGACCAGGGGCAAGTCACAACCTCTGTTTTCCTCAGTTTCCTCAACTGTAAAATGGAGATAATAATAGCACCTGCCTCAAAGCTTCATTGTGAGGATTAAATGAAATAATATTTGCAAAAAGTACTTAGCACTTGTGCCTGGCACATAGTAGGCACTATATAAATGCTTATTCCCTTCCCTTCCCCATTATAGCGATATCAATAGCATTTTTTGTTTTGTCTCTACTGAAAAAACCAACTCCATGAACATTCTTTTTTTTTTCTTTGACAATAACTGGGGGGGAGAGAGGAATAAATTAAACTTGGAAGACCTGGGTTCAAATTCTGACTACACAAAGTTAGGCAAATCACTCAAACTCTTTGAGTCTGTTTCCTCAAGTGGAAAACATTTGCTCTTGCTCTCTCTGTATGTATGTATGTAAGTATATATGTATTATATAGATGTGTGTGTTCATGTATGCATCTATGTCTTATGTGTTGTGCATCATGCATATGTGTATATCATGCACATGTGTGTACACATGTATTTATACACATATAACTGCTATTATTATCATTAACATCATATCAACTAATAGGGAAAACAAAACAATCAAGATTTTAAAAAATAAATAACCAAAATTTGTAGTGGAAGTAAATGTGTGGGAGGAAGAAACATGAAAAATAAATGTCAGAGATATTATTAAATAAGACATTGTAAGTACAATATACTTGGACCAAAATCAAATATGGCTATACTCATGATCCATATTGAATTAAAGTCTGAAAAGTTTTAAGATCCTAAACTGAAACACACTGTAGAGAGGATTCTTGATATTAATTCAAGTAAAGGGTTTTTTTTCCCCTTGCAAATAGAATACAGATCCCCTAAAGTCCTATATTTTAGTTATATTGAAGAAAATGGGAAAATGAAAGAAGGGAGACATATATATTCAAGTGAATGGGGTGATGATGATAACAGATAGCAATTGAAGCACAGCTACCCATTTCCTATTTTGCTTCTTTTTCTCTGCCAAGGAGAAAGGACTGAAAAACCTACAATGAAAATCACTAGTAGGGACCTAATACACAAAGTAAGTATGTAAAATCATTCTACACATTCCTCTTTATCTTCCTCTGGATACAGGTAGCATCTTCTTTCATAAATCCTTTGCAGTTAATTTGGGCATTTATAATAGTCAAAAATAACATACTTGTTCAAAGTCTTTCTTGAAACAATCTCTCTGTTACTGTATATAGTGCTCTCTTGGTTCTGCTCATTTCACTCTTTATTATTTCATCCAAGTCTTCCCATGTTTTTCTAAAATCAGGAAGCTCATCATTTCTTATAGCACAGTAGCACCATTCTACTATGTTATAGAAATGTTTGTTTTATTTCATAAATTAAAAACAAAATAAATTGTAAAAATTTTGAAAACACAGAGTAAGTATGGAGAGTGTAAGAAAGTAGCTTGAGAAATTCAAGTCACTATATCCAAGAAATCCACATCCCAGAGTAGTGAAAGGACTGGTAATTGGAAATGTTAAATCATTGTCACTGATCTTTGAAAGGTCATGGTGAATAGAAGATAGTAGACAGAAGAAAAGGTCATCCTGATCTTCAAAAAGGGAAGGGGAGTGCAGATTACAAATTATACACCAATGGACTTTATTTAGTGGCAATCTCTTGTATAGGAACAGTCACTGTCCTATAAGGAAAAATTTCCTAACAAGTACAGGCCACTTAGGTCTCTTCTGACTAAGTCTGTGATTCTATGATTCTCTGTGATTCTTGAACATTGTACCAGGGAAACAGAAGCTCTGGAAGGTCTGACCAGGCTGTAAAGGTCTAGAATACAGGCCTAATAATAGATTGTGTCTATCATTTCAGAAACAGTCTAGCTCATTTCAGAGAAGATCATCACTAAAACATTGGCCAACAATTGGTGTATTTTTTCCCCAAGGACAGCAACATATTAAGTGCCATCAATCAATCAATCAATCAACAACCATTTATTAAAGGGTAACCATGTTCCAAGCACTGAGCTGAGTACTGGGTATACACAGAAAAAGCAAAAACAGTCTCCACCCTGGGAGAGTTTAAGTTCTAATGGGGCTTATAAATCAGAACATATAAAATATTTACACACCTATGTATGTATGTGTACGTATATGTGCACAAATATGTAAACAAAGGACAGTCCCTGGTTTCAAGGAACTCACTGTCTAATGAGGGAAGACAACATGAAAACAACTGTATACAAACAAGATATACACATATAAATATGTGTATGTGTATATATAATATGTATTACATATGATAAATTGGTGATCATCTCACTAAGATTAAGAGGGACCAGGAAAGTTTTCTTTAGCCAGAGAAGTCAGGAGACAGAGATGAGGAGGGAATGTTCTAGGTATATGAGGAATGGTAAGGAAGCCAGTGTCAGTGGATTATATAGTACACAGAGGGGAGTAAGGTATAAGAAGTCTAGAAAAGTAAGAAGAGACTAGGCTGTAAAAGGTTTTAAAAGTCAAGCTTTTTTATCTTTAATCCTGTCGGTCATAGGGAGGCACTGAAGTTTACTAAATGGGGGGTAATATAGTCAGACTTGTCTTTAGGAAGATTAGTTTGACAGTTAAGCAGAAAATGGATTGGAGTGGGGAAAGACTTGAGGCAGGCACACCCACCAGCAGGCTATTGCAATAGCCCAGGCATGAAGTGATAAGTTTCTACATCAGGGTGGTGGAAGTGTCAGAAAAGAGAAGAGGGTATATACAAGATGTTATGAAGGGTGATTGGAAGGATAGTGATACGCTTGACAGTAATAGGGAGATTAGGAAAAGGAAAGGGAAGGAATGAGTTCCATTTTGGACATATTGAGTTTAAAATAACAGTATAGCTGACATTTATGTAGCAGGTGTACAAAATATTTGATATAATTATCTTCTCTGATCTTCCCAACAATTCTACAAGTGAAGTACTGCAGGAATTACTATAATTTCCATTTTTTCATATGAAAACCTTGAAGTTTACCTTGCATTAGCCAGTGTGGTATGATGAAAGGCAGAATGTCTTTGGAGCCAAATATTCTGGGTTCAAAATCTGATCTCTGACACTTACTATCTGTATGACCTTTGGCAAGTCATTATCTTCTTAGAGAATGTTTCCTCATCTTAAAATGTTGTACTTGGACTAGCTGATCTAAATTTCCCTCTAGGTCTAAATTCTAAGAACATGGATGGTAAGTATCAGAGGCAAAGTTAGACCCTGATTCTTACCTGACTCCTAGACCAAAACACTTTCCACTACACTACTGCACCTCTCGGACATTTTTCAATGTTGAATAGTTAGTGCTTTGTTGTTGTATGTGGTATAATATGCCATTAAGTTAATTTTCATTCTCTCTCAGGACCTCTGGGTTTCTTTCCAAAGCTAACAAATCTAGGAAGAAGATCTGAACAGCAAGCATTGATAAAAATGAAGAACTCAGGGGCAGCTAGGTGGTGCAGTGGATAAAGCACAGACCCTGGATTCAGGAGAACCTGAGTTCAAATCCAGCCATAGACACTTGACCCTTACT
Source organism: Dromiciops gliroides (assembly GCF_019393635.1). Classification (NCBI taxonomy): domain Eukaryota; kingdom Metazoa; phylum Chordata; class Mammalia; order Microbiotheria; family Microbiotheriidae; genus Dromiciops; species Dromiciops gliroides. The sequence continues at coordinate 171,578,109 of NC_057865.1, forward strand.
AGCTGTGTGACCTTGGGCAAGTCACTTAACCCCCAGTGTCCCCCCCTCCAAAATGAAGAACTCGGGGAATTCCATAATCTTAGGACCCCAGATGTTTAAAGGACTCAGTGCAAAAAAAGAAAAAAAATGAAAAACCTTGAATTTTAGAGTTTGAAAGAATCTTAGAAGTCTTCTAATTCATTCTACCTCACATATGTGTGTGTGTCTCCTCTGCATCATCCCTAAAAAACAGTGACTTACTCAAGGATTTCCAGTGATAAAGAACTTATTCCCTCATCGGTCACCCATTGCACTTTTGGAAACTCTAATCTTAAGAAATTTTGTTTATATTTAACTGAAATCTGCCCTGAAATGCCTCCCTAAAATTAACCTTGTTCAAATCTCAATAATCTTCCTTGTCTTCTCAACGACTATCTGTAACACATGGTGATGATTTCTAACCAAGTTCTATATTATTAAAGGAGGGTATACAGTGTGTTGTGGGAGGGCTAGCACCTCTAGTGTGAGGGCTGCTGAGCCCTTTTCAGAGCTGCTTTACATCTTTGGTGTTCACCTTAGCCACCCAACTCTCACCTGTGGCTCCCAGAAGCTGTAGCATGTGCAGCAGCTATAGCCCAATAAACCATTTAGGTAGATGGGCTGAACCAGGTTGAGGATAACCAAGATGTCTCAAACCTGTTGGTAAATTAGGGGGGGGGTCTACCACAAGCATGTAAAGACTTCCCCTGGCAGAATGAGTAGATGAGAACAATTTGTTCCAAGAGTCATGAAACAGGTCCTATGGACTGCTTAGAGGATTTTTTTGGACTTTGTAGACACCAAGATCATCCTAGGCCAGCATCAGTCCTATCGACTTTTATCTTGCCACTGGACTTGGATGACTCTGAAAGAGAGATGAGGCTGACAGCTGGCATAGCTCTTACTCAACCCCAATTTATTCTTTTTTTTTTTTTTTTAGTGAGGCAATTGGGATTAAGTGACTTGCCCAGGGTCACACAGCTAGTAAGTGTTAAGTGTCTGAGGCCAGATTTGAACTCAGGTACTCCTGACTCCAGGGCCAGTGCTCTATCCACTGCGCCATCTAGCTGCCCCCCCAATTTATTCTTGAATCAAAAGATATTAAAGTATGTATATGGGTCAATGTACATATATACTTTAAAGTGATATATATATGTAGATATATGTGTATCAGTGGTATATATTATTTAATTAGATAACAGAATTCAAAACTTGAGTTATCTAATAAATAAATAAGCAGATGCTTGAGCCAACTTGTACCAGCTTGTGAGAGCCAACTGTTAAATTTTCAGTGTGAGCCTTTTCATGTCAGAAATCAGCAAAAGCCACAAATCAGGGCTTAGTTTATCATTTTGTTGACTGCCTAGACATAAGAAAATGATGAAGAAAATGTCAAGAATGTAAATTAAACTTAAAAGTGTGTCATATATACATTTTATTTTCCCAGAGATCCAGTAGTTAAACATTTACCAGCAAACCCCTGAATAACCCTTTCTCTCCTCACCACACTAGTGTACAAGGAGCATTGCTATTGCCATAGTATCGTTGGGAGCACCTAAGGAAGAGATAAACCAATGGCCAGAGAACTTCACTTTTTTTCTTTTATGATCACAGGTGCTGAGAATGCAAAAAGTTTAATGAAATAGTCTGTTTCCAAAGAGTTTGCATTCTATCAGGGGAGACAATATGTACATATATAAGTATATACAGAGTAAACACACAGGAACATTCATCTTCATGAGTTCAAATCCATTCTCAGACATTTACTGTGTGACCCCAGGCAAGTCACTTAATCCTGTTTGCCTCAGTTTCCTCATCTGTGAAATGAGCTGAAGAAGGAAATGGTAAACTACTCCAATATCTTTACCAAGAAAATCCCAAATGGAGTCATGAAGAGTTATATACTACTGAACAACTGAACAAAACAAAACAAAATTCTGGAAGAAGAGGCACTAGCATCCTCATGATATCAGAGAATGCCTCATGTCAGATGATTTGAGCTCCAAACCTAACTCTCATTCTGAGCAAACTAAGGATAGTTAAGAGGTGGAGGTGAAGGAAAAATGGAATCCAGTTGCAAGAAACAGTCTGGGCAAAGACATGGATATGGGAGATTGAACATTGTGTATGAGGAAGGAAGTCTAAATATTACTTAAAGAGAGGGACTATCCCAGGTTATATGCTAACCTTTTGTTGTTCAGTTATTTCAGTTGTGTCCGAATTTTTGTGACCCCATTTGGAGTTTTCTTGGCAGAGATACTAGAGTGGTTTGCTATTTCCTTCTCCAGCTCTTTTTACAAATGAGGAAACTGAGGCAAATAGGGTTAAGTCACTTGCCCAGGGCTGCACAGCTAGTATCTAAGGTCACATTTGAACTCAGGTTTTTCTGACTCCATGCCTAGCTCTCTATCCATTGTGCCACCTAGTTGTCCATATGCCAACTGTCCTAGGTTATATGCTATATATTTTTCAAGCAAATTGGTTCTTTATGGAGTGAAGGTTTACCAAAGCAATATAGACACTCTGGGAAAGAAATCATATAAAGCTACACATAAGTAGAAACTTTTGAGTAAGTTTAAGTACTAAGTACTACACTTCTAAGAGAGACAGTGTAATAGAGTAACTAGAGCTCTGGACTTGGCATCAGCAAGAAGTGGAATCAAATTTTATTTTAAATACTGTATGACCCTGGGCCAGTCACCAAACCTCTCTGATCCTTGGTTTCCTCATCTCTAATAAGGATAATAATAATAGTGCCTACTTTACTGTGAGGATCTATCGAGGTGAAGTCTACAAAGGAGTTCTCAAACCTTTAAGCCTGGAGATAAATATGAACTACTACATGACATGGAGTGGTATTGCCTGGGAAATGTTTGAGGGCAAATAACAGGAACACTACCTTCTAATGAGTAATGAGCATTACCTAACAGGAGAGATAAGCAATAACTCCCACAGGTTTCATGTAAATGTTAATATCAAATGGGCAGCCAAGATGTAAAAGAAAAGTGAAGAAAAGAAACCCAATATTCAATCCTTTCCCTTGGATACAGATTTTTACACAGTAAACCATCAATTATGTAAAATGGGAATTTCTTTTGCTTGTTCTTATTTTTAATCTTCTCACTGGGAAAGTCCAAATTTATTTTTCCTTTAACAATTCAAGATAGAAGGGATTTTGAAGAGGGCTCCTGGATCCAATCAGGAGTGTACCCAAACTATCATCAATGAATGTATGGCTATCAGGACTGTGGTTTTAAAGAACTCCTGTAAAAAGAAATGACACGGGGCAGGGAGGTGGCGCAGTGGATAAAGCACCAGCCCAGGATTCAGGAGGACCTGAGTTCAAATCCAGCCTTAGGCACTTGACCCTTACTAGCTGTGTGACCTTGGGCAAGTCACTTAACCCTCATTGCCCTGGTGGGGGGAAAGCCTCAACTTAAAAAGAAATGACACAACCTCCCTCAATCATCTGTTTCATTGTCTCACGGTACTAACTCACCTTTATAAAGCACTTTATGATTTTTTAAATAACATTTTTATTAATATCTTTTACTTTTACATGGCCTAAATTCCTCCCTCCTCCTCCTCCCAGAGAGCCATCCCTTGTAACAAAGAATTTTTTAAAAAGAAAACAACACATCAGGAAAGCCAACCAAAACACTGAAAAATCTGATAAATGACTTTTTTTCTAACACTACTCTTGTGGGTCATCACTGGAGCATTAATGTATCCATTTTAGACATGAAGAAATGGAAGCTCACATTATAAGATCCAATAAATGATAGACCAAAGACTCAAGCCCAAGTCTTCTGCATAGGTTGGATAGAGCAAGGACTAGATTCGGCACACTGGAGAGTCACTCCTATTGGCCCCTCTTTGGCCAATGGGAATATTCCCCCATGGGGTGTGGAAGTATGATCTATGACTGCCTGTCTTCTAGTCTGAGTTCTAAGCTTTTCGTGCCCCTCAACAGATAACTCCTAGGTTACATGTAGCTAGAATCTATTAGGATGCTAGTTGGGCACTAGATGAGGTTAAAACTTGACCAATCCCCCAATTAAAAAAAGAAAAAAGAAAACGGCTGAAAGGGTCCTCATATCCTTTGCTAGTTAAAAAATAATAATAAACATTCAGAAAAGAGACGTCCTGATTTCAAAGATTTCCCCTGCTTTTTACCTCTCTGGCAGATGGACACGTTCCTATGCTTGCCACTAGCCCAGAGATTCCTAACTTTTTTTATGTGATGGATTCCCTGGGCAATCAGGTGAAACCTATGGACCCCTTCTCAGAATAATGTCTTCAAATACATAAAAGAAAATATATGATCCAAGACAATTACAAAGGACTCATGATAGAAAATGTTCTCCACATCCAGAAAAAGAACTGTGGAATCTGAATGCAGATTGAACCATACTATTTTCACTTTTTTGTTGTTGTTTTTTCCTTTCTTGAGGGTTTCCCCCTTCTGTTCTGATTCTTCTTTCACAACATGGCTAATGTGGAAATATGTTTAACATGATGGTATGTATATAACCTATATCAGATTGGTTGCTGTCTTGTGGAGGTGGGGAGGGAAGGGAGGAAAGGAGAAAAATTTGGAACTCAAAATCTTATAAAAATGAATGTTGAGAACTATCTTTACATGTAACTTGAAAAAAAAATTAAGATTGGGGAAAAGAAAGCGTAAAAGATTAAAAAGAAAGCAAATGGGGGCGGCTAGATAGCACAGTGGATAAAGCACCGGCCCTGGATTCAGGAGTACCTGAGTTCAAATCCGGCCTCAGACACTTGACACTTACTAGCTGTGTGACCCTGGGCAAGTCACTTAACCCCCATTGCCCCGCAAAAAAAAAGAAAAAGAAAAGAAAGCAAATTATGCTGAAATATAGGTATCAATAAATTTTTTGAAAATCAAGTTCACATTCAAGTTAAGAATCTCTGTTCTAGCCCATGAACCTAAATAGACTTGCTTAGCATCAATTCTTCTTTTTTTTTTTTTTTTTAGTAGTATTGCTCATGAATACAGGGAATGGGTTTTGAAAGGCAGTGAAAATAAAATCACAGACTTTAAGAACTGGAAGGGATCTTTTATATCACATGGCTCATTTCCTTGATCTTATAGATAACAAAATTGTAGTTCAGAGTTTAAATGACTTGAACAAGGTCACACAGTTAGCTGTTGGCAGAGCCTACCTGGCAGCTCAGGTTGCCTCCTTCCTCCTACAAGTGTTCCTCCCATTGCCATTGTTTTCCCATGTTTTCTCAAGCCTTCCATCTCTGCATGAACCTGCAAAAGTCTTACCTTCACAGGGTTATGTAACTCAACCCCTGACCTGCACACTGGAGAACCGGACTAAAGAAACAGTAGTACTTTCTTTCCAAAGAGTACTTAAGAGCCAGACTATTACCATATTCCAAGTACAAAGGTGAAAAGATTTCCACTGCTATGACTCCAGCAGAATAATGGGAAAGTGTGGCAACATTGGTTTCTTCACTAATGGCCCCGTTCCATACTGTCTTTCTTCCATATAGCCCCACTGAATTCCAGGTGACTTCTGTCTCTGTGTAGGAGGGGGTGGAGAATTGAATTGAAGACGTGGAAATGGAAAGGGAATTTCTTATGGTAGGTCTTTCTCAGATGAAACATTGTTATATGTAATGGCTATTCAAGTCAAACAATTCTAAGGATCTTGAATAAAAAGAAGTCCCAGAATCCATCAACCAACCAATGACCAAGCACTTAATAAGTACCTACTAAATGCCAGGCATTGTATTAGGTGATGGGGACATAAAGGCAAAAATGAAACTATCCCAACCGAAAGACCATGCACATACACAAGTATTGACAGGGGGGGAAAGTATGCAGAATAAATGCTAATATATACACATACATACATACATACATGCATGTATACATGTACATGCATGCACGCAATGTGAGACTGTTAGGACACCAGCAGTTGGGGAAAACAGAAAATGTTGCAATGGAGAAGGTAAGGGTTGAGCTGTGAATGGAAGGAAATAAGGGATTGTGAGGCAGAGGTGATTATGGCAAGATTTGGCTGTGGGGAATCAAGGCTTGACTTTTTATCTTTGAAGTTCTTTCCCCATTCACTATCATTGACTATTCAGCCAGTCCTGGGAGAAATCAACCACAGGTTGCTGTTTTTCTTGAACATTTGGATTTTTGAGTATCCCAGAGTATAACTTGAGATCTCTCTGGATGCTATTCCCTGTAAGTCATTTTCATTTTCTTCGATCTCCTGAATTCTAAGGAAATATTAGCCCCAATCGAGCTAAGGTCACGTTTCAACAGATCTTATGCTCTCCTAGTCCTCCTGGTCCCTGACCTCCAGAAAATAAGGGAACATGCTTCATTGAGACAGCCATTATGTATCTCCACTCATCAGAATCCCTGCGCCAGGTGGCAAGGGTAGAGGATGACATGGAAACAATCCCATCTTTCATTTCCCCAGCTTCTGTCACACACGCCCCTTCAACCTGAAAACTGACCACAAAAATGCAGTGAGGAAATGTTTGAAAAGCTCTGAACCTAAGTGAGGAGCAATGACAAAGTCCAACCATTGTTCTTCTGAAGGGGAAAGGATCCGCGATGGATTGTAAAGGATTTGCCTGTTTCCTTTGCAGAACAAATGAAATAAATGAAATTGTGTTCTATTCTGCAAATGATTCCTCTTGAGTCTTTAGGGCACTTTGCCTATGATATTTCTATTTCTCCAAGCCTAATCTACCTTTCTTTTCTTTCTTTCCTTCCTTTTTTTTAAGAACTGTCATTTCTATTTAATTAACAGCTTCACCCTCTGACTTTTAAATCAAGGGCAATGTCTATTCAATGTAATTACTTTCCATGTAGCTTGTGAGCTAAAGTAAGCAGTTGCTAAACTAAGGGAGCATCTAACCAGAGCCATATGGCCCTATATAAAGTAAAAATTCCATTTAATGGGATCCTTTAAATATAAATTAAATCAAGACTGATGATGCACCAGTCCCCTCCACCCCATTATACTCCCCTCTAGGTTTTGCAGCCTGATTGAAAATAAGATGTCCAAGAGCTTAAACAGGTGGTTTAAAACAGGTAAAAATCAGTGTGTAGGGTTTTTGGGAAAAGAAACTTAGCAGAGTGCTTTGCATATTGTAGGTGCTTAATAAATATATGTTGATTGATTCATTTATTGAAAGGAGAGTTTAAGAACTGTTGCCATATCCATGATGAAAAATTATAGTGTTCATATTTGCTGCTTAAAGTGTTATTTGTATGAGCAGAACTGTCTCAGCTAGGGCCTTCCATCTTTTTTGCTAATGTTACAAAAAAACTTCAGTTAACATTAGTGAACTAGAATTTCAGTTGTAAGGCTCTAGAAAATAGTTGCTTCCATTTCCTCTCTTCCAAGTAATTCACTCTTCAACCCTTTGCAATCTGGCTTCTTCCAACTTTATCATTCAGTTGAAAGTACTCTCTCCAAAACCACCATTGTAGTCTGCTGTCCACTCCTCCTGTTCACTTTCTCCTCACTGAGTTTTTGTGAAACTACTTTCTTCTCTGTTTTTTTTCTTACCTTCTCTCCTACCTCTGTTCATTTCTGGGGCCACATTTCAGGAGAAACATTGACAAGCTGGATCACAACCATTGACTGTTTTCTCTCACAACTAGCTAATATGGGGATTTTTCCATGACTACTCATCTATAACTTATTTTGAATTGATTGAGTTCTTATGGGTGGGGGGTGGGAATGGAGGGGGAAAGCGAAGTTGGAACACAAAGTTTTTAAAAAATTGATGTTAAAATTTTGTTTTTACATATATTTTGGAAAATAAAATTCTATTCAGAATAAAAAAAAAAAGAAAGATGCCATAAATGTTGAGGCAGGACCGTGTCACAAAAGTATTAGCCAAAGAAACTCAAGATATTTAACCTAGATAAGAGAAGACTATAAAGGGGAGGGGGGAGATAGAGGGTAGGGAGGGATCAGAGACAAGATGTATAACTTCATATATTTGTTGTTAAGTCATTTTTTTCAGTCTTGTCTGATTCTCTGTGACCCCATTCTGGGCAGAGATACTAGAGTGGTTTGCCATTCTCTTCTCCAGCTCATTTTTACAGATGAGGAAACTGAGACAAACAGGGTTAAGTGACCTTCTCAGGATCACACAGCTAGGAAGTTTCTGAGGTCAGATGAGAACTCAGGAAGATGAGTCTTCCTGACTCCAGACTCAGCACTCAATCCACTGAGCCACCTACCTACCCCAATAGAAAAGGGATTAGATTTGTTTTACTAGTCCCCAGGCTACCCTTAGAAGCAAGCAGTGGAAAGTGCAAAGAAACAGATTTAGGCTTGATATAAGAAAAACTTCCTGAAAAGTTGAATCCTCTTGAATTGGAATGGGTGCCTCATAAAGTTGTGAGTTCCCCATATCTGGAGGTCTTCAAGAGGAACATAGATGATTACCTCTCAAAGACATTTAGCTTTTAAAGCCAAACTGGACCCCAACCTATCTTCACAGCTTTATAGACATTATTTCCCTTCCCACACTCTGCAATCCATTCAAATTGGTCTTCTCTCTGTTCATTACAATACTCCTATCTCCTTGCCTTTGCACATAGTGTCCCCCCATGCCTGGAATGCACTCCTTCACTAGCTCTGCCTCATAGAATCCCATTCATGCATTAGGTCCTCTTCCAGAAAAATGAAGGACAAACAATGAGGACCATCTTCCAAATGAAGACTTTCCTGCTCCTTCCAGCTATTAGTGCTCTCTCTCCCAAACTACCTTGCGTTTGACAACCTTTGCATTTAATCATTTTATATTTATTCTATATGTATTTGTTGTTTGTCCCCATTAGAAAGTAAGCTTCTTAAAAGTATGGATTGTTTCATTCTTTGTACTTTTATTCTCAGCATCTAGCACAATTCCAGGAATATAGTAGGCATTGAATAAATTGATTGATTGCCCGACATTATGGAGAAAATGCCTATTGTGATACAGGTTAGATTAGATGGCATTGAAGGACCTTTCCAAGCTTGAGATTCTATAAATTTATGATGCAGGGCTTATAATTTTTATAGAATGTGAAAAACCCATGCTTGCTATTGGTCAACAACAGAATTTCAGTCTAGTGAATGTGTCTTTTTAGTCTTAAAAGAACATAAAGGACAAGACATGAAAGTCCAATTCTGATGACTCATTGTGGGGTGACCCTCCCTAGTTAAGAAGGTTACAGAGCAAACATTTGGGCAGATCCCACTGAAAAGGCTTCTAGCTGAACTTCCTTACCAGTCAGAAAGGTCTGTTGTCCTGAGAGTCAGCCTAGCTAAATTCAACGAGGTTATCACCAAATGGGCCACAAGGTGATCATTTTTTTTGGCCACAGTAACTCTCCAAGACCCTCTGGTGGATGAAGTAACAGCATCGATGAAATCACACATCTCTGAAGCCTCGAAATATAGAAAAAGTTTCTTATGTGTTATCTCAATCACCTCAGTAAAGTCGGAAGTGAGACAGCCCTGATACGTCCATCTAGCATATATGGAAACAGCTGTAAGGAGAACTGGAGTACTTAAGGTCACACGTTAGCTATTAAGCCACATAAAATTAATCAAAATAGTTAACACAGCAAAAGTGCTTCAGAAGTCATGAAGTGCTGGATTAATTTCTAATTTTTGTTACATCATGAAATTATATCAGTTGTAAGGATATAACCAATGAAATTTTATTTTAGGACTCATTAAGGTATATGTCCTGAAATGAATTGTGGGTAAAATTATTTTAGCCCTTTAAAAAAACAATTTCTGATATAAGCTGTTTATGATTCCAAGCTCTGTATGTTAAAAGGCAGTTTATACAAGTCATTGTTTGTAAATAAAGTATTGATCAGGAGAGGGGGGGGGTGAAAGCCTCAGGACAGAAGTAATCTGTCAGAGAAACTGGATTGAAAAGAAATTGAGCCAATCAATTTTGGAATAGATTGGGGGGAAGAATTTCACTTGGAAGTCCAAATATGTCTTACATGACTATAATATCACATTTGCTGCTTTGACTTAGAGAAAGTGAAAACAGTGGAGTCAGAGGGAAGGCAGACAGAACTTTCTGACTGATAAAGAAACCAGGAAAGCAAATCAAGGCCACCCCTTTCATTAACTAGAGAAGCCTAAATAAGAGAATAATTTGACTAACTGGCTTAAAGAGAAAAGACACAAGTAGCCACAAATTTGAGAATTAACTGCCAGACGAACTTTGTATGCCAAGTTAGTTTGAAATCTCATTGCCTCGGACAAGCCCCAAAGAAATATTATTAGAGGGTAAGGATTCTAAGTAATTAGGAAAAGGGAGGAGGGGACAGTCTAATAAGGTCTTTGGATAAGACCCTAGGATGAACTAGGTTATGATTAATAATAGTTAAGGGTTGGTGGAAAAGGTACCAAATTTTGACTTTGTTTTCTTTTTTGAATTATCTTCAAAGTGAATACTTTAAAATATTGTTAATTTAACATATTAAATATTAAGTTCAATAGTTTGACTGAGGCATATACCCCAGGAAGGTTAAAGATAGAAAGAATGGTCCCATATACTTTTTTATATATATTTTTATAACAGCACTTTTTGCATTAATTAGCAAAGAACTGGAAACAAAATAGATGTTCACTGACTGGAGAATGGCTAAAGAAATTGTGGTATGTGAATGTAATGAATCTTTTCTGCACCATAAGAAATGACAAATATGAACTGATATAAAATAAAGCAAGTAGAACTATGTTTATAATATACACAATGAGTACCCCATTATAAATGGAAAGAAAAACTTCACCCAAAAAAATGAAATTGAATGACATCATAATTAGTCTTGCCCCACCAAAAAAAAAAAAGATAGGAAAAAATGTATCACCCACCATCCCTTCTTTGTAGAGGTGAGGGACTATGGATAAAAAACATTTGTCAGACTTGATTGATATGTCAGTTACTTTTGCTGACTTTTCTTGTCCTTTTTAAAATCAAAGAATGGCTTTCTGGGTAGGGCAGAAGGGAGAAATATTTATAAATGAAAGTGACAGAAAAATAAAATATCAATAAACACATTTGTTACCAAATAAATATAAAACAAAATGTGCAAAATTACAATCATATAAAAATATCTATGGATATTTTAGCAGAGAAATTAGAGCAATGAAAATAATTTGATTTCAATGTTCAAATTTTTTTTGGCTCTGTTTAAGTCAAATGTACTTTAAATTATGTGCTTTAGAAGGTCTAGTAATTCATGACTTTAAATCCAGTAGGTCCCAAGCATGGAACTAAAAGGAAGTGTCCCAAATGCATAAAACTGATAATTGGAGCAGAAAGACCAAAGAATTCTACTGTCTTCTTATAACAATATCCCTTAATTTCAAATAATATGGTATAGTGGGAAATTTTGGAGTGAAAACATAGGGTCAAATTCCCAAGTCAGTCATTTACCATAAGCAAGTTATTTCTTATTTTCCACATCTATGACACCTGCTCAATCTACTCCACACCATACTGCATTTCTCATCCTTATAACCCAGTATTTGTTTTGCTACCTTGAAGACTTGTTAAGAAAAGAGCCCCTATCAAGTGCCATACAGATAGAGGCTTTATTTATCAAAAGAAATAGGGGCAGCTAGGTGGCTCAGTGGATAGAGCACTGGCCCTGGATTCAGTAGGACCTGAGTTCAAATCCTGCCTCAGACACTTGACACTTACCGGCTGTGTGACCCTGGGCGAGTCACTTAACCCCAATTGCCTCACCAAAAAAAAACAAAAATAAAAACAAAAAAAAAACCCCTTCCTGGTTGCTAAAGTCTTCCTTGCCACACCAACAAGCATTGCTATGAGCAATCAAGGTGAAAGAAGAGATTTCAGGCTGGTCAAGCAGTCTTCCCAGAAGTTCAACGTCACTGTGATCTGCAGGATTCGAAGAAATCTCCCAGACCAGTAGGCAATCACTTCCTAAGTCCTGAGTTTTCATAGCAACACCTGTGGAATCAACAAGGCAACTTACACTTAGGACAGAATGATGCCAAATACCGTGACTGTTATCAGCACAATCAGCAAGTGTTTATTAAATACCACTAGTGGATCATTGTAGACACAGTAATAGTCTTTTCCAAGAGCAAGTATAACCAGGATCAGACTCCATCCAAAAAGTGGGCCAAAAAAATTCTTGCAATGTCAGGCCGCTAGTCCTGGACCACTGCCAGTTTCTGTCCCCGACCCCCTTCCCTCTACACCCCTTCCCCAATCATCTCCCTCAGCAAACAATGCTCAGGGCCTCGATTGATCCATAGGTTATAAGGCCCTGATGATAACTTAATGCTACTCAGCCTAATGGAAAGTAGTCCTACCCTGGAAGCATTCACAAGTTCAATACCAATTTCCACAGGAGCTGCTTCATTTCTCACTCATTTGTCATGGTACTTCAAATCTCTATGACAGAATAATTACCACTGGTGTGGGACTTTTACTCCCGACCTCCTCCCAAGTCTTTTTTTTTTTTTTCTGGGCTCCTAAATATTGCTTCAGATGATGTGCCTACTGAATGAAATCAGCCCCATCCCTCCCAGGTTGTCTTCCTGGTTGCTCTTCTACAGATGGCACGATTATCATTTTTAATCCTATCCCCAGGGCCACTACTTTAGATTTACTCACAATAACCTCACAAGTGACTCAATTTGCTTGTGCTCTGTATCAGAAGCTGCTCCTCCTCTCTCCCCTGATGCCGGTTTCTTCACATTTAAGTTTCTTCTTTGTCTCACCACCATCAACTCCACCTTCTTGTTTCTGGTCCAGCTCTAGTAGAACTGTAAGCTCATTCCAAGGGACTCAGTACAGTTCAGGGATGTCCCTGTGCTTTTCTCTGCTCTGAACAATTTCCTTTATAGATGTCTCTTGCTGGGCTGAGCTAGGAGAGACTGACTTTAAGCATCCCTTTGAATGGTGCCTTTAGTGCCGGAGTGTTACAGATCCTAAAACATGTTACTACTTTGAAAAACTGAAAGTGAAGCCAAACATGGTTTTCTCATACCATCCTCTATCTTGGTTATATAGTAAGTTTCTTGATGGACAGGATGTCCATTTTTTATTGTTGTGTGTGCCCCTTTCCAAGTTCAGCCATTTTCTATTTAAACTAATCATTTGTCCCATTACTGCTATGTCAAATGTGGGTAATGATCTCTTTCCTGACAGAAGTCATTTTTTTAAGACTTCCTTGCTTTAAATAACAAATAAACAAAACTACAATGTGCTATGATCTCCATGAGGAGGAACCATTATTATTTCTTTAAGTGGGAAAGGGACAAGAAGCAAAGGAATAGGGCTGGATAATACTACTCTTTGGCTAAAATCAATAGGAACTGAAATCTAGAGATAGGTTTGGAGTAGGAACACCTGGGTCTGATTCCCAGCTCTGCCTCTCAGTAACCTTGGAAAAGTCCCTTCCTGACCTCTCTGGACTTCAGTTTCTTCATCTGTAAAATGAATAGGTTAGATCATATGACCTATGAGGTCCCTTCAAGCTCTAAACATTTGAACCTACTCTTTGGAGCTGATCAGTATCAATATAAGCATCTTTACATCACCCTATCAACATACACATTTAGCTTCTGTCTCAGTTTCAATGGGGAGAGAGAAAGAATAGTTGTCACTTTTATCCATCTTTTCTGGGCCTCCTTCAGGAAAAGCAGCAAAAGTGACCTGTGGTGGGCTAAGTGAAAAGATAGCATTTCCAGGATTGACTTGGCCCACCCACATTGACAGCCTATTCAGTCAAATTTCTTGCATGTGCCATTTCAAGGGACTAAGCTGCTTTCTCAAAAGTTCATGGTATTTGACCTTTAATAGACCAGAAACATGACCATACACCAGGACTTTCCATTTTCTACAGAGACTGAATCTTTCCACAGTTATTCTATCTTAGAGACCATTGCTACATATTGAACCAACAATTGCTTTAAGTACTCCCAAGTATACCAGATGAAATTTTAAAAAATAATAATAATAGCTCATTTTTGGTTTTGGTTTTTGGTTTGTTTTTTTTTTTTTTGGTGAGGCAATTGGGGTTAAGTGACTTGCCCAAGGTCACACAGCTAGTAAGTGTCAAGTTTCTGAGATCACATTTGAACTCAGGTCCTCCTGAATCCAGGGCCAGTGCTCTATCCACTGTGCCACCTAGCTGCCCCAATAATAGCTCCTTTTGTGCCCTAGATGCACTTCTTTAAGAAAAAAAAGGCAAGTACAAATAGTTTTATTTCTGGAGTCCCAAAGTTGCCCATCAAAATAGTTGGCAGTGAGAATTTCATTCAGTTCAATTGAATATGCAAGTATTTGGGACCCTCTGGGTACACAGCATGAGAAGAAACATTGCATCATGGATAGAGGGCTGACCTGGGTGAGTTCAAATTCTGACTCTGACACAGACTGTGTGTTTGACCCTGAGTGAATCATTTACTTCTTGGGGAGGGGGAGCCCTCAGGCAAGTAACCAAGTGTCTAAGTTGCAGAGTAGATACAGGAGTCAAAGGAAGGTTCTGAGGGGGTATGCTGGATCCATGCTAAATTTTCAAAGTGAGTGATTATATCTCCCAAATCTGCAAAATGGTACAAATCAAGGTTTGGTTAATTGTTTTGCCAATTCAGTAAACTTAAGATCATGTTAATAATGTAGCTTAAACTTAAAAGTGTATCCTCTATATATTTCTTTTTCCCGGAAAGACTGGAGTTTTCTGGAGTTTTTAAATATTTACCAGCATATCTCCAAAAGTTCCTCATTGGAAATTCCCTGCACCAATGGGCAGAGATGCCTTGTCCCAAATTCACCAAGCCCTGTTCTAAGCAATATGAGAAGCCCTGAAAACCCAGCTGCAAACTCCTATCTGCTTTGTACCAGAAGATTCTATTCTCCTTCACGCCCCACCCTGGATAATGCTGAAATTCGTAGTCAGTCACTCACTCCTGTGCTGGAAGAAATATAGGTGGGACAAAAGGCTGAATTTTGTCCCAGTCTTCCCTGGCAATTTAATGGTTCCTGCATTGCAAGCTACCTTCGTGTTGCTATCTCCATGTATACAAAGATCGTCCTGGGCTGCTGCTGCATTGCAACTTCCAGCAAGGCAGAGCTTGAGACAGCCCATAATTAGAGCTATGGAGAAACTTACACAACAAAACCTGAAACTCGCCCTACTTTTTTTTTTCTTCCTTCCTTCCTTTTTCTTTTTCTTTTGTGGTGGGGGAGAAGGGGCGAGGGAATGTTGCTATATATATATGTGTGTGTGTGTGTGTGTGTGTGTGTGTGTGTGTGTGTGTATGTATGTATATATGTATATATGTATATATATATACCACAGTCCCAAAACATATCTCCTGGAAGTTTAGGAAAATGAAAGGATCTAAACCTAAGCAAGTAAGTTTCTAAAGTAGGATTTGAATCCAAGTCTTCTTGGCCTTAGGTCTAGCATTCTATACAATAGTGCCTCTATTTGTGTAGATACTCTCTCTACTGATACATACTGAAAGCATTAATAGGTGGTTTAGGAAGTTATTTTGGCCAAAAATATTTGTCCACTGCTGGCCAATATTTTGGAAATGAGCCCCTAGGCTATTCAGGCACAGTGTCCATCAGTAGATCCATTTTGTAGTTGTTGAGTCGTTTCAGGCACGTCTGACTCTCCTTGACCCCATTTGGGGTTTCCTTGGAAGAGATACTGAAGTGGTTTACCATTTCCTTCTCCAGCTCATTTTTACAGATGAGAAAACTGAGAAAAACAGGGTTAAGTGACTTGCCTGGGATCACACAGCAAGTAACCATCTGAAGTCAGATTTGAACTCATCTTCCTGACTCCAGGCCCAATACTCTATCTACTGAGCCACCTAGCTCCTCCATTCATCCATATTCAGAAGCGCTTTACTGATCCATGAGAACTTGAACCCTGCTTGCATAGCCTGCCAAAGTCCAGGGCCATTTCCATGCCCCAATGAGACCATGGAATAGGATTTTTGTAGAAAAATAGGAAAAATAATTTACATTAATATAGTACTTACCGAGTGTTTTATATGTGTTATCACAGAGCCTTGCTATTATAAGGCTTCAGATATGCCACATGTCAAATCACTTCCCCTAGAATGTAACTACATATGACCCAAGTCTACTGCAGGCTATCCCCAAACATGCTCAACTCACTCTTTTCTATCTCTCAGCTCCACATGCAATCCTTTGCCAAGTCTTCGATCTGTCCCCTGCTCCCCACTTATTACCTGGCCTCCCCTTGCCTAGACAATTCCAATAGCCTCCTAATTGGTCTCCCGCCTCATGTCTCCCTCCTCTCTGAACCATCCTTCACACTGCTGCTCAAGGCAGATTCCTAAAGCATAAGGCTGACAATGTCACTTTCCTGCTCGAGGTGTCAGTGGTTCCTAACAGCCTCTGGGATACCAAGCAAACTATCCTGTCTGGCATTTAAAAGCCCTGCACAGCCTGGCTCCAGTCTGCCTTTCCAGGCTTATTGTGCATTATTCTCCGTCATCCATGCTGTGTTCCAGCCAAATTGTCCCAGTTACTGCTCATCATACTAGACATTCTCTGTCTCTGGATCTTTGCACAGGCCTGTTCTCCATGCCTGGAATGCATGTCCCCCTCATTTCCACCTCATAGGATCCCTAGATTTCTCCAAGGCTCAGTTCAAATGCCACTCTTTTTTTCCTTTTAAATAGTATTTCAATTTTTCCAATTATATGTAGAGACAATTTTTAACATTCATTTTTAAAATAAAATTTTGAGTTCCAAATTTTCTCTCTTCCTCCTCCCCCCCTTCTTCCTAAGAGGGTAAGCAATTTGATATAGGTTATATATGTGCAATCATGTAAAACATATTTTCCTATTAGTCATATTGTGAAAGAAGAAACAGAACTAAAAGAAAAAATTACAAAAAAAGAAAATAAAGTGAAAATGGTATTCTTCAATCTATATTCAGACTCCATCAGTTCTTTCTCTGGATATGGATAGTATTTGCTACCATGAGTCTTTTGGAATTTTCTTGGATTATTGTATTGCTGAGGAGAGCTAAGTCATTCATAGTTCATCATCACGCAATATTGCTGTTACTGTGTACAATGTTCTCTTCATTCTGCATCAGTTCATGTAAGTCTTTCCAGGTTTTTCTGAAACCCACCTGCTCATCATTTCATATAGCACAATAATATACCATTACATTCATTCACCACAACTTGTTCAGTCATTCCCCAATTGATGGACATCCTCTCAATGTCCAGTTCTTTGCCACCACAAAAAGAGCGGTTATAAATATTTTTGTACATGTAATTGCTTTCCCCCTTTTTATGATCTCTTTGGAATCCAGACCTAGTAGTGGTATTGTTTGATCAAAGGGTCTGCACAGTTTGATTGCCCTTGGGGCATAGTTCCAAATTGCTCTCCAGAATGACTGGATCAGTTCACAACTTCACCAATAGTTCAAATGCCACTTTCTACACAAGACCTACCCTGATTTCCTCAACTGCCAGTGCCCTACCCCACCCCATATCATTTTGTATATACTATGTATATGTTTATCTGTATTTGTGTTGTTTCCCCTACCCCAACCCCATTCTACCCCATCCCCCCCCCCCACACACACACACAGAATGTAACCTCCTTGAGGACAGGGGCTGTTTTACTTTTGTATTTACATCTCCAGTGCCTAGCACAGTTTTGGGCACACTGTGGTACTTAATATATGATTGTCAATTCATTTATTAATCAGCCCTAAAATACATTCATCCAAAAAAATCCACAATTTGAAGAAAAATTAGGGGGTGTCATTCAAATTCATCTAATAAGCATTTGTTAAGTGCCTACTGTGTGCTAAATGCTGAGGAGTCTAAGCTAGGGAAAGAATGAAAATTAGAGACTGGGCAATGATGTGGATTTGTAATTAGAGGATCAAGCACCTAGAAGACACACTGAAGATGATGGGGTTCAGCACCCTTATTTTTCATTGGAGGAATTGAAACCCAAGTCAGTTCAATCGAACAAGTATTATTAAACATAATCTTTGTGCATGACTTTTAGCAAGTCACTTAAATTCCCTGGGCCTCAGTTTCCTCTTCTGTAAAATGAGGGAGTTAAACAAAATTAACTCTAAGGTCCCTTCCTGTTCTAAGTCTATGAATCTTGGCAAGTTATTTCATTTATATCAAGGTAGTTCTCCATGTTATATATGAGGACCAGACATCAAAGATTCATTAAGTTCTTTCTTCATGTACTGTTTTTGGACAATAGAAATTCAAAGAGAAAAATGATATTGTTACCCCTCTAAGTACATTCTACTTGAAGGCTACAGCATCAATACACAAATAAGTAAAAACAAACAGGAAAAAGAGAACATTTAATAATTGTAGGAATTAGGGGAGGCTCTACAGAGTAGGTGGCAACCAACCACATGGAGCATTGAAGGAAGATAATGATTCTGAGAATTGAGGAAGATGTGTATTCTAGGTATGGGGGGGGGGCGGGGTACCTGTGAATATACACATGGCAACTCACAAAATCAACAAGCTTTAGCAACATATTGCATATGGCAGGGGGAGGAGAATAAGGAGTCAAAGATGATACCTAAGTTGTACAACCTGTGTAACTGGGAGGATGGTTATAAGGAGGTTAGGAGGCAGTAGAAAAACCACTGGGCTTGGAGTCAGGAGGACCTGAGTTCAAATTTGATCTCAGAAGCTGAGTAGGTGTGTGATACTGGGCAAGTCATTTAACCTCTATTTGCCTCAGTTCTCTCAATTGTAAAATGAGAATAACAGCACCCACCTTGCAGGGTTGTTGGGAGATTAAAAAGGAGATATTTGTAAAGTACTTAGCATAGTGCCTGGCACATAGTAAACATATAAATAATATAAATGTTTATTTGATGGTTTTTTGGGTGGGGCAGTGAGGGTTAAGTGACTTGCCCAGGGTCACACAGCTACTAAGTGTCAAGTATCTGAGGTCGGATTTGAACTCAGGTTCTCCTGAATCCAGGGCCGGTGCTTTATTCATTGTACCACCTAGCTGCTCCCTGTTTTTGTTGTTGTTGTTGTTGTTGTTTTTAAGAGGGGAGGATTTGGTGGGTGAAGAAAATAATGAGTTCCTTCAGTTTTGGAAATGTTGAGTTTAAGATGTCTTCGGGGCATACCTTTTGAGATGTCCATCAGACAATTAAGCAAAACAAACCAACACATTCTCCAGGTCTTACTAGGCAATCTGCAAAAATAGCTAGGTTAAAGGACATGCACTGTTTGGTAATTTCGTGTGTATAATTCAAAATTGCTTACCAGAATAGTAGTACCCATCCACAGTTCTACCAACAATGTATCGACATACCTATTTTCCCACAGCTCCTCCACCATTTATTATTTTCCTTTTTTTTTTTTAAAGATCTTTTCCATTCTGATAAGTATAAGGCAGACTGTCAGAATTGCTTTGATTTGCATTTCTTTTAATGCAGCTATAGATAGACTGGGTTTCTTAAGAACTGTCTGTTCATATCGTTAAGACATTTATCAATTAAAGGATGGCTCCTATTCGTATACATTTGAATAGGTCCCTTACATATCTTGGAAATGCTGCAAAAAATTTTCCAAATTTTTCCCTTTTCACTCATCACTTCATTAGATTTATTTGTGTAAAACTTTTAAAATTACATTTATGTAATCAAAACCATCCATTTTATCTTGCATAATCCTCTCAATACCTTGTTTGGTCATGAGCTTTTCTCCTATCCGTAGATAATTCATTTTCTCCATGTCTCTTGACTATGTTCACCATGTGACTTTTTATAGCTAGGTCATGTACCCATTTGGAGCACACTTCATATAAGGTATTGGTCTAAATCCAACTTCTTCCATACTGCTGTCCAATTTTCCCAGCAGTTTTTGTCAAATAGTGAGTTCCTATCCCAATAATTGGGGTCTTTGTCATTATTGAATAATAGACTACCAGATACATTTGTTTCTGTATGTCGTGTACCTAATTTGTTTCACTATTCAATTTTTAACCAATACCAAATTGTTTTCAGAATTTCTGCTTTGTAGTATAGATAGTTGAAGATCTGGTACTGCTAAGCTCCCTTTGTTCCCATTTTTTTTCATTATTTCTCTTGAGATTCTTGATTGTTTTTTATTCTATATTGATTTTGTTATTTCTAGTCTATAAAGTAATCTTTTGGTGATTTGATTGGTATGGTATTAAATTGTTTAATGTAGGCAATTTTGTCCTTTTTATTATATTAATTCATCCTATCCATGAGCAACTAATGTTTTTCCAATTATTTAGGTCTGTCTTTATTTTTTGTAAACAGTTGTTCATAGTTAGTTATATTTAGAGTTCTGGTATGGACCTCAGAAGGTAAACTGTCAAATACATTCTGTAGTCATTTTATTTTATTTTATTTTTTGGTGAGGCAATTGGGGTTAGGTGACTTGCCCAGGGTCACACAGCTAGTAAGTGTTAAGTGTCTGAGGCCGAATTTGAACTCAGGTACTCCTGACTCCAGGGCCAGTGCTCTATCCACTGCACCACCTAGCTGCCCCTCTGTAGTCATTTTAAATGGAATTTTTCTTTCTATTTCTTCCTGCTGGGTTTTTGGGGGTTTGGGGTTGTTGTTTTGTTTTTTGTGGGGCAATGAGGGTTAAGTGACTTGCCCAGGGTCACACAGCTAGTAAATGTCAATTGTCTGAGGCTGGATTTGAACTAGGGTCCTCCTGAATCCAGGGCCAGTGCTTTATCCTCTGCACCACCTAGCTGCCCCCTTCCTGCTGGGTTTTATTGGCAATATATAGAAATGCTGGTGGTTGGTTGGATCTATTTTATATCCTGCAGATTTCTTAAAATTACTAATTATTTCAATCAAATTTTAGTTGACTCTCTAGGGTTCTTTAAACCCAGCATTATTTTGTCTACAAAAGTGATAATTTTGTTTCTTCTTTACCTGTAGCTACTCATTCATTTTTTTCTTGTCTTATTGCTACAGACAGTATTTCTAGAACTATGTCCAATAGAAGGAGTCACAATGGACATCTTTGTTTCACTCCTGAATTTATTGGAAAGGGTTCTATTTATCTCCATAATGCTGATGTCAAAAAGCTAGCAAAACAATTAATTTAATAGGTTTCCTGGGTTGTAAAGACATTAGGACATATCACATGTCAATGTATTTATAGTGGGGCATGGTTTGCCTTAAAGTATAAATAAATCTGTGGCATAAAGTGATGTTATTTTTTCATAAAAAGTTTTAAACTTTTAAAAATCAATTTCCAGTGTAACAAGAATTCTACTACATGGAACATGCACAGAACTGTACTACCTGCTTCCAGCTGATCACAGATGCTGGCTCAGCACTAAAGGAGCTTTGGAATGAAGCAATCTCCTTATGGTCCCCTTAGCCCTGTGACACTGGTGGGGGAGGGAACAGCTCACTTTATAAGGGGAGAGACCGCTCCCAGCTCCCTCTCTTGGCGTTCTGTTTCTGGAACGTGTGGCAAATAGTTTTCTCTCCCTGGGCTTTTTGGGAGGGGTCCTTCAGCATTGAGCCAACATGCATGGCCAGCCTGAAGCAGACAGAGGAGCTCTGTGAGGTAACATGGGGTGTAAACCCCATTATACAGGGATGAAGGCACGTTTAACAAATCTACCAGTGATACAAAGGGAGGGGCTCTAGTTAATAAACTGGAGGACAGAATAGATTTTTTAAAAATCTCAATGGGATCAAACAATAGGAAAACTCTAAAACATTTAAATAGGAGCAAATAGAAAGTACAAAACTCAAATCAAAAATAAATTACATACATAAAACGTTGGGAAATAATGATAAATGAGTTTGTATGGAAAAGTTCTGGAGTTTTTAGTGGAATGTAAGCTTAATATGAGTCACCAATGTGACACAACATCCAAAAAAAGAAATAAGTCAATTGTAGGCTATATCAACAGAAACATAGTGTCGAAAATGAAGGAACTAAAAATTCTCCTGCTCTCTGTCCTAGTCAGATAGCATTTGGAAGAAATAAATAGATGATAGATGGGGAGGGAGAGAGAGACCGAGACACAGGAGAGAGACAGAGACACAAACACAGAGACAGAGACAGAGAGAGCAGCAGCAGACAAGTAGATAGGTATAAGACAGATAAGTAGAGACAGATGAGAGAGACAGACAAACATGTAGATAGATAAGAACATTTATTTAGCAATTATTATTGCTCAGCAGTAGGGATACAAATACAACCAAGCAAGATAGTCTCCAGAGAAAAAAACATATGAAGAGGAGCTAGAGAGCAGGGGAAAGGATCATATGCTCCTTCCCAATGGGATGAAGACTTGGGATCCAATGACATGAGACAAAAGCTCCTCCATTGCTGAGGAGCCCAGGGATGCAATTGAAGTTGCCAATGGGAAAGAACTGGAGGTAACAGTCCAAGTAAGAGAAAGCATCATGTGGTATAGACAAGAGGTGATATATTGTTTTACATTTAAGAAAGTTAAACCCATATTTATTTACCAGCACTGCTAAAACATTACACAAAACATTCAAGTGGCAGATCATTATAATGCAAGCCCTTGCAGGGCAATCCAAATTTATCGAACTACTGATGCTAAGTTCTAGCTGCCAAATTTTAGAAAGAGCACTGGTCAACCAGAGGAGATTAACTGGGATGATGAGACTAGAAACCATCCCATATGAGTATTAGTTGAAGGAAGTGGGAATGCTTATTCCATAGAGAAGAATACTTAAGGAAAGGTGGTTAATGTCTCTATGAGCCTACGATCCTCAGCTAGTTGAAGGGCAGTCATGCAAACAAGGGGTTTGATTTATTCTGCTTGACCCCAGTGAGTAGAAATTGATTTTTTTGGCTCAGCGTAACATAAGGGGAAACTTCCTAACAATTAATGATGATCCATAGTGGAAGGAATGGGTCGCCTTAGGAGACACTGAGTGCTTCTTAACCAGGGGCCTCCAATCTGAGGTAGGTGACCACTTTTGGGGGACGGTGGGTAGAGTGGTTTCTGCCCACATACCCACTGGACTACATGGCATTCCTTCCAACTCAAATTCCTTGATTCTGGAGAACGGTGGTAAATTGGCTTTCGGTTTGCCAAAGTTAACAGACATTCTTTTAAGATAATTCATCTTATCCCTTTAGGACATTGGAAATGCATAGTATTAAGCTACAGGAAGGTGTCCAACTCAGGAAACAAGTCCCCCAAAGGCAACCCAGGTGTCCCATGTTTAAAGTACCATGTTGTCTTCTGCCATGTTGTCAAAATGTGTCTGCTTATATCCATCCTGCATTTAATAGCATGTTCTTAAATTGTATGATTAATGCTCTATTCTAGATAATAGTAATGGTGTTGCCTCCTACGTGGCTTTTAGGGATATTTTCAGAATAAATTCACTATAATTTACCCTTCTAAAGTTTGGAAGCTGATTTACCCGTCATGAGATATGCCATTTTATTTGTATTTAAAACTTCAATAGTCCCATTCCAAATGACATAGGCTTTTTTCTTTTTTCTTTTTCTTTTTCTTTTTTGTGGGGCAATGAGGGTTAAGAGACTTGCCCAGGGTCACACAGATATTAAGTGTCAAGTGTCTGAGGCCAGATTTGAACTCAGGTCCTCCTGAATCCAGGGCTGGTGCTTTATCTACTGTGCCACCTAGTTGACCCCTCAACATAGGCATTTTTCAATAAAGTTCAATGGCCTTTGGGGAAAAGGAAGTTAACAAGGATTTATTAAGCACCTACCACATACTAGGCATTGTGCTAAGTGATTTATAGATTTTATCTCATCTGATCCTCATAATAATCTGATGAAGTAAGTGCTATCACAATTCCCAGTTTGCAGTTAAGGAAACTGAGGTTGACAGAGGTTAAGTGACTTACCCAAGGTTACACAGCTACTGTCTGAGGCTGGGTTTGAATTCAGATCTTCCTGACTCCAGTCCAAGTGATTTATCCACTTTGCCATAGAGCTGCCTTAAGTGCTTTTGGATTTGAAATATGATCAGGCTTACTAGTTGTGTGACCCTGGGCAAGTCACTTAACCCCACTGCCCCACAAAAAAGCAAAGCAAAGCAAAAAAAAAAAAAAAGAAAGAAATATGATCAGGTGCAGTATAGCAGCTACTATGTGCCAAGTCTTGAGCTAGGAATTGAATACTAGACACCTAGAATAGTCAACAGATGCTATTATGCAAGAATTCCTGACCAGAGTCCCCCCAAAAGACTGGAGAAAGAACCAAAAATAGAGATCTTCTCACCAGTGAATGAATAAATGCAACAGTGATTGACCAGGCTAGTGTTTATGCTTCTGCTTGTTGGTGATATATTGTCCTTTATGGAGGTATTTGCCACTATAGTTCAGTAGGATTCCTCTAGAATCAGGACCACTCATTTAGACCATTGGTATCAAATTCAAATAGAAAGAAGAGTCATTAAACCATACATAAGGACCCCTGTGAGTTGCATATTGACTTAGGCTTAAAATGTATATTATCCATGTTTTATTGTATTTTTATTTATTTTACAAAATACTTCTCAATTACATTTTAATCTGGTTCAGGATGTACCTGGGAATATTAGAAGCAACAAAGAACCTCAAATACCATCAAAGACAACCCTCTCACTTTACAGATAAAATGGCTGAGGCACAGAGAAGTCTAGTCTAGTGACTTGCCCATGGACATAGGGCTAATAAGTATCTGAGATGGGATTTGAACTCACTTCTTTCTGATACCAAGTCCAGTGTCCTATGCACTATACCACACTGTCCCTCTGGAAAGCAGCTTCAATGTTTTGGCACTTGTTCCTTCCCTTGATTCTGCTTTCCAAGCCTTCCCTTTCTCCTGGATGTCCTCCCCTCCTTCCCTCACCACTGTGAGAGAATTATTAATAACCTTTCCTAAGGTCAGCCCAGAGTCAGGATGTTACCTCACTCAAAACCACACCTACCTGAAAGCTTTGTTTGAACCAGAGGATCTGAACTCTGACCTCAGCATATTCTACTCATGGACCGCCCTCAAATCCAATGAACCAATGGATTTGGGTGGTGCTGGCCAATTAGCTTGGAGGGTGTATAGGGACTACCTCTCTTCCAGACCGTTCTCACAGGCACAGGAACTTTCTCTTTTTGACCTGAGACTAGGAGGTGGTGGGCCCACACTTGGTTCTAGGTATATAAGGCTTCTTTCTGAACTTTCTGAACTCCACGTGTTCTCTCTTTACTAATATTTAATATACTTTAATAAATGCTTAATGCCCCAAACTGGTACAGTAGTCTCTAATTTCTAAGTAACAAATATATTAGAAACCCAAGCTAATTTTCCCTACACTAGGGACAGTTGTAAGGCAATCACATTTAGTTTTACTCGTCATGCCACCAAATCCAATAAGCAATATAGACTAAACCAATGCTCAATTTGAAGAGGGGGAGGAAACACCCTGTTACCTTTAAATGACCTTTTCTCTCAAAGTTGGATGCAAAGTCTTTCACCTGAGATCAGGCACCAAATGACTTTCCTAAAGCTATTGGAAGACAGGGCTGATAAATAACTTTTAAACCACTTTTCCCTTCTCCTTCAGGCAGAATTGGAAGATTTCAGGTAGGGGACTACTGAGTGATTCATGGCACCTACTTCAGCACATATGTACATCATATAAATAAGCACTGACAGTTCATACATATCTTAGCCCCAACACGGTATTCACTAAAAATCCATCCTAAAGGGTTGCAAAAGGCATATGTAACTTTCCATTTAAAGCTAGTAATCAAATGCTAGTCCTGGCAAACCTGGTCACCAGATTTACCATTTAAATGTCCAGTTCTCCCTATCTATACCATTTTCCCTACACAAAAGACAACTAGATTAATAATGGCCACATAGGAGAGGTCTTCTGGCTCATGCACAGGTTTCTCAGTATTCTATTCATTTAGCATATATTAACCGCCTACCATTTGCCCACCTACCTCATGTTAGGTGCTGAGGACACAAAAAAACAAAACAAAACAGTACAAAACAAAAACAGTTCCTGCCCTCAAAGTGTTCATATTCCCCCAGGGGTAAATAACATGTATATAGGTAATACGGACATGGATAAGATGTATAAGTAATTAGGAAGTGGGGAGAATCAGAAAAGGCCTTATAAAGAATGTTACACTTGAGCCGAGGATTTCCAAGAGTTAAAAAGGGAGATCATTCAAGGATGAGGAACAGAGATGGAAGAAGCCATATGTAGGGAACAGCAAGAACTCTATGGTAAAAAGAAAAAGAGATGGGCCTCATAGACACTTGAACATAACTTTGTACTGAGGGCTATTTAAAAAAAAAAAAAAGGAAATCTTATATAGCAAATGCAAGAGTCTTTTAATTCCAGAAACATTTTTGCAAGATAAAACAATTGAAAATCATTGACCTGAAACAAGCTTATCTCTCTATTTCTTTTTTCAATCACCATCAACTCCAACCCTGTTGCTTCAAAGGAAAAGGTCAAAATCAGAAACACATTTTTACTCAGGGAAAAATTAAGGTCATTCGGGCAATAGTATCCTGCCTACACCCAGCAAGAAATCAAAATAGTGCATCCTAACTGAGATGGAGCTAGATTTTTAAAAGGATGGAGCCGTTGTAAGTAGGGGGAAAGAAATAACCATTTATTAAGTGTCTGCTTAATAATCAAGTACTATACTAAGTGCTTTACAAATATTATCTCATATGGTCCTCACGACAACCCTGGAAGGTGGGTGCTATTATGAACCTCATTTTACAGATGAGAAAACTGAGCCAGACAGAGGTAAAGTGACTTGCCCAGAGACACACAGTCAGGGAGTAACTGCGGCTGGCTCTGTACTCAGGTTTTCCTAATTCCAAGTCCCTTCTGGTGGGCCTCGTGCTTGGGATACTTCCAAGGATATGTGTACTCTGACTCTTTGCTAGAGGCAAAGGCAACTAGAGGTTCCTGATTTGTTCCCTGTTTAAAAAGAAAAAAACAACTCTCTCTCTCTCTCTCTCTCTCTCTCTCTCTCTCTCTCTCTCTCTCTCTCTCTCTCTCTCTCTCTCTCTCTCTCTCTCCCTCTCTCCCTCTCCCTCTCTCTCTCCCTCCTCTCTCTGCTCTCCTCCCCTCTCCCTCACCCCCAACTCTTTCATTTTTGCTTAAGACTCTGCCACCTATAAAGCACCCAGCCCTGGATTCAGGAGGACCTGAGTTTAAATCCAGCCTCAGACGTTTGAGCTGTGTTACCCTGGGCAAGTCACTTAACCCTCATTGTCCCACAAAAAATTTTTTAAAAAGAAAGATTCTGCCACCTCCCCCTCAGACTTCCAGCTAGAGAGAAAAGGGATCACTCTCTTTTTCTCCCTCCCAACTGCAGTTATGGTGGCTACACCCACATGGCAATAAGTATGTCTGTCTAGCTGAGCCTGGATCTTAAGTGCTTTGTGTGTCTTTCCCTAAGTACAAGTGACAACAGGGAATCTAAGATGAACATTTTAAACCTTGCCAGCTACCTCATGAGCTTGAGAAGTCTGGAGTCACTGAGAGGCCAATGTGCTGGAAGTAAGAGATGCTTCCCTGCAACAGTTCCTTTTCTTGAAGGAGAGAACCACCAAGAAGATGAACCCAGCATACAGGCCAGCAGACAGTACAGATCTGAGGTAAAAGTGAAATGCCAGTTCAGAAGCTTCTCAAGGCTCCATGGAGTCTTTCCTGTCTCCTGGTAGATTAGAATAAAGAGTCATTTTAAGTAAAATTTTAAGTATTTGCCAATGCTATCTCTTGAGGCATTTGGGTTTTTATATTTTTATGGTGGAGGACAAATAGCTGTCCCATACCTGATATCTACTACTTTGTACACTGATTAGTTTTTCTAAAGGGGGTCCTGTCAATTTCTTTTAGGAAGACCCCATACATGAAGGAAATCTAATCTTAGTTTAAAAGATTCCCCAGAGTTCCATTCTGGAATAGGAAAGTATAATGAGCCAGAGAATATGAGAAAATAGCAATGGCTAATAGCTAGCATTTATATAGCACTTTAACATTTGCAAAGTACTTTATAAATATTATCTCATCTTACCCTCACAAAAACTCTGAGAGGTAGGTAACTAAGGCAGATATGGAGGGGAGGGGGAAGCCCAACCCCATCACTTTTGTTTTGTTTTGTTTTGTTTTGTTGTTTTGTGGGGCAATGAGGGTTAAGTGACTTGCCCAGGGTCACACATCTAGTGTCAAGTGTCTGAGCCTGGATTTGAACTCAGGTCCTCCTGAATCCAAGGCCAGTGCTTTATCCACTGCGCCACCTATCTGCCCCTAACCCCATCGCTTTTGAGGTCAGGAAGGACTGAATCTGGTCCATGTGAGTCTTGAGCAGTAATCCTTGTCCCCAGGGGTTACAGGTTTTACATGTATTTACCTGACAGGTCTTTTGGGCTTTCCTTGACTTCCTACCCAATTCTTCCCCTTTTAAGTTGGGGAGAAAAGACATATCTCTCTCTCTCTCTCTCTCTCTCTCTCTCTCTCTCTCTAACTTTTTCAAATTCTCCCTCAAATTGCACTGCCTCTCTTGGGTAATTTTAGCACTGCTGCCAGCTGGAGGTGAGGTGGAAGATCCAGGGTTCAAAGGTGAAAGACTCTGCTAAGAAATCATTAAAAAGTGGGAGAAGAGGGTGAGAAGTACTGGGGAAGGAATGGTCAGAAAATGCTGACTGGACAAGCCTGAGTAGTCTTTAGGGTGAGAAATAACGAGGAAGAAGCAACTAAAGGTCACTGGTGAGTTAACAAAGCATAAGTCCAAGAAATAAAGGGATTCAAATGGACTAAGATACATCATTTTGGATATTGGCTGTCATGGTGTAGTACTGCTCAGAATACTATAAAACATCTAGTTTTTCAAACCTATTAAAACTCGTAGGCAATGATCTACAAAAGAGCACCAGCTTTTTTTTGTTTGGTTTGGTTTGGTTTTTGGGTGAGGCAATTGGGGTTAAGTGACTTGCCCAGGGTCACACAGCTAGTAAGTATTAAATGTCTGAGGTGGGATTTGAACTCAGCTTTTTTTTTTTTAATGTATTGTTTGCTTCCCCACAATAAATAAGATTGTTGTCCTATTTGTTCAGTAGAAAAAATTTAGAGGAAGCAAATGGGAAATTCTTTTCTCTAATGGGAGAATTCTCAGTTGTACTGACCAATCTTTCCCTAGACTATACCTCCAATCAAAATAAGCTGTCCAGGGAACAGGACAGGGGGGCAGATGCCAATTACCTCAATACACAGGGTGAAACATTCTCCCTTAACTGGTGCAAAAATCACTTTCAAACATGAGAGGTATCTACAACAGTTTACCCCAGAAAATCCCTGCAAGCAAAACATACACTTTTGGAAAATTCACTCAAAATACTGGGAGTTAATTTTATATGTAGTCTCTCTGTGTCTGGAAAGAGTTCATGTAGTTTTCAAAATTCACATAAAGGAATAAAAGGTCTGTCATCTCAAAGTAAATAATGAAAAAAGCAGGGGTTAAGAGGGCCCAATTTCAAATTATATTACAAACCAGCAATCATCAAAACTATTTGGTAGTGTTAAGGAAAACACCAGAAAAGCAAATCAATAAGATAGACTAGATAAATAAGAATCAGAAACAATTCAAACAAGTAGCTCAATTTTCAATATACCTAGGAACACAAACTACTCAGGGAAGGTTTTCCTTTTCAATAATTATTCCTGCAAAACACTAGAAAATAGCCTACTTTAAAAAAAAACAATTTAGACCAGCATCTTATACCATTTACCACAATAAGTTCCAAATGGATGTTTGACCTAAATAAGAAAGGTCACATCCTTTTTTTAAATAGAGGAAAATAGGAAGTACCTCTAATAGCAACATCTAGGGAGATAAATCCTTACCCCAACAAGGGATAGAGGTGATCATGAAGAAAAAAAGACAATCTTGATTATGTAAAATTGAAGAGCTTTTATATGAACAAAATCCATGCAAAAAGAGAAAGGGAAATTGTCTGGTGGGGGGTAAATACTTGCATTAAATATCTCTGATAGGGCAGCTATGTGATGCAGTGGATAAAGCACCAGCCCTGGATTCAGGAGGATCTGAGTTCAAATCCAGCCTCACACACTAGACGCTTACTAGCTGTGTGACCCTGGGCAAGTCACTTAACACTCATTGCCCATTAAAAAAAAAAAAAGACCAAAAAAAAATATCTCTGATAAAGGTCTGTTATCCAAGAAATATCAGGATAGGAATGGAGGTGTGATTACATTGGTAGAGGGAATTTCCTCACCCAGAAGTTATCTATGGTAGTCAGCATCTTCTCTACAAGTGAGAGTTGGAGACAGCTGCCTAGGGTACTGAGAATGTAAGTGATTTGCCCAGGTGTCACATGGCCAGTATTTATCAGCAGAGAGGCTTCAACTCTGGTCTTCCTGGCTAGCTCTCTATCCACTATACCATACTGCTTCTCATATATAAAGAACTTATACAAATATGTAAAGTCAGGTATCATTCTCTGGTAAACAAGTTGTCAACTAATATAAACAAATACTTCTCAAAAGTAGAATTTTGAACTAATAATAACCATAAGAATTATCGCTCCAAATCTTTAGTAATAAGACAAAATTAAAAATGACTCTTAGGTCTCAGCTCACATCCAAAAAATTGGCAAAGGTAACAAAAACTAGAAATGGTTACTGATTGAAGGGCTGAAGGAAAACAGACAGGCACACATATACAATTGATAGAACTACAAATTTATCCAACTACTCTTGGTGGGGGGCAGAGTGAAATTATGAGAAAAAATGTAAATAAACTATTCCATATGCTTTGAACCAGATAACTTATTGCTGGACATATACCTCAAGGAGGTCAAAGATAGAGAGAAAATTTCCACTGTTATGATCTTTGGATGAGCATAGAAAATAGGATATATACCACAGGACTGGAGAAGACCAAATGTCCTGATTTTCATAAAGAGAAAGGGAATAGATTCAGCAAATTATAGGCCAGTGAGCTTGACTCAATTCCTGTAAAAATTCTATGACATATTATTAAAGGGATGATTAGTGAAAATATTTTTTTAAAAAAGGAAGCAGAAAAAAAATTAAAATTAAAAAACAAAAAACAAACAAAAAAAGGAAGCAGAGATTGTAAAGAACAATCACCCTGGCTTCATCAAGAACAGGTCATACTGGAAACAGAAGGGTGCCCATTAATTGGAGAATGGCTAAACAACTTGTGGCAAATGACTAATTGAATTTTTATGCTTTATAAAAATAATGAACATAATAGAGATCCATGAGAATACTTGCATGAAATTAAGTGAATTTAAGCAGAATCAGGAACATATAAACAAAAGTAAAGTGATAAAAATGAAAATCGATGTAAAAAGCTGCAGAAATCAAATGATAATCTCAGGTCTTGATCCTGGAATACAAATGATAAAACAGCTCACTTTTCTGAAAGGAGAGGTGGGGTATACAACGTGGCATAAACTTTCAGACTTGGTGGTTGTGTTCATTTGTATCATAAGATTATAGACTTCACTCTGGATGGGACTTTAAAGGTCATATAGCCCAACCACCTACATTTTGTAGATGAGAGAACTGAAATCAAGAGAGATCAAGTGTTTTCCCTGAGGTTACACAAGTCATGGGATCACAGATAAATCTAGAGCTGGAAGGAACCTCAGAGGCTATGTTGTCCCACTCCCTCTTTTCACAGATAAAGATACCTCCCTCTAGGTCAAATAGGTCAAAGAAATTTTAACTGTTTTTCTTTGTTCCAAAGAAGAGCTTGACCTGAAATGGGAACATTGTGAGATGACCTTGCTGTAAAGTTGTTGGGTTTTTTTAATCAATAAAACTTTTTAAAAGAGGAGATCATGCCAAATTTACATATATATATATTTGGACAGGGTAATTAGACTGGTAGATTAAGGGAATGCTATTCAGAGGTATGTGCTGGAGGCAATTCCTATTTGCTGACAAGAGCTGATAGTTAAATTTCTAATGTGAGCATTTATAACTCAGAAATCAGCCAGTTCCACAAATCAGGACTTAATTTGTTTTATTGATCTTCTAAATCCAAGAAAGTGATGGAGAGAAGAATGCACTGGGGATACAAAGACAAAAGTCAAACAGTTCCTGACCTCAAGAAGCTTACATTCTAGTAACATGTGCATATATAATCATAGATAATATACATTTCTATATAAGTATATAAAACACATATAAAGTCAAATTTGCAGAATATACAACGTTAGCAGGGATAACTAACACATTTAATAATAAAATTTAAAAAAATTCTGATGGGCTTTAATTTAGAGCTTCTGAATTCCTATCATACTGTTTACACCACCCTTTAGGGATTTTCTATATAGTCTTTTGTCAAGTCACTTAATTTTGCAAGTGTATATAGTACATATCCTTAATAAGAAGGTCAGCTCCTTGTGGGCAGGAATTCGGTGTTGTACATCTTTGCTTTGCCTACAGTATTTTAGTTGAGTACTAAGCACATAGCATGTACTCAATAAACATCTTTTAAAAATTGGATAACTGATAAGTTACTTAAACTTTTATTTTTTAAATAATATTTTCCCCAATGACATATAAAACAATTTTTAATATTTGTTGGGGTTTTTTAAAAGTTTTTTAAAGTTCCATATTGTATCCCTCTTCCCTCCTCTCTGAGACAGTAAGCAATCTGATATAGATTATATGTGCAATCATGTAAAACATTTCCATATTAGTCATTTTGCACAAGAAGGCAAGAAACAAAGACAAAGAGACAAAGAAAAGGAATGAAGGAAAGAAAGGAGGGAGGGAGAGATAGAAAGAAAAAGAGAGGAAGAGAGAGAAAGAAAGAAAGAAATTATACATTTTACCTTTTTGTGATGCTCTCTATATCTTGTTTGGTCCTAAATTCTTCCCTTATATCCATAGATCTGATAGGTAAACTATTCCATGCTCTCCTAATTTGCTTATAGTATTACATGTTATGTATAAATCATGTATTCATTTTGACCTTATCTTGGTATAAGGTATGTGATGCTGGTCTATACCTAGTTTGTGCCATACTATTTTCCAGTCTTCCCAGCAGTTTTTGTCCCCAAATTTGGATCTTTGGATTTATCAAACACTAGATTACCATGGTCATTTACTACCATGTATTGTGTACCAAATCTATTCCATTTATCTGCCACTCTATTTCTTAACTAGTATCAGATTGTTTGGGGTTATTTAAACTCTTAATTATCATGACATTGAGTTCTATGTTACTTCAAGTGAAGCTGACAGCATGGTGTGATGAAATAATGGGATTTTAGCAGATATTCAAAGACCCACCTGTAGATTAATCTATACTGATTGAGTCAAGTGAGAGTGATTGACTGCTGATTAAGCCTACTTCAAGTTAATTGGATTGTATCAAGTTAATTGGATTGTAATCACACCTGGCTATCCCTTAAGAAGGTATTGTTCTCAGAAACTAGACTGTGAACTCAACTTGAGACCACCTTCAAAGACAATGGATTTGGATGATGCCAACCAATCACCTTGAAGCAGGGTGTAAGGACCGCCTCTGTTCCAGATCTATTAAAAAAGCTTCCACAAACAGCTTGCAAAAGGGTGTTCCTGATTAAAGCAGGCTCGTGGAGGAGGACTTCAGGAAGAACCCAACCAGGCTGGAACTCTAGGCTAGACTGGAGCTGAAGCTTCTGATTTAAGGTGACCACAATTTAGATTTTATACATCACAATGGCAAAGTACACCAAATTGGTGACAGGAATGGTTGGGTCTAAATCCTGCCTCAATATTTACAAACTGTGTGACTTTGGGCAAGTCTCTGGGTTTCAATTTCCTCTTCCGTAAAATAAGGGGATTAGACTAGATGGCTTCTCAAATCCCATGTGAAAGTCTATTATCCTCTCTGAGCCTGTTTCCTTCTCTGAAAAACAGGAATTATAATACCTGTCCTATTTCCTTCAGAGGATTTTTGTGGAGGCCAAACCATATAACTTATACAAAGCTCTTTCCAAACATGAAGAGCCATCTAATGCTATTATTGTTGTTGTTGTATCAATATAGATGTATTCCAATATTTGGGGTGTAGGATGTATTCAGGGAAAACTAGCACTGGTGTGAGGTGCTGCCAAGCCCCTTTAGGGCCTGCTCATCCACCTTTGGTGTCGACCTCATTCACCCAACTCTCACCTGTGGCTCTAAGAAGCTGTAGCATGTGTAGTGGCCACACCCCAGTAAAACCATCTTGGCAGATGAACTCAACAAGGTTGAGGTGCACAAAGGGGCCTCAAAGCTTTTGGTGAGTAGGGGGGTGTCTACCGCAAGCTTGTGGAGATTTCTTGATGCCCCTTTCTCCCCCTCCCCCACCCTCCTCAAAATGGGTAGATGAGAACAATTTGTTCCAATGGCCATGAAGGCAGCTGAAGCTTAGAGCTTAGATAGATATTGAAGATGCAGCTGCATCCTGGGCCATCACCAGTCCTGTTGACTTTTATCTTGTCACTGAATTTGGATGACTCTGGAAGAAAGATGAAGCTGATGACTGAGCACCTCTGACTCATTAACTCCAATTTATGCTCGAATCAAAAAATATTATCAAAGTATGTATATACATCAGTGTGTAATGCATTCTCTTTGAGGACAGGGACTGTATTACCCAGACTTAGTACAGTGCCTGAAACATAGTAAGTGCTTAATAAATATTTATTGACTGATTGCCTAATAATCAGAATTGAGTTTCAAATATTTGAAGCTGCTACACCCGTTGTGGGGGGAAAAAATTCAATCATAATGTAAGTGAATGTAAAAATGCAAATAAAATTGTTTTACTGTGATTTCTAAATCACACCATAAATTCAGTGATTTCAGATTTTTTGTCAACTGGACACCATGGACTACCAAGACACAGTACTGTGGTTGGTCAGGTTGGTTTTAGTGTTTGTTTTTTTTGTCATCTGCATTTTTATATATAAAAATTCTAGTTTCAACCTTTGTTCACTATATAGTATAGGTCCACTCATCCTGCTGGGCTGTGATTCACCATTGTTGCTCTCTACATCCCATTTGCCAGGGTTCTGAATAGCAGCAACAAGCAGGATAGGAACTAAGTAAATTGTTGTGCCTTCATGGCTGATTAAGTGATAACAGACTGGGAATTGTTCAGCTACCAATATACATAGAATAGGAGTCAATTTCACTTTAAGACTTTGAGTGGGCAAATGGTCTATTGTTGAATATCCAACAAATTAAAAAATTAAGTATTGAGAGCTGAAAGACAACGATGGCATTCTTCATCTTAATTTTTATTATCATTATCATCAGTTTTCACTGAGTAGTAGTATCACGACAGGAATTTAATGCTGCAAAATCTAAAGGATATGATACCTCACCCCAAGGAGGTTATGATTTACTAGAGGCCAGAGAGATTCAATAGATGTTTGACCTATTGGCACTTTTTTCTACAGAAAAAAAAAAGGTTCATAATCTAGAAAGGCAAGATGTAAAAATCATATTGTTATTATTATTATTATTCATAGAACTTATATAGTGCTTTAAAGTTTGCAAAGTGCTTTACAAATATCCTCTTATTTTATCCTCAGGACAGTCCTGGGTGCTTTTTGTTGTTGTTGTTCAATCATTTCAGCCATATCCAACTCTCCATGATCCCACTTGGGGTTTTCTTCCCAAAGATACTGGAGTGGCTTGCCATTTCCTTTTCTAACTCAATTTACAGATGAGAAACTGAGGCAAACAAGGTTAAGTGACTTGCACAGGGTCACAGAGCTAATAAGTATCTGAGGCTGGACTAGAACTCAGGAAGTGAGTCTTCCTGATTCAAGCCCAATGCTCTATCCACTGTGCCACCTAGCTGAC
Organism: Dromiciops gliroides; assembly: GCF_019393635.1. Lineage (NCBI taxonomy): Eukaryota > Metazoa > Chordata > Mammalia > Microbiotheria > Microbiotheriidae > Dromiciops > Dromiciops gliroides. Next base: position 171,614,079 of record NC_057865.1, read on the forward strand.
CCTCGGGTTACAGTAGACCACCTTTAAAGTCCCAATTTAGGAACGTTGATTTCCCCCAATCTTACATACTCAGAGGTTAGAACGGTTGAAGATTCATATTTTTGTAGCCATAAGCCCAAGTTATTATTGTTCACAACAAAGAATCAAACCAGAACCAGAGTCCACAGTCCACAGGCCTGACTTTGTTTTTGTTTTTTTTAAACAATTACCTCCAAGAGTCTGCCGGGTGGGAAAGATGGAGGCAGTGGGAATTCAGGGAAGCCATGAATTGGCTGCAATCTAAAACTTGCTCTGTAGCAAGGAAAAACGAAAGACAAAAGCATCCAGCTTCCTACTGCCCCGTGAACAGCCCACATGGCTCCAGTCCCACTATGCACTGGAGGAACTGTGTGCTGCTCACCGGGCTGTGGTTTGGCCACCCTTCCGTGTGAAACAAGGAGGCCAAAGCCAGATGAACTGCTTAAAGGGGAAGCCTGCCTCCTGAGCCAAGCTAGGACCTTGTCCTGGTGTGAAGCAGCACCCACCCAGCAAGAGCAGGCCCTTTCTGCCACAGGATACACGATAACTGGGAAGGCTTCGAAAAGAACAAAGGACACAAGAATAACAAATGAACCTAAAGAAGCCAGCACAATATGGAAAGAATGTTATTGCACATTTGCTGACAGAGACTGAAGGAGATCTCCAACAAAAACAAGGAAATTTAATCTCTAATTTGCAAAAGCCTCCCCAGTGCTAATTTGTTAACTGCTCATATAGAAAAACAGAAGCAAATATGTTGTTATTGGGCTTCTTTTCAGGCATTTTGCAAACCAAAGTGTATCAGTGATCTGTGCTGACCTACTCACCCAGAGTGACCAGAAAAGCCAAGCAGAGCATGTGCATCTACTGGGCTCACAGCAGGAGCCCTTGCCTTGACGGACTGATCGGTCAAGTCAGCCAGGAAATATCCGCTATTAAAAAGAGACTGATTGGGGCAGCTAGGTGGTACAGTGGATAAAGCACCAGCCCTGGATTCAGGAGGACCTGAGTTCAAATCCAGCCTCAGACACTTGACACTTACTAGCTATGACCCTGAGCAAGTCATTTAACCCTCATTGCCCCACGTATGCATAAATAAACAAATAAATAAAACAGAATCACAATTAAAAAAAGAGAGAGACTGATTTCTAGACAAAAGACCCAAGTTCAAGTCCCAGCTCTGACACTTACTCCTTGAGGGACTTGGGGCAAGTTTGCTCCCCTCCTCTGGGCCTCAATTCCTTCATCAGTAAAATGAGGGATTTGGGTTAAATGATCACTGAGGACCGTTCCAGATCTGAACCCTGTAATTGGCTGTTGACTCCATTAATCAATCTAACTAAAGGCATTTATTAATGTGTTGGCACAGTGCTAGTTGCTGGGGATTGAAAGACAGAAATGAAACAATGCCTGTCCTCAAGGAGCTTGGTTTGACCAGAAAATCAACAAAACCACAGGGAAATATATACAAAATTAATACAAGGCAATGAGGGAGGCATGTCATCAGAGGGTGACAAGCTATGGTCAAAACTTAAGGTGAATTTAAGTCTACCGTTTATTTGTTTGCTTGCTTGTTTATTTATTCGTTCTTTTTTTTTTCTTTCTGATCCTTCAGCCTGATTCTCTACTACCTAGGTGAAAGGGACAACTGTCACATACCCACAGGGGAAAACTGTCACCTAGCTTCTATGGGGGTGGAGGCGGAAGGGGTTGGGGTGTTCCCCTTCCCTCCTGCAGGAGGAAGAAAAGGAGGGCTCTTGCCCTCTGAAGCACCAGAGGACCTGTCATCACATCCAGCTGAGTCAGAAGGAGAGGCTGGAGCTGAGTGTTCGTATGAAAATAATAATTTTGATACCAAGGCTGTCCTCAACACCAAATATGGCCTGCTTGCTGTACCAAATGGGGCAGTAAGCTTAACCCCAGCCTAGTCAGTCTAAATACTCACTACCCAAACAAACAGGCCAGAATGATGAGGAAAGACAAGCGGCAAACTCGCAGGTCGGAGCGGAGAAGAGAGTGGAGGGATGGTTAAGCCTGAAAGTTAGCCATCCCTTAGAATTACTTTTTTTTTAAGATTCCCCATATGGTGACTTCCATTTTCAAGATCATCCCTTAAAGGCCTTAGGGCCCTTAAACTTCCCCAGCTTTGATTGGCCAGTAGCTGCTGGTAAACTCTCAGGGGAAAACAGAATAACAATGATAAACCAAGGACTGGAAGGCCCCTTAGAGTTAAATCCACACCAGTTCCTAGCCGAGGTCTTTAAGGAGGCTTAAGATAGGCTCCCAGAAAGAAGTCAGTCTGTCTAGATGGAGTTAAATTGGGTTTCAGAACTGATGGTTGGGGAGTGTTCACAGGGGTCCATGAGCAGGAGACTGGCTGAACCTCAAGAAAATCAGGCTTCTAGCAAGTCATAATTTTCATTCAAAATTTAAAATACAATCCTCAGTCTTATGTCCTCTGCAGTCCCTTGCAGTTCTAAAACAATGATACTGTGAATCTGCTTATCAGGGACTCTTATAGGAGGATCGATCTGAGAGACAATTTGGGGAGATTATAAAATAACCATGCTGATGGGTTTTTTTCTTCTCTTTTTAAAATCAAATATGCTAGTATGCAATATCAAAATCAATGCTGTTTTTCAAAGCAGTCACTTGGCTTATGGTGGCTCATTGGAATAAATGTATGTTTATAAATGTTATACTTATTATTTTTATTTTATTTATAAATATATGACCTATAATTATAAATATAAGAATTTATAGTATAAACTATAACTACATTATATTCATTCTGTATTGTAGGTATAAACTAGAAATATGTCATATGTATAACATTTGGAGTTATAGACTAGAAATATATCATATTTATCATATTAAGAAAATGTATAGATATACATTGTAAATACATGATATTTATAAGACTTATAAATATATCTAAATCTATGCTATTTATAAGATTTATAGAAATTATAAATGCATCATATGTATAGAAATTATAAATATATCATCTTTATAATATTATTACTATAAATTATAAATATATCATATCTATATATAAGTTATGAATAGACTTCACATAGGTAAACCAATAAACCATAGTTCAAAACATTGACAGTTTTAGGAAAAAATGCAAGAAAATCTCCCCAAAATAGCCAATATATTTCATGTAACTGAATATTATTGTGCCATAAGAAATGGAGGATATAAAAAAAAGAAATGACAGATATAAAGAATTCAGGGAAACTCAAGAGGACTCATGAGAACTGATGCAGAACAAAATGAATAGAAACAGGAGAACATTTCCACATAACAAAGTAAGACAACATTGAAACACATCTGAACTCTGATCAATGTCATGACTGATTGTAACTTGAATGAGAGCCTTTCAGAAGAGGAAGAGTGGGCTGAAGATATTGACTGAGGCATATGTCGCCAGACATTAGAATTGTGATATTTCCTGCTTAGCTGTACTTCTTTATTGTGAGGGAAGGTTTGATTTGGGGGGAAAGGATTTACTTTGGGAAATGAAAGTGAGGCAAAGAAAAAGCATCAATAAAACACTTTATTATTTTTTTTAAAGACCATCAATAAACATTTATTAAGCATCTACTATGAAAGACCTTCCTCTAAGTAGAAAGTGGGGGAGGTTACTGGCATAGAATGTTGTATACAACGTCAGATGAAGTTGCTGATTAATTGTTTTTACTTGCATATATTTCTGTTATAAGGGAAAGGTCTGGAAGCAAGGTATATGAAGTTAAGTATGATATCTTCATTCCTGATTCTACAGACTTTACCATGAAGTCTCTTCTCCCTGAAAACTTACTTCTGTCCTGAACTATTTTTCACATTGGAAGTACCCTCCCCACTTTGACCTCTTTCTCTGATTGACTGGTTCCAACCAGAAGCTCCATTTAAGGAGAGTACCCCGGCCAGCCAAGTCTCAATCCTCTCCAGTCTGCACTTTGGACTTTCTCTACAATCCTGGCCTCCATCGCTCCCCTTGGGTACCTTCATCATTTCAACCTGCTTTTCTGTGCTATCTTCTCCCACTAGAATGTAAGTTTCCTGAGGGCAGGGGTTATCTTTCTGATTCTGATTCCTAGTACTGGCATAGAGTTAAGCCATTAATAAATGTTTATTGATTTGATTCACTTGATAATGGTGCTTTTATGGTGTGTTTTTTAATGAATTAATAAAACTTTTCATATTAAATCAAAAGGTTCTTTAGTGGCTCAGTAGATAAAGCCTGGGCCTGAAATGAGGAAAGACCTGAGTTCAAATCTCAATCTCATATACTTACAGGCTATGCCACTCTAGGCAAGTCATTTCACCTCTGTTTGCCTCAATTTTCTCATATGTAAAACTGGGATAATAAAAGCACCTATATCCTAGGGTTATAAGGATTCAAATGCCTGGCACATAGTAGAAGCTATATAAACATTACCTATTGTTGTTGTTATTGCCCTTAAAATGAAGATTTTCATTTCATTGAGGATATTGAAAAGAATTTGCCACAGACTCCCAGAGCAATTCCAAAAGAGGCTCTCCACACATGTTCTGAGAAATAGCACCATCACCAAAGTATAATATTACTGCTAATAATGACTAGCGTTCATATAGCACTTTGGGATTTACAGAGCATTGAACACATTATCTCATAAGCTTCCTGGGCGAACACTTTGAAGACTGAAAATAGTACTGTTTGTATACATAAATATGCTTATTTTAAAATCACTTTTATTAGGCAAGTCATTTAACATCATCACCAACATCCCCTTCCCTCCCCTCCCCCCAACTCCTGTCAATTCTTCACTTGTTAGATGACTAAGTGACATTTAGAGTTCCCTTCTAGCTCTCAAATGTTATGACTCCATTACATGATACTTTATAATCACAGCACATGATTCAGAGAATGTTGTGGCTAGGGGATAGAGGGTCAGAGAAGCATTTTGGGGGGACTAAGAATACTACCAATGAGGTAGTGGGAGTTCTTAAAGGGGAAAAAGGTGGAATACTGAAGTCCACAATGTAATGGAATATGATCTTAGGAAATCAGTCAACATGAATTAATGAAGCACCTACTATGTGTCAGGCACCATGCTAGGTACTTTGAATACAAAGACAAAAATTAAACACTCCCTGCCCTCAAGAAGTTTAGATTCTGTTTTTAATTTTTTCTGTTCTCTTCCAAATGATGCTAGATAGATAATTACCAATGTCATTGCTATTTAATGTTTCAAAGGCATTAAAGCCAATCAGATGGGCTCAGGTATATTTTTCCTTTATAAAGATCTTGGAGAACATAGGTTCTGGAGGTGGAAAGGACCTAAAAGGCCATCTAGTTCAACTCCTTCAATCTAAATATGGGGAAACTGAGGCCCAGAAAGGTTAGGTGATCTACCCAATGTCACCCAGGAAGTAAATAACATGTTCAGGATTCAACCTCACTATAGCAGATTCCAAATCTGTAAGACCCCAGCATTTTCCCTAAATCTACTAATATACAAACAGTGATGACTCTGATAACTTGAGAATACACTATGAATGAGAATACACTGTAAATAAAGAAATAAAGCACTAACTAGAGCAGTTGTTGTTTTTTATTAAGTGATTGATGTTCTTTATTTAAATCCTTAGCTATCAGTGGCAAGAGGAGAAATTCTTTGCTCCAGGAATTCAAATTCAGACAGTATTCCTGCTTTAATCTGTCAAATGATTTTATAGTACTAAAACTAGTTCTCTGCATGTGTGTGTGTGTGTGTGTGTGTGTCTATCTCTGTCTCTGTCTCTCTCCTCCCCATTTCCACTCCTAATAGGGAGTTGTGTGACTATTCAAGGGACAGCAAAGATAGAGGCACAAAACATGGATGATTTTAATCCCTGCCCTCCCATCACAACTTTCAGCAATCCAGGCTGGCCTCCCCTGACTTTGTTAATGCTAAGGGAACCTGATTTCCCACATAAAGGATGATTAACTAAGATGGGGGTGGGGGAGGGGTAGAGGGCAAGCTGAGCACTCAAGAACAAGAAGTCATTGGCTATAAGCAATACTTTAGATTTTAACAAACAGGGTCAGTGAAAAGGGCAAGAGAAAAGTGATTCAGGTGCTGCAGAGCTTTTTAATTCTTTTTTTTTTAACTTTTTTTTTTTAAGTGAGGCAATTGGGGTTAAGTGACTTGCCCAGGGTCACACAGCCAGTAAGTGTTAAGTGTCCGAGGCCGGATTTGAACTCAGGTACTCCTGACTCCAGGGCCGGTGCTCTATCCACTGCGCCACCTAGCTGCCCCGAGCTTTTTAATTCTTGTTGCAAAGAGATTCACAGCAAATAATCTGCTAGTGAAAAAATATGGGAGTTGTCCCTTAGCAGTAGAGAGACCCTGGAAACTATGACCCCAAATCTGCCAAACTGAAGTAGCAACATCACTACTAGGTCTATAACCCTAAAGAGATCAAAGAAAGAGGAAGAGGACCTATATGTACAAAAACACAACAGCTTTTGTTGTAGTGGCAAAGAACAGGAAACTGATGGGGCATCCATCCCGGAATGGCTTAACAAACTTGTGTATGCATGTGATGGAATACTATTGTGCTAGAGGGAATGGTTTCAGAGAAACCTAAGAAGACTTGTATGAACTCTTGTAGAGTAAAGTGAGCAGAGCCAGGAAAACAATTTATATAATAACAAAACATTTTAAAGACAACAACTTTGAAAGAATGCTGATCAATGCAATGATCAACCATGATTCCAGAGAGCCACAGATGAAGAATGCTACCCAACAGAGAGGAAATGAACTAAATATGCAGAACCAGATGTATATTTTTGGACATGGTCAATATGGGGGTTTGTTTTCTTTTACTCTATATTTTTGTTTTCTTCTTCCCCTCTCCCCCCCCTCCCCAGTGAAAGGGGAGAGGGGAAGGAGAACAAAATATTTATTAATTGGAAAAAAGTTTAATTTTTTTTGTTTTGTTGTGATGCAATTGGGGTTAAGTGACTTGCCCAGGGTCACACAGGTAGTAAGTATTAAGTGTCTGAGGCTGGATTTTAACTCATGTCCTCCTGACTCCAGGGCCAGTGCTCTATTCACTTTGCCACCTAGCTGCCCCCAATTTTTTTTTAAAAGAAAAATATTCCTCTCCCAATTCCTGAACTTGGCACTAAAGACCCTGGGTTTGAATCTTAGTTATGCCACTGATCTAGCAGTGTGACCTTGGATTTAACCCCTCTGGATTTCAGTTTGCTCAGCTGTGCAACAGGTTGATGATACGTGCAGTGAGAGGGTATGTACTGGTCCCATAATTCCACATGACATAATAATATTATGCTATATTCACATATATCTTTTCAGCCATTCCCCAATTGATGAGTATCCTCTTTGCTTCCAATTCTTTGCTATCACAAAAGTGCAAGAGATGTTTTACAAAGAAAGCATTTTGTAAACTGCAAAGTAAAAAATACATTTTAGTATTATTTATTATTTTCTTCTTCCTGCAAAGAGTTATATAAAACTAGAAATTCAAAGTGGAAGAAGCCAGGCATAGGATCTTCATGGCACTATAAAATATAATATTTTAAAATCTCTTTGAGATTTGCTGTACCCTAACTTCCATGGTCATGCATAATAACTATAATAATAACTTTTATATGGTGTTTATTATGTGCTTAGCATTTAAAATGCTAAGCATTTTATAATTATTGTCTCATTTGAGTTTCACAACCACCCCCAGGAGATAGATGCTGTTATTACCTCATTTTACAGATGAGGAAACTAAGGCAAACAGGTTAATTGACTAGTGTCTGGGGCAGAATTTGAACTCAGGACTTCCTGACTCCAGGTCTAGTTTTCTATTCACTGTACCACCTAGCTGTCTCAAGCATATGTTCTTTCTCCACATACAAAAAAAAAAAGTCTGGATCTATCTGATTAGCTTTAATTCATGTATGCCTTTGAAACACTAAATATTAATATTATCAAGAAATATCAAGCATCACTTGTAAGAGAAAAGATAAATTGAAGACAGAACATATGACTGTGTCCCTGAGGGTAAGGGCACATCCAGTTGAAAAACTGTCTTCAGGAATCTAGGAAAACATCTGGGTTTCAGTCCCTGACATAATCATTAAGTACAGACACAGCTAAATGGCACAATGGAAAAAACGCTTGTCCTGGAGTCAAAGAAGACCTCACTTCAAATCCAGCCTCAGACACTTATGAGATGTGTGACCCTGAGTAAGTCATTTAATGGTCTGTCTTCCTCAGTTTTCTCAACTGCAAAATGGGAATAATAATGGCACTTCCCTCCCCAGGTTGTCGTAAAGGATCAAATGAAATCATATCTGTAAAGCACTTAGCACAGCACCTGGTAAGCTGTAGGCACCATATAAAAGCTATTATTATTTCTAGCTGAACAGTGAACCTTAGAATATGGTGAACATGAGGAAATGTTTCCACATTCAGTCTCCATATAAGCTAGTGAGTTCCACAAAGGAAAAGAGCTCAGTTCCACATTATAAACTATACCCTGAGAAATAGCCAGCAATAGGGTAAGTGCATGTTCCACCATTCCCTGAAACTTGCCCTGACTATGGGGCCCCCCTCCCCCTTCCATGAATTCCTAGAGTCCTTCTCAACTGCATCTCTCATTTAACAATTAATGAAATATGAGCCCCCATCTCACCTCTCACAGTGTGTCTCCTTCCGATGCTAAGTCCTTCATTGTTGTTTTACTCTTCCCATATAGTCTGATTCCCCTTTAGCTCCCTCCTGTCTACTTCTTTGGATCCTACACAGTGCCTGACCATGCTAGGCACATAATGGAAGTAGCATGAATAAACACATTACTAGGAGGACAAGGTGAGGGAATGGAAACAGTTCAATGAAAAGTTATCATCATAATTTTTTTTTAAATCAAAAGGCTTGTTCTGCAGATGGTAGAAGGCCAGAAGCAACATTGTATGTAGAGCAAAGGGATCCTGTTTTTAAAAAGTCATTCCCATTCTTTGACTGGGAGTCAAGCTTCATAGACTTATCCCTAGTTCTGTCAGTGACTTTGTATAATGAGAGAAGCCATTCAGGATATCAGTGTCTCCCATATTACAAGGAGAATAATAATCTTTCCATCTATCTACCTCATCCAGGTACTGTGGGGAGTAATGAGTCTTATACTTACAAGTGCTTTGAGATCCTTGGATGAAAGGCATCACATAAAAACAGCACCTTATCTAGTATAGACATAGCAGGACATAAATAACAATCATACTAATAACCTGGGGTTTATTTATGAGCCAACTTAGGTTGCTTTGATTTTCTGCTTGTTTTCAGAAAAGAAAATGGGAATAGCTAATGAATGAAAAGTGCCACCTCAGTATATAAACCAGAAACTTAATGTAGGAAAAATTCATTACAGAAAAAATATTTTGAGTCCTCTCTGACTACTGTTGCTCCAAGAAGTAACTTCCATTCCTCCCAATCATTGTGTGTTTGTTTTCATGTACTCTGCATTTACATATGCTTTATACATTTTGGTATCCTCCTAGTAAAATATAAACTCTTTAAGTACAGAGACAGTCTCATCTTTATATTTGTATCCCCAGTGCCTAGCACAGTGCCTAACATATAGTAGGTGTCTAATAAATGCTTTTTGGTTGACTGAAGAAACTTATGAAGAGGACTGAGACTTAAGCAAAATGGATACAAGGTGACATTTTAAAATAATTCCTTTCTGTATAATGAAGTAAAAGATGGACTGAATGATTTCTCAAGATCCTTCCTGTCCTAGGAATTTAGTTTTCAGTATTTTCTCTATCCTAACTGATCTCAAATATAGAGGACAGTATTCCAAAAGTCTTAGTGCAGTTTAAAGTTCTTAAGGCTGCACTGGTTTTTTATTTTTGTTTTTTTTAAATACCCTATATTACACAGTTGTTCTATTTGGAGAGAGATACAGAATTCTCTTCCCTTTATGATCTCTTTGAATCTCTCCCTGTTCATTACAGTAAAGTTCATTTAGTGTATAGAACCCAGAAAGCAAAGTAGCACCTGAACTGTTATCTAACGAAGTCTTTGCCTGGACTATAGGTAGGCATCTGGGTTCAAAAACCAACTACACACATACAAAATGTCAGTCATCAGACTAGAGAACAGTTCTTCAAAAAAAAAAAAAAGACTGATAGATTTTAGTGGATTCTCAGTTCTGTGTGTGTGTGTGTGTGTGTGAGAGAGAGAGAGAGAGAGAGAGAGAGAGAGAGAGGGACAGAGACAGAGACAGAGACAGAGAGACAGAGAGACAGAGGGATAGAGACAGAGAGACACAAAGAAATCTGGAAATTTTCAAAAAAAAGTCCCTAAAGCTGCATCAATAGGTGCATATAGACCATAATGAAGAAGGTTCACTGTACTCTGCTAATCAGACACACCTAGAGTATTGGGTATGGTTCTCAACACCATATTTTAGGAAGAAAATTAACTAATTTGAGTGCAATGAGATAACAGAATGGTGAGGGTCCTGGAAATCATGTTAAATGGAGCTGGAGATGTTACTGAGGAGGGGAAATTATACCAGTCGAGGTATCTTTAGACTGGCCCAGTGGAAGAAAAATTATATGGATTCTCCTTGGCATCAGAAGGCAGAACTAGGACTAATGAGCTCAAGTTACGAATAACTCATCAAGAGTTAGAGCTGTCCTAAGGTAAAAAGGATGACTTCAGGAGGAATTAGATAATCACTGAACTTCTTCGAGTGGAAGTTTTGATGGTCAACTCCGGGGGATATCATAGAGGGGAATTCATTATTTGGTTAAGACTATTGTTAGGCAAATGCTTGTTTTGTTCCATAAATTAAAAACTAAATAAATAAAAATTAATTTCTTTTAATGGAGTTGGACTACATTACCTCTAAAGTCTTCTATCCCTAAGATTATTGATTCTATAAGTTATAGGCTGGGATACTAATGAATAATTCACAACAAGATAGTACTTAAATACTTATGAAGCACTTTCTTTACAACAACCCTGTGAGGTAGATAGTTCAAAGTGTTATTATTGCCATCTTTCAGATGAGGAAACTGAGGCTCAACTGGGACTTGATATAGGCCCAATCTTTGATATGTTGTTTTATCACTTAGGATCCTTGAATATAGGGGTGGTAATGGGAAAGAAAACATGTTCCTGATCAATTTATTCCCTGAAAATGATAGATATAGCTGTTTTACTCTCAGTGACCAAGAGAAATCTCTGCTTTTTGAAAAAAAAAATTAAAGGTCTCTGGTTGATTTCACAGCTGCCAAAAGCAATTGAATTAAACTGAAGACTGAGATGCCTACAGCTCTTCCTTCAGGTCAGTCATTCCCAAATCCTAACTCAAGGAGAATAGTAGATTCCAAGAGAAATCTTGCTTTGCCTTTAGGAATTCTTTCCTAATCCCTTAACCTTTTTGAGAAGAAATTACATGAAGGTTGAGGTCCCATCCCCTTAAAATGCCACCATCTACTCTCCCCTGCAAACTAGATTATTAAAGATGCAAACTACTTCCTAATGGTTGGGTGACACTAGAACCCACATTTCTAAACAAAGTTAAGGAATCCCTTGGAAATTTTTCTGCATAGATAGTAAGAGATAGTTAGGTCTGATAGGTCAGTGGTGCTAAACTCAAACCTATTGGAAACTCATGTTAAAAAGAAAAAGCAAAAGAGCAAGTAGTTTTATTAATTAAAAAAAAATTTTCAATGTGGTTTACTTCAGACTCTGATATGGAAATGGGTGAAAGTTCAAGGGTGGGGGATGGAGGTGGGGGAGAGCATTTTTTTTAAACTAGTTTGCCCATCCCTAGTTGCAACACCCATCTGCTTCTCCCTTAAAAACATTGCAACACTCCACCTCTGAAACTGACCTAGATTGCCCCTCTTGCCAAAAGTTAGCCTCAGTCTGGTCCAGGTACAACGAGAAAAGGGGGGAGGGGGAATGTGGGGCAGGCGATCAGTGCCTACTCCCTCACCTCATAGCCTACAGATGGCAGCCAAATTACTAACAGGACAAAGTAAAAACCTGGCACTTCTTTGTAAAGTCCCAGAGACAAATGAGAATATTCTGCATCCTTCCCAGGTTTGTGTTGGCAGATGGTTTCCTGGGTCAGAGCTTTAGTCTTTGGGGACTCCGGTTCATCTCTTCTCCCCTGCTCTAGAAGCAACCTCCCCTATCCTCTGCTTTTTGGCTGGTGCCATCATCTGATACCAGCACAGTGGCATTTTATCTAATCAGTCTGGGCATAGTTACAGTGTGTATGAGTGGGAAGGGTATAGTCCCATTATGCCATAGGTAGGAATAGACCGTTGTGTCTATTTTTTAAAGTCTTAAGGCTTCATTGAATTAGGTTTGGGGTTGTTGTTGGTGGTGGTTTTTTTCATTTGGCTTCTCCTCCTCCCTTTATCCTTCCTCAAATGCCTCTATGCCCCTCCAGAAGGCTGCTATGCCACAGCTGCCTCCTACCTTTTTAGCTCCCATTTTCAATCTTATCTCCCCCCACCCCCACCCCTGGGGGCTTTTCTCCCTTAGTGTGCAGCCTGGGGAACAACTAAGGCCCCGCCCTTTTGTGGATTTTCTTTGCCAGCATCCCCTCCTCCCAGTACACACCTACAGCCTCCCACATCTCCTTTCTTGAAATGACCTGGTTACCCATGCACCCCTCTGTTTCCAAAGTGGGGACTCAGCTTTGACCACCCTTCCAAGAGCAAAGATCACACTGTAACCACTTCCTCAAATCATAGCCTCTCCCAAAAAGCTACCCAGAGCCCCAGCAACAAATTCCTCCCCCCACCCACCCACCCATCCCACCACTGTCTTTCCTCTCCTTGGCCAGGCTGACACATGATTCCACTCAGTGTGCTTATCTAGGTTATATGATTGCCTGAGGCCCAGCGTTTCTCTGAGGACAGCAACTGGAATAATCCAGGGCCTTCCCTGATCTCACAGAAGAAACACTAGAGCCCAGGCTCCTAGGCAGTTTCCTACTGAAACAATTTTCCCCCTGAAGAAACCATCGAAGCTCTTCAGACTCCTTTCTCAAAGTCACTGCCAACCAGTTGGCAGAATTTCCATTGGGGAGTGAATCTTGTTTGCCAGACCTCCCTCAGCACCAAAGGAGCCACCCATGATCACAGTTCTATTTCACTACCTCAGCAGTGTCCAGCTCAACTGGATCTAATTGTCTGTGAAACAAATTACATTCCAAATGGCCCAGAGACCAAAGACCCACTGGTGCTTTCTTCACCTAGCTCCCATCTCTCCTTTAGTTTCAACCTATTCCTTGTATTCAGCCAGCCTGGAGTACTCTGAAAAAGGCCAAGAACCTGGGTAGATTTCAGGGGACCATGAACTTGGATAGGGAAAAAAAATTGCATCTTTATTTCAATATAATTGGTTTTCTATATATTTCATTTTGTGCATTTAAAAACCTGATTCTGAGAAAGGGTCCATAGGCTTCACCTGACTGACAAAAGGATCCATGAAGCAAAAACAAAAAAAGTTAAAAAAAAACCTGTTTAAAAGGAGAAGGGAGAAGGTATCAGCTTCTTTTAGTTTGTTTGTTTTTTGGTTTTTTGTGGGGCAATGGGGGTTAAGTGACTTGCCCAGGGTCACACAGCTAGTAAGTGTCAAGTGTCTGAGGCCGGATTTGAACTCAGGTACTTCACTGCGCCACCTAGCTGCCACTCAACTTCTTTTAGACAGATACTTCATCTTCAATTTCTCTGTCTCTAGCAGTTAGCACCCTACCTTACACGCAGTAGGCCCTTGGGAATGATTTGTTGCTTCTCTAAAGGAAGGATTTGGGGAAATAAAGGATAATACCTGGCACTTGTAGAATTTCTTGATAAATGCTTTTTCATTCATTCATTCATTCAGGTGGATATTGTAAGTGTTTGCTTTATGATCTTAAACAAATCCCTTGAGATAATCAGCATTCAGGCCCATTGGGTGTGTCCCAGTAGGCTGGCATACGGGCTCACACTCTATATATGCCTGTTCTTAAGACTTTTCCAGTCATCCATTTCCAAGTCAGCAGAGTGGGGCTCACATTACAATTATTAGGAGGAATTGATACTAGAAATGATTGTAAAGTCCTTTCTAAACACACACACTCTGCTCTGCCTGGGTGGCATTAAAGACATTCTGTTAATTGGCAGATATTCTGTCATCCCAGACCCATCTTGTAAGGCAAAGGCTTGGGATGTATCTCTAATGCCACTCAGGTTACTGGCCCCTACCAGTCAGGAAGGGAATCCTTTTCCAACCTGATCAAATCAGCCTTCAAGAGCTAAGTAAGGGGGGGAAAATACCCACTTCCCTCTATGACATCTCCAATTGCTTATTTTGCTTGGGCCTAGGCAAGGGAATACTGCTGTCAAAGGAGGAATGAGCTTTGATGTGACTAGAGCAAAAAAGTTTATAACAAATGGAGAGCAATGAATTATAAGGTCTTTTAAGCTTAAAACACTACTAATGAGCTAGGAGGGGGGGAGGGAGATCTCAATTTGGTGATGCCATAAGGCTAATGAAGAGCTACCATTTTCCCCACCTAGGCAAATCGACCCATTTCAGCTTAAAACATTTGGTTGACTTACAGTGAGAATGAGATCTAGGCCACTTGCTTTTTTCCTGAATTAACCAGTTGCTAAATGAACTGGTCAATCCAAAGTAGTCCCAATGTTTGTCTATGCCTCAGAAAGGTTGTATGGAGATACCGTGACTATGTAACAAGATGTTTACCCTACAGCAGGTATACTAGGAGTAGTAGACGCTGCTACTTTGAAACCTTAAGACACAACCTTATTCCCACCTGTTAAACGAGGGTACCTCTCTTACCTTCCTTTCACTTGATTCCTAACTCACCTCCAGTCACCTATCTGGGACAGGTGGGCAGAAGACACATCACCCTTAGTGGTGCTCTCCCTTTTTCCTTCCTCTTTCAACAGGGCTACTTAGCTGCTTACACAACAACTTGGTTGAGATGGAAGTCCATAAATCTATTCCTTCCAATGAGATGAAGGGCCATCAGGCCTTATCATCTGCCCTGCCACTATGTTGGTGCCACCCCACAACACTGCCATTTGACCTTTTCTTTATATAACCTCAGGTGCCCTGAGGCTTTGTAACCCACCTCACCCCTGCACTTGGCATGTTGATTTTTCCCCCATTACAGGGTGAGTCCTTTGAGAGAAGGTACTGTTTTGTTTTTTTCTATTTGTATCCCCTGGGGCTTAGCACAGTGCCCGGCACATAAAGTAAGTGCTAAATATTTTTTTCTTTCATTCAAAAGGCATAGAGATTATGGGATCAATAAATATCTCAACAAACATTTGTTATTAAGCAATACCATATGCCAGGCATTGTGCTAGATGCTGGAGATACAAAGCCAAAAGGGAGAAAGTCCCTACCCTCAAGAAACTTGGATTCTACTGGGATGGCTACAATGTTCTCAAGTAAATAAACACAGCATATGTACAAAATAAATACAATGTGACTGGGAAGGGAGGAGGGGGAGGCATTATCAATTGGGAGAATCCTGAAAGGTCTCTTGAAGAAGGTAACATCTAAACTAAGCCTAGAAGAGAGCCAGGGGTTGTAAATGGAAGGCAAGGAACTATCTTTTGCCTCTTTGTGTATACCCAGCACTTAGCACAGTGCCTGGCACATAGTAAGTGCTTAATAAATGTTGATTGATTGATTGATTGAAGTGGCACCAAGAAGTGAAAAAGAGGAAGATTCCAGACACTGAGGGGGCTGGGAACAACTGGTTGGGAGATGAAATATTACGTACAGGGAACAAACAGCAAGTCGTCCAGTTTGGCAGGAACACAGAGCATGTGAAAGGGAGGAATGTGTAATCAACCTGGAAGATGCAAGGAACTAGAATAAGGGCACAACAGTTATTCCAGAAGAGAGAACAGGTTTAAAATTACACAGTTGATGTAGTTTACTTTGTCCTGATGATGTACACAATCTCCAATAGTGGGTGAAATGTGCACAATGAGCCTTGAACCTTAATCAATTATGTTTTTGCAGTTACCCAGAGCTCCACAACCTTCAGAGAGGAACAGACTTTTTCTTCTCCCTGAAACCAGATCTCAGGAGATCTTTATTGATGATTCACTGAGTCTGGATCCTTGAGAGGGCAGATCACGTACTCCAACTCCCCCAGTTACTCTTTTACTTCTGTAAATTATTGGAAAGGGGATAGTGTTTTGGCAAAAGAAGGAGAGAGGTGAGAAAGGAGTGTGTGTGTGTGTGTGTGTGTGTGTGTGTGTGTGTGTGTGTGTGTGTGTGTGTGTTTTGAGGAGTTTGGTGTTTGAAAGGTGTATTGCTGTTTCAGGCTAATATAAGAAAGGGGGTCCAAAGCTCAGGTACCACTGCCGACACGCTATTCAATTCACTTATTGTTTACCCCTGAAATACCAGCACAGTGTGTCTGGAGGAGGAGGAAGTCCCCAGTGCCAAAGGGACGGCCAGGAAGCCGTGGGCAAAGATGAAGAGGCTGCTTGTTCCATTTGAGGAATGTGGACTTTCACTTTCTTTCTCTTCCTTTCTCACTTCTCTTCTTGCTCATGCCTGCTTCTTCTCCTGTCACCTCTTGGGTCTGTCAGGATGCTGACAGAGAGGACAAGAAATGCTGCCTGCTGAGTCATGCTCCCCATTCTCCAGTCATCATTACTTGATGGACACTAGTGACATAGAAATGGACTCTCTTTAGAGAACTGGTTGCTTCATTCAAACCAGGAAGGGAGAATGACAGCCATCTTGCCTTCCTTGCCTGTTATTGTCTCCAAATTATTTCCCATCCTTCCCTGCTATGAGAGTGATTTCGCTTTACTTCCTCCCTCCCCACTATAAATCTTTTCTCAGTTTCCTTCTCAAGTGGCAAAGTAGCCCCAAAAGTGAAGAGAATAAATTGGGGGGGGGAGGTTTATTTTGATCTAACCAGAGAGGTTAAGCCTATTCAAGAACTAGCATGTATTCCACCTTTGGGGAAAACATACTCAGCCTGGGTACTCTGGGATCACTGAGATGACAAATTATTGGAAATTTGAGATCACATTTATTAGCATTTATCATGCTATTTTTATGATCTGTATATACTGGCAAATGCAAAGGAAGAGGAGGAGGAGGTGAATGACAGTCCTTGAAGGGAAAACAGCTGTACAGAAGACATAGACATAGTCTAAGTATTATGTCTAATTATGGCAAATGAATCACAATTTTAAGCATCTTAAACGTAGGCATAAAAAGAAATAATTAACCTTCAAGCAGGAAGCTGTGTTGACTGATTGCATAGTCTGACGGCAAGGGAGAAGACAGCTTAGCCCTTTGCGAACATGAGGAAGGCAAGGGCCTTCAGAGGAGGATGCAATATTCTGGTTCCTTTAGTAGAAGCCTTGTGGGGACAGAGGACACTGGTAGGGTTATCATATTGTTTCACTCTACTGGGATGTTTGAAGTGATATTTTTTGAAAGACGGTATAATTCAACACTCCATCTTGCCCTATGATGAAGTGGGCTCGATGGTCTTGGATCTAGAACATAAAAATTTAAGTAGTAGCTCTCGTGCACACAAGCTAAGCAACACCTCTAAACTCCCCAAACTTCAGTGTCCCCCTCTCTAAAATGGGAATGATAATAAATAATATTTGCACCACCTGCCTTATAGATTGGTGAAAAAAAGTGTTTTGCCAACTCTAAAGCAGTATATACATGTGAGTTATTTTTATCAGTCTCGGAATCCATCCAAAAGTGGGTAGTGAAACATTAAATGGCACAGAGTAGGCACTTAATAGAATTAGTTGAATTAGATTGAAATGACTGCATAAGATAATAGTGTTTTTAGTTAATAATGAGGCCCATAGCATAAATCCCATAGCATAATCCCAAGGGTCCATTCATATTTTGATTGATCATCAATCACTCCAAAAACTGCCTTGGTATCTATAATTCCTCATCTGACTTTTCTATTTATATCCCCAGGACTTAGCATAGTACTTTGCACATCATGAGAGCTTAATAAATTCTTTCATCCATTTTTTTCCCAAGTGGCCATGTCATTTCAATCGGACCTAGAATAGAAGCTTCTAGAATATTGTGCCTGGAGTCAGAGAGACCTGAATTCAAATCTGTCCTCAGTCACTAATTAGCAGCATGACCCTAAGCAAATCACTCAACCTCTCTTTGCTTTAGTTTCCTCAACTATAAAAATGGGGATAATAATAGCACCTACTTCCCAGGGTTGCTATGAGTATAAAATGAAATCATATTTATAAAGTGCTTAGCACAGTACCTGGTAGAGAGTAGGCACTACGCAAATGTTAGCTGCTGTTATTATTAGCACTCTTATTAGTATTATTGTATAACCATAAAGTATTAATTGATGACAGTGCATTGTGACAACGAAAAATCACTAACCTTGAAGTAAGGGAGCCTAAGTCTTGGGTCTGGCTCAATCAATTACTAGTTATTTAACCTTAGAAAAAGAACTTAATTAATTTCATCGAACTTCACTTTCCCTGTTAGTTATAAAGAGGGAGATATAATACATGCCCTATGTACTGTTTCATCAAGGGAAATAACATAAGGGGGAGTGATTTGAAAACTTTGAAGCATTCTGCAAATGTTTTTATTATTCTCACTAGCATTTCTATAACATTTTAGAGGTGTAATAGATGGTGATCTGGCTTCAGTCAGGAAGTCTGGGGTTCAAGTCCCACTTCTGACATATATTGATTATGTGATCCTGAAAGAGTCACAACCTCTTTGTGCCTTAGTTCCCTCATCTGTAAAATGAGGAAAGCTCAGACGACAGTGATATCTAAGGAACTTTTCAACTCTATCTATGATCCTATGAAGTTATTTAATCTCTCAGTGCTCAAGGCAACTAATTCTCTTATATTGAACATTGTAGAGAAAGTGCCAACCTTCACCGGTAAAGGAATCTTCTTTGTTTGATGGTTTCCTGTTCCAATGCAATCAAAGATCTGACCCCTAATCCTACACAATAATATTTTAAGGTTTATAGAGCATGTATTTATGCTATCTGGTATGGAATGGAAATGGTATTATCTTCCATGATTAATCTCAGAAAGTGTTCAAGGAGGACCAGCACTTGAGGTGTGAGGGTTTGCCAAGCCCTTTACAGAGCTGCTCACCCACCTTTTGTGTCTACCTGGCACTCAGCTTTAACCTGAGGATTCAAGAAGCTGTAGCATGTGCAATGGCTACATTCTGGTAAAACTATCTTGGCAGATGAACTAAACCAGATTATGGGTGGGCTTCAAACCCATCGATGAGTTAGGCAGGGTGTCTACTCCAATTTGTTCTAATGGCCACAAAGGCAGCTGAAGCAGGTGCAGTAGAATGCTTAGAGCTTGGTCCAACACAGAAGATGCCAAGGTCATCCACCAAATACCAGGCCATCATCAACACTCTTGATTTTTGTCTTGCCACTGGACTTCATTGACTCTGGAAAACAGAGTGAAGGTGAAGACTTTGTGTGACTCTGCCTTACTTCAATATAATCCATGCACAAGTCAAACATCACCTCTTGAGGTCATTGGTTCTCTTCCAAAATGAAGAACAAACAATATCTCAGGAATTTATCTCAGTCTCTAAAGACCCACTGCCACTTTCTATACCCATCATTCACCATCAGCAGTCAACATCTGGGGGTCTGCTGCCTATCCACTTTCCTTGCTATTCTACTTTTGGTTTCTGCTGTTCTTTTTTTGTATCATGGCTCATAATTTGAGAATATGTGTTCTCTCTTTTACCCCAGTAACAGTATCTGAGACTTGGGTATTATATTTTATTACCATATCATTTCCCCCCTACAGTTCCCTGGTCACTTCCCCTCTTTAAATGTAGTTTGGCACTTTGACAAATCCCAATAGTCTAGTAACCTGTTGATAACTTTTACATTTCAAATCTTGTGTTCTCACTTGATAACTTTGTTTAAGCAAACACATACTTCTCAATTTATTTCTGTGGCCTTTCTTCAAAGAAAGACATTCTTACTTTTGTTCAGAGCTGTGATTTCATTGGCATAGAGAACTCCCAGTGAGGAAATTTCCTCCACCAATACACATCTACTCTACAACTTACTGTTTTTTAAAGTTGCCTCAAACGCTGAGAGGATAAGCAATTTGCTACTGTTCACAAGACCAGTAGTATCAGAGATGGGACTTGAACCCAGGTTTTTCTGATTCTGAGACTGGCTCTCTATTCATTATGCCACTTGTCAGTCAGTCAGTGAAAGTGTCAGGAATTGCGTTAAGCACTAGAAAGTCAAAAGTATTGTCTTTGCTATCGAGAAGCCCACATTCCAATGGGGGAGACAACATGCAAACAACTATGTACAAACAAGTGACAGACAGCATTAATGGAAGGCAATCTCAGAAGGAAAGCCCTAGCAAAGGGAGAGATTGGAACAGAGACCTGGAAAGGCCCCAAGGCAAAGGCTGAGGCTCAAAGGAAGCCAGGGACAGTGGGAGACCAAGGAGAGGCAGGGAAGCATTGCAGGCCTAAGGGGCAGCCAGTGAAAAGATGCAGAATTGGGGATACAGAATGTTGTCTGTGAGGAACAAAAAATAGGCCCATGTGGCTTGTTGGAGAAGGACACATGAAAAAATAAATCAAAGTTAAGTTCATGGCTTTCAGTGTGTAAAATCACAGAATTTTAGAACAGGAAGAGATGACTTAATCATTTATAAGAGAGGCAGGTAACTTAATTTATATGGCTTTTGGGTGTAATTAGTAAGTAAGGATCTGTGAAGAACAATAAACCAACAATCCTTATTTCTAGATCAATTACATGAAATGTTTCCAGTGTTTAAAACAATCTTTTAATTCCAATGTTAGTTTTACCAATTTTCACTCACCAAATCAAAAAGTATTTTAAAAACAACCCTAAAAGAATCATCTCTTAGTGTTCACAGTTGTGACTTTTTAAATGAAATCTATAAAAAGCAAACTAGAATTTTTTGTGTCATCAACAAATGACAGCAATGGATGTCATTCTGCCCAAATGGAAAATATGTCTAAGCTAACTTATGTTGGATTTCCTGGAGTATGCATGTAAAATAGTCACAGCCTCTCTTTTTTTTCTTTTTTTATGGTATCGAAGAATAGGAAATTAAGAGATCTCCCATTAATTAGGGAATGGCTATACAGAGTATTGTATATGAATGGAATGGAATACTATTGCTCTATAAGAAATGACAAAAGGGATGGTGTCAAAGAAATCTGGGAAGACATACAAAACAATAAGAAGGAAAGGGAACAGAACAAGGAAAACAATTTACAGGATAAACTACAGCAATGTAGAAACAATTCGGAAAGACCTAAGAACTCTGATCAACAATAACTCCAGAGAACCCATGATGAAGTACGTTTCCCACATCCTGACAGATGGAATCAAGGTACACAATGAAGCAGATGGTTTTTTGATATAGCCAATGTGGGAATGTGTTTTGCTTGAATATATATATATATGTATATATATATACACACACATATATATGTGTGTGTGTGTGTATATATATACATATATATATATGTGTGTGTGTGTGTATATATATATATATATATGTTACAAAGGTTTTGTTTTTCTTTTTTTTCCAGTAGGACAAGGGAGGTGAAATGGAGGGGAAAATAGATTTTGTAAATTGAAAGACAAAGTAAATATTAAAAAACAAATCTCGTAAATTCCATGGGGGTAAAAGGATTCACTGTGTATATTTTATCATAGAACATATATGTCCCTACATAACTTTGTATTTCTGATCTCATGTGTCCTTTGACAAAAAAGAGAATTGGACATGATGGTGATACCAAAAATAGTCAATTTGTAAGCTAGGAGATCTAAGATGCTTTACAGTACACAATAACTATATATTCTTTTTTTTCTTTTATGCTATAACTGTCTAATGGGCATAACCTCTTCTCTGGGCATTAATGTCAAAATATAATTGTCCTCCAATGATGAAATTGATAACAAAATTTTATAGTAGTGAGGTATCAATACTCTGTCTGGATTTTAAGAACTCAGTTTCTCTAACACATAACTAAGGCTAATGCTACATCCTTAGCAGCAGCAGAAGCCCAAAGACCATTCCAACCCATAACAGTTCCAACCCAGGTGATATGGCCAAGAGAGACCACTAAGTTCTTGTCACACCGACTGTACTACTGGGTAGATGAATTCTTAATGGATTTAGCTGAAAGTCATGGTCAGAGTATTTCTCTTAAGCCACTGTGAAAGTCAGTATTTGGCCTTAATACTCCCAGAGTGCTTCTAGATTGAGGTTACTGGAGTTTCCATTCGTGGTTTGCATGAAGACGGTCTGGTTATGTTTCACGTCTGCTTAGAGTTTGAAGTAGGAAGAAAAAAAGGAACTGGAATGTTTCTCACCTCATCAACCCTAACCACATCCCCCTTGCCAAACACCCTGTGGCAAAGAGAAAGAGGAAGAAAACAGAAGGAAAATAAATGATGGAGGAAAGAAGAGAAAGTTGAGGAAGAGACAGGAAAGAGAAAGGGAAGAGAAGGAGGTCAGGAAAATCAAGGAAGTGAAATCCAAAGAGGTTGATACCAAGGGTGTCAAACCCTGGTAAATGTTTAACAACCAGCTCTCTGGGGGAGGAAAAAGCATATACACCACAAACTTTTAAGTTTAGTCTATCATTAACATTTTTCTCATCTTTCTTAAGCCTAAAACAATCAACAAAACAACAAATCAAGCCCTGATTTGTAGTGTTTGCTGGTTTCCAAATTTTAACAGTAGGCTCTTGGGATCCATTAAGAGTTGCTTAAAAAAAAAGAGTTGCTTCCAGAATGCCCCTTAAGTACCCCAAAGTGGAAGGGCATCCTTAAAACCTTGAAAATATCTAGAATAACATCCTCCCCAACTTGAGTGATGCTCTTGCTCTAAAATACAAATGTACATCATTTTACAGAGGGGAAGGTGGATGCTTAGAGAGGCAAAGATACACAAGAAGTATGTGGGAAGTAGGTAGGAAGGAAGGCAGTTTGCTGAATCTTAGTCTTCCACTCCTTCTACCAGCTATCCTGCCTTCAAATAATGATTGACATTTCACTTCTGAATGGCACAATAAAACTGTATTAGGTAGATCACTTTTAAAATAAGTATTAACTTTGCAATTTTAGAGGGGCAGCTAGGTGGTGCAGTGGATAGAGCACCGGCCCTGGAGTCAGGAGTACCTGGGTTCAAATCCGGCCTCAGACACTTAACACTTATTAGCTGTGTGACCCTGGGCAAGTCACTTAATCCCAATTGCCTCACTAAAAAAAAAAAAAATTTAAAAAAAAACTTTGCAATTTTTATAGTTTCAATGACCTAGATTTCAGTTGAATATTACATTGGGGAGTGGAATAGATAGGAAGAGAGAGTAAAGAGGAATGAATCATTAGCAAAGGAAAGAAGGCAAAAACAAGACTAAGACATTTACTTTCATAGTACTTAATATTTCAACATATATTGTCATATTCCCACACGACCAGTACATATTATATTCATTCTATGCCACAAGTTCTCAGAATGATTACTCTTATCCCAACCATTTATTTCCCTTTTTTATTTCAGGAAACAATGGAGACAGGGAAAAGTTGCAAAACTTGCCTAAGGCCACTCTAGTGGTTGAGTTGGATTTACAGCCCAAACTTCCTTATACTTTTTTCTGACCATTGGCCAATTTCATCTTTTCTGATGCCACAGGAAGACATTCATCCTGAATCTCTAGAATATTGAAAGAACCAGTTGAGGATAGAGCACTGGCCCTGGATTCAGGAGGACCTGAGTTCAAATCCGGCCTCAGACACTTAACACTTACTAGCTGTGTGACCCTGGGCAAGTCACTTAACCCCAACTGCCTTACTAAAAAAAAAAAAAACCAAAACAAGAAAGAACCAGTTGAAAAGGGAACAGTTCCATTCACCAAGCAGTTATCTTATCTATATGATACCACTGCTTCAACTGATTTTTGACCTTGAATTGACTAAAGTTCTTTTTTCAACATGTAGGTCATAGTCATGGTGAGGTATGAAGCATTGATCCTAGAATAGCTATTCAAAATGGAAAGTGGTGAGGTCTGGACTCTTTTAAGTGTTCACTGGGCATGGATCTGGTTCCCTGTGGGAGTCATGGCAGGAAAACAGAAACGTTGCTCGTGAATTATTTCAGCAGCATGTCACAGAAAGTGGTATATATGAGTAGCAATACATGGTCATATTTTCAGGCACAAGAACTCATGGAAATTCGGGAACATGGAGAGCTCTGAAGTCAAGGATAATAAGAATAACCCAACAGAAATAAGTCAGGATGGTGTCATGACTACAAGTCCCAGATTCTCCTTCGGGTCAAGGAGAAAGTTCGAGGAAACAGGCATTTGTCAAGCACCATGAGAGTGCTTTACAAATTATCTCATTGGATCCTCAAAACCACCCTGGGACCTAGGTGCTACCATGAGACCCATTTTGTATTTAAAGGAAACTAAGGCAGATAGTGCTTAAGTGTCTTGCCCAGGATCACGCAGCTAATAAGTTCCTTAGGCCAAATTGAATTCAAGTCTTCCTGCCTGGACAGCTAGGTGGTACAGTGGATAGAGTGCCAGGCCTGATGTCAGGAAGATGAGTCTTCCTGAATCCAAATCTGGCTTCAGACATTAACTAGCTGTATGACCCTGGACAAGTCACTTAACCCTGTTTGCCTCGGTTTCCTAATTTGCAAAATAAGCTGGAGAAGCAAACCATTCTAGCATCCCTGCCCAAAAAAGCCCAATTGAGATCACAGAACCACTAAACAACACCAAGAGCAACAACTTCCTTACTCCAGGCCCAGCACTCTATTGATCACCTGAATATAAGAATTGGGGAGGAAGATGACTTCAAATGTTATGAAAGCTTAAGCCAGGCTTTTAGTCAGAAATGGAGCCCATTTCTTAGTCTCATGCACACTATTCCTCTTTTGGGCACTGCTCTCCATTATTTTGTTCTTTTCCCCCTACTCCACTGTAGAACCACACCTACAGAATAGGGTGTAGGGGAAGGAAAAATTACAACTTACCTATGATCTGAGATAACAAACTGACTTAAACCCACAAAAGAGAAGGCCTACATCCATAGGTTCATTTGAAGACAAGGAAATTCACCTCCTTACTACCAAAGCCATGAGAAATGATGGACTCTTTTTTGTAAATGGTTTTTGAGAATGCATTCTTGTATACTCTAGATATAGAAGGAGAGAAATAACCTAAATATGCCTAGTGAAATCCATACCAACAAATGAAACAGAGACTGAAAAATTATTTAGCCCTGGAAACAATCCAAATCATGATTGCCCAAGTCCCAAAAGAATAAAAAAAAAATTCAAGTCTCACTTGGCACCTATGTGTAGACCACACCTTACACTGCACCTACCTAGGCCTCACCATACTTGCACAAGGGAATTCCAGAATGTTTAATAAACCATTTCAAAATAAAATTCCTTAAGCTTCAAACATCATTTTAAAAGTCTCTTGAACAAAGCAGATACTAAATTTCTGAAAAATACTATAACTTAGCAGAAAATCAATAAGCCAATGAGTTAAGACCTCATTCCAAAAGAAATACTAAGCAGATAAGTTTCTACCACATGTCCCTAAGGTCTCTGTCTCTATAAAATTTTGCCAAAAGGATGACTACTAATCAAAGAACTAGAAAGCTATAAGGGGATGCCAAGGGATCTAGCTTGTCCATCCTCCTGCCTCCAAACTGGCTCTAATGTTCAAAGATCATCCTTTTTTGACATCATCTGAATCAAAATGGTTTGCCATCCCTGCCTCTATCATGACACATGGAAGATCCATGACCAATGTCATGAACATATACTCTATTCTTCTGTACAACTCATTCAAGTCTTAATTGCATTTATGTCCAAGCCCATAGTATAAGCAACTCAACCGAAAAAAAAAAAAAAGGAAATACTGCCTAATGGAAAAAGACAAGTGAAAAAATGTTGGGTTTTTGTTTTTGTTTTCAGGGAAAAAGCTCATTTCTGGTCACATCCTTAGCAAGCTACTCCGTTTGGAGTGGTTAAAACACTGAATTGAGTAAGATGTGTTTCATTCTAGCTAAATCACTTAGCTGCTGTGTGAAACTGAGCCAATCATTTAATAGCTCTATGTATCCATTTCCTCACCTGTAAAAATAAGGATAATAATAGTTGCTCTCTATTTATCCCACAGAAAAGTCTGAAGGAATATCAAGATAGTGCCTGTAAGGTGCTTTGATCTTTTCTGAGATAAATGCTGTGTAAATTCACAGTGGAGTGTTATTATCAGCTTACAAAACAAAACCTGAATGAGCATAGATGGCAAAGAGGACTGGCCAACACAAAGTGAATAAAGAAACCACGGGAGAGAGCCAAGAGATGGGATGAATGTAATCAAAGAGACACAAATACAAGATATTTTTCTTCTCATCCTCCGCACTTCTGATAGTCTGATGGTCCACTCAGAACAAAGCAATGAAGAAAAATCTGTATTATTTTGAGGAGGAAGGGACAGAATGCAAACAATCAAAAAATGGCGGCAGAGCATCATCAATCATGGTAAACAAGTTTGGGAAATCTGAAGTCAAGATGCTAAGGTCATAGAATATCAGAGCTGACAGAGACCATATTTCTAAGACCCTCTCTGAGGAAACTGAGGTCCTGAGAAAGGAAGTATCATCACCCTAGGATCACACACACAGAGCTAGGAAATGACAAAGTAATGACAAGAACTCATCATGTCTGCTAGCTTCCAGTCCTATGCCCATTCTACTACACCATGTATAAATCCACCCAGGTGAAGCCCTCAACACATTTTTTAATAATAAAAATAAATTATCTATAGATAGGACTTTAAGGCTTGAAAAGCATTTTGCATATGGTGTCTCTTTTGATCTTTGCAATTCCCCTGACCACAGTAGGGGGAAATGATGGCTTCCCTCCTCTATGTGGCTTTCTAAGCTATATTAGTACATCTCATAGACCTTATTCTATATCACACTTGATCCACTGCTGAGAAATAATCACCAGCTTAAGACGAATAATAATGAGAAAAGAACTTATGTGAAAATAGGCCCTAAAATCCCATCTTATCCAGGAGGCTTCCCCTGACTCATTAGCAGAGAAGTAATGAATTTCTCTTGGCTACACCCTATTTAATCACACAACTTCCATGACTCTTTCTCTGGTTCACCATTACACAACAAGCACTTACCCGTTTGCTTCTACATAATACGAATAATTTCCTAATGTATTTGTCTTAGATGCACTTGTCTTAGATACATTTGTCCTGCCATACATGTTCTTCATGTATATCCAAGTCAACAATGACTATCTTAGATGATAAACTCTGTTGGGTAGAAATATTTAAATTCAATCTGTACAATATCTGCTCCGGGTAAGCAGATAAGTACTTAGCAGGTAAATCATTTTGGACTATAATCATTGTCATGAAGATATAATTCTCTAATCCTTTTATAAAGCCAAAATATTTCCTCTTCACCTACCAGGAAGTCTACTATGCTGGTGCCATGCCTGTATGACCACATCAGAATTAGATGCCCCCAAAGGTTCAAAAGTTACAGCTCAGTGCCCCCTAAGATGACCCCATTACTAGTTGGACAGATATTCTTACTTTATTGTAATCATTGTATTTATTGTTCTCTTGGTTCTGCCTGCTTTGTTCTATATCACATCAACAAATCCACCCAAGTTTCTCTTTATTCCTTATATCCATCATTGCTCTTAGGACAATAATATTCCATTATATTCACTGACCATACTATACTTAGCCATTCGCCAAATCAATGGCACCCATTGATGATAATGACGAAAATTACTGGCATTTATATAGTGATTTAAGATTTGCAAAACCTTTTCTCAGTATTGTATCATTTGATCCTCTCAACAACTCTGTGTCAGTGCTATTATTATTTCCATTTTACAGATGAGGAAATTGAAGCAAACAGAGGTTAAGTGACTTGTCCAAGGTCACAAAGCTAGTAAATATCTGAGACCAGATTTGAATGCAGTTCTTCTCAACTCCTGACCTAGCACACCATTCACTTGAGCTGCCTCTAATTTTGTTTTTAGATGGTTGTGGTTGAGATTACAAATCTCAAAGAAATATTTGAAAACTGCTGCATGATATTCCTTGATAGATATGGCATAAAAATCCATTTCAATACACTATTTTTTTTGGTGCAGCAATTGGGGTTAAGTGACTTGCCCAGGGTCACACAGCTAGTAAGTGTCAAATGTCTGAGGTCAGATTTGAACTCAGGTCCTCCTGAATCCAGGGCCAGTACTCTTTCCACTGCACCACCTAGCTGCCCCTCAATACACTAATTTGTATAAAGGAACTCAAAATGCAGCAACCTTTCTGTGTGCCCACTCTCATAGCCCTAGTACATATTTAATACCGTACTAAGCATTCCAAGTCCATACCCATTCAGCACAAGCAAATCAACCATTTTCAGATCAGTAACCAAGCAGGCAATTGTATCACATATGCTTGATTAGATTTGACTATCAACACAGATGAAACTACAATTTACTGAAACAAATCAAGCACTGACTGTTCAAACTATCTCTCTGTGACCTGCCTGAAGGAACTCTAGAATGCCCCCCCCCATGGTGTTTGAATTAATCAGATCAGATTTAAGGGATTTAAATGGTCCATATACACATCACATTTCAGGGGAAGTACTTGTATCAACTTTTTCCATTTATAGCCTTGTTTTTAAGCAACTTATACAAATACCAACTATGTGAAAGAAGTTTTTCTTTTATTTTTTGTGAGGCACTAAAGTTCGGGTAGCACAGTAGATAAGAGTGTTGGGCTTGAGTCAAGAAGATCTCAATTTAAATGCAACCTCAAACACTTACTAGCTATATGATCATGAACAAGTCACTTATCCTATGTTTGCCTCAGTTTCCTCAACTGTAAAATGGGGATAATTATAATACCTACTTCCCAAGGTTGTTGAAAAGAACAAATGAGATAATAATTATAAAATCCCCAGCACATAGAAGGCATTTAATAAATGTTTATTGTCAATACTCAATCCTACCTGACTCTTCATCAGCCCATGGATCATACTGTACATGGGGTTTTCTTGACAAAGATACTGGAGTGGTTTACCATTACCTTCACCACTATATCAAGGCAAGCACAGGCTAAGTGACTTATCCAGGGTCACATAGCTAGTAAGTATCTAAGGTCCTCCTGACTCCAGACCCAGAACTCTATCCATGAACCACCTAGATCCCTGTTTCTAAGTATGAGAAAGGAAATGGGGTTTTTTTGAAATAAATATCAGAAGAAAAATAGTATGAGTAGTATTATTCCCATTTTCCAGATGAGGAAATGGACACTAAGAGAGTTTAAGTGGTTTGCCATTGTCCCATATAGGATAAAAAGCGGCCAAGACAGAACTCAAATTCAGGCCCTTTGACTCCAAAGTCAGTTTTTCTTCTACCATACCATATTGCCTTTCAATCATCTTTCCTCCTGGCAGAATATTTGGATATAAGCACATCAGCCATCCTATTCCTTTGTGTTAAAACACATTAGTTGAAGGAGATGCCCCTAAAAATTCTTAGCTATTGGGGCAGCTAGGTGGTGCAGTGATAGAGCACTGGCCCTGGATTCAGGAGGACCTGAGTTCAAATCTGACCTCAGACACTTGACATTTACTAGCTGTGTGACCCTGGGCAAGTCACTTAACCCCAATAGCCTCACCAAAATAAAATAAAATAAAATTCTTAGCTACATTTGAGCGTTAAGTGCACTCACATCTGTGGAAATTTGAGAATGTGTTGTCTGACTTCCTAGTAAGTGCCACTGATCTAAAAGCATTAGAAAGGATAGCTGATTTAAGTGTACTGAGGATAGAGGCAGTAACTGTGGAAGGCTGGGAGACAAAGAAGGAACATCATATTGGGGAAACAATTTTAGATAGAGTGGAAATACCATCAAAATAGTTTCCACTTTTAAAAAATTCACTCATATTTAAGAGTTTTTTCCTTTGACACCTTTTTATACAATTTAGAAATCTCAGTGACCACAAAATATTACAAGAGCTGGGATAAACTTTGGGTAGAAGGAGGAGGAAGCATATTTTAGGACTAGAACATACTCTCAATAAAAGTGTACTACTGTAGTTTAACCAAATAATGAAATCAAGCCTGAAAAAAATCCAAGGAGTAAAACATGGAGGAATGTTCTTGTGGTTATCGTTATTATCATATGAGATCACAGATTCCCTTACTTAAGTCTTATCAGCTGAAATTTGGGAAGCTAAGCCCCATTAGAATGTAAGTTTCCTGAGGGCAGAGACTGTTTTTGTTTTTGTTTTATATCCCCAGCACCTAGAACAGGCCTGAAACATATTAAGCACTTAATAGATGCTTGTTGGTTGATTGATTGATGGACTGATTAATACTACGAATGGAAAAATTTCTTTCACAGAAAAAAAAAATGTTAACTTTGAAGGTGCAGAATGTTCCCAGAGTTGAGATTCCATATTCACCAATGCATAGCATATGGAAATCAAGCTGAACAAATCCCTTTATGTTAGGTACACAGAGGAAATATCAGCCATTAAGAGAGCACCAACCATGACATAAATTCTCTCAACCAAAAATTACATATGTCTGATTCAGTAGTACATGCCATACCCTGAAAAGGTGATACTATGTGTCTTAGGGCTGCTTGTCTGACTCACACTTTTGAACTCTTTTGAGAGGTTCCTCACCACTGCTTGCAATACCAAGGAATTCATCTGGTTCCACTATGCTCAATGTGCTGAATCTCCCTAATTTTAATTCTCTAGTAGAAGATGAGTCATGATTTTGAGGTGGAAATCTTCAGACAAAGGAGAGATTTGAGAAGAAAAGCTCATGGAATTTCCATTGCCTTCTGTATAAGAATTTGTGGAGAATGAATAAGTGTTTATATAAGCAAATTTTAAAAAAAATAAATGGATAAATAAATAAAGCCAACTAGAGATAAAAGACTTCACACAATCCCAGGACGTAATTGCTGTTTGTTTTTCTGAATGGCCCCAATGTAATATACTAAATGACTATCTGTTGGGTTTAGAGAAGAATACTGGCCGGGCATTAACAATGGGATACTGAAACTTCAAAGGCCTGAAGTGTGGTCTGTTACTAACATTGTTGTTTTTTTCTTTTTATTATCATGAACTTGACAATCATTAACAAACAAACATTTCCTTACACAAAGAAAAACAGAAAAGGAGGACTGAATATGAAACCATGACTATCCACTTTGGACAGCTTGAGGGTTTTTTTGTGAATTTTAAATTTACCATGGTAATTCCAATAATACCCTTCTTATTTGTGTCCCCTCGTGAACTTCCCTTCTGCTCTTGTCTATTTTTTTTTAATGATCTGTTGATGCTTTTTTTTTTTTCAGGGCAATGAGGATTAAGTGACTTGCCCAGGGTCACACAGCTTCCATTGATGCTTTTTTTAATTTTATTTTTTATGTGTGTCACCATCACTATTCCCTATTCTTCCCCAACTCTTCAATTATTTTTGAGTTTATTTGTTTGGATTGAGGCCAACACAATCATTTAATTCAGTTACTCCACTTCTACAAAAATAGCTCAAGTCCATTCATTGACATCTTGTAAACAAAAATAGTCCAGCTTATTTTTTTCAACTGGAGCTGTTTTAACATTCAATCAACCAACAATCAATCCATAAGCATTTATTGAGTGCCTCTTATGTGCTAAGCACTAGTGTTATGAAGACAAAAACAAAGTGGATCCTATCTTCAAGCAGTTTAAATTCTAGCTGAAGAGATACATGCACATATATAGGAAGATACAAAATAGATTCAAGGTACCTTGTCTGGAAAGGCACTAGGAGCTGAAGCAATCCCCGCCCCCCCCAAAAAAAAGCCTCATAGAGAACAATATTTGACCTGAGTCTTAAAGGTGTTAACCTGGAAATTAATGAAACAATCAATATAGGAGAAATAAGGTCTTCAATCAGGGCAGAGGAGCTATAACTCAGAGTATCACAAAGCAAGATGCTAGGAATACCCAAAGATGGGCACTAAGGACAGGGTTTATATGGGGTAACAGAACAGAAGGAGCTAAGAGACTGCCCTTGGGAAAAGTAAGTTTCTCACAGACAGAAACTACTTCATGTAAATTAATCTTTTTACATAATAACCTAAAGTCCAGGAAGTAAGCTTGGGCATCTTGGGGAGGGGATAGTTTGTTTGGGGGAGATCCATAAGTCAATCAGGAGTCTGGAATTGACAAAGATTGGTTAGCCCCAGGCAATTCACTGGCCTGGGAATGGAGAGTTAGGTGGGGATCAGTCAGTTCTCAGTAAATTATCTTTATCAAAGGTAACCAGGGATTCCAAGGAGCAGAAGTGAGGAGAGAGTATATTGCAGGCAATGGGGCATCAAGGATAGCCAATACAGATACAAAGAGATGGGAGATGGGAGTCCTAAGTATTGGCCATTCTTTCTAACTTTGGGTCTATTATTTGCAATAAACATTTATTAAGTACTCACTATATGTCAGGTGTTGTGCCAGGTGCTAAAAATAGACAAAGATTGAAATAATTCTTATGGCAAGGAATATTTCTTCAGCACTTGTGAAGAACAGCAAGAAGGTGTGTTTGACTGGCCTATACAGTACAAGAAGGAGAGGAATGGGTATAAGGATGAAAAGGTAGGATAAGGACAGCTTGTGAAAAGCTTTAAATGACAGACACTATGTACACAATTTCTCTTTTGTTTTCTTTACGCTACCTTTAGCTATGAGATTAAATGCCTGAATGATGAAATTATTTTGTTTTCATTTTTCATTGAGTTCTAGCATCTTATAGATACTACTTCCATAGAAAATCAGAAGTCTGTGTCAAGGGCCAGAATAAGCATTAATTTAGTTGTCAGAAGGATAACAGTTTGCCTTAGATGTCTTTCTCAAATGTCTTCCCCACACAAATGTCTCAAAAAGGTGAGGAGTCAAAAAAACAAAACAAAACATGAATATCATGCCTGGTATCACAAAATGGAAAGGTGTTAAATCAAATAGAAACAGACTTTTCCAATGTTAAGGAGGTGTGTGGTAGAGTGTAGAGTATATTGGCTCTAAAGGTTGAAGTTCAAATCCCATCTCTGATGTCTACTACTTATGGGATCTTTGACAAATAATTTAAACCTCCCTGGACCTCAGTTTCCTCTTTTATAAAATGCTGGTCTTAGCACTCAGCGCAGTGCCTGGCACATAGTAGGCGCTTTATAAATGTTTATTGACTGGTTGACTAGATGGTCCTTTAGGTCTCTTTCAGTTCTTCATCTATGTATTTTCCCTTTCAGCACCAATTAGTATATTTCCCCCCTATGTTTTTTCTCCTTTCATCTCTTCATTTTGTGAAAAGCCCTACTCTGAGACCAGAGAAGGCCAATTCCAAAGGTAGGTCTGAGTGCAAGCTCCCTCTGCCAAGCAGCAGGATGACAGAATGACAGTGTAGATTCCTAAAAGGGCTATTTCCCTTTTGTGGCATTAAATGTGTTTTTAAAGCCATTGATTACCGTAGAAGAGTACTTTTGTGAGTTCTTCTCAATAATGCTGATAAGTAAAAAATGACAAGGTGCAACAAAAGAATAGAATGACCTCCCTCCTGTGAGTCTAGCACTTCCCCATCTGATTCTGCCCACTTGGCCTCCAAAAGACTAAAGAACCATATGTCTAAGAGAAACAATTGCATAGGAAATGCATCCAAATAACCTGACATCTCTCTGAGTCTGGAGATTCTTTCAAGGTTAGGGTTTGGATCTGATAGATTGATGACCAGGTTGTGGAAGGCCAATCTGTGGAAAAGGCAAATGAACAATGACCTGGGAAGTCCTAAAGTAGAGGGAAAAGGTGTTGGGGAGAATAGATGGTTCACCTATATTTCAGTACTTTAAAAGATCCATGATTTTTTTCACTATGAATATCTGTTAGCTCACATTTCTTCAGGGTTTGACATGATTATCACATCTTATCTTCACAACTCTTTCAAAGGCACATTATCATCCCTATTCTACAAATAAGGTAGACTCAGAGTAGCCAATGTCTTGCCCAAGGTCTCATTGCCACTAAGTGACAGAAATGGAACACAGCTCTTTGGGCTCCAAATCTCATTCTCCTTCTACTATTCCACAACTGCCTCTATACTAAACAGGCCCAACCTTTCACCACCTGGCATCATGGTCCAGGAGTGTCTACAGCCAAAAGCATAAGCACCTGATGGCCAACTCTCTGCTGATGAGCCTTTCTGATCTTAACTAAGCTGATTCTCAGAAAAGAGCTAGCTGGTTTGCCAATGGGACTGTCAGACTCAAAGCCTCTCCAGCTTGCCAGGACTTGTCAGAACTTGAAAGCTGTTGACATAGCCACTGAAAACCCAAGGTCTCCAACTGCTCCAGAATTCTGGAAGAAAAGTAACTAAACTCTCCATTCCATTTGAACCAGCAACTCCAATATTGAGTAGTATATTAGTGCTAGGACATCAAAGGTAGGAACAAAGGGCCAGTATATGCCAATTCCTATTATTCATCATATATTTTCTATATAATAACATGTTATTATCTTTTATTAATATGTTCATAATATATTATTCATAATATATAATATATTTGTAGCATTCTTTGTGATAACAAAGAGCTGGAAACAAAGTGGGTACCCATTGATTGGGAAATTACTAAAAAGCTATAGTATATGAACCTAGTGGAAACTTTTGGTTCAGTAAGAAATTATGGACCCCATACCAATAAAATAGGAAAGGGAAGGAAAGGGAAGGGAAGGGAAGGGAAGGGAAGGGAAGGGAAGGGAAGGGAAGGGAAGGGAAGGGAGGGAGGGAGGAAGGAAGGAAGGGAGGGAGGGAGGGAGGGAGGGAGGGAGGGAGGGGAGGGAGGAAGAGAGGAAGGAAGGAGGGAGGAATAAGGAAAAGAGGAAGAGAGAAAGAAATGAAGCCTATGAGAAAAAAAGAGAAACATGGGGAGATTTGTGTAAACATCTGATATATAGTAAAATAAGCAAAACCTGAAGAATAATATATACTGTTACTACAAGAATGTAAATTTTTTAAATCACTTAAAGAAAATCAAACTCTAAGTAAATGAAAAAAAGCCAAAGACAGTCCTGGAGAATAGATGATGACATAAACATCCCATCTCATGGCACAGAAGTGAGGACCATCAGAGCATGCTTTGTCAGATATGGTCATCATATTGGGTGACTTTCCTGAACTGTCTTTCCTTGTTATAAGGGAGTCTGGGGGCGGCTAGGTGGCGAAGTGGATTAAGCACCGGCCCTGGATTCAGGAGGACCTGAGTTCAAATCTGACCTCAGACACTTGACACTTACTAGCTGTGTGACCCTGGGCAAGTCACTTAACCCCCATTGCCCCACAAAAAAAAAAAATAAATAAATAAGGGAGTCTGAAGTTTTTCTTCTTTCCCAGAAATGATTGTGATATAAAGACAAGAAGCATCAATAAAATATATTTCAAAAAATGTAAACTTTTTCAAAACACCAAGTCACCCTTCCCACCACAATGAGGTATCAGAGTCAGAGCTTAGTGGAGGGCTTCTACTAGCTAACACAAAGAATGATTTTCATCTCTTATATATATAGTCAGTCCATTAATTGCAACCTCTCTCCATCTCCAGGCAAAGGGGTAGAGTTACCTTTTCCTTCCTGCTTTCCCACACTCCCCTCAGGCTACCCTTCTTTGATTTCTTTTCCTGTTCAAGCCTTCCTTGATATTTATTTTAACCTTATTTCACCTCTGCTTCCTCATAGACAGGACTCTGAGTCACGGCCTTGAATTCAACTGAAGGGAGATTTTAGTCTGGTTTGGAGAACATCTGATCCATAGCTTACAGTTATAAGGCAGACAGGTCCTGGATTGCTTAGGGAACCTAGGCAATAAAGGCAAAGCTTTATCCTGAAGTAGCATTTTTTTAATGAAAGATAAAGTAATGATTGTATAGAGTAAAACATGCTCATGACAGTGAAAGCTTAGTTATTTGGCCTGCCTGGTAGGTTGGGTTACTGGGCAGACCCAAATTCTGGTTAATTGTATGTTTATTTTTATTACCCTCTCATTTCTTCTCTTATTCTCCTTCCTCTGACCTATATGTGGAAAAAAAATTCAATTGATTGACAAAACACAATGGGGGGAGACTATATTCCTTCCCCTAAAACCAGCTACTTCACTTAATGTTTCAAAAGCTCCATAATTATATCTATCAAATAGCATTTATTAAGTACCTATTAGTCTAATACGTACAATGTCTCCATCCATATATAGCTTAGTAAATGGTTTCATGTATAGGTTTGGGGATTTGGAGGTTCTTTAGGGCGTGGCCACCTATGATTTCATCTAGGTGAGGAGAGAACTTCTGGGGTGGGAACTCCCTCCACTGATCAGTAACTTCTAGTTCTAAAGAGTTTCCTGGGGCACTAGGAGATTAAGTGACCAGTCCATAATAACATAGTTAATAACAACAAGAATTGTATGAGTTGAACCGAGGTCTTCCTGGCTCTGAGGCCAGCCCTCTGTATGTTATACCATCTTCAATGTCTTCATTCAACTCTTCTTATAATATTCCTCACCACCCTCTGGCTCCCACCATTTCCCAAGGCCACCACCAGATCTGCTTCCCTATTATTGACAGAAATCAGGAAAGGCACATGCTCCATCTTTTTGTTTCTCTTTCTTCCTCAGTTTACCATTTTAGGATCACTAGGCTCACCCAAAATCAATCTCTCAGCTTTACTTCTGACATTTTGGATATCCCGCAACAGAAAAATTCACTTTGGCAAACTAGCAAAAGCTAAATGACATAAATGACTGCGGTCACAAAGTCAATGTCTGGAGGCAGCTAGGGGACACAGTGGATAAAGCACTGGCCCTGGATTCAAGAGGACCTGAGTTCAAATCTGGCCTCAGACACTTGACACTTACTAGCTGTGTGACCCTGGACAAGTCACTTAACCCTCATTGCCCTGCAAAAAAAAAAAAAGTCAATGTCTGTATTTATATAGGTACTTCTTGTCTACCTCATTAGAATGTAAGCTCCTTGGGAGATCCTGAAAGTCCATTCTTTGTACTCCCAGCATCATTTAGTGCAGTGTCTGGCACAGAGCAAGAAGTTAATGAATGCTTGTTTATTAAGCTACCTTGTTCTCCTGCTGATATGACTGAAGTCTGTGGAGTAGCGCAATGCTGGCAAACACAGGCTCAGGAAAAAGCTTTTCAAGGGTCATTTCAGCACCCATGAAATGGATCTTTCAGTGGTTCACCCAATTAAACAAGGAATGGTGGTCGAAAGTCAACACGTTGCTCTCAGACACAGGACAAATGTCTTAGAAAATTCTTGCCATTCAGAGCTGCCCAATCATCAGCACATATTTCTTAAGCACTTTCTATGATCCGGTCAAGTCCACAAGCATTTATCAAGCACTTACTATGTTCCAGACACTGTGCAAAATTCTGGGCATACCAAGAACAACAACAACAAAAAAGGAAAAGAAAAAGAAAAGTCCATGGCCCAATTACTAAGAGCTGATGATAAAAAGAAAGGCAAAGATCCTACTTTGTACCCACCAGATCATGGGAATAATACAGCCAGATTGCTAGTTGGCATGTTGGTTATAGTCAGAACTACAATGGTATCTGATTGTCTTCAAACCTTCAACTTCAATTCTGGATAACTGAAAATATTCTCAGCACATGCTTTTGCTCTGGTCCATATGGACTGCCATATTCTCATCTTTCTTTCCTTAATGCCTAAAGGAGACCCTGGTCAATTTCTCTGGATTTGGCCACTTTTCATAAAACAGCTACTATATATAGGAATCAGAGAATTCTGACTTTGGAATTCCATAAAACTGGAAGAATGGTCCAGATGAGAATTCTGGTTTTATCCTTTGACTTTTGGAGAGAGAGTAGAAGGTTTAGCATTGTGAAGGTGAGCATTCCCAACAACATGAAAAGAGAAGAAAAGCATCCTTGGATGGAAAATAGAGGGATTGGGCCTAAGGATCCCTTTCAGCTCTAACATTCCAGGATTCAATCTTACTCTTCCATATACAATAAGTAGCTAATGGGAGGACTTGAGGTATTCCAGAGTGGACTGTGAAAGTGCTAGAAAATATTGGCAGGCAATGATCTTGCAGAGGCCAAGGGAGAATGGTCCAAATGACCTTAGAGATCTTTTCTTTATGAGTCCAGGAAGGGATTACTACTCCTCAAGGACCTTAAAGGGGTAGAGTAGAGCCCAGTTCTGTTTGTGTGGGGCCTAAAACTGAGACATGCCTGGTAAAAAGGGAAGGGAAGGGAAAGACAGCGAAGCAGACAAACCTAGTAATAAAGAAAATTAACTCAGGAAGTAATATGGCTAGCCTTCCAAGCTGCTGATACCAATCACAGGATAGAGGAGACGTGTGTCAAGTACAAAGGAAAATAAAAAGCAAAGGAGGGAGAGGAGAGGAGAGGAGAGGACATGGTACCAAAAAGGCTTAGAGATACAGGGACCCTTCCCTACACAATGTTTTGCCTTTCTGTTAAAAAAGAAGAAAGATCAAAATAAAAGAAATACAATACAATTGTTTGTTGACTAGGACTAGCTAAATGCATGGGAGAAAAAAAGAGTGTCAATGTTAGTCAATATTAGATCTTCTACTTCCTAGTGGTCAATCAATAATCAATCAACATTTATTAAGCATCTACTATTTGCCAGGCACTGTGCTAAGTGCTAGTGACCTCAACTAAGTCATTTCATCTGAACCTCAGTTTCCCATGTGGAAAATGGTTGTATCAAATGATTTCTAAGGTCCCTTCCATTTTTAACATTTTATATGTAATTCAGTTTCACTCTCTCAGAGTTAGGCCTTCTACATCTTCCCTTCCTCACCCCACCAGGGATCCAGATGATAACTCTGAGGCGTTAGGATATATCTGTTTTTACTACTCCACTGGCTTTGTCCTTCACCATTTGTTAGGGGTCAGCACCTAGCACCCCAGTTCCATGTAACCACTTAATAACAGTTAGCTTTTACAAAAGGGCATTTATTTTGGATATAACAAGAACAAAGTACAAATATTTCGCCCAATTCCTTGGAGGCACACTCTCCCCTACACCACTTTGGTCACTGAAGGAGTAGGCTCAAAACTTAGTTCCTACTGGTCCCATCAAGTTCATGTCCAAAGGCATCATCTCTGCCATGATGAATTCTTGTGATCAGCTCCCACTGGACAGGGGTCCCAAAGACCTCAAGGTCCCTCTTTGCTCCTTGGGTCATGTATGCTGCAATGGCTGCAAACCCATCTCAGACTCCAACTTCCAGATTCCTGTGGTTCACTCTCCTGAACTTTTGGGATTCTCCAGGTAGAAGACGCCATTTTCCCCTACCTAGAACAAAAAACAACAAAGGATTGGCACTTGTTTCTTGGAGCTATATAACTTGAGAAAGAGAAAAAGACTGAAGGCCATTCCCTTTAGAGCACATTTTCTTATCTGACACTCGGGAGTCACCAAAATCCCCCATGAGCATCTGAGGTAAAAAAAGCCAATGGCTGATGCTGACAAACTTTTTTAAATACAATTCTGGAATGCAATTCCTAGCCTACTGAAGAAGAAAAAAAAGCTCCTCTCAACCACATGGAACCAGTTTCACAATGTCTACACAGTCTCTCCAAAGCATGACTCTTACTCTCCTAGAATTCTCCTGGAAGCAAATTCTCTCATGTCCTCCTTGTAGAGAGGTTGCATTAGTCCAGCAAGTCCAGGCATCCACCATGCCCCCCCCTTAAATATGGTTTTATACTAGACCAGAACCAGAGATTTGACACCTTTAAGGGTCTTTGTGTCCTCTGGGAAGACTCTCACAAAAGACCCCTGGCTTGTCCAACCTGAGTGGAAACATTCATATACAAATGAGGGTTAAATCATAAGGGCAGTCTCTGACTTCAATAAAGCAAACCAGGAAATTTCTAGTAACAGTTCCATGCTATATTCCTGTTTCTATTATCCGGCTTCAAGTCCATATCTACTTTAATTAATGCTCTGAACCCCCATTTCATCTGAACTTCTTCCATGTGACCATCAACTATATGACATCACATTATTAGGGTGAAAAGAACAGTTTAGTTAAACAGAAATTTCACTTTAAAGACATCCTTGGGGCAGCTAGGTGGCACAGTAGATAAAACACCGACCTTGGATTCAGGAGGACTTGAATTCAAATCTGGCCTCGGACATTTGACACTTACTAGCTGTGCTACCCTGGGCAAGTCACTTAACCCTCATTGCTCCCCCCCCCAAAAAAAAACCATCCTTATTCTACCTTTCCTTGAAGAGAATGCCTGACTATGCTCCCTCCCCTGGAGCAGGCAGAGTCTCTAGTCCCAAAGCCTTATGGAGATTGAGGCAGATCTTGTGAGAAGTCCCTTACATGCTTAAGATATGAGGCCACTAGACAATTTTCAGAGTTGGCTCCTTCCCCATTTCTAAAAGACAAAAGATATATCAGGTCCTCACAAACCATTGGGCAAGTAACCTGACACTTTTCTTAGCAGTCTGGTCCTTCCTGGGGAGTGGGACAACACAGTATTTGCCGACAGACAAATGTGGTTTATACTTCTCATGTATAATAAATATGTGGTTGTTAATAGCCAGAGTTTAACTTGGGGTTGAAATGGAGCAGAATTCTTAAGGAGTTCAGAATTATCCACTTTTTTTTCTATGGCCCAGAGAAAACAACTAAGTTTGCTTACATTCCACACACAATGGGTAGCCCAGTTTCCTACATCATTGAAGTCCTGAAAACAGACTCTCAAAACATTTTTTTAGGATGAGCAAAAGGGGAATCAAAGAGGAAATTTATCTTAGTTTGACTTGGAATTAAGATCTTGCTGTTGCCTTGTCCATTTTTTTCCGATTTCCTGCTGTAATACCTGTTTTAAAAGTGTCTCCTGTGAGGTTTCATTCTATTACTATAGCTTTAAGAGCCAACTGAAAAGTTTGAAGAGCCTGATAAAGGTAATGTTTTGAGAGAAGCAAAAGGTGTTTCCTATATTGGCAAGGGAAAAGCTAGAAAAGACAGAGGAAACAAAGTTGGAGAAAACATTTTTGTGATAGAATCATTTTATCCTTTTTTCTGCATAAAGGATGAATTTTAAAAAAATTTATATATTAAAACAATTTAAACATTTTTAAAAGAAAACTTTGAGTTCCAAATTCTCTCCCTCTACCCACCACTCTTCCCGAGAGGGTAAGCAATTTGATACAGGTTATTTATGTGTAATCATGCAAAACATATTTCCATAGTAGTCATGTGTGAAAGAGAAAATAGATGACCAAAAAAAACACACCAAAACCCCAAACTCAAATAAAAGTGAAAAATAGCATGCTTTTATCTGCATTCAGACTCTAGCAGTTTCTTTCTCTGGCTATAGATAACATTTTCATCATGAATCCTTTCATTGTATTGCTAAGAATAGCTAAATCATTCACAGTTGATTTATCGTACAATATTGCTGTTGTTGTGTACAGTGTTGTGGTTCTGCTCACTTCATTTGCATCAGTTCATACAAGTTCATTTCCAGGTTTTTCTGAAATCATCCTACTTGTTAATTTTTATAGCACAATAGTATTCCATACAAGTATACACACAACTGGAAAATTAATTCGTATGATGAGATTTTATTATCCTGAATGAAATAAATAAATGATGTAGAACGTGTTCCTCAGGAATGGAATCATCTGCCATTTACAGTGAGTCTTTGAGGTAACTGCTTATTATTCTCATAATATTATATTATAGCTAATCATATTACATTGTTATGAATAATCATTATAAATGTAAAATATAAATAATTATCTGTGTCTGGTTTATTCTTGATTTCATTTTTTGTTTTGTTTTGGGTTTTTGGGCAAGGAGGCTTAAGTGACTTGCCCAGGGTCACACAGCTAGTAAGTGTCAAGTGTCTGAGGCCAGATTTGAACTCAAGTCCTCCTGAATCCAGGACCGGTGCTTTATCCACTGTGCCACCTAGCTGCTCCCTATTCTTGATTTCATTGTTCATGAGTTCAGTAACATTGATATTTATTTAATCCTAGGAAATTAAGTAATTTATTATATAGGGAGATATGAGTAACCACTATTTGCAAAAGGAAATTTTTCCAGTTTAGCAAGTAAATATTATTTGATGAACTGGAAGTGGCTCTGAGTTTAGTTTATTCATTCATGACTAATATTTATATAGTGTTTGCAAAGCACGTCACATATATTATCATGCTATTATTATCCTTATTTTACAGATGGGGAAACTGAGGCAGATAGCAGTTAACTGATTTGTCCAACAACATACACCTTATAAACAACCAAGGCAGGAATAAGAGCTATGTTGAAATTTTATTAATGAATGATGAAACATTCAAACATACCCCTAGACTATTTCACGATGATAAGATTAAATATGGGAATATGTTAGGTAAGAGGCTGAACTATAAGCAAGGCTGGTAAACCCAGGCCCTTTAAATGGGTCATCTGGCCCTTTTGTCCATGGTTCCTTATTCACAATTTGGCCCACTTTGTACAAATCTATCCTGTAATTGTCAAATATACAGAATCAGCATAAACTAACCAGCCTGTGCACAAACAAGCTAGCAAAGCTATATCCTGGGGTGAGGAAACTGCAGATTGAATAGCAATGCACCTGTTCAGACCTTGTGGTTTGTTGATCTGCCCATTGGTAATACCTCCTTTCCAGTTTTGAGGGACATCTCCTTTTTCCAAACAGGAAAGAAAACTCTTAAGAGCAAGCATTTTGGGGGCAGCTAGGTGACTCAGTGGATAAAGCACCAGCATTGGATTCAGGAGGACCTGAGTTCAAATCCAGCCTCAGACACTTTACACTTACTAGCTGTGTGACCCTGGGCAAGTCACTTAACCCCAATTGCCTCACCAAAAAAAAAAAAAAACAGCATTTTTAAAACTTCAATAGTCTATGTCATTGTATATCATTAAAGGTAATTAATTAAAAGATCATATAATTAAGTCGGACAGAGCAATCATCATCTGGAACATATGGCAAATTTTAAAAGGCATACTTGGAACAAAGAGAAACCAGGACTCAAAGGCAGTAGATTGGCAACCTTTGTTGCCTCAGTTGTATTATAAATGCATGAAGCCTTTTGCAATGTGCCTTATGCTAATGGATTCCTTCCCCTGATAATTTGAAATTTATCCTCTATGTAGTTTGTTTGTAGTTATTTTCATGCTGTCTCTCCCATTAGATTGTGAGCTCTTTGAGGGCATGCCCTATCTTTTGCCTTTCTTTGTATCCCTACTGCTTAGGTAGTGCCTGGTGCATAGTAGATACTTAAATCTTGTTCCTCCCCTCACATATGAACCTGAACTTTTTTTTTTTTTTGGTGAGGCAATTGGGGTTAAGTGACTTGCCCAGGATCACACAGCTAGTAAGTGTCAAGTGTCTGAGGCCGGATTTGAACTCAGGTCCTCCTGAATCCAGGGCTGGTACTCTATCCACTGTGTCACCTAGCTGCCCCGGACCTGAACTTTTAAACTTTGATCATAACACAGAGTAGACTATCAAATGCCTATGATAATATGTTTCTGATATCATATGAACTCTTCCTGAGATCAAATCTGGCCCAGACCTTACTAGCTATGTGACCCTATGCAAGTCACTTAACCATGTTTGCCTCAGTTTCCTCATCTGTAAAATGAGCTGGAGAAGGAAATGGCCAACCACTCCAGTATCTTGACCAAGAAAATCCCAAATGGGGTCACAAAGACTCAGATAGAACTGAAAAAAATGACTCAACAACAACAAATGATCATATTACAAAAATGTATACATAGTGGGTGCTTTTTTGGGTGGGGTGTTATTTTATATACTATAAGTCCTCATTATTCCTTGATTCTTTCATTGAACTTGAGTCAAGGAGATTCTTCCTCTAGGAACCTCTGGCCCTAGAGACCATGAAACAAACATTGGAAAAAGATCAACAAGGATTCACTGATTCTTATTATATCTCAGGCACTATACTAGGGGCTGCTAAGGATACAAACACAAAAATGAAACCGTCTCTGTCCCTTACTAGAAGGACACAGAATGTTCAGATAAGTAAATACAGAATGTATGCAGTGGTTGGGAGTGGGGCACTTACAACTACAGGGTTCTGAAGAGGCATACTGAAGGAGATGGCCCCTGGGCCGATCCTTGATGAGAGGAACCATCAATATGTCCCATTCATTGCTTGTCAAGTCTTTATTAAATGCCTACTATGTGCCAGACATTGTGCTGAGCACTGAAGAGTTAAGGAAAGGACCTGCCCTCAAAGAGTTTACAACCCAGGAGAGGAGAGAACATGCAAAGACATAAGTACAAACAAACTATAAACTGGATAAACTGAAGATAATGTCAGAGGGGAGGCATAAGGATTAAGGGAGATCTAAAAAAGCTTCTGGCATAAAGTGAGATTTTAGCTGGAACTTGAAAGAAGACAGGACAACTGGAGGCAGAGATGGGATGGGGGCATGGTCCAGGCATGGGGGACAGCCAGAGGAAATGCAAAGTTGGGAGATGGAGTAACAGCCAGGAGGCCAGTGTCACTGGACTGTACAATATGTGGAGGGGAAAATGGTAT
Organism: Dromiciops gliroides; assembly: GCF_019393635.1. NCBI lineage: Eukaryota > Metazoa > Chordata > Mammalia > Microbiotheria > Microbiotheriidae > Dromiciops > Dromiciops gliroides. The sequence goes on from NC_057865.1 coordinate 171,658,907, forward strand.
AAGGAAACTGGAAAGGGTGAGGGACCCAAGTTATGAAGAACTTTAAAAGTCAAACTGAATTGGATATTTGATTCTGAGAGTAATAGGGAGCCGGTGGAGTTTATTGATTGTCACAGAATCCCAGAAGGTCAAGGTTAGAACCCTCCATCCCAATCCCTACCTGAACTAGAATCCCTATTATACCAAACTCTATCAGTGGTCATCTAGTCTTTGCTTGAAGACCTCCAATGAAGGGAAACCCAGTACCATAACAACCAATAGAAAGACAACATGGGGGAGAGCAGTGGTATCAGACTCAAATAGAACTGGGCAAAGGGGTTAGAGAGGATTAAACCATGCATAAGGATCCCTACTGCTACTTATTGGGGCAGCTAGGTGGCACAGTGGATAGAGTGTCAGACCTAGAGTAAGGAAGAGTCATCTTTCTAAGTTCAAATCAGGCCTCAGATGCTTCCTAGCTGTGTGACCCTGGGCAAGTCACTTTTTTTTTTTTTGGTGAGGCAATTGGGGTTAAGTGACTTGCCCAGAGTCACACAGCTAGTAAGTGTTAAGTGTCTGAGGCTGGATTTGAACTCAGGTCCTCCTGAATCCAGGGCCGGTGCTCATCCACTGTGCCACCTAGCTGCTCCTGAGCAAGTCACTTTTACTCTGACTGCCTCAGTTTCTTCAACTGTAAAATGAGCTGGAGAAGGAAATGGCAAACCACTCCAGTATCTCTGCCAAGAAAATTCCAAATGAGGTCATGAAGAATTGGCCATGACTGAACAACAATAAATATTGACTTAGAAAAGCACACATTATATATGTTCTATTGTATCTGTTTATTTTGTTCAGTATTCCCAAAGACATTTTAATCTGGTTCAAGTGGCACCCAGGAGAGGGGCAGGTCTGACCCCCCTGGGTAGTAGATGATAGTGCTTTAGTAGCTTTAAGAAAACCTATGTTCAAATACCAACCTACATACTAGCCGTGTGATCCTGGTCAAGTCATAGAGTATTTGCAAACCTCGTTTTCTTCATTAGTAAAATAAGAATGATCACAGCGCCTACCTCACACCTACCTTAAAGAATTATATAAATGTGAACTGCTATTAAATAATAAGGAATTATTTCCTTTTGTGTTTCTGAGTAGTGAACACTAAATCCTCTTCCGAAGTTAATCCCTAAATTTGGCATCATTCAGAACTGGAAGGCAGGACTCGGTTTTGGGGGTCAAATCAGTGCAGGCTGGGGGACTAAGAAATCATGGATGATGGATTGTTCTTTAAATGTAGCACCTTTGAGCCATCTGAAATGGGTCTCCTGGAGCCTGGAAGGGAAGTGAGAGCTCAGGGAAATGATGGTTATAGGGAAGGAGAGGTGATGAGTTTAGCTCTCCAGGGGATGGGGATGGGGATGGGGATGGGGATGGGGATGGGGAATGGAGGCCCTGGTGGAACAGTTACTTAGCAGAGCAGGGATCCCTTTCATAGAGGGATGGTAAAGGAGAAGAAAATGGTTAGAATCAATGGCAACCCTGGCAAGATGCTAAGCTATCATTTCCTTTATATGATGAGTTACCTCCTTTGTCCTGTTTCAAGAAACAGGTGCCTGGTTAAGGGGGCAAAGCTCAGAAGAAAGGGACGGTGCCTGAGGTGGCTACCCTACAACCAAGATTCCTGCTGTCTTTCTACAATACCAAGTTCAGTGTTTGGGCAAACATTCATTTCATTTGATCATTACAGACATTCAAGCTAGAAAATTCCTAAGTTCAATACCTTAGAGTGGGGTTGGCAAGTAATGCATTTGCTAAATTAAATGATATTTAAATGAATTGGAAAAAGTGGGTCCCAGCTTGCTGCTTACTATCTGTGTGACCTCGGCCAAGTCCCTTCGTGTCCTTAGGATTCCGTTTTCTCAACAGTAAAATGATAGAATTTGAGTAGATGGCCTCTGAGGATTCTTCCTGTTCTAACACTATAATCTTAGGATTTGACTGCCAGCACTGATAAAGTGAACCATGGAATTGCTCTGCTTCACATTGTTTTATGGATACTCAACATGAATCCTGGTAGGAAAATGGCTTCTGACTTTCCATGAATGTCTGGACCTTAATTTCCTGCTGCCTGTACCTAAATTTCCTCATCTTCTAAAATGGGGGCAAAGTTATATCAAAGATCCTCAGGGGCCAACACCCCCTAGGATTCCCAAGACAGAAGGAAATATACCAAATGAGTCCTAGAAAAACGTTTGTGGAAGCAAAAATGGGAAACAAGAGAGTGTTTATCACTAGGGAACAGTAGAATAAATTGCATTAGATGAATGTCAAGGAATATTATTTAGCTGTAAGGAATGATGAATACGAGGCATTGGGAGGGGGAAAGACAAGCATTTCATAAGTTCCTACTATGTGCCAGGCACTGTGTTAAGTGCTTTACAAATGTTTTATCTCAGAGAAGCATGAGATTCAAAATAATAATAATAATAAACATTTACGTAGCATTTACTATGTGCTAGGCACTGTGCTAAGAGCTCTCTCATTATTATCTCATTTTATCTTCACAACAACCCTGCAAGGTAGGTACTATTATGATTGCCATTTCACAGATGAGGAAACTGAGGCAAGCAAGAGGTTAAGTGACTTGCCCAGGAACACATAGCTAGTAAGTGAGACCATATTTGAACTCAGGTCTTCCTGACTCCATGCCCCATATTCTATCCACTGCACCACCTAGTTGCCCTGGAGTTGTAGGAATTGATGAAAAGTGAAAAAAGTAGAACTAAGAGAACAATATACACAATGAACACAATAATAACAGAATTCATGCTGGTGGGAGAATCGATCTTGGTCCCAGAGGACCGATAAAAGAATAAAATTCCCTCCTCTACGGTAGACTATGGCTGCAGAATGCTATGTAGGCTGTCAGGCATGTTTGATGTGCCCATTTGTTTCACCTAACTTTTTTCTTTGTTACAAAGAAACAAACAGAGGAACAAAGCAATTATAGTATGCAGATTCTGGAGATGTCTTTTTTTAAATCCCACTCCCAGGGCAGCTAGGTGGCACAGTGGATAGAGCACTGGTCTTGGATTCAGGAGGACCCGAGTTCAAATACAGCCTCAGACACTTTACACTTACTAGCTGTGTGACCATAGGGAAGTCACTTAACCCCAATTGCCTCACCAAAAAAAATTTAATTTAATTTAAAAATCCCACTCCCCACACAGCTGTACAGAGACATGAACAGAAGTGTTAAGCATTTGTAAAGGGTGAAGAAAGAAATAGAAGGGCTCTCTAGAAAGAAAGATTTGAAAGAAGAAAGGGAAATGGAAGAGAAGGGTAGAGGAGTATTCCAAATAATAGAAATGAAAATGGGGAAAAGTCAGGAGGTAAAGAGTATGTAAAGCGCACAGGGTGTATAACATGCCAAGGATAGAATGGAAAGTGTGATCCCTATGTCTTCATCTCCCCTCCTCCCAGCATTTGAAAGGGGTTATGTGATAAATATGTGACCTGCTCTAAAGAAATTCAGGAAAATTCCCAGAATGTCATGACTTCCATAGGACAGCCAGCAATAACTACCCCCCACCCTACCTTCTTTCTCTAAGTTCACAAGGTCCAGGTTGTCTAGGATAGTCAAGCCTTCCTAGAAAAGATCATAGAGTCATAGATGTAGAGCTAAAAGGAACCTTGGAGATCATTACCAAATCCAGCCTCAGATATTTGCTAGATGTATGACTCTGGCAAGTCATTAACTTCTATTTAACTCAGTTTTCTTATCTGCAAAATGGGTATAAAAACAGCACCTAGTGGATAAAGCACCAGCCCTGGATTCAGGAGTACCTGAGTTCAAATCCAGCCTCAGACACTTGACACTTACTAGCTGTGTGACCCTGGGCAAGTCACTTAACCCCCATTGCCCTGCGCAAAAAAAAAAAACAAACAACAACCCAGCACCTATATCCCATGATTGTTGTTTGTAAAGTACTTTGCAAACTTCAAACTGTAGTAGTAGTAGCAGCAGCAGCAGCAGCAGTAGAGTTGTAATGGTAGTAGCAAGAGTAGTGACAGCAGCAGCTGTAGTAGTAGTAGTAGCTACAGTAGCAGTAATAGTAGGAGTAGTAGCAGCAGCAATAGTAATAATAGTAGCAGCAGCAGCAGCAGCTATAGTAATAGTATTAGCTATAGTAGTAGTCATAGTAGGAGTAGTAACAGTAGTAGTGGTAGTAGTAGCAGCTATAGTAGTAGTAGTATCTACTCAAACTCTTGTCATTTTACAGATAAGGAAACTGAATCATAGTGGGTAAGCTAAGAAAAGCAAGGAATATTAAGACTCCCAGCTTCCATATCAAAGGCGAGAGAGATCTCTAGGAAGCCCCCCCAAAAAAACCTTTCTTCCTTGTTTAGACCAACAGAGCCCACCCCAACAACCCTTGGCCCTTATTTTCATCCCTAATGTCCTTGAACTTGCTAGGATTAGGTGTTATTTTTCATAATTCTCAGAAAGAAAGAAAATGAGCTACATTTTGTTGATTTTTAACATTCAGTGCTATCATATGTCACTCTTTCCCAAAGCCTTCAGCTCTTAGAAAAGACTTTTGGAGTACTACTTCTATAAATTAAAAAATAAAATAAAATAAAAAGCCATTGTTATCCTCTCCTGGGGTGGCAGCCTGGTGTTGTGGTCAATTTAATAATAATAATTAGCATTTTAACAGCCACTTTTATGAAGCTCATCAAAGCCCTTTATGATCGTTAACTAATTAAGTCACACCCCCGCCTTGGTGACTGCTGTTATTATTTCCCACTTTATAGATGGGGAAACTGAGGCAAAGGTTAAGTGATTTGCCCCAGGGCACAGACAGAGTCACACTCTGACTGGGAGTTACAGGTGCCAGATTCTGTGTTCTGGCTGCTAAGCCCCACACTCATCTTATTTCTAAATAGATGGGCCCTGGGTGGGTGGGTATATTTCACAATTATAGAGGTACCTGCTCTTTTTGAGGGGTGAATAAGACCAGTTCTTTCATCAAGTCTAGCCTGCTCTTCTTGAGTAGGCTGCTGGCCACTGTTGAGGTGAGTTTAGATTCCAAAAGGAGGGATCAGCACCAAAGAATAAGACCAAAAAATGGATATTTCCAATGAATTTTGCTTCCTAAAGAACAGTTCTTCCCATATGCATTTTTCCTCATGTGATAGGACCAGCATTTCCATGCAGATGCTTTACCTACAAGACAACCCAACTCCCCTCAAACCCAGATTAGCCTATACGATTGGCCCTGGTTTTCCTAATCTATCTTCCTTCTTCCCCACACCCTGCCAGTTGCCCTGAGGCCTTGATTGCCCCCATCCCTTTCCCTGCCATGGCCTCTTAGCCATCCAAGGGCATAAAAGTCCCAGAAACCTGGGGTCTAGGCCCCTTTGGACTTTGTAAATTTCTAAAGCTCATACAAGTAACTTTCCCCTGCCCTGTTGACCAGGCACATTTGACTATGGAGACAAGAGAGACCACAGATAAATTAATGTACCATTGTATCCTCGTATATCTTTGCTGCATTAGGGCAAAGTAAACCTCCTTGTATTAAATGTCCAATGACTTTGAAAGTACCTCATTTTTTGTCTCAATGTGGAGTCCTATCTGGAAAGGGGCTGATTTTAGAGTCACACCTATGATACCCTAGCCAAGGAAATAGCATTTCCTACTTCCATACCTTTCTCATTCCTGCTTTTGAATCTGCACTGTCCCCATTCTAATGAAGTTAGAACAATGAAATAAGGCACAAAGATATCTGCAACTTCCATGGTGTAGTAAAATTATAAAGTCATAAAACTGCTCAAATAACATTTTGGCCATAAATTTTAGTCAAAATAACCAGGGCATCCGCATGAGAACAGACATTTTGGAATCTCTGCTGACCATGTGGCTTTATAGAAAACCATAACTAATTGGTTTGGCGGAAAGTTCTAGTGTGTGTTAGCAGTGGTCAAGTGAATTATCCAGTCAAGAAAGAAAGCCAGCAAAGTAATCACTCAACACAGAACCCATGTAATAATGCATAGTAAGACTACCTTTTGGAGCCAACATGGGATTTTGTTTGTTTGTTTGTTTATTCAAGCAGAAGGAGCAATATTTGGGAAAGATTTGATTGATTTATCTATGGCTCTTCTGTAATATTTTATTCATTCAATTGGCTTTATAAATTAAGTGGCCTCTGAGTTTTAAATTCAGTTTCATAGGTATTACCTATAAATAAATGTAAAGTGCCTACTATGTGCATGGATTTGATGATGAAAGTAAGAGTGGATTTGTGGTTTCATTGCTATAGGGAGGTCAACAAGGTGGTGCAGTGGACAGTGCTAGGCCTAGAGTCAGGAAGATTCAACTTTCTGAGTTCAAATTTGGCCTCAGACACTACCTGTGTAACCCTGGGCAAGTCATTTAACCCTGTTTGCCTCAATTTCCTCATTTGTAAAATGAGCTGGAAAAGGAAATAGCAAACCACTCTACTGATGCCAAGAAAACCCCAAATGAGGTTCCAAAGAGTTAGACACAACTGAAACAACTAAACAACAGTTATGACAATGTTATAAGGAACTCCCAATGTGGAAAGCCCCTCTATCCATACAGATTGGCTCCTTCTGGGGGCAGCTAGGTGGCACAGTGGATAGAGCACTGGCCCTGGATTCAGGAGGACCTGAGTTCAAATCCGGCTTCAGACACTTAACACTTACTAGCTGTGTGACCCTAGGCAAGTCACTTAATCCCAATTGCCGTACCAAAAAAAGAAAAAAGAGGTTGTCTTAAATGGAAGAAGTACCACCTTTTGAAAAGATTGGCTCCTTCTGTTCAACTTGCAGTATTAAGAAAGTTGCTTGGGGGCAGTAAGATTTTAAGTGACTAGCTTAGGGTCATACGGCCAGTATGCATCACTGGCATGAGATAAGAATGTTCATCCATGACTATATTCATATTCAGTAGATTTCAATTTGATGAAAGCTGATCAACTTCAGATTCAAGTTATCACAGTCATCAAGGGATGAGGAAATTCAAGGAAGTCTTATGATTTTTTACATGACTCCAAAATCTGGTTTAGGAGTTCAACTGATAGGAGGAGAGAGTGCATCCCAAACCCAGGAAACAGCATGAGCAAAGATATGGAGTCAGGGTGTGGGGATCAGTGAGGAGCCACAACTGAAACAAAAACAACAGACCACTTTCATGTGAACCCTTTTGATTTAACATTTAGTTCTCATTTGGGTTGGATAGCTCTCATTGAAGAGGCAGCTGTGGGACTTCAAGTGAAGAAGACATCTTTTCTTGCCTCTAGTGTTTGTTAGTTGTGTGACCCTGGGCAAGTCATTTCACCACTCAGATAACCCCCTAAAACCGTGTTATCAGTGGATTAGAGGATCACAGGATTAGAGGTGGCAGGGCCTTTAGAGGTCATCGAGTTCAACTCTCTCATTTTATAGATGAGGAATTGAATTGTTCAGTTGTTTTCCAGTTATGACCTGCTCTTCATCACCCTATTTGGGGTTTTCTTGGGAAAGATATTGGAGTGGTTTTGCCATTTCCTTCTCCAGTTCATTTTAAAGATGATAAAATGGAGGCAAACAGGGTTAGGTGACTTGCCCAGGGTCACACAACTAGTAAGAGTCTGAGCCAGATCTGAAAATAGGAAGATGAGTCTTTCTGACTCCAGGCCCAGCACCCTATCCACTGCACCACTTAGCTGCCCAGTAGATGAGGAAACTGGTGCCCAGAGAAGTCAAATTGCCTGCCAAAGGTCATAGTGCTGATAAGTGTCTGAGGTGGGAGTCAAGCACAGGTTTGAATACAAATCCAGTACTTATGATCTATGTTGCTAGAAGGAGTTCCCACACCATCAAAATCACAAGTTCTTAATCTATTCATACATTTGAACGGTTAAGTGACTTGCTCAGGGTCACAGTGAGCGTCTGAGGCCAGATTTAAATTCATGTCTTCCTGATTGGAAGTCCACTCTACCCACTGACACCCCCCCCACCTACCTCTCCTGGTATATAGTAGGCAATTAATAAATGTTGATTGAATTAAATTGAACTGATTGACTGTACTATGCTGGAAAAGCTCTGATTACAACAGACCTGGTGAAAGTGTTAGGAAAGATTCATTACCTGATGTTGGTCAACAAAGGATTATGTTTTTTCTACCATGACAACTCATGAAACATCTACTAAGGCATGGAGGGGATGCAATCTGTTTCAGAGGACATATGAAATTATAGCTATTTGAAGTTTAGCAGCCTACTTAGAGTCAAAAGATGAATACTTCTATTTACATCTCCCCCAGAGGATAGAGCAAAAAATCAAATTAGATGTTCAGCAATATGGTTACTATAATCTCAGAGGAGAGGAAAAACTCTGCAGCAAAGTTAGTGTTATTCTACTGGGTTAGAGCTTAACTTTTTTCCTGAGATGAATACCAAGGGAAAATACAGTAATAAATATTAAACTGCCAATCCAATTCTCTTGGTGAGTGGAGGTAAAAGATGACCATACTTGAACAAGGAGCTAGGTTTTAGCCTTCTGAAGACAGACATGAAAATGAAATAACACAATGTCTTTATATTAAGAAGTCTAGTCATTTTGAAGAACCGTGTTAAAAGTAATAGCCAACCATTATTCCAGAGGACTGATGAAGAATTCCAGCTACCTGCTGTCAGAGAAGTGATGGACTAGAGGTGCAGAATGAGACAAGCATCCCATAGCCAATGTGGAAATTTGATTTTACCTGGCTATACAAATTTAGCACAAAGTTTGGAGAATTTTCCCTCCAATTTAGGGATGAAGGGAGAGAGAAAGGAAAGGGGAGCTTGTGTTAGGGTTGCTTTAAAAAGAAAGAAAAAGAAAAAAGAAAAATGAAAGAAAAAAGATCAAAGGAAAGGGAAAGTAAGGGCAGGAAAATTGAGGAGACAGCAGGGGAGGGAAGGCAGTAAAAAGTTAGTCCACCAGACTTGGTCCTATTCCCAATCCTCTCACTCCACAATCAACTCTCTCAGTGCCATTTTCTGCTCTACATCTTGTTAATCTACCCGTGGCTGAATGCATCTCTCCTGCTTACTGGGATAGCCTATGATGGCTCTCAGGGGCATGGCTGATGCCAAAAGAGGCAGAAATCAAGCATGATGTTTAGTAAGCTTCCAAGATCCAACCCAACCTAGAACTCAGGGATCCATAATCACTCTTAGGTATCAGATTTAGGATATAACAGAAAGCCACTGAGCATTCACCTCAAAGCTTATGTATATGGTACAACTTACATGCTTTATGCTTTTAAGATAATAGAGAATGCACCAGTCCTGGATTCAGGAGGACCTGAGTTCAAATCCAACCTCAGACAACTGACACTTACTAGCTGTGTGACCCTAGACAAGTCACTTAACCCTCATTGCCCCGCAAAAAGCAAGTAAACAAAAAGATAGTGGAGAAAACAGGAGACTCTAAACTGGTCTTTTAAAGAAAAATGTTAACTGCTATTCCCACACACACACACACACATACACTCCTCCATGACTATATGAATAACAAATCAAACTAAGAATATGCTGCCCTCTCTCAGCTCTGAAAACACCAAAAGGGACCCGTTCCAATGTTCCACCACCCAACCATGAAAAGATTTCAATTCACCTTGAGGAAGAAAGTAGGAGAAAAAGGTTAAGTCATATTAGGGCAACTCCCTCACCATGAGATTTAAGCATCCTAGTCCAAAAAGAAGGCTGTAACCTTGGATAATTTGTGGGTTTGAATGTCTCCAGTCCCCCACCAAGAGTGTAGCTTGGCCAATACAAATGCATTGTACCAAAAAGAAAGTGAGCATTGTGACAAAGACAGATTCTTTATACTCACATCAACTTGATATGCTCTGAGGCCTGGGGGAAAAGGGTCCACACAAAAATATTTTAAAGAGCTTGATTCAACTTAATGATCTAGCATCATAACAGTTTGTCTGATACATTTTCAGACAGCCAATGTGGAAATTTATTTTGCTTGACTATGCATATTTGTTGCAAATTTTAAAAATTTTTTCTCTAGTGGTGTGAGGAGCAAAAGGGACAGAAAAATAGATTTGTTAATTTAAAAAACAATTTAAGGGGCAGCTAGGTGGCACAGTGGATAGAGCACCAGCCCTGGAGTCAGGAGTACCTGAGTTCAAATCCGGCCTCAGACACTTAACACTTACTAGCTGTGTGACCCTGGGCAAGTCACTTAACCCCAATTGCCTCACTAAAAAAAAATTTTTTTTAATCACCAGAGGTCAAGATATTATATTTTGTAAGTCAGTATATTTTTCTAAGGTCCTACATAATAAATGTTAGAGACAGGATTTTAATTCAAGTCTTCCAGACATCAATTAAAGCACTCTATCCACTACATCAGGGACCCCAGGTATATATAGGTATATATAACCTTTTACTGTTGCCAAATTTTTCATGACCCCCACATTCAGTAAAGTGACCCCCTGTAGGGCAACAACCCACAGTTTAAGAAACTAGGGACTGGGGGCGGCTAGGTAGCGCAGTGGATAAAGCACCGGCCCTGGATTCAGGAGTACCTGAGTTCAAATCTGGCCTCAGACACTTGACACGTCCTAGCTGTGTGGCCCTGGGCAAGTCACTTAACCCCCATTGCCCTGCAAAAACAAAAACAAAAACAAAAACAAAGAAGTTAGGGACTACATCACAACCTCTCAAAAATGTTACCCCTCCCAAAGGTCTATCATTGTGAACATTGGCAGAAAGACTGGCAATGAGGCCTAATAGCCCCTGAGAGAATCTTGAACCACAAAGCCCCCGACAGAGCCTCAGTGAGACACAGAACTTAGAAACACCACCCAACAAGCTTGTTCGTGCCATCCTTAGGTGACCTTGTTTCACCTCTATGGTTTTCTTCCCGTCAGGGAGTATGTCTTCCTGATTGGCTCCTTTACTTTAGAACCCCAATTACCATTCAATGCCAGAAAGAGAAAAAAAGGATAGGAAGTGTAGGAACACGTTGTTGGCTGTGTTTTTTTTCATGTCTGGGGTACTCCAGAAAATAAGCCTAGGGCAGCCAAAGATATTGATATTGAGATGCTGATGCTCAAAGACTGCCACTCAAACCAACACCTCTTGTCTTAACTTTGATTCCTTTCAAGCCACACCTAAATATGAAGAACACATTATCTCACCCAGATCAGAATTTTGGGGAATTGTCAACATTTTGCTTCCTTCCTCTTTGTTGGCTCAGATGGCAGGATGCAGGAAAGAGAACCTTATTATTATTGTAGTTGTTGTTATTCTTCATCATCAAGATTATTATTTGTAGAGAGCCCAACTGCATGATCAGCATGGGTTCAAAACACACAGGAAGACACAGTGTCTACCCCAAGGTCATTCTTAGGTAGTTCCAACTTAGTCTCCCCTTCTGGAATATCAGATATGGTAGTTAAGATAAGTGCTGGCTGCCCCTGGCTGGCACCTCTTCCCATATTTGATCCACACTTAAGAGATGTGATTCCCTTCTAATATGGGTTCTCTTTGATGTCCCAGATCCCACTGGGATAAGAATGAGTCCTTGAACATTAGTAATTTCTATTTTGCTCTGAGCACCTAGCAAATAGAACCTCACGCATCCTTTGGCTTTCCTAGGTTTCTCAAACTAGTCTTTGGAGAGACTTCTTTGGGTGACCTGAGCCTCTCCTTCCATCTATCTCATCCAGCCTTTGAGTCCCAGAACTTTCATTGTGTTAAATAATAGTGAACAAGCTTAATAATTATTATCTTTAAATAAAACTCAATAATTCATTTCTCCTTCCTGAGAGAGAGAGAGAGAGAGAGAGAGAGAGAGAGAGAGAATGAAATGCATTTTTTAAGGGACAAAATATTGTAGGATACTATATATACCATCAGACCTGGTTGAGGTGTTCATTCATTTTGTTGAACTTTTTTTTCTTTTTCTTTTTTTTTTATTACAAGAAATGGATGACTCACTGGGTAGAGAATGGCAGAGAGTTACATTTAGAAATGAAGGTGATAGCAAAACAAGATGTCGATAAAAATTTAAAACTAGGGGCAGCTAGGTGACGCAGTGGATAGAGCACGGCCCTGGATTCAGGAGGACCTGAGTTCAAATCCGGCCTCAGACCCTTGACACTTACTAGCTGTGTGACCCTGGGCAAGTCACTTAACCCCAATTGCCTCACCAAAAAACAAAAAAGCAACAAAATTAAAAACTAAAAAGACGAACAAATCTGATACTGCAAAATCCCAGCAGGTGGTACAGATGAGATCTGTAGTTCTTTTCTCTCTTATCTACCTTCTTTCCCGTCCTCCATGCCCCGCTTTTTCAAAGTAGTCTCTAAATTAAATCATTTTGCACTTCCTCTCATTCCCACATTAGACGGTCTGCATAAGAACAACAGGATTTAGGAATAACCAGAAAGTGTTATTTGTGTCTGATTTCAAAGAGCAAAGGTTGGAAATGGACAACAATAACCAGTTTGGGGGCTTGGTGTATAATGGTCAATATTCAATATCTGATACCTGTAAGGTAACTAGCTTAGATGTCTGGATTATCCCTTTTCGCAAGTAGCTAACTTTTAGGTAAAAATTTCTCCGGGTAGCTGGTCCTGTAACCAGGACCAAAACTCGGCTCCTAAAGCATCAGTTTGTTCACTAAGCCTCTCTCAGGGACTATGGTATGGTGGAGAGCACTGGATCTGGAGAGGAAACCCGGTCACAGCTCCTCAACCCTCCCCCACCTCTGTCACTAACTTCACGACTACCTCCACTAGCACAGTATGCTGGAAAAGAATCTCTCCCCTGCCCTTCAGGGTCTCTGACCCTCCAAATTAAAGGCAGCCTTAAAGTCAGGAGAAACCCTAACGAAGAGCCTCAAAGGAACCTTCTTTTTCCCCTTTCCTCCCTTCCCCCCCCAAAAAAAAAACCCCAAGACCTGCTCCTTAAAACCTTCAAAAGCAATTCCCAGCACCCAGCCAGTTCCAGCTCCCCCTCCCCCTCCACATCTCCTTATTCCCCTAGGGCAAGTAGCAAGCTGGAGATGTCTACTCCGGTCCCTCTTCCCAGGGAAGGGAGGGAGGCTACGGAGGCAGCAGGTGTCTCTGCCTCACCCTTTCTCCTGGGGGCAGGAGGCAGGAGGCAGGTGCCTCCTGCCCCTCCTTCTTTCCTCCGAGTGGGCGGCTAGGGAGGTGCCTCAGCTCCTCCCTTTAGCCCCGGGGCTAGTGGCAGTGGGAAGTACCTCGGATTCCAACTCTTCTTTCTCCGAGCAAGAGTACGAAGCAGATATCCCAAACCACACCCTTCTCCTTTTCCCTCCTCTCCCTTCCTAATGGGGTCATCATTCACCTTCAAACTCTAGAGAGGTCCCTGGAGTGGGCAAAATACTGTCAGCAACAAGTATTTGGGAAGCATCTACTAAGAATAAAGCATTAAAATAGCCATTGCAGACCATAACCAACTACTAGGGAAAATCCTGAAAGTTAGGAACCAAGAAATAAACCGTAAAAAAGATTTAGGTCCAGGGTTAGAGATCCAAGAAGGAGGAAGTCTGATTTCAAGCTTCTTTTTTTCTGCACCTGTTTCTTCTTAAATGTATTCATTTCTTTATTCAACATTTGCTTGACCTGCGATTAGCACAGTACATGGCTTATAGTAGGTGCTTAATAAATGCTAGTTGCCTGACTGCCTGACCACTATTTATATACATGGCATTGTGCTAGAAATATTCTCTGCCCTTGAAGGAGCTAGCAATCATGGGGCGGCTAGGTGGTGCTACTCTGTCAGTATCCAAATAGAAATTAAAAAAGGAAAAGGATATTGACATTTGTTGATATGTCCATAGCAAATAAAACTCTTAAATTAAACTCTCTTCTCTGCTTAAAAATGGAATAATTATCATAAAATTAAGATGAAACTCCTCAGAAGAGGCACTATGTACATTATTAAGAGGTCTACGCATCAGGTCAACTTGGGTTTAAAACTAGCCTTTGCCAATTATGATCCAATTATCTCTGGACATATCACTTAAATTCTATGTGCCTCTAACAACCCTCTACTGAACCATAGGTAGTACTGCTTTGGTGGAAAATATTAAAACACTAAGTGATCATTACATTGCCAAAATTATAACTCCTTCAGTTATTTGGTAAAGTTTATCCATCCTCAAATACAATAAAATACAATACAAAGCAATACCTAGCAATACAATACCAAAAAAAAGTTTTTAAAAAAAAAGGAAGGGGCAGCTAGGTGGTGCAGTGGTTAAAGCACTGGCCCTGAAGTCAGGAGTACCTACCTGAGTTCAAATCTGGCCTCAGAGACTTAACACTTACTAGCTGTGTGACCCTGGGCAAGTCACTTAACCCCAATTGCCTCACTAAAAAAAAATTTTTTTTTTAAAAAAGGAACTAGCAATCTAACTGAAAACCACTTAAAAGCATTGTGGTAGAATGCACTCTGGACCTGGAGTCCAAGGACCTGATTTTAAAGCCTCAGTTCTACATTTACTCATTATGGAATCTTGGACAAGTCATTTCACTCATGCTGTTTCCTCATTTGTAATTTAGGGATAATAATACTACCAACCTCAGAGTTATTTTGAGAAAAACACTTTGTAAAGTATGTAAGCTATTAATGTTACTGGTAGATTTACAACCTACTTTAGCATTGATAACATCTAGAAATCCAGTGACACCACAAGACCTTCTGAAGACATATCTCTCTCCTGTCATTTGCTCCAGTGGTAGGGGTGGGGAAAGGAAAGGGACAAGGAAATACATTTTTTCAAGGATATGATGGTTGCTATATTGAGGACAGAAATTAGCTTTCTCCATTGACACTAAAGATAAGGCAAATGGATAGTTTTAAGACTATATATATATATATATATATATATATAATATACTGTACATATAATAGGATTTTTCCCAGTAACTAATAACATATTTGGGGATCGATCTATCAAAGCACACAAAATAGTTGTATAAATGCAGTAACAAAGTATTCCTTAAAGAAATTTTTTTTTAAACCAACTTAAACAGCTGGAAGAAAAATCAGTGTACATGGCTGGTCTGGGCCCATGTAATAAATATGACAATACTACCAAAGTTAATTTACTCTTTTAATACTATAACAATAAAATAAAATTATCAAAGGAATACTTTGTGGAATTTGATGAAATAATAAGAAAATTTATTTGGAAATATGAAAGGTATAGAATATCAAGGGAAATTATAAAAAGAGGTAGGGCAAAGTACTTCCAGACCTCAAACTATATAATAAACAATCATCAAAACCATCTAGTATTGGTTAAAAAATAAAGAGGTAGATCAATGGAACAGACTAGATGGTGGAGAATAAGAAGCAGTGGAATTCAACAACCTACTGTTAGATAATTTGGAAAGCATAAATTACTTGGGAAAGAACCCACAATTTGATTTTTAAAAATACAGTTGGGAAAACTGGAAAACAATCTAGAAGTCCCTCATACCATAATGATTTTCTATATTTAGAAAAGCTGTTTTTAGGACTAGAAAACAAAACACATAAAGATAAATAAGTCAAGCAATTAGTGCTCTAGAATAGTTCTTAGCTCAGGGTCTAAGAACTTTTTTCAAAAAAATCTTTGTTTTTTTCCTTCAGGGCAATGAGGGTTAAGTGACTTGCCCAGGGTCACACAGCTAGTGTCAAATGTCTGAGGCTGGATTTGAACTCAGGTCCTCTTGAATTCAGAGATGGTGCTCTATCCACTGCACCACCTAGCTGCCCCCTCAAAAAATCTTAATAACTATTTCAATTTGGGGGCAGCTAGGTGGTGCAGTGGATAGAGCACCGGCTCTGGAGTCAGGAGGACCTGAGTTCAAATCCAGCCTCAGATCCTTTACACTTACTAGCTGTGTGACCCTGGGCAAGTCACTTAACCCCAATTGCCTCACCCAAAAAAAAAAATGAAAGAAAGATAACTATTTCAATTTAATTTTTCCCTTTGTAATGCTATGCATCTTCTGTATTTAAAAATATTCTGAGAAGGTATCCATCAGCTTCAGTGGGCTGCCAAAAGGGTCCGTGACATAAAAAAATATTAAGAATCCCTCTTCTGTGGCCAAAGTTGACCCAGTAATACCACTTCTAAGTCTGTATCCCAAAGAGATCATAAAGGGGGGGGGGGGAGAACACACATGGACAAAAATATTTTAGTTGCTCTTTTTGTGGTGGCAAAGAATTGGAAATTGAGGAGATGCCCTCAAATGGGGAATGGCTGAACAAGTTAGGGTATATAAATGTAATAGAATACTACTGTGCTCTAAGAAATCATGAGCAGGCAGATTTCAGAAAAACCCAGAAAGACTTGCTCGAACAAATGCTAAGTGAAGTGAGCAGAACCATGAGAATATTATACATGATGATCAACTATGAATGACAGCTCTTCTCAGCAATACAATGTTCCAAGACAATTCCAAAGGACTCATGATGGAAAATGCTCTCTATATCCAGAAAAAGAACTGTGGAATCGGAATACAGATTGAAGCAAACTATTTTTTCTTTCTTGAGGTATTCCCCTTTTGTTCTGATTTTTCTTTCACAACATGATTAATCTGGAAATATATTTAACATGATTGTATTATATACACATATGTGTGTATACACACACATGTATGCTTGTGTGTATGCACACGTGTGTATGCACACATATGTGTGTTGTATATGAACATACGCAACACATACATATATGAAGAATCCCTGTTCTAGAGGTTCAAAAAAAGACTCTAGAAAGTCAATTATGTTAGAAGGGAATATCTTCATTCTACCTTCATGAGAAACCCTAGAAAGGAAAGTACATGGAAGGTGTCCCAGACCAGCAAATCTGTAGCTCCTCAATCATCCCTGCTGGTCACCTTGTTGGCACAGTAGATACAGTGTTGGACTTGGAGTCAGGAAGATCTGAGTTCAAAACCTGTCTCAGACCCCAATTAGTACACAGCCCCTAAGCAAGTTACTTAATCTTTGATCTTTAGTTTCAATTATAAATTGGGGGTAATAATGGCACCTATCTCCCAGGGTTGTTGTGAGAACCAAATGAGATATTTGTTATTATTATTTTTTTAATTTTTAGTGAGGCAGTTGGGGTTAAGTGACTTGCCCAGGGTCACACAGCTAGTAAGTGTTAAGTGTCTGAACCCGGACTTGAACTCAGGTACTCCTGACTCCAGGGCCTGTGCTCCATCTACTGTGCCACCTAGCTGCCCCAAATGAGATATTTGTAAAGTGTTTTGCAAGCCTCAAAGAGCTATGCTACCTATTACAAACATAATTACTGCAACTATATAAACGGGAAAACAAGCAAAACAAAAAAAACAAAAAAAAAACACTGAACACTGTTTAATTATAGTGACCAAGCTTGGCCCCAAAGAAGCAATGAAACTCTACTTTCCTCCCTTCTTTGCAGAAGTGGGAGACTATGAGTATGGAACATTGCATACGCTTTCAGATCAGACTCAGTTTATTTGTTAAGCTTTGCTAAACTTTTTTTCACTTTTTATTTTTAAGATAGGGATTTTGTCCAAGTAAGATAAATGTGTCTACATGGGTTATCTAAATATAAAGACTTAGCTTTTAGGTGGCATGGGTAGACATGATCTGAGATTTGGCCCTCTTTTGTGAAGAGGAGGAAAGCCAAGGACAGAGCCACCAGCAAAACTAGTTGAAAGAGAACAGGAAAGCAGGCCTCAGAAGCACTATTCTTTTCTCTAGTCTCCTAGTTATGTACAACTTACTACTCCTTTTAAATATATAATAAAGTTATCAGGTAAATTTCTTTTTTCCCCCTTCTTTCCTCCCCCATCCCTCCCTCCAGATAGCTACCATTAGACACAAATATGTGTGTATACATGTACGTGTGTATTATATATGTGTTGGTGTGTTTAAGATCATTCTACACATACTTCTATTTATCAGTTCTTTCTCTGGATGCAGATAGCATCTTCCTTCATATGTCCTTTGTAGTTAATTTGGGGTTGATCCTAAGGGGAAGGGTAACCCTTAGCTTATACTCAACAGCTCAGCTACTTCCCTCCAAACTGATTACACAAAAGACCATCACAAATAGTGAACCTATTTATCTAAGCAAACAGCAATCAGAAAGTGAAACAGTACAATGGTGTAGACTCAACTAGAAAATAAATGAGAGAATCAGCTCCTCAGCTAGGAGCAATATATCTCTCCTTGAACAAAGGGTGAAAGAACACTCTCATGGCAAAGAAGTCCATCCCAGCAGTCTCTAGAATTTCAAGCCCTCCCATGATAATGGTAGTTTCCCTTGCTTGTGTACTATTTCCAAGTATTTCTCTCCACCTCCCTAAAGTGTCCTTTATCCACATATCTCTTCCCCACAGTCTCTAAAACCAACTCCCTACATCTCTTACTTCGGGTAAGCAACACTACTTCAGCACTATCTCCACCAATAGAGAGAATCACATTGCCTTCTATATTACAACAGTAAAACACACCAAGTTTTTATACCAGCCCAGTTATATTTGTTACAGGGCATGACTTTCTAAATAGGAAGAGGTGGGAAGAATCTATATAAAAATGAAGGTGATATTAAAAACAAAGGATAACAATAATAACTAAAAAATAAAGTGGCCAGTCAGAAAGTTGAGTCTCCTTGCCCTTTATTTCAATCTGTGTAATTTGGGTGCTTTCAGGAGCCCAGGAAACAATAGTATCTCATCCCTCTTCACAAATCCTGTTAGAGGACAGTTGGAAGTTAAAAATAAGCCCCATTTTCTAGAAGGAAAAATCGAGGGAAGTGATGCTTGAAGCACTTAAAAAGAAAGTGTCAACCAGCAAATGGGGGCCTACTTATACATTTATTTATAGAATCACTGAGCTGGAAATTAATTCGAAGATCACCCAGAACAAAGGTGCTTAACCTGGGGTAATCATGGATAGACTTCTGAGGTCCATGAACTTTAAAAAAAAAAAAAAGACCATGTAGAACCAATGTCAGAAAAAAAGTAATCAAGTTGTCCTGTCTTCACCAACTTGTCTTGACACAAGAAGCTTAAAATGAATTACATTCTTTGATGGCAGCTATATGTTCTCTTTAAGGACGGAAGGATGGAAACTCCCAGGTTGGGTCACTCAAGGGTGAGACCCTCAAAACTTGAATGTCCATAGTTGACTTTCTATCACAAGAAAATATTCTGTCTTTCCCCCTCCTCCCCCAAGTATTATGTATTTACTTGTCTCCTTTCCTCATAGAGATCCTGAGACTAGTCGTTATGGAACTAGAATGATATCGATGTCCCAAATTTTCTCTGTAGGACTCCCCTGAACTCTCTAGCTTTCTCTCTGCACATCTGGACATGATCAGTTACCGTCACTGAACAACGTGTTAGGCACAGTATCAAAGGTAGCAAGGACCAATGCTTCCTTCACTCATGCCCTGCCAACCTGCAGCATTGAACTCTGTCAGCAATATCATCTTTAGGTAGAAAAAAACAACAGCCCTGAAAGGCTCTCAGCAAAATGGTCCTGACCCTGGAGAACAACTCCCTGCCCCAACCCCACTTGGCCCTCCCTTCTTCATCCTGGGTGAGACATCGTGGATGAGGATGGGCTATTCCACCTACTGACAAATCGGAAAGCATCACCCTGGGACACTAGCTGTGCTAAACTGTTCTTGCCATTCAGGGGGGTAAAAAACACTGGGGGTGAGTCCAAGAAAGGAATTTTCCACTGCCCTACTAGTCATCAGAGGATCGGCTCTTGGCTCTTGGCTCTTGGCTCTTGGTCAGGAAGAGCCAAGATAGAGAAAACTGTGCTGAGGTATTACAAGCCTACAGCAAGTTAATAATCTCAGCTCCACCCCCACTCCACACTCACCTTCATCAGCTTTTTGTATCATGAGGATGAAATCCTCCCTCCCCAGTATGAATTCTAGTGTGTGACATACATAAATGAGTTACCATTTTGTGTGTGGTTTTGTGAATAAGAATGTTAATAATAATGTTTGCAGAGCACCTTCCTTCTGTGAGGTGGGTAGAGATGTCTTGTAATATATAATGAAGATACCAGGCAGTACTGAAGTAGGTTGGGAATCACAGGGAAGGTTCCTCCCCCCCCAAAAAATCAATGCCTTTTCCAGTACCAGAATATCAACCATTAAGGATTCATTCCTTTGGATTAAACACTAACTTCTCCTTATATCTTTTTTTTTGGGGGGGGGTGAGACAATTGGGGTTAAGTGACTTGCCCAGGGTCACACAGCTAGTGTCAAGTGTCTGAGGCTGGATTTGAACTCAGGTCCTCCTGAATCCAGGGCCAGTGCTCTATCACTGCGCCACCTAGCTGCCCCCTCCTTATATCTTTTTAAAAATATTCCCAGGAGGGGTAATAACATCAACAATAACCATTATTTCATTTAATCTTCACAACAACATGGTGAATTAGGTGGTGCAGGTATAATAGAACCCTTTTTACACGTGGGGAAATTGAAGCAGAAAGAAACTAAGTGACTTCCACAGGAATATACCACTAGGAGATAGCAAAACCAGCATTTGATCCCAGGTCTTCTAACACAACAGTTTGTACCATGTCTCTTATAGAGTAGGTTGTCACTACTTTTCAAACAGTTTTCCTCAGTGATAGAAGGGACTGGAACAATATGAGAACACCAGGCATCTGTCTATAAATATTGGGGTGGGGTGGGAGAAGCAGAAAAAGGAATTAGGGAAAGTGTACAAACTTTGCTCATTTCAAAATTTTCCTTAGGGCCAGTCTTACTAGCTGACAATGTGTATAACTGGAACTTGGATAAACAAGAAATGTCCTTGTCTCTTTGAAGACAGAAGTTTAGGCCGATGCCTCCTTTTATGGAGAAAATAAAAGGACAGAGAGAAAAAAGGATAGAAGGCATGGTTAATTCTCTCCTCCTCCCACTCCGCAAATAAGAAGAAAATAAAAGGAAAGCTAGAAAGAATCACAAACAAGGAGGATAGCTTTGAAAGTTACATGTTGAATTTCTTACATATTTTATTACGTATTTTAAAAGAAAAGCAATTCCATTTAATAGAGAGTCACAGGTTAATATTTCACATATGTTCTACTAATGTAAAAGGAAATGCTCATTATATTTGGGATTTGTTCAGAATTTTTAAAAAAGAAACAACAGGACTGGAGTGGATCATGAAAAGAGCTTAGTTCAGATATGATATACATACTAAGAAGGAGGAGGAAGGGAAAAACATTTGTTTAGTGCCTACTATGTGTCAGGCACTGTGCCATTCACTGTACAAATATTATCTCATTTTATCCCCTTTTCACAGTTGAAAAAACTGAGGCAAACATTAAATGACTTGCCTGTGATCACATGCTAAGCATCTGAGGTCAAGATTTGAACTCGGGTCTTCCTGACTCCAAGCGAAACACTTTATCCACTGTACCACCTAACTTCCTCTAGAAGAGGTATGTTACGTGACCAAGGAAGAAGGTTAGTCTCAAAAGTCAACTAAAAGCGAAAATACAGATTTGTCATGGATCTGTATAAATGGATTCTGGACCAAAAATAGGCTCAGCCTGCAAGGTTGGGTAGAGGTACACAGATTAGTCAAAATCTTCATGCAAAATGGGACAAGACTGTGCTTATCCATTGAATATGAGATGGTTGTACTTCTAAATAGACCCTACACAGCTTGATCCCAGTGCCTTAGTAAAGCATACATGGTTACGCTGAAGAAGACAGCTTTACAGAACCAGGAGAACATTGTACACAGTATCAATGATATTCTGTGATGATCAACTGTGATAGACTTGGCTCTTCTCAACAATACAATGATCCAAGATAATTCCAAAAGACTCATGATGGGAAATGCTCTCCACATCCAGAAAAACAAACAAACAAACAAAACCTGTGGAATCAGGCTGCAGGTTGAACCATACTGTTTCAACTTTTTGGGGGTTTCTTTCTTTTTTGAGGTTTTTCCCTTTTGTTCTGATTCTTCTTTCACAACATGACTAATGCAGAAACATGTTTAACGTGATTGTACATATACAACCTATATGAGATTGCTTTCTGTCTTGGGGAGGGGGAGGGAAGAAAGGGAGAGAAAAATTTGGAACTAGAAATCCTATAAAAACAAATGTTGAAAACTATCTTTACATGTAACTGGAAAATAATAAAATACTTTTATTATTTTTTAAAAGACAGCTTTAGGGGGCAGCTAGATGGTGCAGTGGATAGAGCACTGGCCCTGGATTCAGGCGGACCTGAGTTCAAATCCGGCCTCAGACACTTAACACTTACTAGCTGTGTGACCCTGGGCAAGTCACTTAACCCCAATTGCCTCACAAAAACAAAAACAAAAACAAAAGACAGCTTTAGTATGTTACTTGCTGGGATAGCTAGGTGGCACAGTGGATAAAGCACTGGCCTTGGATTCAGGAGGACCTGAGTTCAAATCCAGCCTCAGACATGTGACACTTAACTAGCTGTGTGACCCTGGGCAAGTCACTTAACCCTCATTGCCCTGCAAAAAAAAAAAAAAAGTATGTCACTTGCTATCAGAAGGAGCACAAGGAACCTGGTGGACCTTAAGCAAATCCCTTAACTTCAGCCCAAATACTCATCTGCAAAATGAGGGGGTTGAATTAAATGGACTCTGCAGTTCCTCTCAACTCAAAAAATATTCTTCTGATTCTCTGAGTGAGGGGACTTGGAGGCCATTGGCACAGGATAGAGATGCAAGCCACTTGCTGAAACTGGAGTTTCAGCAAGAAGGCCAATAACTACTCAGCTGCAACCCCTACTTAACTCCTGACACCTACCCTGGCAATAGACCTAGCCTATGGCAAAGTCCACCCTTGTTGCCCCTTCTGCACTGCCCAGAAAAAAAGGGAGACTTTATTTTCCCTGCTAGTATGAAATTGCAGAAAAAACACTGGTTCTGGAGTGAGAGGACCTGGCTTTGAATACCCGCTTTTCTGGGATTCATTTTCCTCTCCTGGAATGTGAAAGAATTGGAATAGAGGATCTCTCGAGTTCTTTCTAGCTCTAGATCGCAAGATCACAGAGCCCTCTTGGAAAAGATGGGAGGGAGGAGGGGAACCTGGGACTTAGTGTAAATGAGTTATTTGCACTCAGGAATAAAATGGCTCAGGAGCTCAGGTCTCCGGGGGCCCCTTTTTAAATACCCAAGGAAGGAGCTGACATCCAAGAATGTTGTTCTCTCGGGACTCAGCCGGCACCCAGAGTCCACCTGATTAGCATGGGGCCTTTCTGAGAAATGTGAGTAGAGAGAGGAAGTGGAAAAGGAGGCCAGCATTCTACAGTTGGGGCTGAACACACCTAGACGGAGCTCAACCTGAGGGAGGGGTGGGTACTGGCAGCGTGGGAGGACTTCCACCAAGCACCCTGGGCAAATTCCCCTAATACCAAGCCTTTAGTCAGAGTTTCCAGGGCAAAAGACCACTTCTGCTCCCTCCCCCATCTCTAAAAGTGCCAAGAGTACAGGTTCTATCTCAGGACATTGGATAAAAAGCCCAGGATGAGGCAAACTTTGTGCATTTACCCACTAACTCACTGAGTAATTTGCCAAGCTGATACAAAAGAATATCCATTCATTGTCTTTTTATTTTTTTAATAAAGAGTGCAAATACTTTTTTATAATAGGACTGTAGTTATGGACTTAGAGAGGGGCAATACTGTTTTTGGATCAGGGACATGGGTTCAAATCCTGCCTCAGCCATTACATCACTTTAGGCAAGTTGCCTAACTACTCTTGCTCTCGGTTTCCTCATTTGTAAAACAGGAATAATAATGTTTCTATTAACCAGCTCACAGACTTCTGAAGAAAGCATTTTGCAAAAAGCAAAGTGCTATTATTAAATCCAATATTGTGTATTTTATTATATGCACGCTTGTACATCACAGCAAAGCCATAAACTGCATTTGGCCACTCCTCTTACAGAAAGCTGTCCTTCATTCCTAAGCTGATTAAACATCACCTATTAAAGGAACCATAAAGAACTCAAGACAGCCCACTCTGAAATACAGGAGAGAGAAAAACAAACAATGGGCCAGATTTTCCTTTGTCTATTGGGAGCCCCACTCTCATCTTTCAGAGAAGAAAATTTCATGGAATAAAAACTTGGCACAACCTTTTGACTGGGGGGTTACAGGCAGTCAGGAAGAGTCGTTAGAGGAAAGAGAGACGTCTAAAGTATAATTCAGGCTTGTGATTTGTCTTTCCCGATTCCCACAAGCAAGGAAGAGATGCAAAGCAAGTCCTTTGCTTTTAAACTCCTGTAATAATTATTACCTGTCCCATTCAACTGGCATGGTGCCATTCCTTTCCTGCCATACTTCATCAGGAAGCTTCTTCCTTTTGACCTTCTGCAATGCCAATCCACGAACTGGGTTTTTTACACCCAGGCTATGGAGTATTGCTGGACAGAGTTAAGAAAATGGGTCCACCTTAAGGACTCTGATCAATGCAATGACTAATCATGATTTCAGGGAACCAGTGATGAAGCATGCTACCCGCCTCCTCTCAGAGAGATTCAGAATGAGAAATATTTTTGGACATTGCCAGTGTGTAGATTTGTTCTGCTTGATATTGTATATTTGATGTAATGGTTTTGGCTTTCTTTTTTTCTTTGCCAATGGAGGGGGGTAAGGAGAGAAAAAAAATGGTTATTAATTGAAAATAAATTTTAAGTAGATTCTTCATCAAGCCATACTAATGGTCAGCTGGATCCACTGTGCTGCTGCTAGTCTACTTGATTCTCTGTTCCTTTACAGACAATTTCAAAACTTTTCCACGTTCCTGAAACTCCTAACCCCATCTCTGTCTCCTTGAATCTCAATGCATCCTATTTTGCTAAGAAGATGAATTTTCTTAGTTCTCTCAACTTTGCTTCTCTCCATTTCAAAGTATCTTGATCATCACATCCTTCTCTATCTTAAAATTGATCTGACTTCACCTATTCTCTCCTCCTCTCTTGTTGTTTCAGAGGAAGGGGAGGGAGGGTATTGTCCTTGACAAGGCTAATATCTCTACCTGTGTCCTTAATCTCATTCCCTTCCACCTTCTCCAGGAGCTTGATCCTGAAATCATCCCTGCTTTCTCTTGTACTTCCAATCTCTCTTCCTGGATCCTTCTTCTTTATCAATTTCCTCCCTCCTCAAAAAATGTTCTATGCAATCTAGCTACCATCCTATCTCTCTCCTTCTTTTCACCAACAAATTTCTCAAAAAAGTATTCTATATGGGGGCAGCTAGGTGGCACAGTGGATAAAGCATCGGCCCTGGATTCAGGAGGACCTGAGTTCAAATCTGACCTCAGATACTTGACATTTACTAGCTGTGTGACCCTGGGCAAGTCACTTAACCCTCATTGCACTGCCAAAACAAAAACAAAAACAAAAAAAGCATTCTATATGTCTCCATTTCTTCACTAGCCATTCATTGGCACATTGTATTCTCATAATCAGGCTTCCATCTAAGCTGCAATTGTTCTTTCTGAGGTCACCAATGGCTTCCCAAGGACCAGTTCCAAAGGTCTTTCTTTTTTTTTTTTAGCTGTCACCATCAATAACCTTTCTGTAGCTTTAATACCGTTGACCCCTCCCTCCTTCTCAAAACGCTCTCCTTCCTTGCTTTTCATGATACAATACTATCCTGTTTCATCTCCAACCTCTTTGTACCACTCCTTTGTCTCTTTTAGTGGCTCCTCCTTGTTCTGTACTACACATTTGGGCTAATATCAAAGTTCTGTTTTTAGTCTTCTCTTTTTCTCATTACTCTTTCCTTTGGAAGACATTCACTTCTCTAACTGTAGTATTCATCTCTTCCCATATCATTCCTAAATCTCTATCTCCTGTAACAAGCTTCCTCCAAAACTCTAAATCCCATCTTTCCAAATACCTAGTGAACATTTCCAACTGGACTAATTTCTCACATCTACAGTCTAAAATTATACTCATTATCTTCTCCCCAAAGCCAACCTCAGATCTGACTTCCCTATTTCTGTTACATTTTTCCTAATCACGAAGATACAAAACATCAATTCCAACATTATCTTCTCTTTCTACTTCTTGCCCTAGCCATATCTAATTTACATATGGCATGATCTCCACTCCTCTCACTATCCAAGCTGCCCTCATCGGAAAACTCAAGATTTTTAATATTCTCCCTAAAATGTGTTACAGATGAGGTCTGAACATTATTTGTTTGTTGTCTGTCCTTCATTCTAGAAGAGGACCATGATGTCAGGAAGGTGATGTCATGACTTTTGAGTGAATTGGATTTAAGTGAGGGAGGACTATGCAGTCACCAACCTCACTCTCTCCTCCGAAGCCATTGTCTGAACGTGGCACAGTACAGAAGGTCTATCATCTGCATAGTTCTTGGTACCACAACTCTTCTTTTTTTTTTTTTTGCTGAGGCAATTGGGGTTAAGTGACTTGCCCAGGGTCACACAGCCAGCAAGTGTCAAGGGTCTGAGGCCAGATTTGAACTCAGGTACTCCTGAATCCAAGGCCAGTGCTCCATCCACTATACCACCTAGCTGCCCCAACACCACAACTCTTCTAATGCAGAGTAGGATTGAATTAGATTTTGGGGGATATATTGGCACACTGTTCACTTAAACTGGGCATGAAGTCCAATAAAAAGACAGGTCTTTTTTCAGGATAATATTTCTTTTCTCCTGTAATTTTGAAGATGATTTTTTTGAATTTCATTTTATTATATGTAGGCCATAATTGTAGAGCCATAATTTTGAATCCTGACTTTGTCATACAACATATTAGGTATTCCTCTGAGCTTCCTTCTATTTGCATATTTGATAAGTATGCCATCTATGGCTTCATCCAAGTCACTGATAAAAAAATCACATTAAAAAGCACAAGGTCAAGGACAGATTACTGGGCACTCTTCTCTACTTAATCTTAGTCTCAAAAAGTCATGCATGAAATGATAAGAGCACCAGTCTTCAAGTTAACATCGATCCATTAATGACTACATTTTGAACCCAGTCATTCATCCATTTCCAAATCTACCTAAGTGCAGTATTTTCTAATCTACATCTCTCTACTTTACCCACAAGTACATCATGAAAGACTTTTTTTCAAATGCTTTGCAGGAATCTGGGGATACTTTGTCTATAGCATTCCCCAGATTTACCAGTCTAAACTAACCCTGTCAATAAAGAAAATGAGGTTATTCTGGCATGACCTGTTCTTCTGGAAGCCATGCTTGCTCTTAGTGATCACAGCTTCCCTTTCTAAATGTCCGCACACTATCCTGTTCATAAAACATTCTAGAATTTTTGCCAGGAATAAAAGTCAAGCTCATTAACCTAATTTGTAGAATCTACCCTTTTCCCTTTTTTGGAAAATTGAGAGGACATTTGCCTTTCTCCATTCTTGTAGAATCTTGCAGGTATCACTGACAAGAGCCCATATCTGCCATATCTGCAATCATATCTGCCAATTCTTTCAGTGACCCGGGGTGTAATTCATCTGGGCCTAGTGACTTGAATTCAGGACAGTGAGTTGCTCTCTCACCATCTCCTCTATGATCTTGGGTTTCAATTCCTTTTTAACCATTTTTCTTTTATCCTTCCTAGTCCAAAGAATGAGAAACTTTTTTTTTTAATGAGTTGATTCTGCTTTTCCTCTGCTATCCTTTTTTCATTGTCACATTCACTCTATCCTTTTTCTTTCAACCCACTTATCGGAGAGTTTGGGGAGGACCCTTTTTGTTATCTTTAGCACTCATTGAGAGCCTCATGTCATTCCCAGCTTTAACACTCCTAGTACTATTATAGGACTCATGCGACTCTTTCCTATCTATCCTCAATTACTTCACTTCCATTTTCTTTGCATGTCTTTTAAAAATTTAAGTTGATGGATGAGTTTCCTCTATACCCACATTGGTCTCTTTAGACAGCTTCCCCTTCCATTCCTCATAAGAATCTTTTCTATTTGTGTTTCCTGAATTCCATTCTGGAGAGCTTGAGAATAAATAGGAAATTCTTTTGTGGGATTTTAGGGCATGGTATGCTATCTACCCTTTCTCTGAACCCATTGAAATCTGTTCTTCTGAAATCTAGGTGGGGGAGGGGTGTCAGACTATAGCCAGCTTTCCTCTCCTTCTTTGTCATAGAAATGTTCTAAGATAAAGGCATCAATTCTTTCCAAAGTTCCTGTCATTCCTATTCCGGCAGCTGGTCCTTTTAGCAACTATGGAATTAGCAAGGTGCCCTGAGGAAGAGAAGGGAGGTAGCATGTGCCAGGTGGGTCAAATCACCACCACCTTTAACATCTTCAGATGGAAACAGTCCAGGAGCCTGAGCCCAAGAGCCTTGGAACAGCAGCATGCCCCAGACTGTCAGTCCTGCTTCCAGCCAGTGTCTCAGCTATCATCTGGGGAAGCAACTCCCATGTAGAAGAGGTCAGTCATTCCCACCAACTACCACTCACAGGGGCAGGAAGGCCAGCCTAGCTTCAGTGATGGAACACCTGAGAGAGAGACAAGAGGTAACATAAGCCAGACAGGTTGAACCACCACCTCCTCCTTGATCACCATCTCCCCTGAGTCCCAGTGGAGACAGCCTAGGACTCTGAACCTATGAATCTTTGTAATAGAAATGGAACAGGCAGCTAAGTGGTACAGTAGCTAGAACCCTAGACCTAGAGTTAGGAAGACCTGAGTTCAAATCCAACCTTGGATACTTATTTACTAGCTATGTGACCCTTGGACAAGTCACTTAACTTCTGCTTGTAGTTTATTCAACTGCAAAATGGTGATTGCAGCCCCTCTCCCCCCCCCCAGGATTGTTGTGAGGATCAAATGAGATAAAAATTGTATAGTGCCTAGTACATAGTAGGTGTTTAATAAATACTTATTTTCTTCCTTCCAGCCCACTGCCCATAACTATCATCCTAAGAAGCAACCCCTAAAAAGACATATGCTCTCAATTGCTCCTATAGATGTTACAGCTACTATTGAAGACTCAAGAAAGTTCTTATCACCAAAGCCCTTGGCACTGCCAGATGATTTAGCATCAGAAATTCATGAGATGTCAGTAGTGAAAGTGACATTAAAGAAGAGGCATTGCTTTGCTTCTGCCCTTTAGCCACCATGGGACCTTCCTATCAGACCTGCAACTGAAGCCTTCCATACGGATTGTTTCCTTCAATTCAATCTCTTTGAGAAAGCATGAACTATCTTTCTTTTCTACTGAAGTCACCAACACAGCACAGTGTTTGCACATAGTAAGTGCTCACTGTTTTATTCATTCATCCATTCTTCATCTGTTAGAATCAGTTCCAAAATAATGACTCTCTTTATTGTTTCTTCCATCTTTTGAAGAATGAAATTATCATAAAGATAAGAAAGCATCTAAGAATCAGCAGGAAGAGGCAAGAGTTATATCATGTAATAAAACCTTGCTGGTAATCAGACCCTCACACAGAGACCAGGCAAGGGCAGTTTCTGTTTGCATTAAAACTTGACAGGAATCTGCTAAATGCCAATTAAATTGGACAGCCCATCATAAATCAATTAAGCCTCACTCAGAAACCTTCAGTTACTGAGCCTTTTAGAATAAGGACAGGCATAGTAAATTGTTATAGTTGTTTGCCACTAGAGTTGGCCAAAGGAGCTACCAACAAGAATGTCAAAAGTCTGAGGATCTTTCTTCCAATAAGTCAAGCCAATAAGCATTTATTAAATACCTATATGTGCCAGGCACTGTGATAAGTAGTGGGGTGTAGACAAAGAAATTTTAAAATAGTCCCTGCTTTTTACAGGAACTCATTGTCTAATGAAGGAGAGAACATACAAATAGGTATATACAAACTCATTCTCTCTCTCTCTCTGTATATATATATATGTGTGTGTGTGTGTATATGTGTGTGTATGTATGTATGTATGTATGTATGTATACAAGATAAACTGGAGATAATCAACAAGTATAAGGGCAAGGCAAATTTTGCAGTGACCTTCAGAAATACTGTGTGTGTTTCTGCCAAAGTCAACTCAGAAAATTAAACTTGTTGAACATTTAGCATGTTTTATACCATCAAATGAACCCTCTTCATAGAAACTAGTTGGACATCTCTGAAAGAAACAATCCTCTTTTATGCAATCAATTCTATTATCTTAACCAATGGATACAAGACACAGGTAATACAAAACAATGAACTATGCAAAAAATCCCTTACATTTGTCTGAGTGATACAAGAAAAAATAATTCTGAAGTGTAAAAACACACTCCCTTAGCCACACACACAGGCACATGTGTTCCTTTTAGACTTTTCTCTCATACGCACAAATACCACGAAAACAACTAACCCCTATTTCTGCCCCCAGACTCAACTGATTTTCTTATTTGGTGCTACTTTTGGAGTTCCAAGGCCCAGATATTCATCAGTGTGGGTAGTCCTATACCTCCTTACCATGACCTCCCTAAGCACCAGGATCTATCTGGGCAGTGGGGAAAGGAAGGTACAGTCACCACAGAGAGTTCACATTGCCAATAAACACATACACTGCATAATCTTGCCTCAACTGATATTGTTAGTACATTATAACCAATTCCTAAATTGATGTTTTGACACTCCGCTGTCAAATGAAATCTAATGAGATAATATTTGTAAAGCATTTAGCACAGTGCCCGGCACATAGTAGGTACCTAATAAAAACTTATTCCCTTCCCCTTAAGTTGCTCATCTGACTGCCCAAGACTCAATTTGGATACTAACATTTGTACCGAAGACACTTTAACCCCCTAATATATTAACTATAGACATACAGGGTACTGTGTGTGCATTTTCCCTATGGAACTAATAATTATTTATATCAATATAACAGCAAATTGTTTTTAGTACATCCTCCTATTTGATCCCTCCAACAACTCTATGTAGTAGGTGCTATTATCATCCCCATTTTACAAATGAAGAAACTCAGGCTAAGGGAGGTAAACTTACTTGCCCAAGGTCTAACACCAATCTGTCACAGGCAGGATGTGAACCCAGATCTTCAAGGTCCACAGCCACCTCTCTATCCACTATACCACAGCTGCCTCTCATCATATGAATTATTTCTGTTTCCCCGCTCACTGAAGGTCTTGGGTCCTTTGTTTCTAACCCTGTCAGTCAAAAAGCTCTGGGCATCCCTCTGAGTATACTGTACTGCCCTTTGGAATACTGGGAAAAGGAGGTTGAAGCTAACAAAGTTTAGGTGGTTTAATTTTGTAGCCAGTTATTAGTGGGTAGATGGTTCCACATTCCTATTTATGACAACGATAGATATTATGATACAGCTAGCAGCTACACTACTCCATTCCCAGCCACTGTTTAAAGACCAACAACCTTCTCCCAGAAGCAGTTGTTTTGATTTCCATTTAGTTTTGGTTTCTTGTGAATTAAGTTCCACCCTCCCCTGATGAGTATCATCTGTAGGACTTCGTTATGGATCTACCCACTTGATGCAACATATAATTGTTAAGGGGGCTTGAGAGCGTCTATGGTAATTCCCAAGAATGAATCAAAATATCCGCCTTTGCCTTGGGCTTCACTACCAGTAAGTAATTAATTTACAGTACCAACCCTGGGAAGAGTAGAATTTAGGTGAAAGACCACTAGTTTGGTCTTTGCCTCCCTACATCTGGGCATCCTTTATTCTCCTTTCACTCCTGACACTATCAGCTTATCCCAGACATTCTCTAAGAGGCGGTATGATGCAAATAGAAAGAATGTTGAATTTGGCATCAGAGGGGGTAGGTTCAAATCCCAGCATATTGTGGGAACTCAACCAATATTCAGATACAGAAAAGTTCTTTGTGTTGATAATAGTTCAAAAGTAATGCATTCAAAACAGATGATTTTCATTTCTGTTCCTGAGTATGGTATCAGGATAGGTGGGAGGATGAATTGGATGTGAAACCGGAGTGGTTAGAAAATATGTGAGAAGAAAGTGGATTCAGATGAAAATGTTGGGAAAGAAAGGAGGGGGGATGGGGAGGCGTGCTAGCTGGTTTTTTTCATCTCAGCTTCTATCATATATTTAGAGTGGGAAGGGACCTGAAAGGTCATCTAGGTCAACCTCTTCATTGTACAGATGAGGAAACTGGGGTCAAAAAATAACCTGCCCAAGGTCACACAGGTAACAAGGGTCAGAGTTCAAATAATCATGGAAGATGATTTTGAGTGGAAGGGCTAAGGTCAGGCCTAAGCAAAACTGAAAGTGCTTTGAAAAAATAAAAAATGTCATATAAATGATCTATTATTGCTATCACCATCATTATTATACAGGATAAGAAGTTTGCATTTGATGCCCTCCTCCATCAAAATATCCCTTTCTTCTCTCCTAGCATTCCTCCTAGCACGCCTTCAACTAGTCATCAATTAATCCCTGGCAAATGGCTTAACTAATAATGAAGATATTAGTTAATAAAGTTCTAAATATGCATATCTCTCAGAGGCATGTGCATGTTAAAGGGAGATAGAAGCTGAAAATAATCTTCAATATTCAAAAGAATAAAATCATAATGATGGGGGTGATAACACATTTAACATGATTAAATCATCTGTTCAGTTAGTAAGGCATAAATGCCCAAGATTTCTCCTTTGTTATTGTTGTTCAGTCATTTTTCAGTCATGTCCAACTCTCCATGTCCCCATTTGGGGTTTTCTTGGCAGAGATACTAGAGTGGCTTGCCATTTCCTTCTCCAACTTATTTTACAGATGAGGAAACTGAGGCAAACATGGCTAAATGACTTGCCTGGGTTCACACAGCTAGTAAATATCTGAGACCAGATTGGAACTCAAGAAGGTGAGTCTTCCTGATTCCAGGCCTAGCATCCACTGCACCACCTTAGCCAAGGTCAAAAAAGAAATGCCAAGTCTGCCTCTGACCCTACCCCTAACCCAAAAAGGAAGCACTCATAAACACTTGTGTGGTAGGAGGAGGTCTCCTGTCCCCAGAATAGTCTACTTTCCTTTCCTCTCCCAAGTTTTTGCTAGTTTTCTCAAACCTGACATTTTCTCCATTGTCAAGGATTCATATAACAGGAAGTCCTCCTCTGGCACCTCGGAGAAAACTTCCTTCATGCCACGGTAGTTTCTAAGAGAAGCATATGTACCTAGGGAAAACAAACTGCCCTCCAACCTAGAGAAAACAAACTACCCTCACTTCCAATGCTCACAGAAAACAACACACACACACACACACACACACACACACACACACACTCAGTCTGCTAACAGAAAATGTAGTCTTGGCACACTACTTCTGAATAATCACCTCCCCTATTCTACATCGTCCTTACTTTGATCCCATTCTCCAGTTCACTTGAGTTATCACTGGCAGCACTATCACTGATGGTGGTAATTGATCAACTGCCCATTTCAACCATTAGTCATGTATTACTTCACAGGTGAGCTCCCAAGTCTCCTGTGATAACCACCCAACACACTGGTGGGTCAAGAGTATGGATACATTAGAGGCAGCTAGATGGCGCAGTGGATAGAGAGCACCGGCCCTGGATTCAGGAGTACCTGAGTTCAAATCTGGCCTCAGACACTTAACACTTACTAGCTGTGTAACCCCAATTGCCTCACTAAAAAAAAAAAAAAAAAAAAAAAGTATAGATACATCTACTTAAGTTAGGCTATCTTAAAAGTAACTGGCACACAGGAAGTAAGTGCTTAATAAATGCTTGATGATTGATTAAAATATAGGAAATTACTGTGGTGTAGTGGAAAGAGTGCTGAATTTTTGTACAAATTTATTTATTGCTAGTGTTAAGAATTGCTTTTTCCTTTTAGTATTTTTTAATTTAAGAAGACCTGGTTCAAATTCCATATCTACCACTTAATAGCCTATGAAATAGTCACTTAAACTTTCAATGCCTCAGTTTCCTAATCTATAAAATGAAATTAATGTTACCTATATCATCAGACTGTTATGAGGACAGAATGAACATAAAGAGTCATCTTCATACCAACTATTGCTATTGTTATTACTGACTTTTCTTCCCCAAAGAAACAATATTCTTATTTATTATGCCAACTTCTCACCTCTAGTTATTTTCATGCCTTCTGTGAAGGGAGAGGTGACAGGACTGAGCCCAGGTATCAGAGGAAGTCAGTCATAAAGGAGACTAGAATTCCTGAGAGTTAGAATTCCAGGGTTGAGCATTTAACTCCTTGGAGAGATTGCATGAAAATTCACCCCTGGGCCTCGACTGAAATACTGCAGGCCTTGCATTCCCATCTTCATTAAGAACAAGTCCCTCGGGGCAGCTAGGTGGCGCAGTGGCTAGAGCACTGGTCCTGGAGTCAGGAGTACCTGAGTTCAAATCTGGCCTCAGACACTTAACATGTACTAGCTGTGTGACCCTGGGCAAGTCACTTAACCCCAATTGCCTCACTGAAAAGAAAAAGAAAAAAAAGAACAAGTCCCTCAGCACCACTACTTCCATTTGGAAGGTTTCTACTCCTGGCACTTCTGATTTTCTCCAAGCTGAGACCAAGTGAGAGCCATGTTAATTAGCATTTGCCCGTCACCCTCAGATCTAGGATGAAAGGCGGGAGGCTGAATACAAAGTGCCACTATTAATATTATGATTATTACAATAATTACATTTTATGGCAGTTCCTCTCACCTCTACTGCTCAGCACTGGTTAATTTCTCCATTGTGAAAGTGGGCTCCTTTATTAGATGGAGTGTTCTGTGATTAGACCAGTGGAGTTTTACCAGCCGAGGTGTAATTGAGGGAGGCAAGTCTCCAAGTGGTGCCTGAGCAACAAATACCTGATTCGGGGGATCCACAAACAAGTTATTTGGAAGAGAATGACCACCCAGCTAAGCGTGCCACCGGTCGGTTTCTAATCCTATCACCCTCAGCTTCAAGGGGTACTCTAAAGCCTAAGCTTTCTATCTAGGGGTCACTGTGGGCTCCTGAAGATAACCAGGAACCAGTGAGCAAGAAACTACAAGGAGCCTGCCTTTCTCCAAGAATATTTTTCCCAAGAGATATTCAGTTCTGGGACTCAAACTGTGAATTTTCAACTCTGTTGCAGGATGCTGGACAAGTGACCACCCTTCTGGTATTAGCAGGAGGGCAACAGAAATGCTAAAAGGCCAACACACATCGTTATGGTCAATGGCCTGTGTTCAAAGAGCTTTTCGGTACTATTACAAACACAAAAGCTTTGTTTTGTTAAAACCAGAATATAATATCCTTTCTTTCACTATTCCTTTTTGTGACCAAAGATAACCTTAAAAAGCAAATGATATGTCAACTGATGCAGAGTGAAACAACCAGAATCAAGAGAACACTTTATACAGTAACAAGATCATAGAGATAAATAACTTTGAAAGACAAGGATTCTGATCAATACAATGACCCAGTAATGAAGTATGCTATCAATATTCTAAGATAGAAGTAATTGGTGGAGAATGATGCAGGATAACATACATTTTTTGATATGGCCAATATGGGAACTTTTTTGCTTATCTATGCAAAATTATTCCCAAGGCTTTTCCCCCTTTTGTTGTTGTTGTTATTTTAATTGGGAAGGGGGAGAAAAATAAAGTCTTGTTAATTAAAAAAAATTTTTAATTTAAATCTTTAAAAAAGGTAAATGTGATCTGAAAGATCATTAAGGATCCCCTATACTGGGAAGTTATCTTCAATTGGGCTTTGCCCCAATCCCTAAAACTCTCATTGCTCGCTCCTCTGGGTCAAGGCATTCTTTAATGCCTCTGTTAAGATGCAAATATTATATGACAAGACTAATATTAAGCTCAGATTCATTTATCATATCAGCCCTGGTAGATATCAGGACTCAGATTGAATGGTACACAGGATAAGTACACGATTATAGATTTAAAGCCAGAAGAAAACTTAGAAGGTCATATAGTCCAACCCTCTGATTTTACAAATAAGAAAACTAAAGCTAAAGGTCATACATGTAGCAAATGAATGCTAGGATTTGAACCCAGGTCCCATGATGTGTATTTACAGGCTAATCACTAGAAGGTCAAATACTAAAACTGAAGCTTAAATACTTTGGCCTCATAATGAAAAGAAGGGACTCGTTGAAAAAGACCCTGATGTTGGGAAAAATTGAAGGTGAAAGGAGAAGGGGGCAGCAGAGGATGAGATAGATGGAGGGTGTCATGGAAACAAGGAGCATGAATCTGGACAGACTTTGGGAGATAGTGGAGAATAGAAGGGCCTGGTGTGCTGTGGTCCACGGAGTTAGGAAGAGTCGGACATGACTGACTGAATGACAATAACCTCTGATGTCAAATCCAGCACTCGTTATTTTTCATCTAGTTATTCTCAATTTAAAAAAAAAAATAGTGCTCTAGATGCACCAGGAGGGCCTCATCCATACAGGGAAGGAGAGAGAGGGATTAAGAACCAATCAGACCTAGTAGAATGCTATAATGAGGGATAGGGGGAAGTAAGGAGAAATAAAGAGGAAGAATTATCTATTTTAATGGGCAACCAGAAGAAGAAAGGCTGGTTTTGCCACTTTAATAGCTGTGTGACCTTGGACAAGTCATTTATTCTATTGTCCACAAAATAGGTTTTAGGGTCAGAAGAGATCTTAAGAGTTCTCTAATCCAACTTCTTCATTTGACAGATGGGGAAACTGACATGTAACAAAGTTTAAGTCACTTGCTCACCATCACACAGATTGTAAGCAGCAGACATACTCAAAACCAAGCCTTTGAATCCTAAATCTGGTGCTTCTCCCACTATATTGTGTAAATTGCTCTTGAAGATAGTCATAATTACACTGCTTATCTCGTAAAGCTGCTGTGGCAGAACTCTTACTACTAGGAGTTCTGGTGCCTGAGGTAAATTCCAGTGGTTCTGGGAGGAGGGGGGCGGCAAATCTGGAGGGAGACTTAGGCATAAAGATGAGGGCTAGGGAGGAGGAAGAGAGCCCGGGGCACTGCCCTGGGCCAACAGGAGAAATACTACAGATCTGCCCTTATGGATGGTGATCCCAGAATACCACTCTTGGGGAGAGAGGGGGAGCAGGATGAGCCTGAGAAAGCTTACCCAGGCTGTCAAAAGACCTCAGAATTCCACCTCGGCTGTTACTCCTGGACAATGCCCCAGAATGTTTGATGATCCTAGGTGTCTCCCCACCCCATCAAAAAGTTTGGCCCAAGTCATCAGGCCAATGGTCAGAGAATTATCTGCTCAGCTGTTCCTGATTGCATTAGGGAAAGGGGTAGCCTATCCCCTAGAAAGTCCAGCCTGTAACCCAATCACATGGCCAGTGACCCTGACCCTTCCCATCCCTCAAGCCTCCCTTCCCCCAACCTCAGAAAGAGGTAAGGGTGAAAAGTAGGGGAAGACAAACTTTGAGAAAGAGAAAGGACTCTGAGGTAAAGGGCTGATGGACCCTGGGACAAAGCCCCAGTTACCCCACATTAGTTATGGGTCTGGTTGTGAGAATCAAATGAGATGGCTTACATAAAACACTCTGTAAACTGGAATGCACTACATAAATAAGAGCTGTTATTGTCATTTCAGAGGCCAAAGAGGACTGCATG
This sequence comes from Dromiciops gliroides, assembly GCF_019393635.1. NCBI lineage: Eukaryota > Metazoa > Chordata > Mammalia > Microbiotheria > Microbiotheriidae > Dromiciops > Dromiciops gliroides. The sequence goes on from NC_057865.1 coordinate 171,696,522, forward strand.
GAGAGAAGGTAAGAGAATTAGGGGTTTCAGTTAGCTTCCCTAACTCACTGTTTGCCACTGACACTTCCAAAAAAAATTGTTAACTCTCTACAACTCTTGTCCTCAAGACTCCTCTGCAGATTCCACTGGGAGTCCCTGATTTCTGAAAAAACAAGTCTCGTACACTGCAGATGTATTGGGCAGGGGTCAGGCCCATTCTAGTGCTGTATATAAGTGTCCAACAAGTTTCTAAAACTCAAGCAATGTTAATGATAGGGCAAGAAGGTTGAGCTGGAGGGTGGATATGGCCTATGTCTTAAGCATTCCATATTTCATGTGGACTAGCTTGATCCATTAAGCCTTGAAAACACCCGGAGGGTAAATTGTCAGCACAATGCACAAGAATTTTGCCCTGAACAGAATGACCTCTGAGTTCTTAACTGGTTTCATATTTTTCAGGGCCGCACATACATCTTTCTCAGAGGTCACTGCCTAGTGTCTTAAACGTATTTGATGGAGCTTGACCTCTCTGGCTCCCTGCTGCCGATTAACATCTAGCCTGAAAAACATGTAGAAATGTAATCCCAAACAAAATGGGGGAAACTCAAAGCAATCAAACAAGTTGTATCTATTTGCGAATTTCATTCTCGCCTCCTTCCTCATCAAGTTACAGTTATGAGAAGGGATTCATCTTAAGTATTCAAGTGACACAAGCTCAGGTGGGACTGTCTCCTGGTCTTATCATTGTCACATATTGGGCGAATGCCCACTGGGTAAATGGCAATGCCCTAGGGAATCTGTGCTGTCTTTCCCCCACCCTCACCTTTCCTATCCAATTAGTTACTAAATCCTGTTGGTTACACTTTGAATTTGTGCTCTCCTCTCTATTTCTGCTACCATCACTCTAGTCCAGGCCCTCATTACCACCTTCATTGTTGTTGTTGTTGTTTAGTTGTTTCAGTCTTGTCTGATTCTTCATGATCCCATCTGGAGTGATTTGCCATTTCCTTCTCTAGCTCATTTTCCAGATGAGGAAACTGAAGCAAACAGAATTAAGTGACTTATCCAAGGTCACACAAATAGGAAGTGTCTGAGATCAGATTTGAACTCATGTCTTCCTGACTGCAGGGCTGATCCCGTATCCACTGAGCCACCTAGCTGTCCCTATGACCTCTGTACATTGTTATAACAATCCAACATGTCTTCCTTTCTCCATTTTGTCCCTCCTCCAATGCACCCATTATTCCATCACCAAGACAAATCTTTCTTAAGTGTAGATCTCGCCATGTGACTTCTCTATTCAAAAACCTCCAGTGGCTAAAATTAAGACTCCTCTTGGGATACTCTTGGGGCATTCAAGTCCCACTACAACCTTGTGTCACTCTATCTTTCCAAATTTACCTCATATAATTCTCCTCCATGACCTCCACATGAACTAGAATACTCTGACACCTCATTCCACCATTACCACCAACCCCAACATGGAAGATGGCACAGTTGTTAGAACACTGGGCCTGGAGGCAAGAAGACCTGGGTTCAAATATGGTCTCAGACATTTAATAGCTATGTGACCCTGGGAAAGTCATTTAACCTTTGTCTCAGTTTCCTCAACTATAAAATGTGGGTAATAACACCACCTACCTTGCTGGGTTTGTAAAGTGCTTAGCACAGTGTCTAGTATATAGTAGGTGCTATATAAATGTTTATTCCCTTCGCTTGCACCTCCAGGTTTTTGTTTAAACTCTTTCCTATGTCTGTAAAATGCCCCCTCATCCTACATTTGTTGAATCCCTGCCCTCTTTTAAACCTAACTCACATGCTACCTCATAGCCTTCCTCAATTCCTCTGATGCCCCTTAGGTTTTATATAACATTTTGTTTTGTAATGTTCTAATGTACTTCTTTGGGGGCCTGAACCTGTGAGTTCATTAGTATAGAGATCTCCATGTGAGGAAATTCCTGCTCTCAATGCAGATCATCAACTGCTCTGCAACTTATAATTTTAGAGTTGCCTGGGGAACCGAGCCTTGCCCAAGCGTCACACAATCTCTAAGGTCAGCTCTCCGTCCACTACCTCAGACTGCCTCTCAAATGCAACTACTACTAGTTACTGAACTGTGCATACCTGTTGGCCCAGCAATACCACTGCTGGGTTTATAACACAAAGAGATCAAAGAAAGAGGAAAAGGATCTGTGTATGCAAAAATGTTATAGAACCTATCTTATTATGGTAAAAAAAATTGGAAACCAAGAGGGTGCCCATCAATTGGAGTGTAATGGAAAACCACTGTGCTATCAGAAATCATAAAAGGGACAGTTCCAGAAATGTCTGGGAAGATTTCTATGCAGAGTGAAGTGAGTAAAACCAGGAGAGCAATTCAGGCAATAACAACATTGTAAAGACATTTTGAAAGACTTAAGAACCCAGATCAATGCAATGACTAAGCATTATTCAAGAGGACCAGTGACGAAGCATGCTCTGCACCCCAGGCACAGAGTGGTGATGCAGAAGGAAACATGGATGTTTTGGATGTGGCCAATATGCAAATTTGTTTTGTTTGATTAAGAGTATTTGTTAACAAGAGTTTGATTTGTCTTTTTTCCTAATGGGAGAGAGGTGGAAATGAGGGGGGAAAATGCTTGTGGCTTGAAAATAAAATAAAAATTCAAAATATAATTACCATGAAATAGTATGTCTTTATAAGTTTCTGTGTTGGCTTCATATTCATCTCCTATACTGTCAGCTCTTTAATGACAGGCACTATATTGGTCCTACATGTTGTATCTTCCCCAGCATCCAATATAGTCCTCTGCATACAGTAGGCACTTATTAATCATTTATTGTATTGCATTGCATTATGTTGCATTGCATTGCATTGCATTGATATTAATGGAACTTATTTGCAAAGAGGATCTAGCCAATAGAAATAACTTCACACAGACAGCAAATAAAGTGCTCTCAAAGGCAAAAGCAGAATTTCACCTGGCTCTAAGACTTATTTTCTATGCTTGAGCTGGGCAGCAAAATATTAAAACTCCTGGAGTATAATCCCAGTTCTCTGGGGGATACACATTCTGCCTGTCTTGGGGCAACTCAACTTCTCTGTGCTTCAGTTTCCTAAAGTGTAACAAAGAGAAAGCCCAAGTGATCAGCCTAAACACTCGGACATGGTGATAGGAGAAGCTGATTGATGTATTCGACTTTCAGTCTTCCTCTCCTTTCACCTTTAGCCAGCCAGCTGGCTAAGATGGGAGACATTCAGTCCACTATCTCCTATCTGTGGTAATGGAAACCAAAGATACCTAATCCACAAACTTCATTTTAGCCACGGCTGTAGTTTAAAATGCTCACCAGAAAACTAAATTGAAAGTAACCTCTTTGTTTTTGTTTTCTTTTCCTTTTGTTTTTGTTTTTGTTTTGTTTTGTTCTTTTGAGAGGCAGGTAGAGTTTGAGGTGGGAGCCATGGGTTGGAATCTTAACTCTTTTATTTACTGCATGGCCTTTCTCCTTGCAGGAGAACAGATCCAGACTGAGATGGGGCCTAGAGGTCACCCAGGTCAACCCCCTTATTTTTTCACTGAGGTTGTGGTCCACTGAGCTTCAGCAACTTGCCCAGGGTCACATAGCTAGGAAGTAGAAGTGCTGACATTCAAATTCATATTGTTTGATTCCAAATCTGGTATTCTTTTCACTATATTCCTTCTACTTTACTGGAAACAAAACACAAAACCCATGCCCTACATGACCAAGTGATAATGAACCAGTAGTAAAAACTGGGCAGCTAGGTGGTGCAATGGATAGAGTGCCGGGCCTGAAATCAGGAAAACCTGAGTTCAAATCTGGCCTCAGACACTTACTAGTTGTGTGACTCTGGGAAAGTCACTTAATCTGTTTGCCTCAGTTTCCTCATCTGTAAAAATGAGCTGGAGAAGGGAAGGATGAACCACTCCGGTATCTTTGCCAAGAAAAGCCCAAAAGGGATCATGAAGAGTTGGACACAAGCGAAAAAGATGAAACAACCACAAAGTAGACGCTTCTTAAAGTCAGAGACCATGCCTTATTTATTGTAATTGCTCATCTAGCACCTAGTACAGTGAATTGTATATAACAGACTTAAAAACTGCTCAATGAATGAATAGAGATTTCATGCGTTGGACAGCCATTATTATTGGAAAAAGCAAGGAATGCTTCCTCTCTATGAAAGTGCACAGCTAATGTGCAGATGTGGGCTGCAGGCCTACACTGTCACACACTTCTTTGTGACCATAGATTTGTCCTATCTGTATCTCACATTCCCCTCCTGTAAACTAGAGATAATAACTCCTGCTCCCAACTTACCACCTCAGAGATGTTGTCAGATTGAAGGCAATCATTACTAATTGATGTTTTCTGTGTCTCCTCTGAGGAGTTACAAAGATGATCATATTCGGTATACACATCAGAGTTAAACATGATGTGGGCTTTTTCTTGTTATTTCCTGTGGACAGCATAAAGAAAACCCTCCAGACCAATGGTTTAGCCTGATTTATTCCATAATCCTCTAGTCGGACCCTGAGGGATGGATAGAATAAACACAGGCTTCCATGACCTTCTCTGACACATCCATTGTCCCAAACAGCTTCTTAGTGTGAGAGGACCATTTGTTGTTGAGCCATTCCATCTTCAGGAGGTGATCCCACTTATCCAGTGGAATCCTTGGAAACCCTCAGAGGGAGGCTTTCCTTGGTCTGGTCACTTCTCGAGCAGCTGCTGTGATGTGGAGGGGCTGCATATTTTTACATATAAACCCAGCTTCATAACACAGCTCTGATGAGCAGATTACCAAGGATTTGTGAGGGAATGGTGACTTTTAGATGCTGGACTCATGGAGTGTTTGCTGTCATCTTGGTGAGCAAAAGGAGGGCTTTGGGTTCAAAACTGGAAGGAAGTCATCATAGAAAAGTATAAGAAACTAGTCAGGGATAGTAAGGGGGTCTCATGCCTAAGGCTCTCCATATATACCATGTCTAATTCAATTGATTGTTAGTGTTGTTGCTCTCTTGCTAAAATCCCACTGTGATTCTTCGTTGCAGTATAGAGGGGACCTTGGCTTCTCCAAGTTTATTCCAGGGAAATGGAAGTGCTTGTAGATGCTAACAAGTTGAAAGGGCTTCAAGAATAGACTTGATGTCCATCATCTAAGGGCCATGCTCAAGCTTTCCTACTCCTGCACTTCAGCCTCCCCCTATAATCCAGAACTCTAATGTTCTACTCTGAGACCCTAGGCCTCTGATTAGTGAGAATTCCAAATTTCTAGGCCAGCCTCACATCCATCATGCTACTTTCTGGCTATGTTCATGCCAGCTTACCCTTCTCTCCACTATCCACTTCCCCCATTGATTTCCACCTCCTACCCTGAGATCACTAATCAACCCAACATTTCTATTCCCGGAAAGGGGGTATCAGTCAATCACCTTATGACTATAATTACTATCCCTGTGGCTTGCCTGTACAAAACACTTCTCCTTAGCTCCTATTCCCCTATAAACATTGCCTTTCCCTGCTCAAAGGTAAGATTCTTGATGGCAGGAACTGTTTTGCATGATTGTATTTATATCACCAGGACTTCATACGGTATCCGGCACATAACAAGTGCTTAATAAATGTTTTTCATCCGTTCATTCATCACCAGAAAGTTTGACACTGAGTGATACATGACCATGTCTCCAAGAGAGCACATATGAAGGTGTGGCAGAGTTCCCAGCATCAAATGATCATTGGAGCATAGGTTTAGAGATAGAAGGAAATTTAGAGGTCACCACAAGAACATGGAATCACAGATCTAAAGGTGGAAGGTATGTCAGAAGCCATCCCCTTCCTTCTGCAAATGAAGAAACTGAGGCCCAAAGAATTTCAGCAACTTGTTTAAGATCACACAAATAATAATGTGAAGAGACAGGATTTGAACCCAGAGTCTCTGGCTACAAATATAACTGGGACCTTAATCAGTGGAAGGAATACTTGCAGATAAAATCATAGATTCCTGAAGTATTGCTATTCCCATTAGATGGTAAGATACTGGAGAACGGAGATCATTTCACTCAAATTTATATCCCCAGCACCTAGGGCAGTACCTGACACAAAGTGGATGCTTGATAAATATTTGTTAACTGATTAATAGTAAGGGTAATTTGCCTAACCTCACCAATTAGTTGGGAGTCAATCGGCTTCTTTGCACTAGATCGAATCTTGGTATCTACACTATGGTGACTGCAAGAGAGCCTCAGACCAACAAGATCATGGCAAGTAGCCAGATATAGTCAAGCTCATCCATTATAACTTTCAAAATAAATCGGCCAGCAAACTATACACTAATGCAGGAGTAGTTTGAGCAAAAATTAGCCAAGTATTATCTGATTATTAAATGTACACATAAGCTCATATCTAATTTGCTGTAAGTCTTTCTACAGAGCACTCCCTGCCAGATGATTCCGGTAGGAGTCACATTACAATGAATGGAGCCTGATTTTGAAAATTATTCCCCAACTATCCCTTGTTTTTCCACCCACTATGTTTCTAAGGTGCCTAAATCTAGGCCCAAAACTGCTCCCTCAGAGATCTATTCACTCTGTCTCCCAGAGTCCTTACAGAAAACCAGGTACTTAGATTGAGAGCAACACAGTAAAATACATTACAATGCATGCCTTTTGTTTAGTTTAAGACCAGTAGGAGAGGCCTAGGCTCACTCTCCAGATCCTCACTCCAGTGTGCCGTCTGCCAAACTGTGCACACAGACATGACAGGGGATTTTAAATATGCACCAGAGACAATGTGGCTAATGTACCAAGAGTTCCCTGTTGAGGAAATCTGGGGAGAGATAGGAAGAGACTACAGATCTCAGAATCTGAACAGGGCACCCTCATTGGGTGGGAATCTACTTTCTTTCCTTTTTTCCCCTTCTCCCCAGAGAAAGAATGAAGAGGAGATAGAGGAGGAGGTAGAGAAGGAGATAGAGGAAGGAGAAGAGGGAGGAGGGAGGAAGAGGGAGGAGGAGGAGAAGGAGAAGGAGAAAGAGGAGGAGGAAAAGAAAAAGGAAGGAAGGAAGGAAGAGGAGAGAGAAGGAGAGAGAGAGAGAGAGAGAGAGAGAGAGAGAGAGAGAGAGAGAGAGAGAGAGAGAGAGAGAGAGAAATCATGGACCTCTGGCTCTATCCCTAGAAAAGCCTGTAAGCAATTCAGGCAGTATTTCTTTACACAATGGCTGAGTGAAATGTGAACCACAATGCCCAAATCAGCAAGACGAGCAAGTGATGTGCATTCATCTCAGAAGGATGCTGGATACCTTTCAGAAAGAACAGGGGATCTAAAAACAGAGACACCAGCTCCCATTCTGGGATGACAGTCATAAAATACAAGTTAATTTGTCTTTCACAAGATAATGTTAAGGACAGATGTTCATGGAATTTACCCCTGACCCAGTGGTAAGCCTGTGAACTACCATCACTTTAGGCCTTTAATAGTGTCCTGGTCAAGATCCTCACAGAGGAAGGTCCTTCTCTGACAAGGGTTGGAACCCCCTCTTTCCCCCTCCCCCTACCCAAATGCAATAGAACCATGTACTTCTTAGGCTTTGAAAACCCCTTCAGAGGTCATCCCTTCTATCCTCTTCCTTATCAACAGATCCCAAAGGTACTGAGTGAATGACCTAAGGCCCTAGAACCAGGACTAGAATCTGTTTCCCCTGGATACCAGCTCAGTGTTCTTTGTTCTATATCACACCAAAGTGCCCCAGGAATTGAAGTCTGCGGACCTGATTGCCACTCCTTTTTCTGCCATGCTGTGTGACCCTGGGTAAGTCACAGAATTTTTCTGAGCCCCAGCTTCCTCATCTATAACATGAGGATAATAATATACGTGCTAATTAGTGACCAGAGTTGTTTGGAGGATCAATGAAATAATATTGTAAAATCATAAAATGCTAAATAGCTATTTTAGTCATTATTGTTACTACTAATCAATTAAGATTTTCCGTATTCTTGATTTCTCTTTGCTGTTGTCTTTTTCTGGGATCTCACCAAGAAGGTAAGCAAAAGCTTACCACTACTCAAAAGGAAAATCTTATTTAATCATGCAACCAAATTCAGAAATGTAAGAATGATATGGTCTTGGAAACAGGCTACTAGTTTCATCATATACTTCCATTTTAGGGTAATTTTTACTCTCAGAAAACATTTCAAGAGGCAATTATAAGTAAACTGGTTACTTTAGAATACACCATAGTTTGAATGTCTTCCCTCTTTAAAAACAAAAAACGGGGTGGGGGGGGGCAGCTAGGTGGCACAGTGGATAGAGCACCGGCCCTAGATTCAGGAGGACCTGAGTTCAAGTCTGAGCTCAGACACTTGACACTTACTAGCTGTGTGACCCTGGGCAAGTCACTTAACCCCAATTGCCTCACCAAAAAAAAGAAAGAAAGAAAGAAAGAAAGAAAAACAAAAAACGGTATCCCTATTTCCCCCAGCCAATCTTTGACTGAGCCACTGATGATCAGCAGAGGATCTTTAACCATCTTCGTTTTCAGTCTGGACAAGTTTGCCCCTCCTCAGGCAACTTGGTGGGTCATCCTAGCCCTCACTACCTTCTTCTTGGCACCAATATGGTGCCAGACTGGGCCGACACCTGATCTGCCTCACCATATCTCACAAATCCCAAGCTCAAGCAATTCACCAACCATAGCCCCCTCACTACAAAGAACTCCAGGCATGCCCCACCACACCCAGGGCCTCCTACTATTTTAACCCCTTTATTATTCTTTCTTAACAATGAAATTGGGAGAGAATGATTTGGGGAAAATAATTTAAAAAGAAAGTCTTGGGGGCAGCTAGGTGGCGCAATGGATAAAGCACCGGCCCTGGATTCAGGAGTTCCTAAGTTCAAATCGGGCCTCAGACACTTGACACTTACTGGCTGTGTGACCTTGGGCAAGTCACTTAACCCCCATTGCCCCGCCAAAAAAAAAAAAAACGTCTTACATCCACCGAAAAACAAACCAAACAAGGTATTTAAATTTGGATTGTTGTTTATTTTTGTTTCTTTTTGTGGAAGATGGGAAGGATAAGGGACTAAGGATGATATATATAGATATAGATATAGATAGATATATAGATATATAGATATTGCAGGGCAATGAGGGTTGACTTGCCCAGGGTCACACAGCTGGTAAGTATTAGGATGATATTTTTGTGTCTTAAGGAAGTATCACAGTGTAGTGGTGAAAGCAGCAGACTTGGAATAAGGACAATCTACAATCAAATCCCTCTTCAAATAATCCCAGTTCCATGAACATGGGCAAGTCACTTATCCTCTCTAACTTCAGTTTACTTATCTATAAAATAGGGATAATAATAAAACCTACCTCAAGGGGCTGTTTTAAAGATGAAATGAGATAACACATGTAAAGCACTTTGCAAACTTTGAAGTGATATAAATGTAAAATATTGTTATCTTGAAAGTAATCCTTTTTCTTTTTTTTTTCCTTTTTTGGGTGAGGCAATTGGGGTTAAGTGACTTGCCCAAGGTCACACAGCTAGTACATATCAAGTGTCTGAGGCCGGATTTGAACTCATGTCCTCCTGAATCCAAGGCTGGTGCTTTATCCACTGCGCCATCTAGCTGCCCCTTGAAAGTAATCCTTTTTTAAGGAAATTTCAATGGTGTGGGGAAAACACAAACAATTTACTGTTTTGTTCATGACACGTCAGAATTCAGGTGTTTCACCACAAACTTTCTGGTCTGTCAAGCCTCAAGATATTAAAGAGCACTCCTTGTTCTCAGTTTCAGGCTCACGAAAGACGGGCCAAAGTGAAGGCTAATGAAGAGAAGCAAGTTAAACTGAAACCAATCCAAAACTTTGGGAACTTTCCAAGAGGTTGATTGATTTGGGGATGTAAGTCCTGGGAGTTCCTACTTCCTCTCATCAAGTTTATCCAACTGCTAGCTACTTTTCTGAAGGTGGAATATAAACTTTAATCAAAACGCTTAAAACCATTTTAAAAATGCAAAATGCCAATGAGACCCAAGGTCTATTGATTTCTCCATTTCTTACTCAGTTATAAAAATATGTGTGAAGGGTCACCTGAGAAATATAAGTGAAAGTCAAAATCCTGAATACATAAATTCAGTATTAGGAGAGTTCAGAAATCTTAATACCATGCAGTAATTCATCCATGTGTTCTTTCCCCCTACAGTCTGGGCTCTTAAAGAAAAAAATAAATAAGAAACAATACATAGCCAGTTAAACTTTTTGTGTCTCAGATATTTCCCCTGAATGTGAACTAATATAACTGATATTTCAAAAATGAGACAAGACAGACAGAAAATTAATTAGGGATACAGTTTACTCAGAAACATTGTAGCAATACATTGGTCAACAGCACTTAGTCTGGCTTTTTTCTGGATTAAACCCCTCTCTAGTATTGCTCTCTGAGGTGCTTTGTCGAAAACAGAAAAACTGAAAACGTGAAAATCTAAGATAATATTCTAAAGAATAAGCCAACTCGTCATCACCATGAACTTTATATTTTTTTAAAAAACCCTTTGCATTATCTAGAAACACCTTAGTATGTTAACACAATATACAGAATGATGAAATGATGTTTCTCTGAGGAAGGAATATGGTCAATGTGTCAATACAGCTACATTATTTAAGACTCAAAGTTGTTGGGGTGTTGCTGTGTTGGGTTTTTTTTTTTCAAAGAATGTAAAGAATTTGAACTCCCTGTTCTCAAGGTGAAAGGGCATTTACTCAAATCTACTCATGAAGAAAAGAGGTGGCAAGTCCTGAGACATTATGACTATGACAAAATTTACCAAGTTTAATATGGCAAAAGGTGAGATTATTCCTTTGGTGCTTCAAAAGTAATTGAAAACAACATTGTAGATGGTTAATTAGGAGCCAATAGGATCTCCTTTTTCATCTCAGCAATTCTCTACTCCTTTATTTCGACATTGAGTTTTAGGTTTAAAATATTTAAGAAAGCAGAGAGGTGATTAACATAGATTTTTTTTTCAATGTGCACCATAGTTACACATTCTGTCAACAGAGTAAAAGGGAAATATACAGTGTTACAAAATGCTTATTTCATGTCTCACAAACATTCCAATAAATCCTTCACTGCGGTGTTATTCCATTCAACAGTGGAAAAGCAAAACAGAAATGAAACCCAAGAGCCAGCCCAGTTCATTTACATCTCGAACATTACCACAAGGAATCCATCTGCAACAGAGTCTCATCCTGTGGGTTTCAGGCAGGGAAAGGTCCCATTTTCTCCTGTGGGAACTTTGCCTACCCAGGTCCCACAGGGATTTAAAAAAAAAAAAAAAGGCAAGTCAAGGGAACTCAAGCTTGGTGGGTACAACAGCAATGAGAATTGCCTCAACCACAAAATAAACTCTTCTGGGACAAACAGACCCCCACATACACCCAAACAATTCCCCATAGGAATAGCTCATGAATGTGCAGGGTTAAAATGACCTTCTTGTGGATACAACTTACATTACTTTTTTCAAAAAGCTTCATATATTGAAATAAGCTACAACTACCACATTCTACGAGAGCTTGGCCATCGCTTCAATGACATGTTATCTTGTGGTTTTTTTTAAATGTTGCAGCTTTTTTCCCCCCAACAGACTGTATTAAGGCAGTGACAACTAGCACAGAACACAAAGGGACCTAATAAATCAGCCAGGTTGCTCTCAGAAGGACTTGGGCCAATGAAGGCCTCGGTTGCTAACATGCATATTGGTAGCTCATACACTGCTACCCGCATTAGCACAGGCCGCAAGAGGAGTGAGTGAAAAGACAGATGCCACTGTACCTGTGGAAGCTATTTAATAAATACCAACAAAAAACAAAATGGAAAATAAACCCTCTAGAGCACAACCACCTTAGGTCAACTGAATGTAATCTAGTTTATTCAACCAAAAAATAGAGAGGAAAAAAAATATTAAAACAAAAAAAGCAGTTCTTAACACTAGCAGTAAATAAATTTATACAATTCAGTCTGTATAATATGATGAAATAAATCTACATCTTTTCTTATTTTGGTACTTTGAATTATACATACAAACAACAATTACAGGGACTTGTTCACAATGCATATAGGTCTGGAGAATGACTATCTGAAAACCCTCAGTGGCAATATTGGAATGTTAACACTGATTGCCTGGAATTGATTGTTTCTTCCTATGCAGAGGCCCACAGCCTGGAATGAATGATCTGCCTACAACTTTTTTCCTTCTTTTTTTTTTTTGTTTGTTTGTTTCTAAATGTATCAAACAACTGTGGCCAGTGAAAGAAAACACAACGGGCAGTTTGTCCATGTGGGTATTAGACCTAGTTTCTTCTTACTTCCGCACTTTTTTCTCCCCAAATTCTTTAAATTTCTTGGTGTCCTTCATGCCCTTCTTACAGCTACCCAGATGCAATAAAGTCTTCCTCAAATGTACAATATTTCTTACAATATAAGTTATATGCAATGTTCAGCATTTTTTTTCACAGCACTAGAGACCCTGTTAAATAGGGAATATGAGTCTGAATGGCTTATTCACAAATGGGATCCAGATTCAGTGGTTGAGAACATAGACACCACAGTGAGCTCCTTTTAAAAAGTGGCAAACATCGCTTTTCTTTCTGCCTTCAAATAACATATTTCCATCATTTTTAGGCTTCATGATACTGCTCCTGCAAAAATGCAAGTATAAAGGGGAGGGAGGGGAAATCTCACTTTGAGACCTTTAAGCATCAAACGGGGAAGTCTAACCCATGGCAGTGACCATGCTGGAGGGATGGTGAGGTCCGAAAGAGAGGCTGGATGGTGGGTGCATCGGCGTCGGAGTAGTCAGCATGTGACTGGAGTGGCTAAAAGGTGAAATATGACTGAGAGAAGACATGTGTCTGGAGAGGGCGGCCGGATTAAAGGAGCTGCTCTTGGGGAAGTCCTCCAAGCTGTCGTGAACCTTTTTGCATTTTTTGGATTTGCTAGACATTTTTCGGTTTCTGGTCTGGATGCCTTCCTTCTTCATAGTCAGGGGTCTGTTAATCTAAACAAAGATTAATTATATATATTTTTTTTGCTTTCATGCTGGCTCCAAAATGCCCAGAGGGTCTCATACATCATCACTACCACCACCATCAGATCGCCTCATGCTGTAGATCTCTCTGTATCTTGATCTTCCCCTCCTTCCTTCCCACCTCTCCCCCCTCCCCTCTTTCCACAGGCTTTCCTGGGAGCCAAGACTCATTTGAATGGAAACTTCAGGAGCATAGGATTCATTTCTCATTTTCAGGGACCAAGAGTTACTACACATGAACTAGAGTTTATCAGTCACTTTTGTCTGTATTATTTTAGAGATATTTCTTCCAAGAGACCTTATTTTAGGGACCCAATCAGGTTGGCTTCATTTCTACAGAAGTTTTTTTTTTCCTTAATTCTTCTTTTGGAATTTCACCTAATGTTATTTTGCTCGCATATTAACCAAAACAGAAATATAATTTATGACTTCAAAAGATAAATCCAATCCTACTCCCTCTCAGCCAGCCCAGCAAGTACTCAGCAAGTATTCACCATTCTAAAGTGATTTTGGTTTGGTCCTGACCTTTGCAGGATGTCTTACATTAAAATGTTGCTTTGGGGGCAGCTAGGTAGCACAGTGGATAAAGCAACAGCCCTGGATTCAGGAGGACCTGAATTCAAATTTGGCTTCAGACACTTGACATTTACTAGTTGTGTGACCCTGGGCAAGTCACTTAACCCTCATTGCCCCGCAAAAAACAAAACAAAACAAAATGTTGCTTTGGAATGGATATTTTCCTCCTTGCAGGTTATTTTCAGCTCCATAGCCCTTTCATAAAGGAATTGCTCCCCTCATACTCTCTATCAAACCTCAAACCCTTACGAGCTGTTAATTCAGCTCTGTTGTATCCACTTGTTCTAGGGCAAATATCTGCCTATCCCTAAAATCAGTCCATAATCAATCAATCTATCAGTAAATAATAAATACTTCAAAAGATACTTTATTAGATACTAAAATTATCTCAGCCTAGGAATGAAAAGTCAAGCACGGCATGTATTGGAAGTCGGAAGCAAAGCAAGGTAAACCTCAGTTACTGCTCCCACACTACTCCACTATGAGAGTCATTGTACACTTTAGCCTTTTTCTTCTGAACTCATCTCATTTCATCTTTAAAAGAGATTTACGGGGCAACTAGGTGGCGCAGTGGATAGAGCACTGGCCCTGGAGTCAGGAGTACCTGAGTTCAAATCCGGCCTCAGACACTTAACACTTACTAGCTGTGTGACACTGGGCAAGTCACTTAACCCCAATTGCCTCACCAAAAAAAAAAAAAAAGAGAGAGAGATTTACCTAGTGGGAGGAGGGCTAGTGCTGGGAGAGAACTATAATTGTGTGACTGATATTTCCCACACCTTGTCAAGGTCAGATGAACACAAATCAGAGTTGGGCATATGTCTATTAACCTGTAGGGCCTGACCTTGGGCAAGTCACTTAACATCTGTGGCTCTATCCATTTTGTATTATTGCCAAGAAAAAGAAGGTGAAGAGAAATAAGGGGTTAATACCAGGATCTGAAGCTGAAACTTAGGGAAACTCTGGTATCCCAAGAACCTGCTCAATCTGCCTAACAATATACCTTGGGGCAGAAATAGCTCTTTCCAACCCTGGTTCCTTTGTGAGAAAAGATCATATCTTCCAAAGGTTGAGGATATACACTCAGCTGTTTATAAAACTAGAAAATGGACACCTAGGGAAATAGCAAGAACTACCAAACAGGTTCCTAGGGCTCTAGTACTGTATCAGCTGGTAGCAACAAGGACAAAAATTCCCAAGAGGAGCCCTGAATTAAGATGTGAGAGATGGCTAGGAATCTGGATCTACCCACTGAAGCCCAGAAGTTGGCAGGATCCCTGAGGTAGACAACATAGGGCTCATTTCCTCATTGCATTGGGAGGGCTAAGAGAGTTGCCACAACATAGATAAAAAAAGCCACTCCCCAAATTAAATCTCAGCACTTTCTTTCATCAGCTCTCATATCACGGTCAACCCTGAGGCCTACAGTGATGACAGCTCCCCCCTGCCCCCTTCTACCATCTACCTCCATCTCTAGCTAGGTAAGAATACAGTTATACCCATAGAGTATGATCTACAAAGGCATGTCTCTATATGCTGATATCTTGATATACAGGTAACAGTACATAGCCAGAATCTAAGCACAATATCAAGATCCCCAGATAACACAGACCCAGATAACTAACTACTACAACATCACCTTGATCCAAGGATGTAGATATGCAGATAGCTGCACACCTAGACAAACAGCAAGAAACTCATTGCATCTATGCAGAGATATCTAGATGGGCAAGAGAAACACCAAGACCATGAAAATGGGAACTGATTATTTTCTCCAATCACTAAGTAAATAAAACTCATACCAACAACTATCTCAGTGCGGATTCTTACTATCAGTACACAAAGTGAGAAAGCTATTCTTGATCACAAACTCCACAGTGGCTAAAGACTCACATTCTTCTATTAAGAGAGAAGGTTCTTTAAGAACTGTCAAAAATATCGGGACTTTTTTCAAACCTAAAAGCACTACTTTAAGGTCACTTATCACCACCACCACCATCATCATTAATATTATTTCTACAACCTTATTACTTTTGTGACCTTGGGCAAGTCACAACTTCTTTGGCTCTGTTTCCTCATCTGTAAATTGAAGGGATTAAACTAAGTGACCTCTGTGGTCCCTTTTAGTTCTCAATCTATGACTCTATGATTCTTACATTCATTGTACAAGAAGGTTACTTTAATCAATTGAAAATTGTGTGGTGAGTTTCCCGTATAGGGAAGAGACATATCTACAAATGTGAAATATCAAACTTGAGAGAAAAGACCATAGTGGCCATCTAATCCAAGCTCCCCTTTAGGTCTGAAGAGTTTAGTGACTTGCTTAAGCTTACACTTCCTAATGGGAGAGTCAGAACTGGAACCTAGATCTAACTTCTAACTTTCCCACTTTTCAGAGCTACCTTTGAAAAAATTAAATAACTTCTTTTTTTTAAGTAAGCGGATTATTTTCCCATATGTCTCCTATTGGTCCTGACCTCACTAACCACAGACAAGAGCCTCCTAGAACTCTGAGTCCAAATGGGTGGGTAGCCAGATCATATAGCAGCTGACAAGTGACATCTCTAGTCAAACAAGAACAAAACAAAACCTACTTCCCGTGTCTGAGACAGAAGTGCCCATATTATACCCAATATCCCGGCCTCCTGATTTGGGGAGGAGTATCAATTCAAATTTGACAATTGTTTTTGTGAGATTTTTCTCTTAACTCATATATGGCAGAATGAAAGTATGCGCACACATAACCAGAGACAAATATTTTTGTCCTCTGAATAACTTTGGGGGAGACCTTGAAAAATCATACCTCCTATGCCCACAGTTGCCAAGAGGGCCCAGGATGACATCATGAAGCCATCAGATGGAACCCCCAGTGCTAAAGCCCTGCCCCCCAAGGCATTTCCCCCAAATGAATTCCATGAAACTGGTATTCCATATGATGTGAATGGAAGTTCCAAGAGAAAATTTTGATCTTATTGATCCTTTCCCTTCTGAATTATAAAGTATGATACCATCTATGTAAACAAAACACTCTCCTTGGAATTTATCAATATGAAAGGAAACTTAATTCTCTCTCTTTTTCTCAAAAACTTCCCAGGTTCTTTTTTCTCCCCCGGGGGCATTCTATAACCCCAGATTCTAAAGAACAACATTTAAGGTTCCATCAATTTATTTCAAGTCCAAAAGTATCTCATGGCCAAATCAGTTTAGGAAATGCTGCCGTGGGCAAATACCAAAGGAATGGGTCCAGCATTCCTTGCAGAATATTCTGCATGTCTTGGTCTTCATCTCCTTGCTTATATAAGGCAGGGATTGGTCCACTGGCAAACTGTGAAACAACTTCTCTTAGAATTAGGATCACTGAGGTGCAACTAGGTGGCGCAGTGGATAGAGCACTGGCCCTGGATTCAGGAGGACCTGAGTTCAAATCCGGCCTCAGACACTTTACACACTTACTAGCTGTGTGACCCTGGGCAAGTCACTTAACCCCAATTGCCTCTCTCTCTCTCTCTCTCTCTCTCTCACACACACACACACACACACACACACACACACACACACAGAATTAGGAGCACTAGGAGGGTAGAGACTATCTCCAAAGCTATATAAAGGGAGACCTACCTCATGTACAGAGGCCTATACTCCTTCACTACTAGTCCTGCCTTTACCTCTCCTCCTTTTCCCCCTTCCTCTCTGTATTCCATGTAAATCCCCAATATAAATGTACACATCAGCTCAGCCAACCCCTGAAGGAGGGAGCTCTTATCAGTGGTGTCAATGATAAAGAAAGCAATAAATCTACATGTGCTGAACCTTCCAGCAATTAATCACATACCTTTGGCTCTCTCTCCACCCAGTGGGCAACAGAATTCCCCTTAGGTACAAAATGGGGCTTCGTCTAGATTATTTAAAAACAAGTACCCATTCACACTTGAGTGTAATAGCAAATGGGAACCACGTGAAGAGAGCAAAATTGGCAGATTTTACAAAAGGAGTCAGAAAATTCATGAGATTCCTTCCCAAAGGGAGAGTATTTCTACTGTACCCAGTCAGGAGAGGGAAGGCCCGTGAAAGCTGGGGTGTGTTAGTCATCCCTGAGCAATGCCAGCAGGACCCAAGCAATTCTACTGAAAAAGTGAATAAAAAGGAGCTTCCTCTCCAAATCCCAGGTATTCTTGGTTGAGATGGAGATGCTGCCAGAAGAGCCCTTGGGCAAAAAATAAAGTTATGCTTTCTTCCCTTCCCACCAGGCTTAGCCAAGGTCAGAGTGGCCAAGAAGCTTGAGGGGAAGGGTTGAGGGAGGGGTAAAAAAAAAAAAAATGGCAGCTCTTTAGACCAAAGTCTCTTTTAAAAGAGGTTTACTTTGGTGTATACATAACACTAAGGTGACAGTCATGGGCTTGTGAAAAAAAACAGCAAAGATTTTTTTTTAAATGAAAAAACAAAAAAAGAAAAAAGAAGGGGAAACAATGGCAAATATAGAAGGAACCCATGTCAAAAGCTTGAAAATAAAAACAGGCAACCCCAGTTAGATAAAAAGTGGGAATTCTGATTGGGAGAAATAGTATTATTGGTAATTATTATTCTGTCAAGAAGACATAAGAGAAAGTACTGCAGTCGTTTTGCTGGGCATAGGTATTTTCATATTGCTGCTTTCCTCAGGGTTTCTATGCATGTGCAAGCTCGTTAGGACAAAGTCATCAGATGAAATCTCTGAGACATTTCATTTCACCAATCATAGAAGGAGCCCATTTAAAATTCAAAGCACAGGGTTAGCCACAGCTTTTCCAGATATCTCTCCACCACTACCTCTGAACTACCCCCTTTACTCCCCCACCATAGATTCTTTCCTCTCGGTTTTAGGAATTGACGCCCATACATTATAATTCTATTTCTCTTTCCCTGTGTCAGCTTTGGAAGAAAAAAAAGCAAGGAAAAACAAGGAAACATTAAAAATATAATTAATGGCTTCTTTTTTTGTTTTCCAAGGAGAATGGTTTTTTTCTTGAAAAACCAGATCAGGCACACTTAGCATATCACATTGCAACATTGCGTGTTGCATTTTCCAAAGCAGGTTAAATGGATAATGTTGTTCTGTGTGTCTAAACCTCTCCCAACTTGGCAATTATATGGCTAAACTATATAGCTACTGATACAAAATCTTTTTAAAAAAAATACTAAAAACAGAAATGCTCCAAAGTGGGTTCTCATCCATTCATTCTTTCTTTTAATATTTCAAATATTTATGATATCATTCAGATGGGAACCCCTTCCAATGCAGTTCACGGCCCCTCCACCCCCTAGTAGATGGTACTCATGAGTTGTTGTGGCCTTCTCAAAAATCATTACCTAGTGGCCTCCCTCCTCTGAACATTAATGATAACTTAAACAGAAGTGATCTGGGGCCAATACCCTCACCCAAATAAAGGTAGTTCCATTAACTGGGAAGACAGAAAGGAAACCAGAAAGCTGAGAACAAAGAGTCCCTTCCACCCAATAGGCTCTTTGAGGCTACGTTTACACTTACATTGTGCAGTTTGTAGTAGAGCCCACAGGCATTACACACGGGATCTCCATTGGCATTTCTCCTCCACAGGGTAGTAGTGGTGGTCTGACAGTTTGCACAAGACGTACCTGCTCTTCTGGCTGCAGACTGGGAGTGGAGGGAGTGGGTAGAGGAAGGAGGGGGAAGAGGGTAAAATATGTTAAGACTTTAGAAAAAAAAAGAAAGAAATTGTCATTGAAATCAAAACTAGCAAGTGGCCCACATGAAAGTGATGAAGATCCCCAAAATCGGCTTAGACAAACCTAAGCAGAGCTAATTCATTTACGTTGGAGTACATGGGTCTGACTGTTTTAACTTTAACCTCATATTTGGTCTGAGGTAAGTGGGGGGTGGGGTGGGTGGAGGGGTAACCTTACAAGGAAGACACTTGGAGGATAGCCACTCTCCTCCAGACACCCCTAGAACGCACTAGGAAATTACTTTTCAGGGGCCTACAGGCCACAGCATGAAGTTTCACATCCCCCTGGGTTAGTAGTTCCACTTGTTGGGTCCAGGGCTATAGAACTGCTTTCACAGCAAAGTTTCCAGTTAAAATCAATATAAACAAATGCTACTAAGCAAATGGGCACGATGACAACAAAAGACAAAAAGGCCACCATTGTATCAAGCATGAGATATACAAAATAAAGGAACATGAATATAAAAAAGCACAGGTAACTAAAAGGAAAGTAAAAAAAAATGAGAAGGAAGTAGTATATGGGAGAGGATGTGAGGATTGATGCAAGTAGAATATTTTCTATAACTTGTGAAGCACTGAGTCAGGTATCCTTCAGTGACTTGTCAATAAGACTATAATATTTTGAGACCACTGTTGAAAGTGGTATTTCACGCAGCCTATATTTCAAACTTTACTCCTTGCTACTACTCTCACCCTTCAAGTTGTTTCAAGCCAATGAAACTAACTAAAAACAAGGAAATTTGTTACTCAATAAAAACATTAGGTCTTCTTCAGCCAGATAACCTGATTTTCTTTCCTCTTCCTCCCCTTCTTCCCACATTTCTTCCCTTTTCTCCTTCCTCCCCAGCCCCATCCCTGCCCCAAATACCCTGATATATGCCTAGGCGTGCCAATACATTTAGTAAACTAATCGAGCACTCACATGCAGAATAGTACAGTATCAGAGGCAATGCCCATGTGATCTCTTCAAATGAGATATTTGTAGCACATGGAGCACAGTGCCTGACACATTAGTAGGAGCTTAATTAAATCCTTATTCTCTTCCCTGGATTCCCTGGTTATGTTGTTACATTTATGTCTCTTCAAAAGGTTGGTGTGCAGGGCCTGGAGTCAGGAAGACTCATCTTACTGAATTCATATCTAGCTTTAGACATTTACTAGCTGTGACCTTGGACAAGTCACTTAATCCTGTTTACCTCACTTTCTCTTCTGTAAAATGAACTGGAGAAGGAAATGGCAAACCACTCCAGTATCTCTGCCAAGAAAAACCCAAATGGGGTCACAAAGAATTGGACATGACTAGAAAAAATGAACGTCAAAAGGATTCTTATTTCAACAATTTTTTAAGTCCCTAAAACTATTTAACTATTTTATTTTTCATTTCTAACTCCTTAGTAATACTGGAAAAGGGCCATTTTATGCCTGTAGCAAACACACACACACACACACACACACACACATATATATATATATATATATATATATATATATATATATATATATATATATATATATAAAGTTTTTCATCACTTTCCACACTGTTAAAAGAATTGGTGGGACTAAATTATACACTTTTTAAAAAATCTATATCCAATGTCTCCCTTTCCCCTACGTGTCTCCCACACACACACACCAAAAAAGAAAAAGAAAAAAAGGCAGGGGCAAGACATGGAACAGAGCTGTTAATCAAGTGGATTGTGTACCAGGAAAATGAAGTATGATATAACAACCAGAAAGTGAAGCTAGATTGACTCTGGTCTAACTTTTCTCTTGGTGTAATATTGAGCAAACGCACAACGTCGCCAAAAAATTGATAAATCAGTAGCTATTTTGACTTAATAATGTTACTCTTCCTTTCAAAATTACCAAACTGTTCTGCAAATGAACACCTGATTCCTTAATTCCTAAATACCAGTGTCATAATTTTTAGAAATTTTACTTTGTTCCCTAGAGAATACTGATTTAGAAATTAAGAGTCTCCAAAAATAACTTCTTTGAGAAACCTTAGTGATCTGTTGCTAACCAAGTTGTGTGGACTGTTCACCGCATCCCAAGAGCACTGACTCTTAATTCTATATACCTTAGAGTCTTTTAAAACTGTCACCTCTCTCTTTGCATGTAACTGGACAAAAACACTATTAAGATAAAAAGAAGAAAAACCTCATAAGGGACCAAATGTTAATAGTGAAATCCCCAAGAAATCATTTCATATATATATATATATATATATATATATATATATATATACAAATTAAAAGTATTAATTTAATAATTATTATGAACTTTCCTTGAGTATGTTTTAAAATAATTCACAGAAGTTATTAGTACATTGATTGTCCCTGACTTTCCCAGACCAAGAGTTCAGTCATCATATATTATTATATAAATGCTAATATCATATTTTACAACTGTATAATACTAGCTCAAAAAAACTGAGTTTGATTATTATATATTATTATGTGAATGTAAATATATTATATATATACACATATATAGTGCTAGCTCAAAAAAACAAAAGTGTTTGGTTACTATATAGTATCATATGAATGTAAATATTACATTTTACAAATACATAATGCTAGCTCAAAAAACAAACACAAAACAAAACAAACATCAAACCTAAACCAAGGCTAATATGGATAATGGCATGAATACAAACAGACTGCAAAAAATGCCTTCGGTCTGGCCAGCTTTACACTAACTTTTTTTTTTACACTAACTTATGCAGAAGCTCTTTTAAAAGTCTTACTCTTCAGCCTACTAACAGGAGGCAAATGTCATTAATATTGCAAGTGGTTCAACTACTTTCTACTAGTGAGAAATTCTAAAAACCCTGTTATCACTAAGGGGAAAAACCCTCTGATTCTCTTTGAAAGGAATATTTATGTCTTGTATTAGTTTATTTAATGGTAGATGTGTATCTGTCAGAAATGTTCTATTATGAGCTTGGGTATATTTCTCCAAATCTGAAATGATTGAGTCTGGGGGTTGGGAGGTAGGGTGGAGCTAGCAAACAAGGGACAATATAGAGTTGGAGGAAAGATCTATTTGGAAGGAGAGAAGAAAACAGAGGTTCTGTAGATCTAGCAGTTAAAATGTCACTCAAGGATAAGCAAAGTCTGAATAGGTTTCAGGTGTATTTCATTTCTAAGGAACTAAAGTTATAAATTTCTCCAGAAAGGATGATTAAGAAAGGAATGACAGGTGAAAATGTAATAGCAACTGAACTTTAAAATGAAAATCAATTATTACTCAGAGTTCTAGTGCTTTCGTGGGGAAGCTGAGTCAAGGCAGAATGATTTTTTTAAAATGTCTTCCCAACCTGCAGTCTGTATAGACAATAAGTCAGAGAAAAAACATCCAATTTGTAGGTAGCCCCTGGATATGTGTATGTGAATACACTTTTACACACATGCATATATGCACGTACACACACACACCTTGTTTTCTTCATTTTTTCTCACTTTCTGCACTTTAAGGGTATTAAACATTTTAGGAAAAGAGGGGTTTTTTTTTAACCAAGGCCAGGTTTTGGGTGATTCAGAACATTCTTTTGTGGTGTGATCACCCTCATTTTACGCTAACACCTCCAGCTGTTTTTTTCAAATACTTCTAGTTCTGATCCGTTCAAACATCTTAATGTTTAAGTTGGGGAAACAGAGCTGTTGTTTATGAGTTATCTCCAGTACTCAGATATCCGGCAGCTTTTTCCTAGGAAGTTAGCTTTGCACATAAGAGAAAGGAAAAAAAAAACCTATATGTGGGGGGTTGAGAGAGTTGAAGGGAAGACTGACAAAGAAAAGAAAAAAGCATGGAGATCTATGACTTGCCAAAAAATCAAAGCCTTGTGAGCACTTCCATCCCTAGAAAGTTTTTCCTTCTTCTAGAGAGGATGTGAAAGGTGTTGGTTGATGGGAAGTGCAACTACTTCTTTAAAAAACACTACAGAGGCCTTTTTTTTTTCCTTAGATTTTGGTGGATGCTAATTCATCTATTGATCTGGAAGGAGAAATTCCTCCTCCTCCCTTTCTGAGTTTTTAGTGCTCATTGAATGTCATCACCACCACACACACACACACAAAAAAAGACCCTTGTCTAGCTACTTTTCTGCGTGTTGAAATTTATCATTTGCTAAGCATACATTGTCTTTGCTACACTGTTCCACTCAATCTTGTTGATAGATCCAAAGTTAAGGCTATAAATAAACTTCTCTTAGGTATTTCCTGGGTCTTCTGTCCCAGTTCCAACACTTATAAATGGTGACTATGGACAAATCACTTAAGCTATATGATCCTCTGTCTCCTTTAAGGAAAGTATTTTATAAACCTGAAAAGGTTATAGAAATGAAAACTATTATTATTATTAATTAAGAGTGGGAAAGATAATTGTCATAGGTCTACTTTTTCTGGAGTACTCCTAATAGGCAAGAAGTTAGAAAAAAACACACGAGTTAATGGTATGTCAAACAGAAAATGAACCAAAATATTAATGATCTACCTAGATTTCTTTATTTTTCCTACTCATGAAAGTTAGGGGAAAAGTAATACAATTTCTCCCAGAGGAATTTCTGTATTGAGGAATCCTCAGTTCCTAATCCCAAAGAGGAAGGAAAAGAACATTTCTGTGTGATATAGCTGGTTGTTTATTTACAATCCAACTAACAAATAGACTTTGAATTCATATTACATTATGGCTATGATTAAGTATTGTCTTTCAGATTCCTGCCTTGGAACTACCTGTTATTCCTTCAGTAACTAAACCCCTTTGGAAGAGGTCCACCTTATAATAAATTCTTCCCTCTGGGGAAAAGTGTTATATTGAGCTTCTAGTATATTTGAAAATCACCCATTCTGGTCCTGTAAAAGCAATTGTCCTAATAAGACACAGGCCCAAGATTTAGTAACCTGGCAGACATATTCTTAATAAGTCTGATATGGGGATGGAGAAAGAAAAGTAAAGGGGGAGACCCCTTTCCTGAGAAATCTGACATGAGTTTGGGTTGTCCTGCCAATTTCCTGCAAAAAAAAACCAAAACAAAACAAAACAAAACCTCCCCCTTCCTGAAAAGAGGAAATTAAAAACACAAAAAGGTTAGTGATTGGATCGATGCTTCTCAAAAACTTACCAGCCTCCGCTTGGGCTTAATAAGGGGTCGGTTCTGTCCATTCATTTTGTGGTAGAGTCCACAGGCATTACACAGGTAGTGACCAGTACCATCTCTCCTCCACAATGGGGTTGAGGTTGCCCCACAGTTTACACACTCCCTGCCTTCTGGAAACAAGATCACACATAAGTCACTTATGGAAAACACACATGAAGGCTGAGTAACCTAGGGTGTGGGCTGTGAAAGGAAAATTGGAAAAAGGAAGGGGTTTTTTTCCTCCTTTTGGGGAGAGAATTTCCCCCCAACTCTTGCTGAAAATATTGATTATCTGTTCCTTTCTTGTAAAACTCCTGCTTCACTCACACAAATAAATACTTCTCAAACAAAAATTCTACATGGCTAAATAGACACAGAACTTTGCCATTTTGGGGGGGTCGGGAGGGAGAGGGTCTTAGGGAACCTGATTAGGAAGGAATGAGTCTCAACATAGAGAAAAGTAGATTTCAACTTAAACTGTTTCTCTGAGAAAATTCTAAATCCGAGGAAAAATTAAAAGTTCAGCTGCAGTGTCTCATATTAAAAGGAAAAGAAAATGGGGTGACCTATTTTCATTTCTTGTTTTCAGATTAGTGTATATGTTTTTATATTTATATGTGTGTGTTAGACAGCATATATTAGGAGAAAATATAAAGATGATGCACAGATAGATGGATAATAGATTAATATGACAGACCAATTGAAGTAGTTGAAAGAAGCTAAATAGGCCTTTGGATTCATAGTCCATTTAAGCTATAAACTCCATTGGATAGGCGGTAGTAAATTAAGGGACTATCCCAATCTATAGACATGCTGGTGTTAAGGTTTTCACTGGTCACTTAGCTGGATTCAGAAATAACTAAACTTTGACTCAAAGCTTCATAGGAAAAGCGTAAACTCTGATTAAGAGGGGACAGAGAAATTTCGAAATGGGGTTGATGAAGAAGAAAAAAGAAAAGTCAAAAGGAGAAAAGGTATGCTGAGAGAGAAATCCAAAAGGAAGGAGATGAAAACTGGGAGAATTTTTGTAGAGCAAATTGCTGAAGGGAAAGAAGAACCATAGGGGTAACTGGTTAATTTTAGGCTAAATGGGCAAAGACTTCTTTGTTGTTGTTTGTGGAAAAGTAAGTCAAGCAAAGTCACGTATTTATTGCTGACCAATGAGAACCCAAGAGAGACACAAGACCATGGAGGCCTGTGTAACAGGAGAGTTTGTGGACCAATTTCTTTCCAGCTAAGTTGGAACACGACCTTTTAAATTATTTTTACTAGGGCGACTGTAGCACTTAGTTTTCTTGGTGACTGGTGGATTTTGCTGCCAGTTTCTCTTACTCCTTCTTGTTGAACTCTCTGACCCTATTCCTACCCTTGCCTTGGGTTCTGAGGACTAAACATCAGTGATCCTAAGTGTCTTCAAAGGTCAAGATGATTAAACTTGAATTATTTGGGAGAAAGGGAAGTAGGGAGAACCTCTGAGGGTCAAAAGGTTTTGTTTCAAGAAATAAATAAACAAATTGGAGAAAAATTTCACCAGGAAAATATGAAAATATTAAGTAGGAGCTAGAGGGAAATTTAAGAAAATTGGACCCCTGAAAGGGGAGAAAGGATGATTTGACATCTGCTCTTTGGAAACAGGATAGTCTAAACTTGGGGGAAAGGGAGAATGTACCTGTGGGTATTTCTATTTCATTCACTTAAAATTCCAATTCCAAATTGATAGGGGAGGGGACAAACATCTAGAAAAGAGAAACCACTAGTCCTTTTTTAAATCACCCTGAAAAGATTTTATTGTTAACTGTTTTGCTGTTTTGCATGTCTTTGTGCTTTTTTATTTTGTCTTGTTTAAGAGGGATTGGATTGTGGGAGGTAATTAAGTTTTTTATCTTTATATCTTTATCTTTAAGCTTCTTTATAAATCTAAAATTCTACATTCTGTAGGTCTTTTGGGGAGTGGGTTTTTCCCCCTTAGAGTGTTAGATGCTAAGATTTTAAAGGATGCATTAAGTTGTATTCGTAACATTTTTATTTGGGGCCTTAAATCTAAAGGGAGTGAGAAAATGGGTGTGTACTAAGAAAGGAAAAAAGGGGGATGGAAAGAGTTGGGGTATAATGACTCTTGGAACTGCCACAATAATCCTATGGGAGACAAGGGACCTTTCTGAGCCCACAACACAACCAAGACTCCTTGAGCTTTTTCTTAGGTCCCTCCCTGTACCATTGAGTATTCGTCTCTGCAGACAGTCTCACTAAGGAGGTGGTCAGGAACAAGACTGTTGAAAAGACCCACTTAATTTCTGCTTCTGTGATAGGAAGCAAAAGACTTTGCCTGACCTATCACCTCCTCATGTCTCCAAGCTTGAGCCCACCCCCAACTCAGCTTCATTAGGAATCAGTGATCTCTGAATGTTCAAGAGTTTACTAAGCAGAATGGGTACTTTAAAAGAATCTCTGATCTGTTTTGTCAGATTGACTTTATTTCGGGGGGAGAGGAAGGATGACTGCTTCCTTTTCAGGGGGAACTGCTGAGTATTAAATTAAGGGAACAGCTGATTACTTCTTCCAGTAGTACCACATTAAGCCTGAGTCGAGGCTCTAGTGGGCAATTCATTCTCAATTCATTAGGGGTATGGGGTTTGTTGGGGTTTTTCTGGTTGCTGTTGCTTATTTCAAGTCTGTGGCTTCTTACAAATTACCATCTTTTTTTTTTTAATAGATGATGAGACTCTCTTGGTCCTTTTCTTTATTTCTTCCCCCTCTTTCTCTGTTTCTTTTTTTTTTCCTGTGCTTTGGGTGAATAGCTTACAATGACACCTCCCTTTAGGTGTCAGAACCACAAAGCTGCGAGGCCTCTTGACATTCAACAGCCAGTTTCAAACACCACTTGATTTTTGGTTTGGTTGCTCGGAGGGACCCCGAGGCCATCGAACCCAAATCAGAGAGGGCTGGTAATGGAGTTGGGGTTAGGGGTGGGGCAGGAGATTGAGGGAACAGCAGGCTACTTTGCCCAGGGAGGGGGAGACTAGAAATGACCCTATACAGAACGATTTGTTCTCCCCCCCCAAAAAAAAAGTTGTATTTGAGCACAAACACCCAGGCGTTTAAAAAAAAAAACCATAGCCACTCTAACCACAACTTCAACCGTTCTTCCAAAATGCTGCAGCCCCTCTTTCTTTTCTGCTCGGTTAGTAACTGCATTGACTTTTTGAAGATTTTTTTTTTTAACAACACTAAAACTAAGCGAATCTCTTCCCCTCAAATTCCTCACCTGCCTTAGAGGGTCTTCCCACCAAAGGGTCCTTTGAAACAACCTTTCTCTCCAACATTGTTCCCTAATACCCAGTTGCCCAGGGGTCCTACTTTGTAATTTGGTGACTGTGGAAATGGGGAGAGGAAGGAGTAGGGAGTAACTCCACCCCCCAAAAAAAATCAGGTTGAAATTGAACCAGGATACCAAAAAAAAAAAAAGTAGGTATTCCTAGTTTTGGTTTATGTTAACCACAGCCCTCTTTTCTAGATAATCAGATAGTCCTTAGAGAGGCATGCACAAAAATGGGGTGGGGAATAAAACAAGGGAGAGGAGCCCAGGAAGGGAAAGAGTGCTTTTGGGAAATTCGGGTCTCTCCCCAACCCCTTCCTCCAACCACCAGCACCAGCAAGGCAAGCTGGAGCATTGACTATCGACAATTATCTCTCCTTCTTCCCCCTAGAATGGGGACTTCCATGCTACCCCCCAAAATACAGGAAGTTGCTGGCGTTAAAAATCAGCCCCCAAACTCAGCTTCTCTCCCTCAGGATTTCTAGTATTCCAAACTGATTCCCTCAAATAAGTCCCAAAACCACCAACAACCTGACCTCAAAAAGAGCCCTTTTTCATAGCACAACAGGTCACTCTAGGACCGACTGGGTGTTTCTCTCTCTCTCTCTCTCTCTCTCTCTCTCTCTCTCTCTCTCTCTCTCTCTCTCTCTCTCTCTCTCTCTCGTCCTTTCTCTTGCTTTTTGTCTGTCTCCTCCATCTAGCCTCCCTCCCTTTTTCTCCCTCTCATCTACTTTCATGTACAGAACATGCAGGTCTGAGTTTTTTTGTCAGCCTAACCGCATCCGGACTCTATTAAAGTTCCTGGCGCGGGATAAACAATGCAACTGTCGCGTGCAGCAGTCTGAAAATAATTGGATTAGCTAAAACATATCAACTAAATAGAGACAGTCCTGCTCAGACAGTCGGAGTAAATGTCACCCTGGAAAAAGCCCTGAAAACTGATCTCATGGTTCCTGGGCTCCCAAGCCCCTACCTCCACAGTAGGGGGGAAACAACCACCAGGGGCCTTGGAAACTCTGGTTTGAGGCTGCTCTTCTCACCCACACTAGGCAGTGGGATTTCACTTTTTCTTTTTACAGAGAACCCACTCAGGTTGCAGAGTCAAGACTTTTGGGCTGTTCTGAAGAAAAACCCAGCCTTAAACAGCAGAATCCGAAGGCAATACCACACGATTCACAAAATCAATCAATCAATAAATAGAATTTGAAAAACCCTCTTTCTCTGACTCCAATTGTTCTGATGGAAGAGAAAATCCGTGAGGTTTTTGTTTTATTACTTTGAGGCAAAAATCCCAGCTCAATTGTTTATTTTTACTTTTTTTACTTTTGGCTTTTGTTCAATCAGGTGGCTGCACCAATAAAATAAATATGCTCTATTTCCGGATTAGACTTGATTTGTGTGAGAGAATGAGAAAATGTGTGAGAGGGTCACACCTGAAAAACCTTTCCATATTCTTTTCTGTTCTCTTTGGCTTGCATGTCAAATCCAAGGTATTTCTCTCTTACTAGGTTGAGAGGACACAGAGAGAGTAGGCACAAGAAGAGAGTTAGAGATTAATAATAAGATATGGCTTTTAATTTCAAATTCAGCGTTGTCTTCTCCAGGCTACCCCAATCATCCCTCTTTTTCCTCTCGCATGTGGAACCCTGACAGGCAAAGGTCTTTCTCTTATTTTAAGAATTTATTAAGACCCTAATTAGGGTCTTTGCCACCATACCCCCAAAAGTCGTGTCGTTGACTCAAGCTACCCTTTTTAAACTGGGATGGGAAGGAGGGGGGAGACAAACTCTGAACAGATAGTACCAAGGTTACAGGGTAATTCCTGTTTTACATTCGAGAGGTTTACTTTTTATATTAGACATTAAACTTTTTCTCTTGGACTCCCATTTTGTCTTGGAAAGTGATTAAAAGTCATTTTCAGCATATAAAAAATTCTAGTTTTTGAAGGGCAGGAGTATTATTTCAGTTTTGGTTTTCTTCTTCCCCGCAACCACTAGTTCACTGCAAGAGCCTTACACTGAATCTGTTTTTCCCTCAGATTCTAAAGACCAGAGGGATAAGATCGGACATGTCTCAAAACTAGTCCCTGGTTTGGAAGAAAGAGGGAATCAAAGCATTAATACTTAAAGGAGGGGAAAAACCCCCATCTCTTCTGTCTTTCCCATGCAAGGTAGTGAGCCCTGAACTTAGGGGAAAGACGGGAAGATTAGGTCTCAGCGCAGAGGAGAGAAAAGGGGAAAAGACAGAGTCGGCAGAGACGGAAGACAGATCCTACCTGTGCTGGATCTTGCTTTTGGCCTCGACTTACATCCGAACCCTGTGGGCGATCCCCCCAGCAGGCTACCGGGAGGGAAGAGTCCAGAGCTATATTCGGGGACGTAGGGAGGATAAGTGGTGATGGGGTGATGGGCAGATGAAGAGGCTCCCCCAAGTGTAGCCATGCTGCCTCGGGAGTGAGATGACTCCAGCTTCATGGTGTCAGGAAGGGACACCTGGTATTTAATGCACTCCTTCTCATCCTGTCGAGCTGAACCGGCTGAGCCTGGGGTGGAAAGGGACGGGTCCGGGGAAACATCCTTCGGAGGGGTGGGAGGGAAGGTGAAGAGGTGCGGGCTAGAGTGACCTCCCGACAGTGAGGAAGATGAGGCCGGCGGGTAGACCGAGAGGGGTCCCGGGGAGCCGTGGTGAATGGAGGTCTTGGAAAAGGGACTGAGGTTCCAGGGCGAAGCACTGTGGTGACTCCCCAGGGCCTTTCCACCGTCCAGCCAGGGCAGGGATCCGTGAAGAAGAGGAGGGCGGCAAACTTGGCTCCCTGCAGTGAAAGGGAGTGGGGGTGAGGGGACAGATGAAGAAGGAAAGGGGCAAAAAAGAGAAGTGGGATTGAAATCACACTGCTGCAATACAGTGGGTGACTCAAACACACCAGGGCTTCCCTGGAGCTTCCTCGACCTCTCTACAAAGAAAAGCCGCACAATCTATGCTAACGAGTGTGAAAGCAAGGTGGGATTTCCTGCCACTCTGAATGGAGCCTGGGGAATGGATCCTAACCCCAAGAGTCTTTTTAGGGAAGGTGAAAGAGACCCTTCTCCCTGGTTCCCCAGTCCTGATTAGTAGCTATTTGGGCCTATAGTTTGCTGGGTAGGCAGGATCCCATACCTTACTTAACCTCTCCCAGCACACTTCCTAAATCACATTCCCTCCTATCTTTTTCCTAAACTCTGGTTTGTTTCTCTTCAATAGACCTCTGCTAGCTCCTCAATACCCCCCCCCACCACCACCACTCTGATCTCCATGGTTGATGAGGATTGAAAGCTGGAAACCACCAAGTCCAAAGGGACCTGAGTTTCCCTCCAACTCTTTATCCCTCTCTTCTGCTTCCTTCCTTCCTTCCTTCTTTCCTTCCCTTTCCCTCACTTCCCTTCCTTCCTTCCATTCTAAAATGGAAATATTCCCAACACATTTAAGTTCTTTAACACCAAGATCACACCCCTTATAGAAGCCCCTGGCTGAAAACTGCAGAAACAGGAAGGGAAAAAATTGGTTTTGGAAAAAGGGTAGGGGAAATTTGAGGGTTATTTCCGGGCTAACAGAATGCAACACTTGCTGATGGCAGCCTGACTACTTCCAAAAGGACTTGGATGACTTTTGCCAAGAGCTTTCAAAATGCTCTGTCAGAGAAAATGTCCAAGCTGGGGACAGCAACCCTTATGCTTTACTCTCCCTTCCAAGACAGGTTATGGATGAAAATAAAATGAATCCCAGATGGGCTTTTAAAACAAAGATTGAATTGGAACTTGGGATATGTATTAGGTATTTATCACCTAGGATGACTTTGGGGTAACCCATATATCTCACTTTAAATACTCATAAACCAGAGCTAGATATAGCTGAAGTCACATAGAAATGTGCACATTAGAATTGTACCTACAGATCCAGACACCTATTAATCCTTTAATCCAACATTCACATTAATGTTTACTATTCTATTAACCATTAAAAACAATACTGAAACTAAAATCTGAGAGAGGAAGGGGAGGGGATGTGGAAAGGGAGTTCTTTGAACATAAAGGGTCAAGATTCACTATTATCCAGGAAGTAGTATAGTAAATAACATTAAGTCTTCATCGATTGTATTTCCACTTAACTGCTGATATGCACTGAGTAAGGGCAAAGAGCGCTCCATCTGCAGAAACAATTGTTTTAAAATCTGGTAGCAGCAGACCCCTGAAGTCTGGTACTGAGGAACTTTGTCAGCAATCTATAGAGGGAATCTGGGGGCATCATTCTTGCAATAGGAACCCCACGTTTTGTTCTGCCTCAGTTTTTGCTTCTCTTTCTTTTACAGGAATCAATTCATGTTTTAAAATCTTAGCATTTTTGTTTGGAGAGTATAGTTATTTCCAGGTTGCCTTTTTTTTTTTTTTGTTAATTTCATACCTCCCCCAAACTTCTCAAAGGAAGAAAAAACAATATGTAATAACTCAAATCTTCTCCTTAATTTTAAAAAAATGAAAATTAAATCCTTAATCTTTAAAGGGACATCAGTGAATAACAGTAGGCCTTAAAGAGGGAACTAGGAAGGTATATCTTCAGAGACAGATTGAGAGTGAAAGCGATCCCCAGGAATTCTGAGGCAAAGCCCGACAGGAAAATTCTGTGGAGCCGGGAATCTAAGAAGTCTTGAATCCTTAAAGTTAATACCCAGACTTTCTATGAAATGTCCTGCTTGTTTTACAGTCTACAAGTCTGAATTACATTTCCCTAATGCCAAGGAAGCAAGAAAACTGCAGGGATCTGAATATATTCCCTTTCAGGCAGAGGCCCCAGGAGTCATACATATAAATAAATCTCTAGCTTTGCTGAAAGTTTGCCTGAAGTTGCAAATGCAGATATGCTTGGATGAACCAATTGCCCCAACTCAGAAAGAGTTTCCAAAATATAAAAGAACCAGAAAAAGTTATCTTAGGTAGCTCCCTCTCTTTCAATTTTCACCCACATGCTTGAAATACAAGCTGTCTGGGATCCTGGGCTACACGGGCATTCACAGTTGGGGGCGTCACAGCTTAGCTGAGGCAGACTACGTGGTCCCCCTAAATCCCTGCCCCCTCCTCTCCTTTGAACCTCCAAGTTCCCCCAAACTGGAATGCATCTGAAGAATGGCAACTCTGGCCAGGTAGAGGGCTGGCTAGACCAGGACTGTGTGCTCCTTGCAGAGAGAGCCTACACCTTTGGATCAGAGGACAAGTAAGCTCTTTTCCTGTTATTCACATCACTTACATGAACAGGTTTGTGTGTTGCTGTTTTGGTTTTTTGGTTTTGTTTTTGTTTTTAATAAATGGCCTTTGCCATTTCTGTTCTGAACAGAAACCACTACCATTTCCAAACCAGAATGAGTAAAGGAAATCAAGTTTATTTCTACTTCTCCCCAACCCTCCAAAGTCCCCATGCCTCCTTCACGTGAAACTGTCTCTTCCTCGAGCCTCAGGAGAGGTAGGCAGGATAGGCTGAGGTGTCTAGAAATTTGGGCCCAACTAAAGAAACGAGATAAGGAAATCAAATCTACTCACCATGATGGGTCGGAGGATATCTCTGTACCGTGGCCCTAACCGAGTTTCCGTAGTAAGATGGGACGTGGTTGCCTTGTCCGTCGATGTTAAAAAGTACATCCACTTCCTCCGGCAGAGGGTACTGTGAGGGGTCCATGTAAGAGTGGCTGAGCCCCGGGTGGTGAGTGTCTGGGTGCTGGCCATTCAGAACTGCTGGGTGATGGTGACTGACCCAGCGGGGTTGGTCCGTGGTCACCTCCATCGCCTCGATCACGCTCTCGAGCGCGGTCTTCCCCGGAAAGACAGCTCAGAATTCTGAAGGTGTTCGGTTTTTGCTTAGGGGCTGGGTTTTGTTTTGTTTTTCTTTTCAGTTGCTGTTGTCGGTGGTGGTGGTGGGGGGGGGGGGTTCTCTAGTTTTTCAGCGAGAAAGTAGTAGGGAATAGGGAGAATGGGAATGAAGAGAAGGGAATTGGGTTTTGTCTTTTAGAATTGTTTCAAATAAGGGAGAAAGGGAGAAATAATAAATTCCAAATAAGTGGGGAAAAGGTAAGGAAGAATTTTTATGGTGATGATTTAAATGTTTAAAAATGAGATTCCCCACGGATTTTCCTCAGCTCCTCCAAGATGAGTCTCTCCTCGGGTCACCTGTAAAGGAAAGAGGGGGGAAAACTGGATGAGCACTTAAGTACTTTAGCACCTGAGTTTTATGAACTGGCACCACCTCCCATACAGACAGATCACAAGCATGCACACACGAGCACATACATACTACAGAGGCGTCTATAGCCTGCAGAACTCGGCACACACACATACACACACAACGTCCTAAGACAGTCACTGCAAACTATACCAAGAATGGTTTTTCTTTCCTTTTAACAAACGCAAGCCCTCCCCCCTCCCAAGTTCTGTGGATTCCTGCCTCTAGAAAAACAATTTTTTTTTTTAAAGAAGGGCTCAAGGGGACAAAATCGACCCCAGGCTGTATCCCAAGAGCCCCTGGTCTGTGCAACTTTAACCCCAGCACTGTAAATTTTCAAACCTGTAAAAATCCACTCTTTAAGAAACCTTCCAACAGCGGAAGAATGAAGAAAAGAGGAGAGGAGAGCAGAGAAGAGAGATCCTTCCACATGTAGAAATTTTAAAAGAAAAACAAAAAAAGAAATGCAGATACAGTACCAACCTCGATAGTGGGGAGCAGTGTGTGACCCGAGAGAGAAGCAGAAACTGCTTGATCAGATTCTCTCTCTCTCTCTCTCTCTCTCTCTCTCTCTCTCTCTCTCTCTCTCTCTCTCTCTCTCTCTCTCTCTCCTTCTCTCCCTCTCTCCCTCTCTCCCTCTCTCCCTCTCTTTCTCCTCCCTCTCTCCTTCTCTTTCTCCTCCCTCTCTCCCTCTTTCTTTCTTTCCTTTCCTTTTTTTTTTTTTTACAGGGAATGCATTCTTTCTGAAAGTATCAGGACGGCGCCAGGCAGCTCAGTGTTCTCAGACAGCTGTGGCGCGACGCAACTTAAGGAGGTTCTAGTGTCATCAGCACTGGAGGGGAGGAGCCTGTCATTGGATAAGGAGGGGACAGGATACCGAATACAAGGAAACTGCAACCCAAACCTACTCCTTTACTTTGCCATCATCCCCTCCCCCCAACCACCCCCGCACTACCCTTCTCCAAAATTCCCCCCTTCCCCCTCCGGTGACCGGAAAGTATAGCCTGAATAGAGTCCACAAACTGAAAGTACTCGGGAAAGAGTTTTTAAACTACGTTAGGTTTTAAGCATGAGAGTCAGTGAGTCAAAAATTGGTGCTCTGGCCCTTTAAATGTGCGGCATCGGATCCTGCTAATTCAAAATTGGGTTGTTAGTTTTATTAGTACCAGTGAAACCTGCCTATCCCATTCATAAAGTTAACTTATTCGGGAAAGGGCGAGATGTAGTTAAGAAATTTGGGGTGATTCACTTGTGAATGTATGTGCACGTAAAATTGATGAGGAAACTAAAAATGTCAAAGTTTGTTTAGGTCTGCAATCTCCTAAATATCCAGATATATTATCAAGTTTAAAAATGTGCGTTTCTCCTTCTATGTTCTTCATTTCTGTGTTATAAAAGCTATCTTTCCGTTTTCAATAAAAAGCCCCTCAAATTAGCATCGGTCCAGGTGTTACAGATGTACTCTCCGAACCTAGTATTTATAATAAATGGTTTAGTTTGTTCCGTCTAACAATATGTCTGGATGCAAACGGTGCGCAGGGGGAGAAACATTTCATTTATTCCACAGAATTGGTGTGTGGTGCGCCTGCGTGTGCAAAATAGCAGAGAGAATGTGGTTCCTGACATTAAAGAACTTTTCCCACTTTTTGCAGGGGTGTTTGCCTGCCCTAACCTACTAACGCCTGCATATCTAACCAAAAGTAGGAAGAGAAAAGAGAGACCTCCCCCAAATAAATAATGCTCCGCAACTTAATCGTCCAGCTGTAAGACTGTCAGTGGAGTGAGGACCGGTCAGCCACACAGCGCAGCAAACTTTGAAGGCTTTTACTAGTGGTCTAAGAACGAGCGAGAGAGGGAGGCGCGGGTGGGACAGGATTAGAAACTGGGGAGGTGGGGCGAGGAGAAGAGCGGAGGGCAGGGGCGGAGTGTAGGGGAGAAAGAGACGCCGGGACCAATAGAGAAATGCAGGCTGAGGGTACTGGTGAGAGACTTCAATGATTGGCTGGAAGGGAGAGTTCGAACCACCTTTGCCTCTGCTCAGTCCATTGAGCCACTGCATCCCCTAGCGTGCTAAGTACCAGCCCTGAGCTCAAATTCAGTAAAAATGATGCTTAAGTTTAAAAGCGAAAGGGGGGTGGGGTGGAGGGGCTAATAGTATAAAAGGAAAAGGAAAAAAGTTTCCTAATCTTCTTACCTCCGACCGAGATGTTGGTGGAAATATAAACTCTAAATACACAATATACAAAAAAATGTAATTAAGAATTGAGTAAGAGATAAAAGTAATACCACATACTGCATATAAATTGAAATAGATGACGGTGAAAGTAAATTTAAAAAGGATGGCTTTTCTGCTAGACTACAGAAAGGTCCAGCTGGGAGAGGGAAACGCCAAATATCAGCTTTTGAGAGGTTCTAGATTATGTTTAAAAACCTCCTGTAGTTTTCTGAAGAGGGAAGTTGAATAATTGGGTCGGACAGATTTAGAGATTGGGTGTTTCTTTGCCTTCAATCTATAATTCTGCAATCAAACTCCTGTTTAAAACTGGGATTCAATTTAAACCGAACACAGAAGAAGAATGTCTTTAAAATTAATTAGCAAAGCTAAGAACCCTCCACGTTTCTCCTGAGTCCAGTTACCGCCTCTGTTTTATAACATTGGCCCAGTAAAAGAACATCGATTTTTCCTCTCACTCTTTGACTATCTTTCTCTCTAGGGCCAGTCAAGTTGCCAGCATCTCCTACTCACTGCGTTCTCCAAAGCGTTTAATTATTTAGTATATGTCTAACATACACCGGAAATCATTCCGTAAACAAGAGGAGTAATATAGACCCACATCCATTCCTTTAGTATTAAAAATGGAAATGTAGAGGGAAGGGGGGGGGGAGGGAGTTTCAAAAACAGTTCCTGGGCATAAATTCACTGGGGTTGGGCGATTCGAGTATCTCATCCTAGCATCAAACCACTAAAAAAATTTAAAAACAAAAAACAAAACAGGCATGGAAATTCTGCCGCCTTTAGAGAGAATCCGCAGCATCTCAAAGAGCAACCCACAGTGCCCAGGATATTGCTTCTAGGGAGAAAAGTGCTGACTCACGGATTTTAAAAATGTTTAATCGTAATATGGGACATAATATCAATTTCCATTCAGGTGACTGAGAGAGAACCTGGCTAACAAGAGAAACCAGAGTATCCGGATGTTTCTCCGAGCCCCCCCCTCCCTTGATGAGGGGAAAATGGAGAAAATGCATGCTGAGGGTACTGCTCAGTCCTTTCGTTGTGCTTTAATGGCACGCTGGTCGTATTCAGATGGATACCCAACCCACAAAATAAGGCCCTGAGTCTCCTGCTTTACGTCCAGGTAGAGATGGGCTACAAATTGGTTGGAGAGGCTGGAGGAGGAATGGGGGAGGTGGGAGCTAGATGCTCTCGGTAATGGAGCCAGCCTGTAGGGGGGTATTTAACATCGAATTCCCAGCCTGTCCGCCCCCTGTTCCCGGACTGACAGTGGGTAATTGGGGAAGAGGACGTTGCTCTTTTGATGGCCCGCGCCGGCCAGTCTCGCCGACGCCACACTGGGTTTGACGTCACAGGCCCAGCCCCAGAGCCAGGAGCAAGGGGCAGGGTGGGAAGGGGAGAAGCTGGGTGGATAAAGAGAAGGAACGCCGAGGTCTGGGACGGGTCGGGGAGGTGGGGGGTTGGAAGAGAGGAGGGGGAAGGGAGGTAATGAGCGGGGGCCAAAGAGAGGACTACAGAGCGTGGCCTGAGGCTGGGAGCTGGGTTGAGGGGGTCTGGGCCACGCCAGGCGCCGGCCTGGCACGCTTCAGCTGCTGCGGCAGGCCCTGGCTTCCTTAAGGGAGGGGGTGAAAGACAGCGGGGAAGAGGGGGAGAATCCAGGGAACGAAGGGTGGTCCCGGCTTTTCTTTGCATTATTATTTTTTACCAGCTTCAATTTCTAGAACTTCCAGATATACGCGCCCCCACTCTCCCTCAAAAGGTCGATACTTCGCAGCGTTGTGTGCTCTGCTCCCTCTCACTCAAGCCAGGCGCCCCCCACCTCCAACCCGCCCCCCTCCTCCCTGCCACCCAGGCTGTCTCGGGCTAGTCTCGCCTCTCTTCCCTAGCAGCAGCCTGCATGTCTCAGCACCGGGGAAGGAGGATGCTACTGCTGTTGCCGCTTTGCCTCAGCTGTTGGGAACCAGGCCTCTCAGCTAGGGTAAGGGGGCTTTGCCGTGGGGAGTAAGATTCATCGGACGCTTTGCCTAAGCGCATGTCGGAAACTCAGGGTTCGGTAGGGAGGGAGCTTCACGTTGTCTTTGCTAGGACAGTTTGAGGAATTGGACATCTGACAACAGGAGAAATTAGTTGTACCCCTTCTAAAGTATATTCGAATGGGCCGATCCTGTCCTTTGGGGAAAGGAGTCGAATAGTTATAATGAAGACCAGCTTTCTTTTGGGGTGGGGTGAAGAGAAATATCCCTTCCTTTCCACTACTCTCCTTCCCCAACTCTGACCCAAAATAAGGGGGCGGAGAAGGGGCGGGAGGGATGTGGGGACTTTGCAGAGAAACCCGACCTGAGAAGGAGGAGGAAGAGAAAGGCATCTGTCTATTCAGGAGGCTGGACCGGGAAAGAGGAGATAACCACTGCCGGGTTGCCCAGACCGAGTGGGCCGAATAGGTTGATAGAACTCGGCTAGGTGCAGAACTTACGGGAAAAGAGTTTAAGAGCTGGGCGAGGGGAATCGGAAGACTCCCAGTCGAAAGTCAAAAAAGTTACTAATCGAGAGAAAGGGGAGTTATTGTAGCCTCAGACTGCCCGGGGCGATCATTTAAAGGTGTTTACCTAAGGACTCGGGAAGAGGAGAAAGCACGAGAAATATTTCGATTTTTTTTTTAAACAGCAAAAATGCAAGTGAGCGAAAGAAACTAAACCGGGCAATTTGGCTTTTATGTCACTCCTATCTCTACACCCGCAACTTCACCATCAGCGCCTGGCGGGCTTTCTTTTAAAAGGAAAATAAAACAAGGTTAGGAGCAAGCCCCAGAGAGAGCCTAAGAGTGAAGTAAAATCAAAAGCTTGAAATTGGGAGAGGGGGCTAAAGGAGGAGGCAGAAATAAAGCTAAGGAGAGGAGCGGAGGAAATAGGGGAAATCCCTTTCAGGGTTTAAATCAATCATCATTTGCTGTTACCCATCAATAAAATAGTGTGAACTGTCCGCTGTGGTTGTTTGTCTTGGAAGGAAACGGAATTAGCAGTCGCTGATGCCCTGGGCTGACCCTATTTGGCCAGGTTCGGTTCTTATTCTCTCCTGTATTCCTTTGGCCCCTTTTTTCTACTCCTCCTGTGGGCCTCAGTCAAGCCACTTCGGCTTCTAATTGAGCATCTAGGGCTTTAATAGAGGCCATTGTTGAAGCAATTAGCTAGAGACAATAACCGGAGAAGAGCGGTTTAATTCGATTTTAAGGCAGGCTAGGACCTCAGCCCCCAAACAGGTTTGGGGAAGAGTTGGTCGAGCAAACCGACTAAGCGGATGGAAAGAGGGGTAGGGACCTTGGAAAAACGTAATCTTCGACTTTCACAGATTTTCAACATTCTTGGCTTAGCCGGAGGCCTTTTCCACTGATTTCAGACCCTTTTCCTCATCTTTTTCTTTGGGATTTCAGGAGATAGGGGGATGGAACAACTCTTTCTCTTGGGGATTTGGAGGAAGGGGGAAAGGGAAGACTAGACACATTCAAACTTTGGGGGAAGAAGGGAAAAATCGGTCGCAGTGGGGAATGCGATGGGATACTGTATGTAGTTCAGGGAATCATTCTATCCTGCTTGGAAACGGGGTTTGTGACCCTGTCGCAGAAATGATTTACAATTACTCTCGTAGGAGGGGAAGGAGATGGATACTGCTGTCCCGGATAGCTCGGTGTTACTAGGATGGTCACCCGCACCTGGTCTGAATTCGTTCAGTCCCTAGGGGTTGAGGTGAGAGACCCCTTTCTGGCACACACCCCTACTCTCTCCGTTCCAAGCCTTAACTCCCTACCCCCCATCCTCAACGAGCGGATTAGGTTACGGTTGCCCGGCTGGGATTTTTTACAGGGTACGAGAATAGTACAGGTAAAGCTGTATAAACAGCCTCGGGGCTGTCGAGCAGGAGGGTTATACAGGGGACACGGCCCAGGGCACGGGAGGCCGGGGCTTCTTCAGGGTCGGGCGCGCGCATACGCGCCTATAGGAAGAGTGGTAGTCCAGTTTAACTCGGAGCGGACAATGAGAGAGTCCAATTTTTGAGGGAGTCTTTCCCCTTTCCCGGTTAAGCAGCAGTCGCCCCGACTGACGGAGTTAAATCAAGGGGGACACAGCTCGCTGCATTTGGGTGGGTAACACTGGCTTGGAGATTTGAAATAGAACTACTCGGCTTTGTTATATTTCTACCCGAGGGTGTAGCGGAGATGACTAAAAATTCGCTGAAAAATGGAAGATGATTTCCTGTGTCTAGGCGGGGGGCGGGGGGCGGGGGGGGGGGTGCGCGCGCGCGCGCGCGCCCAAATGGGATCTTCAGGAACTAAGACTAGGAGTGGAAAGAATTTATCAATACATTGGTTTCTGCTCCCCCAAAACTGCTCCCGTACCCTTCCTCGCTCTGAAATTAGCTATTGGTTTGGAGTGGTGTGTGGTTTTTATTTACTCTTCTTTTTGCTTATTCATCTATCGCCCGTTTGAAACTCGGAAGGAAACCCACCAGTGTAAGGAGGGGCAGCAAGAGGCGGGGGAGACTCAGAAGATGCGCTGCAAGATTACCCTCCTCACCAGTCACCAGCACCTACCTCCCCCCCTCCCCCGCGCCCCGGCTAGCTCCTGGGATATCGTTCTAGCCTTTCCTCCTCCCTCTTTAGCCGAGAAAGCCCATAATGTTAAGGAGATAAATACGAAGTCGGGCTGTAGCGGAAAGAGGTGGAAAGAAGGAGGGGGGGGGTCTCCTTTAGGTTTAATAATTTGAAGGGTGAGAAAAGAAACGAACCAGAATTTCCCCTGTGAAGGTTAGCAGGAGGAGAGGCGAACATTCCCGCATAACTATCTAGAAAAAAATTAACCCCCCAAACCTTCTGACTCCGGGAGGTAGCCAGGGACAAATAGGAGGAGGTGAGAAAGCGACTGTAGGTAGAGGCCGGGTGAAGCAGAGTTGGATTTCATCCAGATCAAGCCCTAGGTCAGTGGGTAGGGGGTCATTCTTCTTTGGTTTACTGCAACACTTGCAAGCACCAGAGATTGGTGTGGAGAAATCGAAAGCCCACGAAGGTATATTTCCCCCCCCAGCCTATTCATCACCCCCTTTCTAGAGGGAGCTCCAGAATTGACCTCCCGAACAATCGGCTGACAGAGAAGGGACTGATCCGGGTGCTTTATTAATTACTCTAAATAATAATAATAATAATAACACCTCTATCACTGTTACTCATCCTCGAATGCTCCCTTCTCCTCCACACTGGCAGAACTGCGTATATTGGAGATACAGGGAAAGGAAAGACTTGAAGGCTCAACTCTTCGGTGATCCCTGCTTCTTTCATAACCCTTTCCCCCTCATATCTTCCCCACCCCCCAACCTTCCCCACCTTCCCCCGCCAACCCCCACTGGTTTCCTAGCTGGAAGTCAGAGAACTCTTCTACCCTGTTCCCCCATCATTCACACACACCCCCTCCAGTCCTGCTCTAAGAGAAAGGTGAACTGACTTAAGCTGCCATCTTGACCCGCACATCTCTAAGATCACTGGTGGGATACGGTGGCGTAGGGCGCGGGGCGGGGACAGAGGAGCTGAAGTGTTATTTCTTTGGGGTAATTATGAGGAAAATGTTCTTATCAGGACGACGAAAGCCGAATATCTTTCAAATACAAGGACACATACTCAGTTTGAGCGTTTTGATATTTTTTTTAAACTTTCAACACTGCATAGATACCCTTTCCCCGAGTCCTCTGCGTGGGTTTGCGCCCAGTGCCCCTGTAGTCTAGTATAAACCCATCTGTCTAGGTGATATGGGTGGCTAAACTAAGAGATAAGACACCCAAGCGCCTCTTCATCGTCTTCTTCTTTCCTCTTATCCCATTGCTGCCCTGACACCATTGAGCTGTGTAAGCAAGCTCTCACAGCAG
The DNA here is from genome assembly GCF_019393635.1 of Dromiciops gliroides. Classification (NCBI taxonomy): domain Eukaryota; kingdom Metazoa; phylum Chordata; class Mammalia; order Microbiotheria; family Microbiotheriidae; genus Dromiciops; species Dromiciops gliroides. The sequence continues at coordinate 171,738,767 of NC_057865.1, forward strand.
GGGCTGAAGTTTCTCAGACAGTGGCTAATCTGTGCACCTTCTGCTACCACCTTGAAATAATGGATATCCCCACCCTGACAATTTGTTTTTAAAACCTGTCGGCCTCTTCTTGGAAACGCCAGCCAGGACTTCAGCCCATCATCCAAGTGAAGCCCAATTTCCTTCTTTCCGACTGGTTCTCCAAAAATCAACAAACTCAGACCACCTCTAATCCATCGTCTCCATCAGAGAAGCTCCTGGCAGGAGACCAGACGGAGACAGCAAGCCACACTATGTGGGCAAGACAGAAATCAACCACCGGGAAGAAAAGGAGAATCGAAATTACCTTGGTTTAGCCACCTTTGCATGCCCTCAGCCAGCGGTTGACCCTAAGACTATTCAAACTGTTAAAGAAAACCGTTTCAATAATGTGTATTTCGTGAAATAAGCATTGGTATAATAATATTGTGTTAATCGATATGTATGCAAATTTGACGGCCTGATAGAATACTCTTTCTAGAGCAGAACTTAGGTTCTCTGCCTTTTTGCAGGCCCCTGGGGTCTTGGCCAGGACCTTTTCACTTATCTAACCAACTGGCCTATGATTCCCTACATATCAGAGGTCAAAGTCCTGACCTGGGCTCGTTTCTTGTTATATATAATTTTCTCTTGAGATTTTGCATCAAAGAGCACCTGAGGAGCTCAACAATTCTCACCTAATCTCCCCTACTTCTCTGCTTCCCCCCCCCCACTGTTCCCTATATCCTCAATATCCCACACTTCAGGAGAATACATAGATTGGATGGCCTTACACAGATCCATCCTGGTTGTCCGAGTTAATAACTGGCAGCGCTTAGATTAGGGAAAAGAAGAAAAGAGTCGTGTGTAGAAGGGAGAAGCTAGGAAAGATGGGTAGTGTTTCTCGCCACAGGCTTTCCAGACTCCCTCTCTGAATGTGAGACCTCTTCTTCCACTGCCCTTTAGGGTTTAAGTCTAAATCTCAACAGGATCCAGTCCCATAAACAGACATTAACAGAAAACCTACCTCCTAAGTCTTCATTCACTTCAACTCTATTTGTCTCTGCTTACCTCTGATTCAGCGTAAATTACACTAACTGGCTTAACCTTCATAGACCATACTCACCTCCACAGTCCTATTCACAAACTTCTGATACTAAGAACCACACCCAATGTGAATCCTCAACCTTTCAATCCCTCCCTAATCTAGTAGAGGCACATACATAACACAAAGGTGCAAAGAATCTACCTTGAAATTGAACCGAGGAGCAGAATGCTATGTCACACCCACTTTCGGTTATGCCCCCGTACACTCCCCCCCCACACACACTTCATCTAATAAAATGGGCCAAACTCCTACCCTCAGGCTGACCAGTTGCTGTCCATCATTAGCTGACGGAAGCCAGAGGGTGGTGATAGGTAATTGTCCCGTTAAATGTTCATAACCTCGAGCCAACAAACCAGGCTCCCTGGTTGTGTGTGTGTGTGTGTGTGTGTGTGTTTGGAAAGGGGTAGATTAGGAGGGATCCCATTTCTTCGCCAAGTTGACGGGAAACTAGTCATATATTTTGGCTGCAAAGTTTTATCTAGTTCAGCTGTCAATCCTGTTCTCAAAGACAATCACTTTTGGGGGTAGGATTTTTGTGTCTAAGAATATGTAGGAAATAATGCCATCCTCACATAAACTGGATTTAAATTAAATTTCTTAAAACTGCATACAATCCTCTAGAAAACTGCCCTCACTCCACTTTTCTCAGGACTCAGTTCAAGGCACCCATCTGTTTTAGGAGAAAGAAGCTAGAACCCTGGAGTCCTAAAGTTCTAACCTTTCTGCATACTCTCCCCAAAGGGGGCTTTTGCTCACTTGTGGTTGTTTTGCCTTGGGTCTCAATTTGGTAGTTTGTGCCTCAAAGTCTTCTTAATGCCCTTGTGCCTGACATGTTAGAATACAGATGCCAACACATCTGAGGGTCAAACCTTTTCTTCTTACTACATATTTCTTGAATTATATACCAAGAAATGTGCCTAAAACTTACCCCATACACGCGATAACAAAAAGCCACCAAAATCCAACACTCACTGGAAAAATAGCATGCACCAGCAGCTGCCTCCGTGGTTTTTACAACGAGCAAATTTTTAGGAGCTCTTTCTTAGTAGTAAAGAGAGCCTGCGATATTCCCATGGGGAGCAGGTATGATTTCTTTCTCTTCCCTCCGCCCCCCCCCCCATCCTCCCGGCTAATTCCTTCTACTCCGAAGGGAATACATGGGAGGAAAATTCCCCTTCAAAAGTAGCAGTGTATCCCCAGATCTAGTTCAGGAGTTTAAGCCTGTCTTCTCCCGCACCCCCCGCACCCCCCCACCCACACACACACACACTCCCAAGGTCATCGTAGAAAGACGAGATCCAGAGTGTTTAAAACGAACAATAAGAATTAGGACGTCGGGTTAGAGTTTCCCTCCAAGCAACAGCTGCCCCTTTGAATTCACGCATCCCCTTCTAATTCTCTCCACGTGGATACTGGAAAGAGACCGCGACGTTAAAGCGAGGAGATCGCGGTATTCACTGACCTGGACAGCTTGCTCAGACTGGCCAGCTGCTTTTTATTTTTTTCTTGATTTGCTGGAGACCTGAAGGTAGAATGACAGATTTCTCTGTTGTTGCTGCCTCCGCCGCTGCCGCTGCCGCTGCCGCTGCCGCCTCTACTGTCGCTGCGGCTCACGGCATCTCACTAGGGCTCCCAGTGAAAAGTAAAACCTCGGTGATCTGCATCCTTCCTAGCAACCTACTCTCCTCCTCTTTCTCCTCCTCCTCCTTCTCCTCGTCGTCCTCGTCCTCCTCGCTGTAGAGATCAGAGTTCTTCCGGGTTGAAAAAGGAGAGAGAGAGAGAGAGAGAGAGAGAGAGAGGCAGTCATTTAATTCACCCCTCCTCATGCAACCCACAGGACGTGAGGGGAGTGTGAAACTGACAGCGACGGCGAACGAAAGACAGTACTGTAATGTGACCTAATCCATACCACATGCCTAAAGAGTGTAATTTTTATAGTAGGATTGGAATTAGAAACTAGACTGTCATTTTGTTAACGAGGTTATCCATTATAAATGCATTTCCCCACTCCCTCCCCCCCCACACACACACACCGTTGTCAGAGAGAAGAGAGCCCCAAGTCGAAGCCATCTGGCTGTGCCCCACAGTGTGTCGATTCCAGGACAGCCTAGATATTTCTTACTTCTTTCTATTTCTCTATACCCAATCACCTCTATCTTTCTCTTTTTCTTCTACACACCACTCCCCACACATATCCTTCTTCTTTCTTATTATACTTTTGTTTGTGATTTATGCTGAGTATTCAAAAGTACCAGTATATTTGATTCATTTTTATTCAGCCCAAAGCTGGAAGACGAAAAAGTTGTGAGAAACTGCTATTTAGCTCTGTGTGTTGGTTGTCAAGCTCCTGGCACATTTCATGGTTGGAATCAAATCTTTGGAGGCACGTACAGTAGAAGCTTCTTTGAATATGGAAAACATTGGGCTTAGCAACCGTGGACAAGGGCTATCGGGAGAGGATAACTAAGGAAAAGTTGCTTTCAAAGGATACACTCTGAATATACAAATGTCTACAGTGGAAAAAAGAAGAGACAGAAGGTTTCCCTAGCCCCTTTCCAACCTCTTTAAGTTTTCCTCTTCCTTCTTTCCCCAGACCTAGAAAAGCTCAAAAATAATTCTAGTGAGAGGACCTCATGAATAAATGTCTGCAAAAGTGAACCGAAACTTTAAACACTAGGGTGGAAAGGTCAGAGTACCGTTGTTTTGACGGGTAGCGTCTCCCCTCCCCACAATATTTATACAATAAAAATATGGTAACTGGCTACTCTACAAATAGTGTGGGGGCGGGAATAAGAAAATACATTCTGTCAGGAGTGAAATGCTTCTAAGAGTATTTCTAACCACTTGCAGAGTTAAAATGTGGAGGAAAGCGCATGCACATTCATTCAGTCCATTCAGATGGAAAGCTCATGGTTGTTTATGCCAAGATCATTATGATTTGCAAGAAGAAAAAGTATTGATGAATGAGGGGGGTGGGGAAGAGACTGTAAGAGAGCAGTTGCTCATTGTGTTTGTAAGCTTGCCCAAAGGCTCTCAGAGCGAATAGACCGTGTATTCAGTGATCAACTTGAAGGACGTAAACCTATAACTCCGAGTTCTAGTTCCTATGTGATAGATAAGCTATCTAAAACTGCCTGAATCAAAGCATCTAGGTAGACTTGATTTTCCTTCCTCAGTCCTACCTACTCCTTTACCCTCCACCCTTCCCACCCATCTTAAACCATTCGCTTTTCGGTCCCCAAAGATTTAAACCCTGAGCTCAGCCCTGGCTCAAACATTTGCCTAGTTCCCCTTTCTATGTTTGGAATTTGGATGCTGGCTCAAAATGATTGTTTTCATCTTTAAAGGACCTAGAGGTGGCACTCCTCTCCTTCACCCACTCCAGAAACGCACATTTTCTTCCTATGGGTCTCCTTACCCAGCCCATCTTAGACCTCACTCTGAAGCTGATCCTACCAAGAGAAGTTCATTTGGAGTTAGAGGCTAGTTTCAGAAGAAGTTAAGTGGAGAGTTTTAATTTTTTGGAAGGATTGCTTTAAAGGTCAGTCAGTTCACCGGGTTCACCCTCAACCTGTTGACGTAACACTGCTGTAATTCCTTCTCTGGTGCCCTGGGCTCTGGACATTACAGTTTAGCTACCATCCTCTCTCAAGGGCCGAGAAAACAACAGTGTCTCCAAGCCTCCCATGAGAAGGGAGCAGATTAGCCTTCCTTCTGTCCAGGGCTCGGTAGCTGGGTGAGCGCAGCCTAGATTCTGGTAGTCCCACAGTCATCTTGATTCTGGAGACAGAGGCCAGTGGATTAACCAGAGAGGCTCATATACCCCACCTTCTCTAATGCCAGGTTATTTGCTCCTTCTGTCTTCTCTATTTCTCCCCACCATTTTACTTCTCAACCTTTTCTCTTTCTCCTCTCTCTTCTCTCTATCGATATCAGACATTAAACTCATTCCCCTTTCAGGAGTCAACTGCTATTTCATACGTGTCACATTGAAAGCAGGAATATTTCCATTTCTTTATTTCACTCTTCTCTTTCCCTTCTTACCCCACATCCCTACTTACTATGCGGAGTTCTTTCTGGCGACCCTCTGGTGGTTTCTGGCGAATTTGACTGACTTTACTCCCTTTTCTGCTGACTCTGGGGAGTTGGATATCTCCGGGTTTAGTGTGACTTCTCGGTAAAGTGATGGAGAAATCTGATCTTTCCTTCTTCCTCCTCCTTCCATCACCTCAATTTTTCTTTAGCAAACAAAGCCAATTAAGATAGGTAGAAATTGAGCTACCATAGGGACTCTAAACTTTTGTTTTTTAAAGAAAGCTCCCACATAAATAATTAAAATCTAGTTATTTGAAATTTTTTAAAGGGCAAGCCAGATCAAAGACTTTACTCCAACGGAGTGTGTGAGTTCTATTCCTTGCAACCACACTGGCCTTTAGGGTTTAGGAAGCTGCTACTTGAGACAATGAAAAAAGTAGAAATAATCCCAGATTATTCGGACGTCTAGATTTATTTGGTAGTCCAGAGAAGCTAAGACAGGATGGAGTGAAAGGGAGAATTTATAAGGAATAAGCAAAATGAGATGGGTGATAAGGAGAAACAACGAAGTCACTCAGTCACACTTTCCTAGGGATCTGTAGAAATACAGAAGGGTTATTTCCCGATCAGTGCACGTGCTGGCGAACGCACCCAACGTCTTAAATATGACTTTAATGAAGCCACAAGTCATTCCGTGAATGTTAAAAGCTTTCTGTCTCACTCTGATTCGAAGTTCTGGTCAAGTTGGGTGCCTGTGTATGGTAGGCATTTGTGACAGAAAGAGACAAAAACAGAAGTAGAGAGGGAAGGGGGTGGGGGGTGGGGAGAAAGAATACGCAACACTCCGTTATTTGGGGGTCGACGTTCAAATACATGTCAAACTTTACTGAAAGAACCTTATATCCAGGTGGCTAGAGCCACTTTGCTTTTACCTGTGGGAAGACAGCCACTTGTAAGGATTAGGAATAACCTTCAAGAAGGATGCTACTACACACGTATACACACTGCACACACTCTCAAACGCATTATTCTTTCACGTCTTCTCCAAATTACTGCTCATAGTGGACACCCTGGCTTTTCCACAACAGTGACTGGATGTGGTCTCGTTTATTAACCTTGGGATCGCTAATATTAGGACTGAGGATCCCGCTGTTGAATGAGTGGTTAACTGATGTGGTCTTAATGAGATGGGGAGTTGGAGGATCCTTCGAAATGGGGATGTGCCGGGAGAGGAGTATATTTTCTAAACATCACGATTATGGTGGTTGCTTATATTCTTTAATACATTCGGCAAATTTTTAGAACCCACAATCGTCCGAAATCGGACAGAATGCGTTTTAAATAAAAGAACCTCACCTTTGTGTTTGTGGTTTTTAAAAAGGGGGATAGATTTTTAAAAGGAGAGGGGGGGAATAGTTTGGTAGAAGAATAATAGTTACATCGTATCTGGGTTTCTTTTATTTCTGCATGGATATGAAATTCATGTGTTGCAGAGAGCCAAAAAGGGAACATATAACTAGGAAGTATCGCTTCAGAATTTTAATCTAGTCTACCTATGAATATAGCAGGGTTGGGAGAGCATATTTATATATGGTTGTTCACAACTTCTGTATTTCTATTTCACCCAAACGCTCACTGAAATTTCCCTAGGTATTTTTTTTAAAGACAAAAAAAAAAACCTCTAGTGGGCAGGTTGAGCACATTTAATTGGACTCATATAAGAGTTCTAATCCTCAGGTTAGATTCTGTGAGCCTTATTTTGTTGAGCTAGGAGGGAAGGTGCGTATATTTGGGTAAATATCATTTCATCAGTACCCTCCCCCCCCCATTAAAAAAGCAGAACATTTCTATTAAATTCAACTTTTAGGTCAGTGATTTCAACTATGTATCACTGACAAAGCTACAAGGATGAAGGGGGGGGGGTTGGTGCTGAGCGGATGAGCATCTCAAATGGAGGTTTCAAAAATCAACTACTCGAAATGAAAAATACAGTCGGACCTATTCCACCCGGGCGCCCTAAACAAATAGCCCAGTTTGCAAATTCCTATCAATTATTACGTGATGGGAAAAAAACCTTATATGAAAATAAAGCACGTGAACGGGAGAATTTTAATTAAATCTTACTGTGGATATAATAACATGGAAGTGATTTTTCATTCGGCGCTTGCCTGCTCACCAGTGTTTTATGGCGTTTTCTTGCCTCTGACTTTATTTTAAAATATTAGACGAGGTGGAGAATTTAAACGACTCCTTCCTTATCTGTGCTGCTCACATATCCAGGATCAGAGGAGCTGATTAAGAAAGAAGTCAGAGGCAACGTTGGATTCATAATGATTTGGAATAATGAATCCTTATCTCTGCTTTCCAGATTATCTGCCTTTCAGCTCCCAATGTTTTGTTACATGGGATAATTTATTGCATCTAATACATCACAATGAATCTGATGGTAGAAAGTGATGGCCCGACGTTGTGAAAAGGGGGCCCCTTATTTTTTATCCCGGGGCAATGAAACTGCTTTTTGCAGTTTTTAATTGGGAAAATATAAGGTAGATCTGATAATAATAAAAAAAAGAGGGGGGGGTATAATCTTGCCTGCTCGTGCTTTACCACGCTGCTCTTTAATTAGTGTGTCAATTTCAGGCTGAAATTAACAAGATCGACCTGAAACCGGTGCTTATTTTCTCCAAAGCTCGAGATCCTAATTTTTAACATGATTTATTTTTATGAAAAAGGAGATAATTAATCATAAACACTGACTAAAGCACAGAGCCAAGTTAAGATAAAATGCCATTTGCATCTTTATATAAAAAGATACCAATAATGTTAATTTTCTCTTCGGCCTCCTCCCTCTCTCCTCAACTTTCCCCTCCTGTGGATCCTCCTCCCCAGTCCCATTCACTCTCTTTCCAAACTGAAAAGAAATCAATTCGATGTTCTTGGTGCTATATTCTGTCTCTCTGTCTCTGTTTCTGTCTCTCTGTCTCTGTCTCTGTCTCTGTCTCTCTGTCTCTCTGTCTTTCTCTGTCTCTCTCTTTCTCTCTGTGTCTCTCTGTCTCTCTGTCCCAAGTGACATTTATCATATACAGTATTGGGGAATTGTATTAGTGCCTTTGTTTGAACACGCATGACTTTAATATGATTCCTTCTCTCCAAGGATAGGTTCCCCATTCTAGAGACCTAGCTCTCTCTCCCCTGCGCAGTGATTTCAGTATTTGACTGAGAGGTAGGTATGTGAGTTGGAGGAAGTGGCAAACCTGCCTTAGGTGCTTAATGAGATACAAGTAATCGTTTTCAGTAGTGGGAGGCCCACGATAGTAATCTGTCATCATAAGGAGGAAGAGCTGGGTTCAAATTCTGTCTCTTACCCTATCCCATCATTTAATCTCTCAGTGCCTGTGGACAATTCCTCTAAAACTAGAAGTCGCAATAGCATTGGTGGAAGGAGTTTCTTCACCTGGAGTTACCTACACCAATAAAGTTACAGGTTCAAAATACCACAAACAAAATCTCCTGTATTATTTATTTTCTAAGAATGGTTTTTTTTTCTATTCTAAGGGCAGTAGACGTCACATAGCTGTTTTCAATCTAGATCATTCTGGATTCTGGAAGCAGAAATCTGCAAGTCTGTCTATCTGTTACATTCTACTTTGTACTAAAAGATCAATGCAAATAACTCTCTCTCTCTCTCTCTCTCTCTCTCTCTCTCTCTCTCTCTCTCTCTCTCTCTCTCTCTCTCTCTCCCCTCCCTCCTTCCTTTCCTCCTTCCTCTTTCCCCATCTTCCTCCCCTTCCCCTTCCTCTCTCTTCCTCCCTCCCCTCCCCTTGTTCATCCTGACGTCAGTTCATATTTCTTGTTAATTGGCTGGGTCTCATCAAAATCACCAGAAATCCCCCCCCCCTTTTTTTTCAGGTTGCAGTTGAATTTGAACTTTGGAAAAGATTTGATGTTTTATTCTTCCCTTTCTGTTCTAGGTGCCTGTCCAATGCCCCCTTACTGCTGTCTACACATTTGAACATTTCTTCAGGGTGTGAGGGTATGGGACTTATTTGGGAAGAATGAGACTTCCCACCTTTGACAATCTTTTGGAGGATACTGGAGTGGTGATGTAGTGATAGTTGCGATATGAGGAAAGAAAATACAGCTGGGGGGGGCGGGGCAGGGTTAGCCTTCTGGGCCATTTCTACCTCACTCTTACCCCAGGAAACAAAATTTCAGGATATACTTTCATTCCTCTTTCCACATCTATATCTCCTTCCTTATCATGTCATCTTCAGAGAGTGGGTCAGGAGACATCCCTCTCCATCTTGAGATCCCAATTCAAGCCAACCCAAGAAGTGAAAACAAAAAAGTAAATAATTACAGTGGAAAATGAAAGACTCTTGCTTCAATTATAAACCTGTACCACATTAGGTTTATTTCATAGTAGGTACTCAATAAATAGGTTATGAATGTTTCAGGTGATTGGAGAAAGGGATGGGGGGGAGTGGACCAAATAATCTGATAAATTTTCTGACCATATCACCTTACTTCTGGCATTCAGTTCATGGTCTCAAGGGTCCTGGTTCCATTCATGTCACTTCATTCTCTTTCCAATCCCCCCCCCCCCCTCTCTCTTCCTCCCTCCCTCCTTCCCTCCTTCCTTCCATTAGCTTCCCTCTCTTTATGACACACTGCTCTAGGAATTTCAAGTATCAATTATAAGTAATATTAATTTCTCAGCCCCCAACCAGTGAAGTACAGATGATCTGATAGGAATATAAAAACGGTGCTTCCCTAGATGAAACAGACCAGTGGAGCTTATTGGGCCGTTTCCCATGCCCAGATGAACATTCAATTTTCCGGCATTATCTCCATACTTAAACTCGCTTCTCCATTTCGGTGCCAAGATAAATTTGCATAATATTTGCAGCTGTAATTAGCTGATGAGCATCTCCCAGACTCCCCCTTTTGTTTCTTCATGCATTTGGTCTTCCATTGATGCCATTTTTGATCTTTAATATTACAGGATTCCCGATAGAGAATTTCATATCTTATCTGTCCTGCTCCAAAAATCTGTTAGAAACAGAGAGGGATGGAGGGGGGTGGGGGAAGAAAAGGGAGAAAACGAAGGGTGGGGGAGAGAGGGAGACAGAATGGAGAAGCAGAGGCAAGGAGGGATAGCGAAGAATGAAGCTTCACTAATCAGAGTTTGAAAAGGTTACATTGGAAGCAGGCATCTGTAGTGACAGAGCAAATAAGATAAATGAGAAATTTTGAGAAAAAGGGTTATTATTATGGGCCACAATGGACAGTATTTCCATTTATTGTAGGAGTGGGCGTCATTGGCGGGGAGATCATTAAAAAATAAGTTGAGGAAACAGTTGCCACCAACATTACACGTCTTCTTCTTCTTCTTCTTCTTCTTCTTCTTCTTCTTCTTCTTCTTCTTCTTCTTCTTCTCCTCCTCCTCCTCCTCCTCCTCCTCCTCCTCCTCTTCCTCTTCCTCTTCCTCCTCCTCCTCCTCCTCCTCCCCCCTCGTCTTCCTTCTCCTTCTCCTCTTCTTCCTCCTCCACCTCCTCTCTTCCTCCTCCTCCTCCTCTTCTTCCTAGGGTGGTAATAAAGAATAGCTGGTAATTACAGCTATTCTGAGTTACGCATATTTGTCCATCAGGGTCCCCCAAGTGGAAGCTGAACTTTTTAAACCAGGGTGACTACTCTAATCTGTGAAGTGTTTGTTTCTATTTAATAGGGAGCCACACACAGACATTTCTCATTCTTTCAGTCGGTACGAGAGAGAGACTGAAACAGACAGAGAGACAGAGAGATAGAGACAAGGACAGAGACAGAGACAGAGACAGAGACAGACAGACTTAGAAGATCACTTTCGGGATAGATTTAGCAAACCCAGGAAGTCTTTCGTCTCCTGGGTTCGTCGACTGTTATTTTTGTAATTTCTTTGGAATCAGGTGTTTTGATGGTTTCAGATAGAGAGAAAGTGTTAGAAAATGTTCCATCTGAAGGAATATTTGTGGGAATCCAGAGAACTACGAACGAGGTAGAAGGGGAGGCGGGGGTTGGGAGAATGAGGGCGGGAGGAGAGAGAGACACGAGAAAGCCTCGATTTTCCTGCCAATCACTGGAACAAATAGCTAACATTTAACGTTTACACCCTCACTGGCGGCGCCCTGGCGCTCCCAAGGACTCGTGAGCCGGGTAAAATGTCCAGAAAGCCTTTGGAGAAAGCGAGTCTCCAGCCTATCAGGTCTCCCTGATCTCCCCCCTTTCATCGGGCTTCGGTTTTCAGGCCGGACTTGGCCAATGTCTGCTTTACTGCCTGCGAGCTCCTAAATGAGTGTCAAGGAGGCAAATATCAAATAGCACTGAGGTCAAGGCGATTTGGTTAAAACCCATTCGGGACGCTTAGCGATTTTAAACCTGTGTGGGACTGGGGGACTGGAGGTGGGGGTGGGGTGAAGAGGTGGAGAAGCAACAGAGGATGAATGAAGTCCGCCTGGGGAAAGATTGAAAACTACTCCGAGACAGAGACAGGAGAGACTCAAGGCCCGCCCCACCCCCCACACATTACAGAGGAGGAGGGGGTGGGGATGATTTTAAGGTTCCTAGATCCAGATAAAAAGTTCCTGAAAAAACTTAAAATGTAGTCAGTTTCCTAAAACCAGGTGTATAGATGGAGGGGAGCTTTCTGTAGACTTGAGGGGGGCAGGGGGGCGGGGAATGGGGTTCGAGGATGATTCATTGATGACCTTTCCACCTACACACTCCACATTCCCAAGTCCAGGTACCAAGGCCCAGCAGATTATAGACTCGAAAAGATTTCTTCATCATCAAACCCTTCGAAAATAGAAATCCTTTTTCTACACATTAAGAACCAATAGTCCCTGCGACCCATTTGGTGGAGAGGTTGGGTAGGGTCATCTGAGGAAAATGCCTTGACTTCTTATTTAAGCGAGGTTATCTCTGCCTAGGCAGTCACTAGACACACAACTTCCAAACTTCTCCCAAACTCTTCAGGCATCACTACTCATTCATTCGTTCGTTCCTTCATTTATTCATATATTTCTCCTGTCTGTCTCTGTGTTGGCCCGTCTGTCTGTTCATTCCACTCCACTCATCCATCATCCATTCATTCATCCATCCCATCCATCCATCCATCCCATCCCTACAATCCATCCATCCATCCATCCATCCATCCCATTCATTCATTCATCCATCCCATCCATCCATTCATTCATTCATCATTCAAAAAGTGACATTCTTCCCAGGCTTTGTCCTTTAGAGATTCCCAGGAATGCAAAAAACAACCCTTACCCTCTACCCTTTTCAAGAACTTGTGTTAGTTAAAAATAGGAAAGGATTAAAATCAATTACACGAAACTGAACGCATTAGGACTTTAAAAATATTTTTTTTAAGTTCAAGAGTAGGCATATATATAACAACCCATCCCAAGCGTGTTTGTTTCTCCCTGTATGAGTCTATGTGAGTGATTTGTGTATGTGACTAGGTGTAACAGCGAATAGGTATAAAGGGTGTTTCTGAGTAAGATAGGGATGTATTACTAGGTCTTACTCTTCTCCAAATTGGGTTAAGGAAAGGATAGGGCCAAGAAACCGGCATAGTCCTGAAGAACAGAGGGGAAAGTCTGTTTGTTTGTTTTGTTTTTCAGTCCATCTCCTGTCCTTTCTTTTAAACTGTTTAGACCCATTTTCTCATTGTCCCCTTCCAAGAGAGTCAGTATCTCTGCACCGTCCCTAATTCTTAGGGTGAGCTGTGCCTTCGTGTTTGAAACTGAACCCTCACCTCCCTCCCTGGCTCTAGAGACTGGCACCTGCGGAGTTTAGGGGTCAGTATAGCTGCTAGTGGCAGAAAGAAAGAGGGGAGGGGGGAAGGGATCCCCTAAAGACCAAGGGAGCAAGTGACTGGGGAAGGACAGGCTGTGCCCGGGTGTGGGTTTTCTTCCAATAAATGCCTCTATGTGATTCTTTCCCACCCCACGGTGTTCTTTCAATGATAGTGGAAAAGAATTATCATGATGTGACTTTATTTTTTCTTTCCCTCTCAAATTAAAAAACGGGGGAGGGGGAGGGGGGGAACACCACCCCAAACCCCACCACCGTTTGGTTTCGGAAGAAATTCTCAAATAGAGCAGTGTAATTTTCTCAGTTGATTTGATTGACATACTGTCCCTGGGATCATGTGTTAATCCCCTCTTCACTCAAGCCTTTTCATAACTCATTTTCTCTCTTGCTAGATGGGGACTCTGATGGTTACCGAGGCAACGATGACTAGCACTAAGCTAATTTCCCCTCTCTGAAGGAGACCATTATCCGCATGCATAGGCCCATTTGCAACAAAGGTCGTCACAAAGTCATCCACAACACAGCACACGTTTATTAAACTTTTATTCTTCTTTTTCCTTCTCTCCTCTTCTTTTCTTTTCTTTTTCTCTCTCTATCTTTTTCTTTTTCTCTCTCTTTTCTTTTCTTTTTTCCTTTTCCTTTCCTTTCCTTTTTCTTTCTTTTTTGCTTAACTCAAAATCTAGTTCATACTTGTAGCAGGGGTATCATTGTCCTGTACTGATACTACTACAAAGCATTGTCCACATCTGTCCACCCATTGAGAGTTTACTCATGAAGTAAAACCATCTCCCCATCTTATCCCATCCTTGGGATAAGTAGCATATTCATCCCCAATCTCCCCATTTGTCTTTTAGATTCTTCAATAAATTGGCCATAGGTTCAACTGATGCTTTGGAAAAGGAGAGGTCATGGCAGCAAACGGGAGAGAGTTCTACTGACGTGGATTGTGGAAAACCTGTGCAGTCACATCTCTCTGCTAATGAGGGCTTAGGACCGACCATCTTCTTCAAATGTCCTTAGAAAGAAACTCCCCCCACCCCCTTTGTCCAAGGCTCCTGGATTTCTCCTTTCTTCAGCATCTTATTCCTTCTCTAGCCTTCTGCCCTCCTCTCCCTCCTTACCTCCAATTCCCTCTCCAAAATCTGCTCCTACCAGGTTACGAGATATAAAGAGCACAAATGTTCCCCTCTCCTTTCCTCCTCTCTTGTCAACTGCATTACACTAGCCAGGCAAAAGCAACTAGAACCACAGAGCCTTCAGACTCAGGGGTTCAGAGGAAGTCATCAAACAGGCAAAGTTTGTGCAAGTCAATTTAATTCCTTCTCCCTCCCCCTAAACTGGTCCAGGAAACATGCCTTCCTAGAGTCTACTTTTGTACACTCAGTGTGATTGTCTATTTTCACCATCGTCATCAATTACCAATAGAGCTTTAAAGTAGACTATGTCCAGTGTCCAACATTGCACAGAGACTATTCCCCACATTTTAAAAAATCCCTTGAGGGCAGCTAGGTGGCGCAGTGGGTAAAGCACCGGCCCTGGATTCAGGAGTACCTGAGTTCAAATCCGGCCTCAGACACTTGACATTACTAGCTGTGTGACCCTGGGCAAGTCACTTAACCCCAATTGCCCTGCAAAATACAAAAAAAATCCCTTGAGAAAACTGATTTCCCCAGTCTCCAACTCCATCAAAAGAAAAGGTCAAGCTGATGGTGAAGTCCATCCTCTGGATTTGGCTCTACTTGACATCCTTTCATGATTGAAGGAGAAATGTTCCATCTATTATGACTGCTGGGTGGCCACGGTCTTTCCTGGGAACTTCTGCTCTGGGCATATCATGAAATGAGCTAAATCTTGGGCAGCACAAGAGACTAGGGCGAAGTCAGGACACCAGAGCCACCCAAGAGTTCTAGACATTTCTCTTCCAACTCCCTTCTTCTGCTTTGCCTGAATAAGTGTACAATGAAGGCACTTTCCTCTGCCTCTCACTAATTGTATGACCTTGGTCAAGTCACAAACCTCCCCAGGTTTCAATTTCTTAATTTGTAAGATGAGAGGATTGGACTAGGTTGCCTCTAGGATAAAATATTAACTCCACTGCTTAGCTTTCCCTAACCTAGCTTTCAGATTGATTGACCATTACTTCTCCCTCTTGAAATTCCTTCAGTGCAATCAAATGGTCTCTCTGTTGCTCACACAGACATTCTAGTCCCATGCCTGAATTGCACTTTTTACCTCCACCTCTTAGAATTCCTTTCTTCTAGAGTATTAGGCTCAGGCACCATCTTCTACTTCTATCAAGCCTTTCCTGATCCTCCAAACTAATAATTCCCCTCCCAAACTGCATGGTATATATTTGCATGTATTCACTTTATATTTATAGCATATACAGTTTTATATGTACTTGTCTCTTCCGTTAGAAGTAAAGCTCGTTGTGAATAGGGAGGGAGTTTTATTCTTTGTACTTGCATTCCTGCACCTACGATCGAGAGGGCAGATAGGAGGCACAATCGATACAGGGCCAGGCTGGAATCAGAACGACCCTTATTTCAAATCTGGCCTCAAGACACTTACTAGATGTATGACCCTGGGCAAAGTCACTTAACCCTGTGTGCCTCAGTTTTCCTCATTACATAAAATGAG
This sequence comes from Dromiciops gliroides, assembly GCF_019393635.1. Classification (NCBI taxonomy): domain Eukaryota; kingdom Metazoa; phylum Chordata; class Mammalia; order Microbiotheria; family Microbiotheriidae; genus Dromiciops; species Dromiciops gliroides. The sequence continues at coordinate 171,754,404 of NC_057865.1, forward strand.
CTAGAGCAGGAAATAGCAAACCCACTCCAGGATCTTTGCCAAAGAAAACCTCAAATGGGGTCAGTGAAATGACTGAACAACAAAAGCAAAAGTCTGCCTTGTGATGGATACTTAGTAAATAGCTTTTTTGGATTGATTTATTAGGTAGCCTCTGAGCTCACCTTCAGTTCTAAATCTATACCCTATGACAGTGTGATGTCCTATACCCTTCCAGGTATGATGATCTTCAAACTTCAGATGGTGAAGCAGTGTGAGGGGGCATAATTATAATAGCTCGCCTTTATCTTTAGTATTCATAAAGCACTCTTCGGGGCAACTAGGTGGTGCCGTGGATAGAACCACTGGCCCTGGAGTCAGGAGTACCTGAGTTCAAATCCGGACTCCAGAAACTCTAACACTTACTAGCTGTGTGACCCTGGGCAAGTCACTTAACCCACTTGCCTCACTAAAAAAACAAACAAAACAAAAATAAAGCACTTTCCCCATACTTAATCTAAGAATTATTGCAAAGGATTATTACCCTAAATTTGCTCAAAGATCGTGATATGATTTGCTTGTTCACTGCAAAAAACACATCAAAGCTAAATTCATTCCTACTTTGCTATCTACAAGTCTAGTTACACCAAGTTCAGTTAGGCATCGGCACAAGTTGCCACAGGTCCTTGCATCCACTAGTTACTGGCACTCCCTGCTTTGAAAACCATCCTGCCTGGGAGCTAGGCTAGTCAGACTGCCTAATGAGAAACTCCTAAGTCTTTAAGGAAGGGAACTCTTTAAAGGGAATCTTGTTCAGCACTTCACCGAAAGGCACCTACTAAGGCTAGTCCAGTTTAGGAACCTTTTTTTCTCTAATAAGGGAGGAGTCTTTTCAGATAGGGTTGGGGGTTGGGGATGAGAAAAACTAGAAGCTGGAAAGGGATAGAGGTGGGGGGTGGCAGTATTAAGAGAATAAGTTTTCAGGTCAGCAGGTGTAATATAGCCTAGAGAGAGCTCTCAGGCTAAAACATTCCCTCCCTGATAATGGGCACCCGGCTCCAGGAGAAGAGCAATCTAAGCCCCCAGATCATCTGTCAGTACTGGGTAGTAACGGCGCCCTTGGGGAGCACCGGAGGCCACTAAGGACTGGTTTGTCACTTGCAGATTCCAATTTCTCCTATCCCTGGTCCCAGTGAGACAGTCGGAGGGCTCTTTGTTCAACTGCTGAGTAAGCAGCTTCTGTCTAAATTGGAGCACCGCATACTCTGGACAACTAGCAGCAGCACTGGTCTTCATGATTTAAGGCATCCTGTTGGGCAATCCAGCGCAGGGCACAGCCCAAGGGGGATATAGACCCCCACGAATCAGGAGTATAAGATAATGTGCTTAGGAGGAGAAAAGAAATCCTTCTTGAAGAAATCAACCAGTGCTCTGCTTACAATTTTTTAACTAACCAGTTTCTTCCTAGGCTCTATGCAACCTGGGATAAGACTGGTGGGGGGGGAGGGTAATTGGAAAAGAAGGAGGGAGAAAGAAGGAGGGAGAGGAAAGGAGAAGAAGAGTGATTAAATCTTTTTTCCCCTCATCCTTTTGGTACCTAGTAAACTGCAGAGTAAACTTGGTAAAAAGGAAGGGGGTAGAAGGAGGCCAAGGGGAAAAAGAATAATAGCACTTAATACTTACATGGAACACAGCCATTTTGTTGCACAAAACATTGTTTTTCTGATAGTGACTCTGAGGTAGCCAGTGCAAGTGTTTGTTATTGCCTTTATTTTATAGATAAGTAAAAATGAGTTTTTCCATAGTTACACTAGTAATGTTAAGAATGGGGATTTGAATGCTGGTCTTCGGACTCTCATTCCTAGGCTTTTCTCACTTCAAGGTATTGCTAGGATGAACCTGTCAGAAGTCTGGTTCTAGAGATTCATGTGCAGTGGCCCCAGAATCTGGGTCCCTCTTGGCTTTCAAAGCACAGGAAATGAAGAGAAGGTAAAAAAGGGAAAAAGAATGAAGGGACGCAATGGAAGTTTGTAGGTGTCAAAGTACAGAGGAAGGAAGGAGGGAATTGGATGAATGTAGATTTAAAATATTTTTATTAATTTATTAATCCTTTGGGATTTTGTCTCATCCAAATTTCTCCCAGTATCCCCCCTCTCCCCAGCCCATCCCATATAAAAAAGACTGTTTTTATCAGGGCAGGTAGGTGGTGAAGTGGATAGGGCACCTGCCCTGGATTCAGGCAGGACCTGAGTTCAAATCCAGCTCAGCCACTTAACACTTACTAGCTGTGTGACCCTGGGTAAATCACTTAACCCAATAGCCTTACCCCCCCCCAAAAAAAAGGAAAGAAAGAACAGAAAGACTGTTTTTAAAGAAAAAAGGGAAAGGAAAAAATCAGCAAAAACCCAATCAATACATTGAAAAAAGTCCTTAACAATCTGTTCAATGTTCTACATCCACAGCGTGGTGGGGGTGTGAGAACATTTCAAGTCTCTTCTTTGGGGCCTTGTTGTTCTTTGTAATTCTGCCACAACTCACTTTCAATTGTTTTGTGGCTATTCTTTCAAATCTGTTTTTTTGTTTGTTTTCTTTTTTGTTTTTTAAAGAAGAGAGACTGATATTACCTAAAGTAGGGGGACACAATGGAATTGTCTAGGAAAGGGAAGGAATAAGTTGCAGTGTTCTCATTTTCCCGGAGTAGTAGATCCTCAGGAACCAGAGAACAGATCTAGAACTATATTACTTCTCTGCACCCAAAGTCTCACCCCTAAGCCTCTTTCCTGACTGATTCTTTTTCCCAAAATGCCAGGGAGGTTCTCCTTCAGCAGATGCTAGGATATGTGATGGAACGTTCTACAAAAAGCAAGAAGAGAAGGAAGAAAGTTCTATGAGGTCCTGATCCACTATAGAGGGATTAGGAAATCTAAGAGAAGGGAAAGTTCCTGGCTATGAAGGTTGATCATTTTTATAAGGCAGGACTGGGACAGCCTTGAAGCCTTCAGAAACCGGGGAGACTTTTTAAAGTATATTCGGGGGACAGCTAGGTGGCGCAGTCCGATAGAGCACTGGCCCTGGATTCAGAAGGACCTGAGTTCAATTCGGACCTCAGACACTTAACATTTAATAGCTGTGTGACCCTAGGCAAGTCACTTAACCCCAACTTGCCTCACTTAAAAAATAAATTTTTTTAAAGTATATTCAGGTGGGGGAGAATATTAATGTCTCACTTGGGGATAAGGGGGATATACAGGGAAAGGGCTGAATGCTTTGTGGTAAAATGGAGAGAAAAAATCCAGTGAATGAAGGGTTGGGGAACGGTTCTTCTAACAACGGATCAAAAAATTTAGACTGCAGAAGGAACCTTAGAGTTCAACTTAGTCCAAACCTTTACCAGAAGAGTAAACTGAGGCTTAGAGAAATAAATCGACTCACCTAAACCCACACAGATTATTGGAAGCAGAGCTCCTGAAAATGCCAAACCAGGTCCTGCTTGATTACATATGTGGTGTTCTTTCCTCTCCCGCTTTTAGGGGATTAGAGTGCTAAATGGGGCAGCTAGGTGGCACAGTAGATACAGTACTGAAGGTTGGAGTCAAGAAGACCTGAGTTCAAAACCAGCCCTCAAATTTATTATTAGCTTTGTGCACCCTTGGAAACTTAACCTCATGTTGCCTTCATCTGCACAAATGGGAATAATAATAGCACCTACCTCCCAGGGTTATTGTAAGGATCAAATGAGATTATATTGTAAAATGTACTTAGCATAGTGCCTGGCACATAGCAGGTTTTATTTAAATAATAGGTCTCATAATCATTACTTATTAAAATGGCTGGTCTCTGTCTGGAAGTATTTGGGGAACCCTGTAGCACTTTGTGGACCTGGTACTTGTAGTCTGGGCCACTTAAGAAGTATACTATAGGTCCCTTTCAGTTCGGGTTCTGCGGTAAATATATATATATATATAGATATACACACACACATACATTTTTTTCTACGGGGGCAATGGGGTTAAGTGACTTGCCCAGGGTCACACAGCTCGTAAGTGTGAAGTGTCTGAGGTAGATTTGAAACTCAGGAACTCCTGAATCCAGGGCTGGTGCTTTATCCACTGCGCCACCTAGCCGCCTCCCACCAGTAAATATTTAACAACCAGATTGGGGGGTGGGAATGTACACAGTACACACTTTTTAAGTTCAGTCTGCATTCATTATAACATTTTCTCTATCTCTTAAGTTTAGAAATCAATAAAAGAATAAACTGAGCCCCTGGTTTTGTAGTTTTTGCTGACTTCAAAGGTCTGAATGCTCACTTTGAAAATTTAACCATCAGTTTGGTTACAAAACTGGTTCTAGGACACCTCTGCTTCTAATTCTAAGTATATGATTCTATATCCCAATCAATCACCTCGTGGCGTTCCAAAATGGGGTGGTAGTGAGGAAACAAATCTGAAGGATGTTTAGACATAGGGGAAAAGCCTACTAGAAGTTATTTGAGTAATTTGAAGCCACAGAGATCCCAGTACCTTGTATTACAGTATCTATTACTTCAATGTACTAGAAGGAATAAAAGAAATGGAGGGAGCAATGGTGAAAATTCTGGATCCTAAATCATATTTGGTTTTATGTCTCCAAAGAATGTTTGCCTTAGTTTTTACCCATAAAGTGGGTAGATGATACTGTAGACTTACAAGTGCTTAAATGAGAGGCACCCTTACACTAATGTTCTGTTTCTTAATCTGATTAGGCACTTTAAAAATTCCTTGAAAGGGCCAGCTAGGTGTCAAAGTGGATAGAGCACCTGCCAGGATTCAGGAGGACCTGAGTTCAAATGTGGCCTCAGACATTTGATACTTCCTAGCTGTGTGACCCTGGGCAAGTCACTTAACTCTCATTGTTCGCCCCCCCCCCCTCCAGTTCTTTGAAGCCATAGAAGACCTGAATTTTACTGTTTCTGTATGGGATCTTCTTCATTTAATATGATGTAGCTTGCTCCCTGCCACCCCACCCCCAAAAAGAAAACAACCCGACAAAACAAAGAACAGCTTTACCCAAAGTCAGAGCTTTGCTTAGTCTAGAATATACTTTAGTATATTCTTTCTGGTGTAGAAATAAACTAAATCTAGGTATGTAGTGATGCTACTCAAAAAAAAAAAATTGAAATGGTTTTTGTAACTTGAAAGAGAAAGAACACTCCTATGAATGAATATATATGGCAGGTACCTAAAAACCCTTTACACTAATTGATGGACTCTCTATATATCACCCTAGATAAAGGGCCTGGAGTAGTAAATGCTGATATTTAGAACATCCTGATAATGCTTTGTTAACAAGAAGATAACAGAAGAGCAAGATATGCTTGTTTAGCTGCCTATAGATAAACCCAATAGGTCTTTGTTAACTTTTCTTGAGTGATGGCAACCACTAACCATGATAAATAAGACTGGAGTCCAGAACTTTACCTTCAGGACAAGGAAGAGGAATGAATCACAATATTCAGTTTATGAAAAGGAATGAAATAACTTTGGAGTGTGATCATATTTTTTAAATCTTAAAAAAATAGGGCATGTTCTGTCATCAGCCAAACCTCTGACTTTTGCTGCTTTTTTGAGAAGGTACGCTGTGTTCCAATCATGACACCTGAGTAAGCCTAAATTCTGCCCCATTCACAAAAATCTGACAAACACCTTGATAAATCAATACAAATTGACCAGTAACTGGAATCCAGGAAAAAATGTGTCCTCCACTATTCAATAAAGAGTGTGTGGTTGCCAAGGGAGTCAGCTAACATCCGGACACATTTTTCTCCCTTTCTCTCCCATCACCCTAGCCTCTCCCTGATCTCCCCACTCCCCTCCACAGTAGCAGTTGTAAAAGTCAATTTCAAAATGATTAGAATTGTCATGAAATATGAATTTGCTTTTAAAAGTCCAGTAGGTGATGGTTATATTATGTTTTAAAATATATTTGCCTGAGTGTGTGTGTGTGTGTGTGTGTGTGTGTGTGTGAGAGAGAGAGAGAGAGAGAATGGGTGTATGCAAATCAACTCTGGGCACTTTATTATTCTAAATATATGGGAAAGAACAAATGAAACTATAAAATCAACAAGTGGTGCTGTATCCCAAACCTGTGCAAATTAAAGACTACAGAGTAATTGCTGAAGGCAGTTTTCTAAATCCAGTTAGAGAATAACCTTTTATGCAGTAAAAAGGGTTATCTTTAATGCAATCTTTTAAAATAAAGCAGTTGTTTTTACTGAAACATCATTTGGATTTTTATCTTGCTGAAGGGTAAGAATGGAGAAGAGTTTGACCAGATCATACAGTCTTCCTTAATCTAGAGATTATTCAATTTTGATGGAAGAAGTTATATTGGACCTGTGAAGCTAACCAAATTTGCCAACAGTAAATGGAGGTGATATTTGAGTCAATTTTTTTTAAAAATGAAAAGGAATAAATATTTTTTTTGGGGGGGTGAGGCAATTGGGGTTAAGTGACTTGCCCAGGGTCACACAGCTAGTGTCAATTGTCTGAGGCCGCACTTGAACTCAGGTCCTCCTGAATCTAAGGCCAGTGCTTTATCCACTGCACCACCTAGCTGTCCCAGGAATAAATCTTAATGTCAGAAAATTATTTTCATGTCACAGGTTAAATGTGTTTTAGTAGGGAGGAACTTTTTTAAAAGATAAGACAAAAATAAGGAGCTACTGTTTGTATTTCAATTCTCTTTTTTGGTTTCAAGCTTAGTATTGAATTCATCAAATGTGGGCTACTTGGACTCTTTGGAACCACAAATTCACATCCCAAGACAATTAGGTTCAACTGGAGATTTCCCCTACATTTAAGAGAGCACAGGTACTTCCAGTGACAGGAGAGATTTATTCTAGTAATGGGTTAAACTCCTGGCATTTAAGTATCTTAAGAGATATTTGGACACTGATTGTTGAATAGTTCATTTATGGCCATCTGACAGATTGTATAAAGAGATTTCACTCACATAAAATCATTATGTGGTTCTGTTAGTTTAGATAGGTAAGGTTCGGAATATTTGGTCTGTTTACTTTCATGTTCAGTCTCACTTGGACTATTGCAATAGATTGGTAGTTGGGTTTCCTGACTCCCTCCACTCTTAACAACTGCCAAATTAGTTATTTTCTTAAAGCACAGGTCACATCCCTACTCAATAAATTTCTGTGCTGCTCTATTACCCCTAGGATCAATATAAACTGTTTGGCATTTAAAGCCCTTCACAACCTGGTCTCAACCAACCATTTCAAACTTATTTGCACATTACTTTTCTTCATACACCAAACTAAACACACTATTCCCTCTTACCTTCTACTTTTACTTTATATCCCCTCTCTGTCTCTTAGAATTTCTAGTTTCCTTCAAAGCTTCGATCAAATTGTCAATGTCTACAAGAAACTTTTCCTGATGTACACCACCCCTAGCTTCTAGCCTCCCTTCCAAATGTCTTGTATCTATGTTGTCTCTCCCAACTAGATTATAAATCCATGGGCAAAACCTTTCACTTTTGTCTTTGCATCCCTAGCATCTAGCACAGACTAGCACATAGTAGCCATTATATAAATGCTTGTTGATTGATTTAGTGCTCATCACCAAGACAAAATAAGTTGGTTTTGCTACACTGGTGATGAACGGGTTTTTCCCCCCATGGTATCTGGGACTTCATTTGTTTGGGGATCTCCATGTAAAGAAATTCTCTTTCCCAAGGCAGATCGGCTATTGTTATGCAACTTGAGTTTTAGAGAATTGCTTTGGGAGAAGAGAATTAAATGACTTGCCCAGGGGCGCAGAAGCAGGGAAAGGCTTATTTTAAACCCAAGTCTTCTGGATTCGTAGGTGAGTTCTCAATCTTCTATACATGCTCACTCTTAATGTCAGCTGAGATACATACAAATATGTATATTTATACCCATACATATGAATGATATAAACACACATATATATTTTAGCAGATGTCAGAGAACTAGATAAAAAAATGAAGTCACTGAAATATTAGGTATGCTTTTTAAATCTTCCACACACTTTACATGAGGTGAACTGTTTCTTAAGGCTTCACACATATTGTATATATAATTTCTGACACTTCTTCATTTAATATGAAGGACCAGCTTCTCTTGTAATGAAAAAGGGTTAGACAATGGCAGCTAAGGCAACTAAACCTTTGTATTAGGGTTTGTTTATTTGAATGGCATGGGCTGTCATCACACCTAAACAGATGCTGAAGAGGGAGGAAAGAAGGGAAAGGCAGGAAAAGGAAGGATGTTTTCCAGTTGTTTCAATGCTTTTTATTTCTCTCCTGGCCAATGAAACTTACTGGATAACATTTAACAAAGCAAAAAAATAAGATTGCAATCTTCCACTCATATCTTCTTGTAAAGTATATAGCATACAGAAAAAACAATTACAATTTTGCTTTTGTGTTCTGTAAATTACAGAAATGTACAGATTGTATGTGAGTATATACATACAAACATGAAGGTGTGGGGAAGAGTTTGTATAAATTACATAATGTTTGATGTTTATTTGAATTTTTATGCACAAGCTCAAAGATCACTTCTGAAAAACAGGTGGCAACTGTTAAACAGTTATACTATACAATTCTTTGGGAAGGAAAAGTAAATAACTTCCTAAAGCATAAATGCTCTTGGATTCTTCCCCCATAAAAGATGATTGCATTAAATTAGAACATCGTGATTACTAATTGAAAGAAACATTAGTGGAGAGCTAACATTATGCATGACTAAACTGGTCATTTGAAGCACTCAAGCAAATTTCTGCAACCTGTAATCCATGTATACCTTTCATAATGTTTATTTTTGCTAAGCTAGTTTAAGAGCAAAGTAGAGATGATTTGTGTGCAAATTCTTCTCTTCACCCCCCCCCACACCCCATAACCCCAGCATTAGTTGAATCCCCATCGTTAGTGTTTACACCAAACTGTATTTCCTTCTCCCTTTAGCAAAATAAAAGCTCCTTGAAATTAAGGATTTTACCACTTTGCTATTTGTATCTTAAGTGTTTAGCACAGTGCCAGATAGCTAGCAGGTGGGTTAATAAATGTTTATTGATCAACTGTAGCAACATGCAGAATGATACATGAGGAATCCAATGAAGAAAAAATATTTTTAAAAGTAACTATCTTGTTTTGCTTCATTTCTAAACACGGATATATAGGCAGCTGTCATTTTATTTCAAGAACCTAAATGAGAACATTTTTTCAATTGTCACTATGTATGATTTGTGATTAAAGAGCTTCCCTCTTTCTTTCATTAACTTTGTAAGAGTTGGAATAGGAAGAAACCTTTGGGATACACTACTTTGATCCTCTCATTTTACATATGAGTTAACTTAGGCTACAAGGTGAATGAAGTGACTTGTCAGTGGCAGCACCAGAGGCAGACTGTTACAAAATCTCTTACATTTTACTTTCACAAAACTATGGAAGTTGCGATCCCATTCCAGTGGGAAAGGATACATGCATGTAAGTGACTAGCTGTATGGTTGAGACTACAAGACAGCATAATTTGAAGGTCTGGAAAGGCATACTATAATGGAAAAAACCAACCCAACCCACAACTCAGAAGATTGGAGTTTGAGCTTTGGTGTTAATGCTATATAACCATGAACAAGACAGTTCACTATTTTGAAGTTTTCTTTCCTCGCTTGCTGTTTAGTAATTTCCAATTCTTTGTAACCCTTTTTGGGGTTTTCTGGGCTAACATGCTAGAGTAGTTTGCCATTTCCTTCTCCAGCTTATTTTACAGATGATCAGACAGAGACAAACAGGGTTAAGAGACTTGCCCAGGGTCACACAGCTAGTGTCTAAGGCCAAATTTGAACTCAGGAAGATTCTTCCTGAATCCAGGCCTGACACACTAGCTGCTCCTTCCTCACTTAAGAAGTGTCTCAGCTCTAACATTCTGGGATTCTTTGTGGTTACTATCAACTTTATGATTCTTGAATTTCCACTAGGGGATGCTCTGTAGCAGTAAGTCAACTCATCCCTACAGCAAAGAGCTCTAGCACCATTTGTCTATAGTTTGGATTGTTCACATAGAAAGAGTGTTACTGCTGCACATGAAGGACTGTCAGCAGTTCTCACTTTGGCTCTTTATTCTTATTTGGGTCCTTGGTTCCAGTTTACTTTTAGATTATGTTTCTTCTTAGTTATCAATTCTATATCTCTACTCTAACAAACTTTAGGTAGCACTTAAGTATGTTATCCACTGAAGGAAAAGAAGGAAGAATGAGGAGACCTAGTTTTTATTCTAATGAGACTCCATGGGAAAAGATGCTAAAACATTTTGATAGTAAACACCAGTTACTGTTTGCACAACTGTTATAGACTTGATTAAACTACAAAAGTCATGGAAACACTGTTTCCTGACCTATCAAAAGAACATGCATAAGACTGGATTGAGCAAAATAATAGAATCCTTAAAATCACATAAATATATAATCAGATGAGCAAGAAACTTAAAACATGAAAGAATATCAATGTATGATGCCCAACATAAGCATCCTCATCAATCTGTAATATAGGCTCTGTGAAATCAGTTGCAAAAGAGTTGTAATTTTATCAGTGTGGGTATTTTGTTTTCATTTATGCAAATAATTCTTCCATGTTACAATGAGCTGCTATGGCTAAAAAATTCAATCCCTAGTAACCAATCCTATGGGATATACTTCAGGTAGGTTGTTTCTTATTCATATTTATGGAATCATCCTCATCATCACCACACAGCCACCACCACCATCTCGCATTTATGTAGCACTTTAAGGTTTACAAAACATTTTCCCCATAGTAAGTCTGTGATTTGGAAAGTGCAAGAGTGTCCTAATTTTTCAGATAAGAAAATTGAAACTCAGAGAAGTTTGGTGACTTGCTTATTTATGATTACACAACAAGGTCTGGAGCCTTGCCTCCTAATTCTAACAAGTGTCTCGTTTCTGTCACGATTTTTTTTTTTTAGTAAGGCAATTGGGGTTAAGTGACTTGCCCAGGGTCACACAGCTAGTAAGTGTTAAGTGTCTGAGGCCGGATTTGAACTCAGGTAGGTACTCCTGAATCCAGGGCCAGTGCTCTATCCACTGCACCATCTAGCTGCCCCCTTTTCTATTTTTTTTTGTTGTTGTTGTTTTTGGCAGGGCAATGGGGGTTAAGTGACTTGCCCAGGGTCACACAGCCAGTAAGTGTCAAGTGTCTGAGGCTGGATTTGAACTCAGGAACTCCTGAATCCAGGGCCAGTGCTTTATCCACTGTGCCACCTAGCCACCCCTGTTTCTGTCACACTAAAGCTGTGCCAGACTTGTAGGACATAATAGGGCTTGTACCTCCACTAGCAAGACCTGTTCAAACCTATAATCACTTTCAGTCCACATTGAAGCATCAGGGTATGTCTAGTCAATATAAACTTAGTACCTTTAATAAGTGGCGGACTTATTAACAACGTTATTATTATTGGCAACAGATATCCTGACCCCCCCCCAAATCTAAATGCAAAAAGTGTATTACTCTGATGTCGTTGTTGTTATTATCATTGTCAATATCCGTTATGCCTATAACTTACAGGGTAATTTCTTTTTTTTTTGTTTTGTTTTGTTTTTGTTTTTGCAGGGCAATGGGGGTTAAGTGACTTGCCCAGAGTCACACAGCTAGTAAGTATCAAGTGTCTGAGGCCGGATTTGAATTCAGGTACTCCTGAATCCAGGGCCAGTGCTTTATCCACTGCCAGGGTAATTTCTATAACGTTACCAAAGGAATGTCACTCAAGATACAGTTTATATATAATTAGCTGAAAGCTTCCCTTTTCTGAAATCCTGTGGGCAACAGACAAACACTAGAGTATAAGTTATTTCCCTTTCTTAAACCATTTGTCTTGACACTAGTTAATTTACTAAGGGCAATAATCTTATCAACGCCATTTCTTTAGCTCTCAAGATGTTGCCACTATAACCTTTTTTTAAACTAATAAAACATTTTTGAAAGAGACTAATGCTGACTAGGTTTCAGTCATAGCAGTAAAGTATTGCCTAGGGCAAAACAAAACAAAACAAAAAACATTATGGGGCAGCTAGGTGTCGCAGTGGATAAAGCACCGACCCTGGATTCAGGAGTACCTGAGTTCAAATCCAGCCTCAGACACTTGACACTTACTAGCTGTGTGACCCTGGGCAAGTCACTTAACCCTCATTGCCCCACCAAAACAAAACAAAAAACCCCAACCAAACAAAACAAAGTATTGCCTAGGGCTTAGTTTCTAAGATTATGCTTTTGTTGTTGAAACCTAATTATTTTAACTATTGAGTAGACTACAGTAACTATCCTTAATAATTTACATGCTCATAAAGGGAATACCATGGGTTAATAAAAACACTGTTCAATCTAGTGAATGATTCTATGTTGTTATAAACAAGCATTTCAAATCACAAAGTCTCAGCAAAACCACTGCAATATGAGGTCACCCACCAGAAAGACTGTTTTAGTCAAAGAAATATCTGTGTGAAACATACACACTGACTAAATGAGGCCAAATGTTCTTCATATATTCATGTTAAGAAGAGATTCATAACATTGGGATTTATAAGGCAAATTACTGGGAAAGATTAATGTCCAGGAATTCTCAGAGATCAGAAGGTCATCATAAAAATTTGCCTTAAAACCATGTTCCGAAGACTGGATTACAATATCTAGCTTGTTCATAGGGAAAAGTGTCTAAAAGTTGCTCACGATACTTCGTATTTAAATTAAACGCTTATGCTTAAATCAAATCGGGAACAAGCTGTTCACTTGTTCCTCTAACTCTGTTACAAGACTTGCTATTGGACTACACACATGGATTAATAGTTGCTTTATGCTTTTTAGGTTACAACTGATCCAAGATTCCCAATGAAATAGATAGTTTCCTAACAGAATGCCTGATACAATTGTGGAGAGAGACTTTATTCAGAACATTATCTAATTCATTCTACAGGCAAGGAAACTCATCTACTTTTAGACTTAAACTGCTAAAGAAAATTGCTATGATCTAAAGAGATTGGCCATAAAACTATTTGTATTGAAAACTTAGCCAGCATGCCTTTAGTGAACTTCATTCATTAGCATTCTTGCTGGAAAGGTTTCCATATCTCAGTGTTCATTTTATACTTTAATTTGGTTACTAGGTCTTTGTTTAATCGTCCTATTGAAAGGAGAACAAAGGCGGTTTAGGTGATACAGTGGAGTAATGCACTATATTTTATCTCTGAAAAAGCCAGACAAAGTCAGAATACTCGGATACCCTCTGATTTTTTTTTCCGGGACATTTGGAATCACAAATCATTTGGAGGATAAAGATCCTCGCTGTACTTAACTGCAGACACCTTCAGAAGAGAAACACCTTGTCAACCATAGAAATTATACTTTGTGAGCTACACATGGTTCTGAAGGCAGATTATCTCACTAAAAGAGCTTCTCAGTTACCTGTGAGGGCATCTCTTCAAGTTCCTTAAATCCCCTCCAATAAGATCACTAGCCAGGACAATCTCCCTCCCACCCCCACCCCCTTCTACTGACTTCTCCTTAAGGTCTTGCGGCTAAGGTCACCTGATTTCCTGAGTGGAGAAGCCATTGAAACAGCTCATAGTTCATGATTTTTTGCCATACCTAGAAAACTATTAACCACCTGTGGTTTGGGGACAGGGAAGGGGTGGGGATATTTTTATTTCAAACTCGACAGAAACATCTGTCACTAAATAATAAGCAATGAGCTCAAACACTTTCACTGGGATTTCAATTCCTGCGTTCCAACTGTTCTCTACTCCCACTTTATTTCAGAAGCCAGAAATCTTCCTTTGCTCTATCAGGTTTCCAGTTTAAATCCAATAAAGTTTCACCCAATTAGTGAATCTATTTTTTTTTAAATATAATCTTTCCTTTTCTTGTTCTGTTCTTCACTAAATAAGGTAAATTAATACATGCTCTTGTTCGTAGCATGCTTTCGAGTTTCTAGATTATTATTTTTCAGCAACCTTAAGAAACCTAGAGATGTCCAATTTTTCCAACTTAGCCTTACAGAGAGTTTCATTTTCTTAAACCCATTTTCCCCTTGCATTTTCCCCGCACTCTCCCTGGTTAGTGATATGGACAGTTGTCCACTAGAGACTGAGATGGAGCTCATTTCACACAGGCCACTGCACTGCACAGGACGGTAACGGCTTTTGGTCTCTAGTGACCTGGGCTGGATTCAACTCAGTGACCTAGAGGTGAAAGGCTCCGTATTCCATTACTAATCCCTTGAGCTATCCAGCCCCCTGAAAATGATTCTTTGGTTTTATTACTGCAAAGACCATTTATAAAATCATGAACTGGATTTAGGAAAGCAACCATGAAATAGCAAGGGACAACAAACTGATTGAAATTCCTTAAATGTAGTAATGTAGTATGGACTCAAGTCTCTCAGTCAGTATGATTGGAAAAAAAAAGTTATATAGATACTTCTTTTCTTATTTCACTAGCATGACCTACTCCCTTAAATATGGCAACTGTGGGTCCACTACCCATGTCTCAGGGAACAAACTACTAAAGGAAATAGAAAAGCAAACTATGAAACAGCCAACAATCTTTATTTGACCTCTCCCCTGGCCACCCCCACCCCCCCACACAAAAGGACTAATAAGTAGATTTGCATGGGTGTGAAAATGTTACAAAAAGAAGTAATAAAACATAGAATGACCCCAAATTAATACAAACAAAACACCACATTCTCAGTGAATAAGATTAGTTGGATGTTTCCAGGGATGGAACAATTTTTAGGGGTAGCATTAATCAAAGAAGGAAATGCAATATTGCACTCTAAATGAGATACTCTACACCCCCTGATTTGCAATTTGACAGTCATGAGAAAAATACCTTATTTCCCTATGTAGACTCTATGTTTTAAAAATAAAATAAATTCGTACTCTAAAATCAAATGACTTGACCTTTAAAAGATTTGTTATATTTGTGTAACAGGTCGAAAGTCTGTGTGCTAGAATTCAAGATATTTATCATTCTACAGTCCAAGGATTATTTCAAAATTAAATAACAAAGCCTGCCCTTTTATTCCAAAATCCCCAAGACATGAATATTGTTCAAATTAAGTTCAATGTTCAATATTAGATTATTTTCTTTACTGCCAAGACATTCAAATGCCACCCCATAATCAATGCTATAATAAAGTTTTGTGACATCCTGAAATTTGATTTTCTTCTTTAAAAA
Source organism: Dromiciops gliroides (assembly GCF_019393635.1). NCBI lineage: Eukaryota > Metazoa > Chordata > Mammalia > Microbiotheria > Microbiotheriidae > Dromiciops > Dromiciops gliroides. The sequence goes on from NC_057865.1 coordinate 171,769,641, forward strand.
TATTCATAGTATACTTTATTTTAGTCTCAAATTACAAAACCAGTTAACAGGTTTGCAGAAACAAAATATTATAAACACAAACTGCTACAGCATTGGTTTTCTGACCTTTAATGAATCTACATGTCCTTTTAAATAAAATTAAGCAAAAACACCCGACAGAAACAAAAATTGACAAATAAAACAATTTTAAAGCATATGCTAGAGATTTATATCTCCTTGCTATCCTTCCAATTGCTAGGGCCCTTTCTCCACAACACTATTGGGTGGCTGCTCAGTTACTTCTTAACCTAAATTCTTTTGAAAAATAGTTCTCTCCCCTGGGTTCAAGGAAAACAGTAATTACAGACATGGCTGAAATCACAGTGGATTTCAAAGACAGCTAGAATTAAACACGATAAAAAAATTTAAAAATAAGTACTTCATAAATATTCAATATTTACATTAAGGGAAATCTTTTAATTTGAAGTATTTTTATACAAATTGATGAAATGTACAAGCAATGAGAAGAGACACCAGCAGCTTAAAGATCAACAAAATTATGAAACAACCAAAAATATAAAATATATTACAATTAACATAAAACAATCTGCACAAAAGAAAACTGGTCACAATAGAAACCTTTCTTTAAAAAAATAAGATATTTCACAAAAAGCATGAACATGTTTACATGTAAGTACTAAAAATTGTGGTGGGGGGGGAAATCATATATTCTTATCACAAAAATATTTACCAGCATCCCAACTGGAATTTTCTTTCATGTTATTACGATTATTTGACTATGCAGAGAAAAAAGCAGAAAACTATATTCAGACTAATGAAATCACTTCTTAAATTACAGTCAAAGCCATTTACACATTATCCTCTCATCTAACACCTTAATGAAAAGGCTCTGGAGAGAAGAAAGAAAATCAAAAGGAAAGAAAGATGATTTTTTTTTATTTACAATACTTGTCACTGCTACTGTAGAAATGTAAGAGTGGAAGATGAATCATCAGCTCAATTAGCCCTCATGCCACTCTATTTGAGTTTATCTTCAGGAGATGAAAACTTGAGATCATACAAAAAATGTATCCTGAGGGGGCCAAACACACTCAGAAGACAATAGTCCAAAGTGGACCGTTTATTCCTGCTAGTGAATCATTCCAGATTCATAATTGGTAACGTAAAGGTGGCTGAGATGGAAGAACTGCGCCAAATCCCCTCTCAGGATGTCAGTCAGAGAAGAAGCCCAAATGTGACACTCAGCAGCTGAGACCACGGGAACCTTCAGTGTGCTCGGTGCTTCCTCTTTTTATGCTTTTTGTCTTTCTTTTTGTTGGCACACATGGGGCAGAACCACTGCATTTCTTCTGGGGGTGCAGCCATTAATCCAACACAGGGCCTGCAAATTTTTACAGACAACCCACAGTTAAACGATTTACTACTAAGTTAAATTTTTTTTCTACATTCTTCAGGATGATTTCTTTATAGGTTGTAACACAACTTAAAACATTTTTAAAAGTCAAACAGTTGTTTATATAATTTTATAGCCAAAAATATTTTTTATTCCTTCTCACAAACTGTCAAAAGTAAAATTTCAATTGTTTAGAGAGACCTCCTTAGTATACACAGAAAATAGCTGACCTCAAATGTTTTTCCTAACAAATTCTCTTTTTTTTAATCTTAAGAACTGAGATACTACACTAACATTTGCATATTCTTGGAACATAAATGTTTCAATGTCCCATCCTATATTTGTTTTAAGATCTTTTAGATATATCCCCTTCAAAGATGATGACATATCTTAGCAAGATTTGAAATGATGCTAGCACCACAAAGCTTAATAATTATAGTATGGTGAAATTAGTAATAAGATATTTAATTATTATTTACTAAATGACTATAATAGTGAAGAGATAGTTTCCTATGAAACACAATGGTAACAAATGTTTAGTCCAGTAATTCTCTCTACCCTTTTTTTGGTGTAGACACTTAAAAGAAAATGTCAGGATTCTTTAAGTAAATTGAACCAAGCGGAACTCTGAATGGTAGGACTAAAAGTTCCTTTTTAGTAGAGTCTTGATAACATCAAGAGACATGTGAACAGTAAAACAGTGGTTAAAGTCTTTTTAAATTTTTTTAAGCAAATGAAGTCACACAAGCACCTTCAACTGCTTAAAAATTAAAAAAAAAATTTTTTTTCTTTAACTGCTCATCAAAATTTTAGCTCCTATTGTGCAAACTCCGAAGTTTCTGAGGAAAAAAATTATTCTTTGTTTGGATTGGGAGGAGTTTCAGGAAGAAATAGAGGAAAAACGACAGTTTTTTAAAGAAGGAAATATTTTGGTAAATAGAAAATGTCACAAGCCATTCAGGAAATATCTGTAAGAATCCAAAGGCCCATTTGTAACAGGACATCCTCTGAAATACTATGAATAAACTTCAGGATGGGTTCTCCATACATGATACTATTTGAAAGTAAGTCTCACCTTGATGTTATAGTCAGGGACCCTGAAGGTCAGGCTTATATATGACTTGGTAGGCAAGATGGGAACAAATCTAGGCCTGCTGATTCCTGTGGCTGTGAGGGAAGCTATAGCTAACACCGCCCCCTGCCCCCAGTACGGTAATCATTTTAGGCAGTCCTTTTCTGTAAGAGGATGATAGTACTATTTGTTGCTGTTGTGCTTCAATGGCAATGGGCATGTCTGATAATCCCAGTGTAGATTAGCATCTGTTGTATAACTTTCATTCTTTTTTTGTTTGTTTGTTTGTTTTAGTGAGGCAACTGGGGTTAAGTGACTTGCCCAGGGTCGCACAGCTAGTAAGTGTCAAGTATCTGAGGCCGGATTTGAACTCAGGTCCTCCTGAATCCAGGGCCGGTGCTCTATCCACTGCGCCACCTAGCTGCCTCATAACTTATATTCTTTACAAAATTTTTTAAAAAAACATGTTGTTTTTTTTTAATTGTGAGTTCCAAATGCTCTCTCTACCTCCCACCCCTCTTCCACCCCTTGAGTTGTCAGGATACTAAAAGATTAAATCACTTGTTTAAAGCCATCTACTATGTGTCAAAGGTGGGACTTGAACCCAGGTCTTCTAGACTAAGCAAGTAACTCTCAAGTCGCTTTATCATAACACCTCTCAAGCAATTACTGACAGGTAATGTTTTTCTTAAATGTTAAGGGGGATGTTACAAAGGGCTTTCTTTTTCTCCTAAAAAATGTGAAAGAGGGGCAGCTAGATGGCATAGCAGATAGAGCACCAGCCCTGGAGTCAGGAGTACCTGAGTTCAAATCCAGCCTCAGATACTCAATACTTACTAGCTGTGTGACCCTGGGCAAGTCACTTAACCCCAATTGCCTCACTTAAAAAAAATTGTGAAGGGAGGGGCAGCTGGTGACGCAATGCATAAAGCACTGGCTCTGGATTCAGGAGGACCTGAGTTCAAATCCAGCCTCAGACACTTGACACTTACTAGTTGTGTGACCCTGGGCAAGTCACTTAACCCTCATTGCCCCCCCTCCCCCAAAAAAGTGAAGGGAGAAATTCTGAGCAACTTACCAATGATACCAGTCATCACAGTCATCACAGCCAATCATTGGACTGCCATCATCTGGTTTGTTACACCCAGGACAGATCCAGATCTGATTGCCCCATTCATCTCTGATCTGTTGTTTTTTCAATAAGGAGGAATGAGGGAAGTGGGCAAACGTGCAAAAAGAAAGAGAACAATCATTATTTTATATTCTCAATTCAAAGAAGAGAAAAACAAAACCGAAACTGAAAATAAGACATTTCTAATCAAAGGCATGACCATTCTCACTATTCCTGTGCTAGAAAGAAAACAACTAATAACTACTTAAATGTTATTACCATTCAAAATGAATCCTGACTGTCTAAATTGCTTAACTTACGGCATAAAACAACATTTAGCATGGTCTTCGGCACTTCATAAATGTTTGTTGGTTTTCTCTCTCTCTCTCTCTCTCTCTCTCTGGTAGTGTGTTACCAGTGTGTGTGTATATATATATATACCTGTGAACAATAACAGCTATAATTGCCTTCATCCTTGAGAACATTCTAACATATACACAGGCCTCAGATTATAACCTTTATAGCAGTTACAGCTAACAAAGCTATGTAGCTCAACTACATATAATTTTCTGCATGAGATACATGGATTTAATATACATAGAGAAACATGCATGTATTACTTTATTACTTATTAGCCAAACCCTTCTCCTGAACTAGCTGATAAGATCAAGGATATAAAAGAGTTGTTACTAAGTAACTTTCCATTCCCATTATGACATTTATAGTACAGTACAATCTACTAAAGGGCAAATGAAACAATGCTAAGGAGCCCAAACATTTACCCATTCAAATACTGGTTTGCTATATCTATCATATCCTCTCAACTTTATTTTAATCAACTTAGCAGTTTGAAACAGTATGCTTTTATTAGGAATTTCCTCAGAATGAAACCAATTTTAGGAAATAGTTCTACAGTTGCTTTCAGAATGATATAAAATAGCAAGATTAAGAATTCTTAGAATGGGATAGCTTATAGTTTCATTCAGTTAATTTTGCAAGATTTATGTATTCCACCAACAACACTCTTTTTTTTTTTTTGGTGGGGCAATGGGGGTTAAGTGACTTGCCCAGGGTCACACAGCTAGTAAGTGTCAAGTGTCTGAGGCCCGATTTGAACTCAGGTACTCCTGAATCCAGGGCCGGTGCTTTATCCACTGCGCTACCTAGCCGCCCCCACCAACACCACTCTTACAGGTGCTTCATATATCAAAAGAGGGAGGCTCTTTTCGTGCTTTGGTTGTTCTTTTTGTTCTACTGATGCGATTTTCACATAAAGCTTGTTTAAAACTCACCAGTTTTGAAGGACTTGGAAAGTTGTTTTAATTGTACAGTATACAAAGGCACACTGTGCTGGCATTAAAGATCTTTGCAGGCTATTCTATGATTTTCCCTTACTTACTGATTTCAAGGGAAGACATTAAATGGAGTTAGACTTGCCAATCTTTGAAACAGTAGTATGTTTGGCTCTTGCTGCCTAGCTATCATAAAGTTCCTGGTTACATCTCAACTATATGTCAACTATTCTATTGATCTGTTCCCAAATGCATTTATAATAAAATATTTTGAATTTTAGCTTTGTGCTTATATTTTATTTCATTACTACAGAATAACTTCTTGGGGGGGGGTGCAGGGCAATGAGGGTTAAGTGACTTGGCCAGGGTCACACAGCTAGTGTCAAATGTCTGAGGCTGAATTTGAACTCAGGTCCTCCTGAATTCAGGGCCGGTGCTTTATCCAATTAGCTGCCCCTACAGAATAACTTCTATAAGGACAGGGATGGACACTGAACTGATTATAATTCTTTTCAATTTGCAGAAAGTGCTGCTATAAATATTTTGGTGTATTTGGAGCTTTTCTTTTTGTCACTGACTTTCTTACAGTATATACCTAGCACTGGAATATCTTGGTCAAGAGTTACGAAAACAGGGGTGGCTAGATAGCACAGTGGATAAAGCACCGGCCCTGGATTCAGGAGTACCTGAGTTCAAAGCTGGCCTCAGACACTTGTGATCCTGGCCAAGTCACTTAACCCCCATTGCCCCACCAAAAAAAAAAAAGAGTTACGAAAACTTAAGTCACTTTATTGGCATAATTTCAAATTGCTCTCCAGAATGGTTTCATAAATCCATAGCTCCACAAACAATGGATTACCATGTCAATTTCTCATGACCCCCTCCAAAATGAACTATTCTCATCTTTTGTCATCTTTGTCATTTTTCTGAATGTTAGGTGAAACTTCAAGGTTTAAAAAAAATCACTTCTTTCATTATCAGTGATTAAAAACATTTTATCATATGGCTGCAAATTTGCAATTCTCTTTTGAAAACTGCTTATTCAAATCTTTTGCTCCTTTACTTTGAGGCAACTGATGGGTACATGGGATAGAGCACCAAACCTGGAGTCAGGAAGACCTGAGTTCAAATTCAGCCTCAGATACCTAATAGCTATGTGAACCTGGGCAAGTTAATATGTTTGCCTCAGTTTCCTCAAATGGGGATAATAATAGTATCTACCTCACAGGACTGTTGTGAGGATCAAATGAGATAGCATTTGTAAAAGTGCTTAAAATAGTGATTGGCACATAATATGTACCATATCAGCCCTTATTCCTTTCCTTTCCCTTTATTTATTGAGGAATGGCTTTCTCCCCTATATTTATGGATATCAGATTCGGATCAGAGACATTTGATACAAAGCTTTGTTCCCCCTGTTCAGCTTCTCTTATTATTCTAGATGTGTTAATTTTGTCTGTGTAAAAGTTTTTCAAATTCATTATCTATTTCATCTTTCGCAATGTCCTCTATCTCTTGCTTGGTTAAGAAATCATCCCCTGTCCATCGTTGTGAAAGGCATATGACTTCTCTTCTAATTTTTTAGTAGTCTAATCTTTACTATTCAGATCAAAGCTATTTTGAACTTATGAAGCACATAATATAAGACATGGCAATAAACATAATTTATGAAAACATGCTTGGATAGCTGGGTAGCTGTGGTTTTTAGAGGGCCTATTAGAATGTTGGTACTCTTTCTGTGGAATCTGACTGATAGAGTCAAGTCAAGTCAGGTAGCACTGTGAAGTGCTTATTGTGTGCCAGGCAATGTGCTATGCAAGGCGGATACAAAAATTGGCAAAAACAGTCCTTCCATGCAAGGAGCTCACATTTTAATGGGGGGAAATATGCAAATATTTATGCAATACAAAATGTGTCTAAATAGATATTTTATGTGTACATATATGTAATATGCATGTATATACAAAGAGAAGGAGAGAGTACATTTATTTATTCATTCATTTATAGGCTTTGTGAAGCTTGCATTCTACGGTCCAAAACCAAAACCCAAACCAAACCCTGCCCTGAAGCCATCAAGAAGGGTGTCAGTGTGAACCCAAAGAATTATTTAGACTGGTAAATCCAACATCAGGGGATATGGAAAGCTGCTAAACCAAGTCTTTAAAGATCTGATACCCGATTTCTTGTTCCAGTGATCTCTAAAAGGGGCCAGATAATGGGGCGAGATTGCTTTTTGACTTTTTGTTTTGTCATTCTTTCTCTGCAGAAAAACACCACTTAGAGGCTTTTGTAATAATGGCATAGTGCTTCCGATCTCCCCTCAAATCCCAGAAATGTAGCTAGCTTTTAATAATTTTCAGAAATGGTATTGTGATGGGTGTTTGTTTCTATCTCCTCAGGTTTTGTTCTCATGGGCACATGTCAATCAACAGCTTTCTACCAATGATTTCTAGTTCATCTAATACTTTCTTCTGTTCTTCCAATGTCTTCCCTTAAATACAGTGAAATCATTTAGGTAAACCAACAGTTCCAAGTAATTCATGCCACCAACTACGAGCTGCTAAAAAGTAGGAAGGTATCAAAAAAACCCCACAGCCCTTTTATGACATGTTTAAATTGGTAGACTCATACTAGACAGAAAACATAAAATTATTTAAGCTTTATTAGCTTAAAACTGCATTGGGACTTTTGGGACACCCTGTACAGGAAAAGCCAACTAAACTGTCCACACCTTTTCTTTCCACTAGTGATCCCAATATTATACAAACACTACAAAAGTCAAAGGAAGTGAAAGAGAAATAAAGATCCAAAATATACCAAAATATTCATAGCAATACTATAGTAGGAAAAAACCTAACTAAATTAGATGCCTATCAATTGATGAGTGGCAGAAAAAAACTATGTCATATGAAATGATGGGATATTGCTAAGACATGACAAACATGAAAAAATCAGAGACATGAGAAAATTAGCACAAACTGATACACAGCAAAATAAACAGATCAAGCAAACAATACATACAATAACTACAACAAGTTAACAGAAAAAACCACAGTAAAACAATATCTGACTTTGAGGAACTGAAAAAACAGTCAGAGACCTGGAGAACAGATAATGAATGACACAGTCTTCTCCCTTGTGACATGGAGACAGGGAATGACTAAGACAGAAGTATTGCATGTGCTGTCACAAAAGGTCCCCAGATCCGATGTTTTTATTTCATTGTTTTTCTTTGTCACAAAGGAGGGCTCCAAGGTGGGAGGGGAAATGAGTGATGTAACAGAAAGTTTCAATGAATAGAATTTAATTGACATCTACACCTCCTCTTTGTCATTCTCATCAGAATTGCTTCTCCTTGTTTCTTCAGAACTTTATTCTTGAAAGTCATCTGTTGTAAAATAGGACTAATACATTTGGTTTTTTTTTGGTTTTTAAATTATAAATCTTTGTTATAATGGAGAACTCTGTAGGAAAGAAGCTGAAGGGTCACTGGGGAATTACTGTGCTGGTTTAAAAAAAGACGTATATACATACACACACACACACACACACACACAGTGCACATTGTACAGTTTGATTGCTCTTTGGGCATAGTTCCAAATTGCTCTTCAGAGTGGTTGGACTAGTTCACAACTCTACCAACAGTGCATTGGTGTCCCCATTTCCCCACATCCCTTCTAGCATTTGTTTTTTTTTCCTTTTCTGTCATGTTAGCCAATCTGATAAGATATGTGGTGGTATCTTAGATTTGTTTTAATTTACATTTCTCGAATCAGTAGTGATTTTGAGCATTTTTTCATGTAACTATTGATAGTTTTAATTTCTTCTGAAAACTGCCTCTTCATAACCTCTATTTATCAACTGGGGAATGGCTCCCCATATATTTGAGAAATGAGGTCTTTATCAGAGAAACTCCCCCCCCCCCCGCAGTTTCCCGTTTTCCTTCTAATTTTGGTTGCATTTGTCTTGTTTGTGTAGAGCTTTTAATTTCATGTAATCAAAATGATCTATTTTACCTCTTTTCTCTGTTTTATTTGGTCATAAACTCTTCCCTTATACATACACCTGATAGTTACATTTCTCCACAATCCCATAATTTACCTATTGATGATATCACCCTTTATGTCTAAATCATTCATTCATGTAATTATTTCAATTTAATTTATTACTTATTTATTCATTTTGACCTTTTCTTGGTCTATGGTGTAAGATATTGGTCCATGCTTAATTTCTGCCAAATTGCTTTTTATGTTTCCCAGCAATGTTTGTCTAATGTTAAGTTTTTACTACCAAAACTTGGATCTTTGGTTTGATCAAACATTAGACTACTATGGTCATTTACTATGGTGTATTGTATACTTAATCTGTTCCATTTATCTACCACTCTATTTCTTAGCTAGCAAGATTACCACTTTGTAATACAGTTTGAAGTCTGCAACTGTTAGGTTGTCTTCCTTAACATTTTTCATTGAGTCCTTGATGTTCTTGACCTTTTGTTCTTCCAGATGAATTTTGATACTATTTTTTTCTAGCTCTCTAAAATAATTCTTTGGTAGTGGATTGGTATGATATTGAATCAATAATTTAACTTAAGTAGAGCTGTCATTTTTATCATATTGGCTTAGTCTACCTATAAGCAATGAATATTTCTCCAGTTGTTTAGGTCTGACTTCATTTGTGTGAAAAGGGTTTTGTAATTGTGTTCTTGTAATCCCAAGGTTTTTCTTGGCAAGGAGACTCCCAAGTATTTTATCTAGTCTGCAGTTATTTTAAAGAGAAGTTTTTCTATCTCTTGTTCCTGGGTTTTGTTAGTAGTATATAGAAACGTTGATGATTTATGTGAGTTTATTTTATATTTTGCAATTTTGCTGAAGTTCTTAGGGTTTTTAAAGTATATCATCTGTGAAGAGTCATAGTTTTGTTTTCTTGCTATTTTTATTCCTTCAATTTGTTTTTCTTATCTTACTGCTATAGCTAGCATTTCTAGTACAATACTGAATAATGGTAGTGATAATCAACATCCTTACTTCACTCCTGATCTTACTGGGAAGGATTCAAGTTTATTCCTGCTACAAATAATGCTTTAAAATAGATACTATTTATTTTTAAGAAAGACTCCAGTTTCTTAATCTGAAGTTTTGTTTTTGTCTGTCTTCTTTCACAAGCTGGCTAATGTGGAGATGTTTTGCATGACTACTCATGTATAACTTATATTGAATTGCTTGAGTTCTTGGAGGGGGAAGAGGAAGTTGGAACACAAAGTTTTAAAAAACTGATGTCAAAATTTGTTTTTACATGTAATTTGGAAAAATACAATTCTAAATAAATAAGAAAGACTCTGACTATTCATATGTTTCCTAGTATTTTTAATAGGAATTGGAGTTATATTTTGCTAAAGGCTTTTTCTGCATCTATTGATATAATCATGGGGTTTTTCTGTTATTGATTTGGTCAATTATGCTGATAGTTTTCCTAATACTGAACCAGCCCTGCATTCCTATTATAAATCTCACCGGATCATAGTATATGATCTTTGGGATATCTCGCTGTAATCTCCTTCCTAGTATTTTATTTAAAATTTTGCTTTGATATTCATTAAAGAAATGGGTCCAAAGTTGTCTTTCTCTGGTTTTGTTCTCCCTGGTTTAGGTATCAAAACCATATTTATATCATAAAAGAAATTTGGTAGAAATCCTTCTCTACCTATTTTTTCACATAGTTTATAAAGTATTGGAATTAATTGTTCCTTAAGTGTTTGGCAGAAATTACTTGTAAATGCATCTGGTCCTGATGATTTTCTTCTTAGAGAACTCATCAATGGTTTGTTCGGTTCCTCTTTTCTAAGAAGGGGTTATTTAAGTATTTTGTTAATCTGGGAAGTTTATTTTATTTTATTTTTTAGTGAGGCGGTTGGGGCTAAGTGACTTGCCCAGGGTCACACAGCTAGTGTCTGAGGCCGGATTTTAATTTAGGTACTCCTGACTCCAGGGCCGGTGCTCTATCCACTGTGCTACCTAGCTGCCCCACAGTTTATATTTTTGTAAACATTTATTCATTTCACTTAAGATTGTCATTTTACTGGCATATAATTGGGCAAAATAATTCTTAATAAATTTTGTTAATTTCATCTTCATTGGTGATGCATTTGCCCTTTAAATTTTTGATACTAGGAATTTGGTTTTCTTTCCATTAACTCAAATTAACCAACAGTTAATTTTTTTCATATAACCAATTCCTAGTTTTATTTATTAGTTTAATAGTGTGTGTTTTTTTAACTTTCAATTTTATTAATCTTGAAAATCAATTTTTTAGCTCTTCCAAAAATTCTTATTGGGCTTGTGTTCAGTTCATATTTTTTCTTTGAGGCTTTGCTTGTAGCTATTCTAACTTCATTATCTTCTGAATTTGTGTCTTGATCTTACCTGTCACCAAAGTAGCTTTTTTATGTTCAGGTTCTTTTTTGGTTGTTCCTTTTTTTATCCTATTTTTTTGGTTTGGAACTTTATGTTGGGTTCTGTTCTGAGTGTGAGGGGTGAAGGGACACTTTCTCAGGTTTCAGACTTTTCTACACAGCTGTTTTCAGAGATAATTCTGGGGACTGGAAGTTTTTAGTGTTTCCAAGGTGCTGTGATCTGAGGAGAGATGTGGTCACTGCTCTCCTGTTGTGCTTTCTGGTCTTTACCCAGGAAGGGCCCCTGATCACTTGGGACTGGAAGTGATACTGTACCCTCAGGGCTTCTACTCTCTCTTGACTGAAAGTGCCCCTCTCATCTCTTGAACTATAACCTAAAAATAGTATAGGAAATGAAGCTGCCATAGAGCATCTGGTCCTGCATCTATTGCTAGCACAAGGGTCCCCTGTAATCTCTTTCTGATCATTGTCCAGGTCTCTATTAACTCTGGCTTGAGAGCTCCTGAAGCTACTGCTGCTTGTCACCACCACCTAGGCCCACTACTGCTGTTTCATCTAAGTAGGTTCTAGGCCAGCCTCCTAACCTATGTCACAGATCTCACTTTCTGACCTCATATGTTGTCTTGAGCTGAAAAAATGTCTTACTCTGAGCTTTTGTTAGCTCTATGACTACAGAATTAAATTTGAGATGTTATTTTAAAGTTGTTTGGAGGGGAATGTTGGGAACATTCAATTCAGGGCTTTTTTAATATTGCCACCTTGGCTCTGCTCCCAGAAGTCCTTCAGCAAACTCTTTATATGTGTATATGTGATCATTCCTCCTTTATCTGAGTCAGATGAAAGTGAGATTTGTGAAATACCTGCTACTCTCACCCTTTTCTCCAGTTTTCTTTACTCTTCTTCTTGTGCACAGTTACCAGAAATACCAAGGCCCACCCCCTTCTTTCCTACTATATTGCTTTGTTCTTTTTTAAAAAGTTTCTTAAGATAATTAAAACAGAACTAAACCTAATAATAATGATATCTACAACATTTACATAGCACCTGCTATATTTAGAATTTCAAAAGTTGACTTTGTTATACCATCAAGGAATAAAGATCTCTATTTCCATATGCTCACTAATCTGAAATGGCAGCAAAGAGCCTATATATCTTCTACCCTTCACACGTCACCAGCTGTCATCTAATTTGTATTACACAGTTCTACCCAAGGATTCTTAAGTTCCCCAAAACAGAGGCTAGCAATAAAAGTGTAGTATGACACATGAGAAAGAACATAAGACCTAGAGTCCCAGAACCTGATCTAAATTCTAGCTGTTACTGACTTTTGTGACCCAAGTCAGGTAACCTTTCTCCACCTGCTTCTTGATCTATGAAATGAGGGAGTTGGCCTATATGATGTCACTTCTGTATAATCCTATGATCAGTCATTATATGAATTACCTTTGAAATAAAATAACAACTTCTGTTCAAAATTTTCGTTGTAATTGTAATAAGGTAAGCTTTAGAATCATTTATCTTCAAATAAAAGTAAATGTTAGAGGTCCATCCATTCTGCAAAGGAATTTCAAACTACATCCAAAAAGCTATAAAACTGTATATATCCTTTGATTCAGTAATACATCTACTAGGTCTAACCCCAAAGAGATCAAAGAAGAAAGGACTCATCTGTACAAAAACATTTATAGAAGTTCTTTTTGTGGAGGCATAGAATAGGAAACTGAGGGGATGTTCATTAATTGGGGAATGGATAAACAAAAATCTGGGAAGACTATCATGAACTGATACAAACTGAGGGGAGCAGCACTAGAAGAACACGTTATGTAATAACAGAATTATTATGAAGATAACTAACTCTGGAAGACTTAGGAACTCTGATCAACAAAATGACCAACTACAGTTCCAAAGGACTTCTAATGAAACATATTATCTATTGACTTTCAGAAAGCGAGGTTACTGAAACGTATATGTACATATATCTATATGTATATGTATGTATTCTGGACATGGCAAATTTGGGAATTTGTTTTGCTTTATTATGCATATCTGTAACAAGTTTTGGGTTTTTTGCTTTCTCAATGGGTAGGGAAGGGGGGAGGAGACAATATGGAACTGTAAATAAAATAAGAAAGCAAATGTTACATACCACATAGTTACTGACTGTTTCTGTCACAACACTACGAACAGGTGCTTTGGAGCCTCCTGGTACAGCGATCGCAGGGGAAGGTGGAGGGATCATGGCAGGTGATACAGAGGCTTGTGGAGGAGGAGGAACAGGCACTGGAGGAGGAGTCATGTGAACAGGTACAGGTGCTGGGGATGGTGCAGGTGGTGGTGATTTGGGTCTAGTAACAGAGGGAGATGGTTTAGCCTCTGGAGCTGGAACCACCTTGCTGATGACACTGTTAACAGAAAGGAAGAAAATTAGCTTAAATGTAAGAATAAAACTGATTATTTAATTTGATAAACACTTATTAAGTGCCTACAATGTTCAAGGGACTGTATTCTAGATGTTAGTAAAACAGAGATCAAAACAGTTTTTGCCATCAAAAAATTTATATTTCCACTGGAGGGATACAAGATACAAAAAAAGATAACTTAATACAAAGAATTTCAAGAGGTAGAGAGCAATGATACCTGAAGGAATCAATGAAGGGCCTCAAATAGGAAAAGATACCTAAACTGGATCTTGAAAGGTGATAAGGATTTTAAGCAGAAGTGAGGAAAACATATATTCTTGCTTGATGTAATAATATAGCTAATTCATTTTACTCATTTTTAATATTTTTGTTTTTGATTTAGAGGGGAAGAAAAACCTCAAATTTAAAGGCCTACAGTAGTTGCTATTGCCACCTAACCAAGATTATTTTTTATTATTCCCCCAAATAGCACATTATAATAGGATCAATATCTACCAGGGTTCTTCCCCAAAGCTCTAAGTCCCACATGTTAGGGTACTTCTCTCTCTAAAAGCCTAGGAAGTTGTCCCCAAGATTGAATGGCCCAGAAGACTATGGTTCAAGCCAAGTTTCTATGACTTGGCTTCCTGGGCAAGGATCCCAGAGCTTCAAACTTGCAGAATGTCCTAAGAACACCTAAGTTAACATAACCTGCCCTGAATTGACTCATTGGCCAACTGACCAAGCATGTTTTCCTTGTAGGACTAAAAGTGGCCACCTTTACCCAAGCTAAGTGCTAGATACTTAACAAAGTTATCCTTTTTAGCTATACCTAAATAAAATTTCTTTAAAAAAAATTCAGAACTTAAATAAAACAAGCATTCCCATAACAAAGTAGAATAGAAAAAAAGAATTGTACACAAAACAGCAAATCTATTACGTATAACTTGCTTTTCCTTTTAAATATGTTATCACCATGCAACTTTCTTTTATACATATACACACATACACATACATGTGTGTATCTGCATATCTCTGCTCCCTCTCTCCTCCCTGCCCTAAAGAGGGCTACCATTAGAAAGATGTGTATATACACACATATGTATACATATGTATGTATGTGTGCATGTATGTGTGCATGTATGTGTGTATGTATGTATGTATGTATGTATGTATGTATGTATGTATGTATATAAAACCATACTATACATACTTCTATTTATCATTCTTTCTCTGCATGCAGGTAGCATCTTCTTTCACAGGTCCCTTGTAGTGAACTTGGGTATTAATAATAGTCAAAATTACTTATTCGCTCAAAGTTGTTCTTAAAACAATAGATATTGCTGTTACTGGAGACAAAGTTCTCTTGAGTCTGCTCAGTTTGCTCTTCATTATTTTATTCAAGTTTTTGCATGTTTTTCTACAATCAATGAGCTCATCATTTCTTATAGCACAGTAGTATTCCATCACAATCATCAACCATAACTTGTTTAACCATTCTTCAACTGATAAACATCCTTGCAATTTCCAGTTCTTTGTTACCCCAAAGAGAGCTGCTACAACTATTTAAAAACATATAGTTTCTTTTTCCTTGATCGCCTTGAGAAACAGACTTAATAGTGATATTGCTGGGTCAAAGGGTATAGTCAGTTTTATAACTCTTTGGGCATAATTCCAAATTGTTCTCCAAAATGGCTGGATTGGTTCACAGTTCCACCAACAGTGAATTAATGTCCCAATTTTTTCACATCCCCTCCAATATCTGTCACATTCTATCATTTTAGTTAACCTGATAAGTACAAAATTATTATCTCAAAGTTGTTTTAATTTGCACTTCACTAATCAATAATGATTTGGAGCATTTTTATGTGACTATAAATTGTTTTGATTTCTTTATCAGAAAATTGTCTGTTCAAAATCCTTTGACCTTTTATCAGTTGGGGAATGACTTGTATTCTTACAGATTTGACAAAGTTCTTTATTTGAAATGAGATCTTAATCTGAAAAACTGTCTATAAACATTCCCCCCCCCCCCAATTTTCTGCTTTCCCTCTGATTTTGGCTATGCTGATTTTATTTGTACAAAAACTTTAAAATTTCATGTACCTGAAATTACCTATTTTGTACCTCCCAATGCTCTCTATCTCTTGTTTATTCATAAATTATTCTCCTACTCATAAGTCTAATAAGTAATATGTTGTATGTTCTTAAAGTTTTCTTGTAATATCTCCATTTATATCTTTGTCATGTATCCATTTTGACCTTATCTTCGTAAATGGTGCAATATGCCCAATTTCTGCCAAACAGCTTTCCCAATAATTTTTTACCAAATAATGAATTCTTATCACCAAAACTTGTCTTTACACTTGTCAAACATACAGTTACTATAGTCATTTGCTGCTGTAAATAGTATGTGTACTCTGTTCCATTGACTTACCTTTCTATTTCTTAGCCAGTATGGTTTTGATAAATAATGCCTTATAGTATAAGATCTAGTACTGCTAAACTTCCTTTCTTTACATCTTTTATCAGTTCCTTTGACATTCTTGACCTTTTGTTCTTCCAAATAAATTTTGTTACTATTTTTTCTAACTCAGTAAAATGATTTTTAGGTAATTTAATTGGGATGGCATTGAATAGTTAAATTTAGGTAAAACTGTCATTATATTGGCCCTGCCTACCCACAAACAGTATTTCTCCAATTATTTAAATTTGATTTTATTTGCATAAAAAGTTTTTTATAATCTTGTTCATATAGTTCCTGGGTTTGATTGGGCAGGTGTATCCCTAGGTATTTTATACTATCTAGAGTAATTTTAAACAGGGTATCTATCTCTTACTACCTCTTCCTACAGGATTTTTTTTGGTGACATAGGAATGCTGATGATTTATGTGGGTTTACTTTGCTAAAATTATTAATTGCTTCAACTAACTTTTTAGCTAAGTCTTTAGGATTTTCTAAGTATATCACCGGCATTGCCCCATCTGATTCCTTCTATTTTTTTTTTTCTTTTCTTAATGCTATTGCTGGGATTTCCAATACAATAATGCTGAATAATACTGGTGATAATGGGCATCCTTGTTTTACATCTGTTCTTACTGGGGAGGTTTCTAGTTTATTCCCATTACAAATATTTGTTGATGGCTTTAGGTAAATTCTTATCAATTTAAGGAAAAATCCATTTGTAACTATACTTTTAAGTTCTTTTAATAAAAATGAGTGTTGGATTTTATCAAAAGCTTTTTATGCATTTATTGATATAATCATGATTTTATTAATTTGATTATTAATATAATAAATTATATTAATAGTTTTTCTTACATCAAATCATTGCTGCATGCCTGATATAAAGTCCACTTAGTCAGAATATAGAATTGTAATATATTGTCATAATTTCCTAGCTAGAATTTTATTTAGGATTTCTGCAGCATTATACATCAATGAAACTGGTCTATAATTTTCTTTCCCTGTTTTTACTCTTCTTGGTTTAGGTATCAATATCATATTTGTTTCATAAAAGGAATCTGATAGGACATCTTCTTTGCCTATTATTCTAAATGACTTATGTAATATTAGAACTAGTTGGTCTTTAAATACTTGGTAGAATTCACTTGTAAACTGACCTGGTCCTGGTGCTTTTTTTCTTAGGCCTGTTCAATTTTTTTTTTTCTAAAATAGGTCGATTTAGATATTCTATTCTCTCTTCTGTTAATCTAGACAATTTATATTTTTGTAAATATTCTTCCATTTCACTTAAATTGTTAAGTTTATTGGCATATAATTAAGCAAAATAACTCCTTATATTTATTTTGATTTCATCTTCCTTAGTGGTATATTCACTCTTTTTATTTTTAATACTAATGATTTGGTTTTCTTTTTAAAAATCATATTAACAAATGGCTTATCTACACTATTGTTTTTTCATAAAACCAACTCCTAGTTTTATTAATTAATTCAATGGTTTTCTTACACTCAGTTCTATTAATCTCACTTTTAATTTGTAGGATTTCCAATCAGTGTTTAATTGGGGATTTTAAATTCTTTTTCTAGTTTTTAAAATTCCATACCCAATTCATTAGTCTGCTCTTTCTCTATTTGATGGATTTAAGCATTTAGAGATTTTTTTTTTCACTGATTACTGCTTTTGCTGTATCCCACAGGTTTTGATAAGCTTATTATTGTCATTTTTTTTTTTTGGCAGGGCAGTGAGGGCTAAGTGACTTGCCCAAAGTCACACAGCTAGTAAGTGTCAAATGTCTGAGGCTGGATTTGAACTCAGGTCCTCCTGAATCCAAGGCTGGTGCTTTATCCACTGCACCACCTAACTGACCCCTATTGTCATTCTTTTTAATCAAACTATTGTTTCTATGACTTTTTTTTTAAACCCACTCAATCTCTAATATTAGGTTGTTTGGTCTCCAATTAGTTTTTATTCTATGTTTCTATGGTCCTTTATTAAATATTAATTTTTATTGCATTATGATCTGAAAAGGATGCATTTGATATTTCTGTTTTTCTTTTAACTGTAAAATTTTTATGCCCTAATATATGGGCCATCTTTGTGAAGGTACCATGTACTGCTGAGAAAAAGATGTATTCCTTTCTACTCCCATTCAATTCTCTCAAGATCCTATCATATCCAGCTTGTCTAAAATGATTTTCACTTCCTTGACTTCTTTTTTATTTTCTAGTTAGATTTATCTACTTCTGAGAGGGGAAGATTAAAGTTCTCCAGTATTATAGTACTGCTGTCTATTTCTACCTTTAATTCATTTACCTCTTTTTTTTTTTCCTAATTTAAATGCTAGAGCATTTGGTGTATATAGGTTCAGTATTGATAATGATTCATTTCCTATGGTACCTTTTATCATAATGTAGTTTCCCTCTTTCTCTTAACTAATTCTATTTTAGCTTTAACTTGATCTGAGATCATGATTGCTACCCCTAGTTCTGGTGGTTGTTTGTTTTTTACATCAGCTGAAGTATAATACATTCTACTCTAGCCCTTTAACTCAGTGTGTAGCTCTCATTTTAAAATGTGTTTCTTCTAAACAGTATGTCAGATTTTGACTTTTAATCCATTCGGTCAGGAAGTGAAATCTCCAGAAGCTGAGGCTATTTCACAAAACAGCTGGCCCGAGGGCTTGTCATTTGTTGATTCAGTGGTTATCCTGGAGTTATCTTCATTCAGGCCAAACCTTACCCCTAAGAAGTTTCCAGAAATCCTCTCAAACTGTCATAGGAGGACAACTACTTTACCCAGATGCTTATTTTTTTGTGATCAAAATCCACTTTTAGGCGATGTTCTGTCTTGTTTGTAGAGGAAATTTGAAGAACCTGGAATTTTCTGACCTACTCTATCACCTTCCCCTCATGTTTTTTTTTTTTTAAAACTTCCTTTTGTTAACATTTAATGACCTACAGTGTCTCATTTCCTTCTAGTATTTGACCTAAAACTACCAGAATAATTATCCTGAGTTAGGCTGAGCCTACCACATCCATCCATAATATTAGAGACACTTTCATTAACACAGTAATATTAGCACTATTTGATAAAATTAAAAATAAATTGTAGTATTTTCTTACATTTTTCAACACCATTTATTTCAAATTTCCAAAATCATACATGATGCTTGAAAAAAGTAATGTCCTAGATCAGACTGTTTTGGTTTTTTTGGTTGTTGTTGCTAAACAAGGCAGTGTCATTAAAGATATAGGGGGCAGGAAAGAGAGATGGAGGTGTGAGAGTTAAAAGGGAGTTATGTGTGATACTGGGGTCACATTGGTACAACTTCAGATCTTTCCATGAAGATATTATTGACTAATAATAAATGCTGCTTCTATTTCATACTCTTCCTATAGAAATGACAAAAGCAATTTACAAAGTGCTTCATCAACTGGCCCCACAACTCTAATCTAATTTTTCCAAATAATTCTTCAAAATGACCCACTACTGTAAATACATATCCCTCTATCTATAATGATTAAAGTCACTTTCAATTTGGAGCTTATCTTACTGAAAAAACTGAGGCCATTCAACACTTCTTCCCTAGTCTTCATGTCAAAACCCTTCTATAAAACCAAATTACTAGTATTAAAAATGAAATGGGTGAACTCACCACCAATGAAGAAGAAATTAAAACAATTATTAGGAACTATTTTGCCCAACTATATGCCAATAAGTTTTACAATCTAAATGAAATGGATGAATATCTACAAAAACATAAATTACCCAGATTAACAGAATAAATAAAATATTCAAATAACCCAGTTTTAGAAAAAGAAATTGACAAGTCATCAATGAACTTCCTAAGAAAAAATCCCCAGGACCAGATGGATTCATAAGTGAATTCTACCAAACATTTAAAGATCAATTAATCCCAGTACTATAGAAATTATTTGAGAAAATAAATGAAGAAATACTACCAAATTCTTTTTATGAGACACATATGGTGCTGATACCCAAGCCAGGAAGAGCCAAAACAGAGAAAGAAGTTATAGACTGCTCTCCTTAATGAATATTGAAGCAAAAATTTTAAATAAAATACTAGCAAAATGATTACGGCAATATATCACAAGGATCATACATTATGCCCAGGTGGGATTTACACCAAGAATGCAGGCCTGTTCAGTATTAGGAAATCAGCGTAATTGACCATATCAATAACAAAAACAACAGAAATCATATGATTATCTAAATAGATGCAGAAAAGGCCTACACCATCCATTCCTATTAAAAAACACTAGAGGGGCAGCTAGGTGGCGCAGTGGATAGAGCACCGGCCCTGGAGTCAGGAGTACCTGAGTTCAAATCCGGCCTCAGACACTTAACACTTACTAGCTGTGTGACCCTGGGCAAGTCACTTAAACCCAATTGCCTCACTAAAAAACAAAAACAAAAAAAACCAAACAAAATACCCCCCAAAAAACCACTAGAGAGCACAGGAATAAAAGGAGCTTACCTTAAAATGATAAGCATTATTTATCTAAAACCATCAACAAACATTATCTGTAATGGAAATAAGCTAAAAGCCTTCCCAATACAATCGGGTGAAACAAGGATGTCCGTTATCACCTCTATTATTTAATACTGTACTAGAAATGTTAGCTATAGCAATAAGAGAAGAAAAAAATTAAAGGAATTAGAATAGGTAATGAGGAAACAAAACTATCACTCTTTGCAGATGATATGTTATACTTAGAAAATTCTAGAGAATCAACTACAAAGTTACTTGAAATTATTAACAACTTTAGCAAAGTTGCAGAATACAAAATAAACCCACATAAATCATCAGCATTTCTGTGTCTTACCAACAAAGTCCAGCAATAACAAATAGAAAGAAAGAAATTCCATTTAAAATAACTGTGGCAATATAAAATACGTGGGAGTCTACCTGCCAAGACAAACCCAGGAATTATATGACCAGAACTACAAAATACTTTTCACACAAAGTCAGATCTAAACAATTGGAAAAATATCAATTACTTATGGAAAGGCTGAACCAATATAATAAAATTGACAATCCTACCTAAGTTAATTTATTTATTTAGTGCTATACCAATCAACCTATTTATAGATCTAGAAAAAATAACAAAATTAACCTGGAAAAACAAAAGTTCAAGGATATCATGGGAATCAGTGAAAAAAAAATATGAAAGAAGGTGGTCTAAAAATACCAGATCTCAAACTGTGTTATAAAGCAGTAATTGTCAAAACAATCTGGTACTGGCTGAGAAATAGGTGGATCAGTGGAATAGAATATGTACAAATTACATTATAATACAATACTAAAGTAATCTAGTATCTGAGAAACCCAAAGATCCAAGCTTTTGGAACAAAAACTCATTATTTGACAAAAACTGCTGGAAAAACTGGAAAACAGTATGGCAGAAACTAGGTATAGACCAACACCTCACACCATATACTAAAATAAGGTCAAAATGGGTATGTGATTTACACATACAGGATGATATCATAAGCATATTAAGGGAGCATGAAATGGCTTCTCTCTCAGATTTATGGGCAGAGAAAGAATTTAGGACCAAAGAAGATATAGAGAGCAAAACAAAATATAAAATAGATCATTTTGATTATATAAAACTAAAAAGTTTTTGCACAAACAAGCCTAATGTAACCAAAAATACAAGGGAAGCAGAAAACTGGGAAGGAATTTTTGAAACAAATATTGCTGATAAAGGCCTCATTTTTCAATTATACAGCGAACTGAATCAAATTTATAAACATATAAGTCATCCCCCAATTGATAAATGGTCAAAGGATATGAAAAGGCAGTTTTCAGACAAAGAAATCAAAGCTAGCTATAATCATATGAAAAAAAGATCATTTTTGATCAGAGAAATGCAAATTAAAACAACTCTGAGGTATCACCTTACACTTGTCAGAGTGGAAAATATAACAAAAATAGAAAATATCGGATGTTGGAGGGGATGTGGGGAAACTGGGATGCTAATTCACTGTTGGTGGAGTTGTAAAAAGATCCAACCATTCTGGAGAGCAATTTGGAACTATGCCCAAAGGGCTACAGAACTGTGCATACCCTTTGATCCAGCAATAACACTGCTAGGTTTATATCCCAAAGACATCCCGAAAAGGAGAAAAAGATCTATTTGTATAAAAATGTTTATAACAGTTCTTTTTGTGGTGACTAAGAATTGGAAATCAAATGAATGCCCATCAATTGTTGAATGGCTAAACAAGCTGTGGTATATGATGCTGATGGAATATCATTGTGCTATAAGAAATGACAAGTAGAATGGTTTTACAAAGGCCTCGAAAGACAGCAATATTGTTTGAGGAAGAACTGTGAATAACTTATTTTCAACAATACAATGATCCAAGACAATCCCAAAGGACTAATGATGAAACATACTATCCACCTCCAAAGAAAGAACTGATATTGATGGAACACAGACTGAAGCATGTTATTTTTTGCTTTCTTTCATTTTTTTCTTTTAAGTTTTCTTGTACAAAATGACTAATATGGTAGTCTTTTATATAATCACACATGTATAACCTATATCTGATTGCTTACTGCCTCAGGGAGGGAGAAGGGGAAGGAAGGAGGGATAAAAACTGGAACTCAAAACTGTTTATTACTTATAAAAAACAAACACACAAACAACCCCCTCTATATTGCTTGCTCTCTCCTCTTTTTCCCTTAGCCTCAGACAATGAGGTCACCCTTCTTGCCAAGGCCAAACCCTCTATGCTACTCTTAATCCTATCCCCTTATGTATTCTTCAACAGAATTACGCATAACAATTGTCATCTTTCTTGAATCTTCTACACTTCCCTCTTTAGTGGTTCATTTCCTAATGCCTTCAAACACACCCTAGTTTCTACCTTCCTTAAAAACCTACATTCTCAGTTAAACTCCTAGAAAAAGCTGTCCTTCACTTTCTTTCCTCTCATTCATTCCTTTTCTGTTTGCAATCAGGATTCAGACTTCACCACTGAGCCAAAATTGCTCTCTCCCACATTACCAATATTTCCATCACGAAATATTATGGTCATTTCTCTGTCTTAATTCACTGCTACATTTTACCTTCTTGACCACTTCCTTCTCCTGGATACTCTTTGTTTTTTTGTAACACCACTCTTTCCTTGTTTACCTCCTAACTGCTCTTCCTCAGTCTCCCTTTATGATTCTTCATCATTGTGACAATAGAAGTGACACCACCTGCTGGAGAGTTACTGTAGGAAAGCTCTGCCATGAGGAGAAGGCGTCTGAGGGCAAGCCATGTGGCTTGGAAGGTCAGTGGAAGTGATGTTTGCTCGTGGGTGCTGTCAATCAAAGCTACCAGTCAATTAGCTTGGAGTTGTGCATGTTGGGACAGCCCTGTGTCCAGTTTCACGGGAGGCTTCTGGGATGAAGCAGGGGCAAGGCACTCTCTTTCGTGAGGACCTGGGGGCGGGGGAGGTGGAGGTAGAGCAGGAAACACTGGCTCCCTGGGATAGATAGCTGAATCTAGGCCTCTTTCTCTTTCTCTTCACCAAATTCTTATGCTCCTTAATAAATGCTTTAAAAGTCTAAACTCTTGCTAAAGCTTTAATTTATTGGTGACCGCTCATTAGATTTTTAGACAGTAAAGCTAGATAGCAACTTTACATCACCCATATCATACTCCCTCACTGTTTCCCAAAGCTCTGTCTTGGAACCCCTTCTCTCCCTGTTCTATTGTGGTGACCTTCTCAGTTCCTAAGATTTTACTTATCATCCTCTTGCATAAGATTCACTTATAGATCTCTTTCCTAAGGTTCAGTCTCACATAACCATTTGCATATTTAGCATTTCAAACTGGATATCCCAGAGATATCTCAGTTTCAACATATTCAAATGGAACTCATTAACTCTCCTCTCAAAAAACTACCTCTCTCTCAAACTTAACCTATTTCTATTGAAGGCACCACAAGGTTCTTCTTGATTGGATATATGAGGTAAGAGACTGAACAATCAACTGCCAAATCTTGGCCATTTCTACCTACCTCTACCACATCACTCACATGCAACCATTTCTCTCTATTCACATAGCCACCACCCTAGTTCCTGCCAACACTGCCTCTAGATTATTGCAAAAGCCTCCTAATTGTTCTTTTCTCAAGTCTCTCTCCACCCTAGTCCATCCTACACACTCCTGCCAAAGTGCTTTTCTTTAGGCACACATCTCACCATATCACTTCCATGATACACAAGTGTCTCCCTATTGTCTTTAGGATAAAATAAAAACTACTCTGTTTATAAATTTTAAATCCCTTCACAACCTGGCCCCAATCTTTTTTTTCCAATTCACTGTACTTTACTCCCAGCTCCCATATTCTGAGATCTAGTCAAACCAGCCTTTTCTCTGTTTATCACATGCACAACACTCTCTCTAGTGTTTCATATCTTTGCACTGGCCATCAATGACCTCTCAGAATTCCTCTTTTTTTTTTTGTACTTTAAAAAAATTTTTAATAATAAACATTTTTATTTAAAGTTTTGAGTTCCAAATTTTATCCCTCCCTCCCCAAGGCAGTAAGCAATCATATATAGGTTATACATGTGCAATTATGTAAAACATTACCATACTGGTCATTTTGTACAAGAAAACTTGGATAAAAGAAAAAAATGAAAAAAAGCAAAAAATAGCATGCATCAGTCTGTGTTCCATCAATGTCAGTTCTTTCTTTGGAGGTGGACAGTCCTTTGGGATTGTCCTGGATCACTGTATTGCTAAGAATAGTTAAGTCATTCGCAGTTCTTCATCTCTCTTTTAAGATGCAAAGAAAGCACTACTGTCTACATGAAACTTGACCTTATTCTTCCAACTAGTGTCTTCCTTCCAAACTACCTTGCATTTAACTACTTTGTGTTTATTTGTATTTATTCCCTACATCCTTATAGGAATGAATAAAAGATTTATTAAACATGTCCTATGTGGAAGTCACCCTGCTAAGTAAGTCCTAAGGACATAAACAGAACAGAAAGATGTCTAGGCTCTCAAAGAGCTCACAATCTAATGGGGAAGACAACATATATGGAAAATTTCAGCTTTCAGTCAGACAGAAAGATCCTTAGGGTACAGGGACAAAACAGATGTCAATGCATCTTCTTGAAAGTCCTTTCTACTGATAAGGTCCTGTCAGTTTCTGATGTTGAACAATTTGCTGGTGACAAGAATTTTTTTGTCTGGGTCTTTAGAAGATGTATGTGCAGCACCTGCAGGTGCAGTTGCCAGGCTGCATATGCATAAGTGCAGCCTCTCTGGATAAGAGCTGAGGGCTCTAGGCTGGAAAGACTGCTATTCTCAAGACTCTTGGGTTCAGGGTCCTGAGCTATCTCCATCATGGCCTGGAGGGAGATGGTGGTCAAGGTTATGGTGGCACCCTTGGGTCTCTCCAATTAGAATAAATACCCCCTGAGAGTGGGATTGTTTCACTCTTTGTATTTGCATCCCTAGTACCTAGTTCAATGATTGGCACATGGTTCTTGTTTAGTTGTTTTTCAAAAGTCCTGTCCTACTCTTCATGACCCCTGCTGGGTTGTTTTTTTGGCAAAACTACTGGAGCAGCTTGCCATTTCCTTCTCCAGTTCATTTTACAGATGAGGAACTGAGGAAAACAGGATTAAATGACTTGCCTATGGTCTGAGGCTGGATTTGAACTCAGGTCTTCCTGACTTCCAGGGTCAGTGCTCTATTCATTGTGACAGCTAGCTGAGGTCTGGTTGAGGGGAAAGAATAATGGTTCTAGAGCCAAAGGACTTGGACTCAAATACCACCTCTGACATTTACTACCTGCTTGACTTTTCTGGGTCTCAGTTACCTCAATCATAAAAAAAGGAAGTAAAACTAGATTATTTCTGAGGTCCCTTCTGCTCTGATATTACCTCTTATTTACCCTCCGTATAACTTCTATGTACCTAGTTATTTCAATGATGTCCCTGAAGGTAGGGACTATTTTTGGCTTTCTTTGTATCCCCAGCACTTAGCACAGTGCCTGGCACAGAGTAAGCACTTAATCCATTTTTTGATGATTGACTAAATTCCTTCTCTATACTTGTGATCTTATGAAGCCCCGTAACCTACCCTAACATTATTATCATTCACTTATTTTTTAAGTCACTATTTGTATAACTAGTTTATATTATATTACCATGTATGTGCTTATATGTTGCTCACATATAATTTTGTAGAGTTATATGAAGGCATGTCATCTTTCTAACATGACTGTTAAATTCACTGCAGTTAAGTAGTCTTCTATACCCTAGAGCATTTCTATAGCTATATCTTTCCTTCCTTCCTTCCTTTTCTATCTCAGAATCTGTATAAATGTTTACTAAATGAATAAATTTAAATGTACCTTATAGACTGTGAACTCATAAGCTATAACTGTGATACTTAAAACTGTGAGCAGACATCTGAATGTTCATTGTAAGACTATCTTGAAGTTAGATTCATCATAAAATATAAGGCAAACTCATGCTTAAATCGCCATGAATTACACTGCTAATGATAAGAAATCTCAAGTTTTAAAATTACCAGATATTCAACAAAGAAGTCAAAGTGAAAAAGTATTTGTGGGAAAGCAGAGCTTTAATTATGTGACTATGAACAGCACTGATTAATTCTTTTGGGCCTCTGTATTAAGAGTTCAACAACAATTTGTTAATTTACCTACTTGTTTAAAAAAGGAAATGTTAAATTATCAGATGTTTCCTTAGTAAAGTGATAGATTATAGTACTAAACACTAGAAATACATCATGTTTATTTCTAAGTGTAGACTGAATTGAAAAATTAAGTAATTAAACTTTACCTACTTATAAAACAAAACTTTCATTAAAATGGGAAAAAATAGTCTAAGTCAGATAATTTTTTGCATCATTACTATATTAGTCAAGTAAGAAAAGTTATCTTAATGGCAAGATTTGAATATTTTTAAAAAGTTTATCCTTTTATGATTAAACAATCTACTATTAATTTACAAAGCACTAAGTTAATTTAGAACAACATTAAAAAAAGATAACAGTAAAAATCATATTCATCATATATAAAAACCATATATACAACACAAAAAAGTAGTTTTGCTTAGTTACTACCATTAATCTTTGCTTACAGGCCCTTTAATATATATATATATATATATATATATATATATATATATACACACACATATATATATACTGAAATACTGAAATATATATACTGCAATACTGAAAAAGAATACACTAATAAAAAACCAACTCTCAATTATCGATGTCATCAAAGGGTCTATGGAAAAGAACAGAAAAGAGCAGTTCTATCATCCAGCTCAGATGGGAGGAAATCTTACCCTCAGAACCCAGTTTTCCACACTATGGTTGTTTTTCTTGAAGGTAAGGAATGGCTCCTTATCCAAGTGTGATGATTTCAACTAGACCCTCCTTGGGCTTATAACACAATACTTTATTTACCTTAATGTAAAAATGGAGCTGAAATTTAATATTCAATTTAATAAACATTTAAGTAAAGTCTGTTTTGTGTAAATTATTGCGCTAGATAGTAGGAAGTAAAAAGAAAAATGGCTCCATACACTCAAGGAACTTAACATTCTATGAAGAAGGAGAAGAAGATATCACATGTATACAGTTAAAAATACTATAAGGAAACATAGTTTTGTGACATTTAAAATCTAATGTGGTCACCATTTTTCTGTCCCTGGTTTAGGGAAAACTAGCTAGGGTTTACTTATAAATTAGAAACCTTAGCACCAAGTTTGGCATTTATTAAAGAGTAAAGAGAGAACACATGGAGTTCAGAAAGACAGCAAAGTCTATCTACCCTAAGAGTTCAGCCTGGCCTCCTTCTTCTCCTTCCCTTCTGCCACCAACACGAGGTTCCAGCAATGAATGATAAAGAGCCAGAGAGTCAGCAACACTTCCTACTTCCTGCCTCCCTCCCTCCCCGGGAAGAGGCCCTCCTTTAGTGTCACCCAAATCCATTGGTTCACTGGACTTGAGGGTGGTCTCATTGTTGAGTTCAAAGTCTTTAGCTTCTGAGAACAATACCCTCTTAAGGGCTGGCCAGGTGTGGTTTCAATTTAATTAACTTTAAGTGGGTTAGTCAATCACTCTCAGTCAGTTTCACTTAATCCAATCAATCTAGATCAATCTCCTCTGGTTGCGGCCTTTGGGTGTTGGCAAATCTCACATTCCTCCCCTGTGCTTCCTTAAGAAACACTGTTTCCTTAATGAAGCAATAACATTACAAATACTTATGACAGGGAATGAAAAGAGAAAAAAGAAATTGAGTGACACATTGGATTATGGGAATTTACCATTTGAAACATTAATTGCCTTTATTCTGAGTTATCAGATCCTGAGCAGCCAAGCTGCCAGCCATCCATGAGAGGAATACATACTAGAGCAGGCATTGAACTGTCACAGGTGGGGAGACATGCACGAAGTCCAGGTAGTGCACTGCCTTGGGAAAAGCCTAGAGAACAGCCATTGGCAAGAGCTGAGGTTGGATTCTCTTGGTTTAATTTTCTCTCCACATAGCACCAGATGGCCAGGCTATGCCATCTCATTCTACACCTGACTTTGATCCCTCCTCCTATATGTCTGATGCCATGAACATCTCAATCCCATGGAGTTGATTAAGCCTGACTCAGTTTCCCCTCCATATATTGCATTGGCTAAAGGTTCAATTTTATAGATTTATATAAGAACTATGCTAAGGAGAGGGAGGTAAAATGTATCGTCTTTATTCAAAAAGCATCAACACCTATATTTGCTTTACTGGATCTACTCACCTGATCCCAGTTCTCTAGTCCTTCCTAACCTCTGAACTTTCCTTTTTCAAACCACCTCTCCTAACATAGATGTTAATACCTCAAGCCTGTTGAGTATAGGAATATACTTTCACAAGAAGAGTTAATATATGTACCTTAAATATCCATGTGTTTATTTTTGTGACTATGAGAAAGTAAGAAGCTTGTTTTCTTACTTAAAAAGTTGGAAATATTGCAGCCACATGGTTTATTGGGTCAAAAGATGTGTTTGTAGCATTAGTGACTCAGCAAATGAATTTCTGAACACTGGCAAGGTAATAGTTAAGACAAGTGATTTTTTTTTTTTAACCATTTGGGAGTTGTGATATATTATTGTTTGTTTAATGAGATCTTTTCTCCTTTCCTCCAAAGATCATGCCATGGAATACACTTTAAAAATTTATTAACATGCCTGGGATAATTCAAGACATTCTAGGTCATCCAGGACTGTGAAGCATGATGTAGAAGGTATAGTCTTTGTTAATACATAGAATTCTCTTGGTATTTCTTAGAGGTAGTGTGGTGTAGTAGAAAAAAACAATGCTCTTGGAGGGAGAAGACCTGGGTCCAAATATGGCTCTATTACCTATGTAATTTAGGGCAAATTGCCTAGCCTGTATCAATCAATCAATCAATCAAGCATTTATTAAATGTTTACTACATGTGAAACTGTGGGCTAAAGTGCTTGGTATACAAAGAAAAACAAGATAATCCCTGCCTTCAAGTAGCTTATAAATGTGTACACATATAAGCAAATACAAAATATATACAAAAGACAGTGTGGCATAATGGTCAGAGATATTGGCTGTGTGACCCCAGGTGAGTTACCTCTCAGTGCTCTAGGTAACAATTTAGGACCATAAATAGTATGGGAAGCACCCCAGGAAGCCAGCTCCTTAGACTAATGTAGATTAGCAGAAAAACATTCTGAGTTCTTAAGAATGTATATGTGTATTTAAATATACAATATGTATTTTAAAATACATACATATAGGGGCAGCTAGGTGGCGCAGTGGATAGAGCACCAGCCCTGGAGTCAGGAGTACCTGAGTTCAAATCCGGCCTTAGACACTTAACACTTACTAGCTGTGTGACCCTGGGCAAGTCACTTAACCCCAATTGCCTAACTAAAAACAAACAAAAATATATACATATGTGTGCACACAAACATACAAATTATGGCATGGTTATAGTTATAAAATAAATGATATATAAATAAGACAAATATATCAAACATTAAAAAGGTATAAGAAGATTTTCTTATTTTTAATAAATTACAACATGTAGCTAATTCACGTATAGTTTCTAAGAGATTCTGCAGTTCTATAAAAATTAAGTCATTCAAATATTTCACAGAATTAAAAGTGGATATGGATTTTGGGGTTAATTCTGTGGCAATACTATTTACTACTGACTAGTCCTGTCTTTTCCTTATACTTTAATTTGTGAATTTCTTTTTCTGAACCAAGGTTTTACATTGTTCAGTTGTGTCTGACTCGTCGTGACCCCTTCTGGGGTTTCCATGGCAAAGATACTGGATTAGTTTGTCATTTCCTTTTCCAGCTCATTTTATAGATAAGGAAACTGAGGCAAACAGGGTTAAGTGACTTGCCCAGGGTCACACAGCTAGTATGTGTCTGAGGTCAGATTTGAACTTAAGTGTTCCTGACTCCAGCCTGGCACTCTATTCATTGTGCTACCTCGCTTCCCATAGGCTTTACATTAATATCTCTATTAAATTTACCTTAGATTTAGTCCAAAATTTCTAGCCTATAAAAATGTTTGAATCCTGACTGGTACTAACTTCTTCCTAACTTTATAACATGTACAAATTTGATAATTGTGCCATTTATGCTGTTTAATAGGTCACTGATAAAAATCTAGGGGACATACTGAATGATGACTAGAATTTCCCTCTTCTCTACCACTCCCCTGACTCCATCAGTCTCCAATTCACTCTGTTTTCATCCCTGCCTGTCAGTATCCTTTTCTTCCTTCAAGGTCCATTTCAAGAGTCACCTGCTCTATGAATCTATTACTGACTTATACAACTAAAAGTGATCATTTAGAATCACTGAATTCAGAGTTTGAAGGGTCCTAGTCAAATTTAACACATATCAAATGGAATCGCCATATATTTCCTGACAAGTTGTCAATGCAGTTTAAAAGTCAACAACTCGAAAGGTGGTGCCTTCCACTACTGGAAAACTCTAATTGTTATTGAGTACTTCCGTATATCAAGCCTAAATTTTCTTCTTTGCAACTACCATGCATTACTCTTTTTTTTTAAAAAATGTATGTTGACTGTCTGTTGAACAACACATATGTGATAGTATGAGCATAGTGGAAATGAACAGGTTTATTAAATCTTGGCTTCACATTCATGTTGAGCATGGGCACACATCTTTTTCATGGAAGGGGACATAACCAAAATCTTTAGTCGAACCCCAGCTGGGCCATTAGAGAACTTCTATCATAAGAAGTAGTAGTTTAGTGGTAGGAAGAAATGTCAAAACTGCTCTTATCCCTTTGTACTTCAGGCCACTAGACCCCAGATCTTTAGGCTATGTGCTGCCCCCATCAGAGTTATCAAGGACTTGAAGAGAAATCATCAACCTGCAGGGTTTGCTTCCTACAAATCAGAAATGGCATCTTCCCTTAGACAATGCCAAAGAAACACTGATTCTCTTAGTTCTCTATTTGAGTTCTGAATACCTCAAGCCCCCTTATACCCCCTTTTAAAATCATGAGTCATTCTCTGTTTTAGGGAGAAAGCCTCTTTAGATAGCCAAATACTTTATCTTTTCAGCTCTCTAGTTGAATGTTCTGGCAATCTCCAGTAGAGAAGGTATGCAATGGCCTACCAAGACCATTCCCTGTTCCACAGCTAACCTATTCTCCCTGAGTCTTTTCTTGTCCAGTCTAAACATTCCTAGTTCAATCAATCTGCAAACAGTTATTATGTCTAATGTGCTAGGCACTAGAATTATAAATACACCAATGAGATAGCTCTTACCCTTCAGAAACTTATGTTCTCTTGGTTCCCATTTATAAATGATTACATTCTGCAATCTAGGCAAACCAGACTTCTGGCTGTTCATCACACATGCATACCATATCCTATCTCTATATCTTTACATCCATCTCATAAAATCTCTCTCTTCATTCAAGATGAAACTTAAGCATCACTTTTTTTTACATGAAGCCTTTCTGATTTTCCCCAACTGATAGTAAGTTCTTTCTTTCTAGTTAGGTCCTTTGTCTTTATATTCTAGTTTATCAACGTCCTTCTTAAACTGTGATGTCCAGAAGAAAACACAACACTCCAACTATGATCTGACCAGGGCAGAGTGCTGAGAGGCACCTCTCACAACCCAGAGATATCGTGGGCGCTATACCTCTCAATTCACCCAAGACTGAAACGGTTGTTTTGGTTGCCATATCACACTAATGACTTATATGTGGCTTACAACAGACTAACTTACCTTACCAACAGGATGACATCCCCTCATCTATTCCTGTGGAATAGATTTTTTTTGAACCCATGTATAAAGATCTCCATTTATACCTGTTGGATTTCACTTTATTAAATTCATCTCAATGATAAAATCTTTTTTAATCCTGATTTTATCATCTAGCACATTAGATATCCTTCCCAGCTTTGAGTCATCTTCAAAAGATAATAATTGATAAAAAATGTAAAACAGCACAAGGCTAAGCACAGATCCCTAATGTGGTAAAAATTATTTGTGGTAAAGATTAATATCAAAAGTTTTAGCTGAATCATTTGGGAGGGGCCACACCTGGCCCACGCTGAGATTGCTCATGCTACTGAGTAGCTTTTGAAGGACCTCCCCTTTTGGGGAGGAAAAAGGCCAGACCTCCCCTTTTGGGGGAGGAAAACTCCATCGGAAGGGAGGCAACTTCCGGTGGGTGTGGCGTTCAAAAAGGTCGGTCTCTTTCAGCCTGGAAAGCAGTCTGGTGGCGCTCAGCTCAGCTCGGTGGTGGTGTGTTTCATGCTTGGTCTTGGGCATGCTGGTTCTCAGCCCAGTGGGCAGTTTGGGATTGGTGAGTTTTATGAAGGAAAACCCTAAATTCCTTTGAACTAGCTTAGCATAGGCTAAGCTTAGAGTTAAGACTATCCATCTGTATTTCTACTTCCTTATTTCCCTAATTGGTTTCACCTTTGTGGTCTAATTAATTCCCAAGCAATAAAACCTGATCTTTTATGAACTAAAGCTTAGAGGTTCCTTTTCTTATCGGCCTGGGAGGAATATCTAAAAAGGAAAGTTCAAAGGGGAAATCAAACCTCAGAGAGTCCCTCATGTTTCCAGGACCCCAATATTAAAGCGAGTCACCCTAATATGCTCCGTATATCAAATTTTGGCCCTCACACTATGCCATTCCACTAGATATCTCCTGACAAGCTGAGAGGGGTCCATTAATACCTACTCTTTGAGTCTAGCCATTTAACTGTTTCCAAATCCATTCAACTGTATTACCATATAATTTTTTTCTACTTGAGACCCCTTTGTGTCAGATAAATTTTTACACAAGGCTGGGTATACAGGTATATAAAGTAGGTATATATAGCCTCTTACCATTGCCAAATTTTTCATGACCCCTCCCCACATTCAGTTACATGACCCCATATGGAATCATGACCCACAGTTTAAGAAGCTTTGATATAATTCATACCTATCTCAGCTTTTCTACAAGAATAGTATGATTATCAAATGCCTTGCTAAAGACAGGTTTTCTCAATCTCCTGGTTTAGTAAACCTTGTTCAAAAACAGGAAATGAGGTTAGTCTGGCAGAACCTCTTCTTAATAAAGCTGTGCCAGCTCTAGAGAATCACTATTTTCTTTTCTTGATGTTCAATAACCATCTCTTTAATGAATCATTCTAGAATTTTCCATGAAATTGAAGTCAAGTTAACTGGCCTATAGGTTTGCAGACTCTGCTTTTTTTGAAAATCAGGACAGTTACCCTTCCTCATTCCTGCAGTAGTTCTCCTTTTTAAGTAATCTTTCAAATATTGCTGACAATGACAAAGCAATCATATTCATCAGATGTTTTAGCACCTATAAATGTAGTTTATGAAAGCCACCTAACTTGAGCTCATCAAAGGAAATTAGGTCTCATTAATCTTGGGTATCAACTCTGTTAGTCATTTTTGCATGGCTCTTTCCTGTACAGACAAAACCAAACCAAAATAAAGAATTAACAGTTCTTTCTTCTCTCTGTTGTCAGGCATCCCATTCCATTTTTTATTTTCCTCTCTTTATAGAACCATTTTTGGTGTCTCGATCTTCTCTCACCAATCTCAGCCCATCCTGACCTCTAGCAATGTGAAAGTTATCTTTATAGGGCTGTAATACACACACACACACACACACACACACATTTTTATATTCACCTTTCTTGTCTGCCCTTGTTTCTAACATCTGCTGATAGGATCACAGATTTGGATCTGTAAGGGACCTGAGAGACAATCTAGTCCAAACTCCTTACTTTACACAAAAGAAAATTGAGGTCTGGAGAAATTAAGTGATTGTCCACTGTTCACACAGGTAAGTATGCCCCAAAAGTAGGATTTTGAGCCAGGTCCTTTGACTCCAAAGCTAGACTTGTTTCAACTGTATTATTCTGCCTTTTAAAAGTCTAAGTTGGGGGGCAGCTGGGTGGCGCAGTGGATAGAGCACTGGCCCTGGAGCCAGGAGTACCTGAGTTCAAATCCGGCCTCAGACACTTAATACTTACTAGCTGTGTGACCCTGGGTAAGTCACTTAACCCCAATTGCCTCACTTAAAAAAAAAAGTCTAAGTTGATTGGTGCATCAACATCAATCTGATAATACTACTCCCATTTTTCCTTTTTAATAGCTAGCACTTACATAGCTTTAAAGTTTGCAAAGCACTTTAAATGTTAACTCATTTGATCTTCACAACAACCCTGTGAGGTAGATGTCATTATTATTTTCATTTTATAGCTAAGGAAAGCTGAGGCACAGAGAGGTTAAGGGATATACCTAGAAAGGTGGGATTTGAACACTTCAAGTCTTAACTATCCACTGTACCACTGAGCTCATTGAAACTGTTTGTATTTTGTGTCTTCAGAATTTAATTCTTGAATTTCTTATAACTCCTGAATTGACTTCTACAGAATCTGAGTTCATGGGATCTTATCTCTTTCCTCTGAAACCTTGGAAACCATGTACTTCCCAAATCTAGGATACATGTCAGACCATGCCTGGCTCTCCCCTCCTTCACTAACAGTGTATCAAAATGCCTGTTTTCCTACAGTTCCTCCAACATTTGTTATTTTCCATTTTTGTCAGCTTTGCTAATCTAATGGGGATGAGATGGAAACCATGACTTTCATAATGAAAGACACTGTTAGTTTTTTTTGGCTGTTAAGTCACATTATTGACTCATTTTTGAGTTTGGACACTACCCACTCCACTCCTGAGTTCAGACATCCCCTCCAAGTATTCTTCAAATTAACTGTTGTTTAGTTTCTCTATTCTGTTCTTATGAAATTGATTATTTGAACCCAAGTACAGGATTTTATATTATATGCCCACTGAACTATTTCTCTAATTTACATTCATACTTACAAGTTGATAATATAGCTCATGAACCCCTACTGGTAAGCTTCCCATTGACAATCAGCCAGTAGACTTAATTAACTCTTAGCAAAAGCATTTACTCAGATGGTATAGCAAAAACAGTAGTAACAAATCATTCTCCACTCCCTAACCCCTCCCATTAGCCTTGGGTAGACTCTAACAAATATACACACTTCTGCTGGAAAAGGGGTTTTAAATCTGGATTTTATTGGCAGTGATATAAAGATGTAAGATATACAATATGTTGAAAAGGCTCCTGGCACAACAAGGCCTGGAAGTCCTTTTTCTCTTCAAAGAGTTCTCACATTAATTCCGGTTGGGTACAGCATCTGCATTGAACATGTTGTTCAGCTGGGTTTTCAGGATCTGCTCCTGTCCACATTAAGACTCTCTTCTCTAATGCCAGGGAACATGTTGCTTAAAGCTGTTACTTCCTTTAGGTAGCTGTTTCTCTTTGTCCATCTAGAATGCTTGTCTCTGTTCTCTCCTATACAAGGTATCTCCTAAGTTATACCATGGATAGGAAGGATGGGAAGTGAAAAGGAATCCCTTCCTTATCCCTCACAGGTATCTCCTCCACAAGTAGCTCCAGGCTCCAAGCCTTGGCTGCCCTGCAAAGTGTGGCCTATTCATTTGCTCTACCAACCATTTCTTTTTCCCCTCTTGACCCAATCACAAAGAGATCAGGAAGTTGAATGCATCTTTTATAGTTAAATATCTCATTAATACTTTGCTATTTACATTCTGGGCTTTCTATGATTACATCAACTGAGGTGGGAAGGCGAATACTCTTTCTTACAGCTATGGAATTTCATTTTATTAGTCCTTCTTAGCTTAGAGTTATGCATGAATTTGACAAACAGATAAATTATTCATCCAAGTCAGTGATAAAAATGTGAAAAAACATACAATTTAGATCACTCCACCAAAAACCCCTCTTAAAGTCAGCATCAACATTAACTAATTATTACTCATTTTTTGGTTCCAGTTTTTAATCCAGTTCCAAATTTAATAACTATACTATTATCTAGTGCAGTAGTATAAAACTGAAATAGAAATGGGGCCTACTAAACCATACAAGAGATTATTAATTTTAAAATTTAACAATATCCATTTTTTATTGTATTTTTATTTTGTTGGATATTACATTTTAATTTGGTTTGGGTCATTCTGGAAGTATCGTGGGCTGCATGTGGCCCATGGGCTATATTTCTGAAACTTCTGGTGTAGCACAATTCTCCCATACTGTCCACAATGAAAGGATGTGAGACTTAATTAAATGCTTTGCTGACCTTCTGTTTTATTATGTCTATATTCCATATCTATCAATCTAGCCTAGGTTTCTTTTGGGAATCAGAGTCAAGCTCAATAGCATATAAACTGGAGAATCAACCTTCTTTCCTTTTCTAAAATAGGGATATCTGTGCTTTACTGGTTCTGCCATTTCTTTCCTATTTTCCATAATCTTCCACATAGCTTAGAATTCACAACTACCAGTAATTTCAGTACCCTACAGTGCAGTTAGTCTGATCCTGTTGTTTCAAAATCACTGAAGGCAGTTAATTTCTCTCTTACAGTCACCATGCCTAGGTTGGGTTTCAAATTTTGATTTAAAAAATTTTGTTTTATCCTTTACAGTCCAAAAATCATTCTCTTTGGAAGAGAAAGCACAAGCAAAATGAGAACTGAGTAGTTCTACCTTCTCAAGATAGGTAACAACTATCCTTTTCCATCTACTCCAAACAGCAGTTCTATTCCTTCTTTTTGTACCCCAACATTATCTGTGTGGGAGTCCTTTTTTTATGGATGTCCCTTTTGCTTTCTTAACAGTCATTACCTACTTCAGCCGATTATGGGCATTAGTTCTACTGATACTGTGTTCTTCCTCCATAACCTACCATTATTTCTATCTTCTGTACATATGTTTTGAAAAATTCATGTCATCAATGAATGAATAATTTATAGAGAAACATTTCTCTCTTTAAGCAGTTCCCTTTTTCCTCCCCAGAGGGATTTTTTGTTTGTGTCTTTAGAATTTAATTCTTTCCTTCTTGAGGTAACTTTTCCTCACGAAACTTTATACCACTGGAATTGACTTCTCCCTGAAAGCTCTGAAATCTGCTTGCAAAAAAGTCGTGCGCGCGCGCGTGTGTGTGTGTGTGTGCGCGCGCGCGCGCCAACTTTCCATTCCTTCTCTCTCACCAATATGAAGATGAAGTAGTCACTTCCCATGAAGTTATCATCACCTCTATTTTAGTAGCAAATTCTTTCTTGTTGGTCATGGTCAGACTCAGGTGTAGAATAGCTATGACTAGAATTCTCTCTTCCCAAATATATCTTTTCAATATATATTACTCTACTGCTTTTTAAAAGTATATTTTGTACCTTCTGAGTAAGGTCTAACCTTCAGAACCACAGTCCAATCATGAGCATCATCCCATCAAGTCTTAATAATAGTTTAAACATACCTTACTTTTTACTAAAAGTTCTAGATGACCCTGTAAATTCTATTTTGTGAATCTACATTGACACCTAAGGTCTTGCATCTTTCTTGTTGGATAGTCTTTGGTGAATCTCCGGTTCTCTTCTCTGTTGTTATTTCTGCTTATATACTCTTTATGGTATCTAGTTAGAAGATATATAAGGAAACTCTCTCCTTCCCCCAATCTATTTTCAAATTAAGGCTTTCTTGACTTAATACTATAGGCAAAAATGTTTTGTATTAGGATCTATTAGGTATATTTCTCCTCCTAATTAAGACACCATCATTCCCATATTATAAGGAATACTCCAGAAATCTAGCTGTTCATTTCCCAAAGCTACCTGTCTAATCTGCTCTTTGATCTACTGCCACCTTTGAAGATTAACTGCTATACCTAGTTAGATAAATATTTGCTGGGTTAGTGGCCCCTGAATCAGGTTTATTTTATTTATGACAAGTTTCCTACCTACCTTTTCTCATATGACTCAGCTGCCTTGATCAGCAATTAGTATTTTTATTATTATTGTACCTGTAATTATGTCCCCTGTAGCCCATCAAGTCCCAAAAAGAGACTGTGGGCCCATATAAATTCAGGGTCATCCTTAGGAGTCTGATTCCAAGAAAGTCAGTTTCTTTTTTTCTGGTTCTGTGTCTACACTGTAGCAAACTCCAAGAAAATCACTAAAAGAGCAGCTTATATCTCATATCTGGGTCCATTGCAAAAGTGTAAAACAGGGTCCTTCCCACAAAGTTACAAAAGAAGTATCAAGTGAAGGATAACATTTTTATCTATTCCACCACAGAAACTGCATAAGATGTGAAGTACCCCAAAGAACGTATGAACAAATAGAGAAAACATCTAACACTTGAAAACCTATCATACTCACGCATCTTCTCCTGGAAGGTAAGGAGAACTATGTGGGGGTGCTGACTAGATATTTTGGTCACCATGGACCTACTTTGAGCAACCTGCTCTGCCATGATTAGGCTTCATTTCTTCAACTACTGGACCCTCTTATTGGTGGTCCTCTTCTCCAAGAAGTTCTTTGTTAAAAAAACCTTTCTCTGGGAAGCCAGTGTCCAACTCTGGAACTAGGAGTTATGGAATTCTGAATTACACATTAGGTAACCCATGAGGGTGTAAATGTCCATTTCTTAGGATAATTAGTTGCTAGCCTGTGTCCAGAAAAGGAAAACAAAAGGTACCCAGGGACTTGAAGTTTAGTCTCCAGCTTGTCTTGGCAAACATGTGTCGCCATGTCAACTGCCATGTGCATCTACTGCAAGTCAACATTGCTGCTAGGAATTGGGGGACAAATTCTTTCCTCTCCATCCTTTGCTGGAAGTTTAAAGGGGGAGAAAGCTTGTGACAAAGGAGAAAGGTTCAAGAGAGAAGAAGGAAGTGATTTCTACTGCTTTTTCTTTTAAAGACTAGAGAGGGGAGAGGTTCTATTGATTCTTATACCAAATGATGTTTCCTGTCAGTCACTGGGAACATATCAGGAGCTCCCTATGGAATTCTAGAAAGTCACATGTTTCTTTCTTTTAAAAAAAATTTTTTTTTTTTGGTGAGGCAATTGGGGTTAAGTGACTTGCCCAGGGTCACACAGCTAGTAAGTGTTAAGTGTCTGAGGCTGGATTTGAACTCAGGTCCTCCTGAATCCAGGGCCAGTGCTCTATCCACTGTGCCACCTAGCTGCCCCAAGTCACATGTTTCTTAAGGGTTAGTGCTAATATCCATCTCCATGGCTACCTACCTTCTGACAAAGATACATATCCAGCAATGCTATCAACATGCATTGAGGAGATGTGGATTTAAGTAGAGATTTTCCTGATCACTCCTGCTACAATTAAATCTAATTACTCTCCTCATTGGTCCTCTTGCTGACTAAGTTCAGATGC
Organism: Dromiciops gliroides; assembly: GCF_019393635.1. NCBI lineage: Eukaryota > Metazoa > Chordata > Mammalia > Microbiotheria > Microbiotheriidae > Dromiciops > Dromiciops gliroides. Next base: position 171,809,648 of record NC_057865.1, read on the forward strand.
TTCTTGAACTTCTCTGGGCACTATAGTTTTTATGAAAGAATTTTAAACAATTCCAATCTAATAGACCATAAGGAAACTGCTGACCCTGTTTACAAGACAATAAAACAGAATGATTTGCTGAAAACAAAACAGCCTTTTAATGCATTCCCCACTCCCCAAATGGTTGCATGAATTTAAATGGTAGCTTAAAACTTGAAATATTCTTTTCTTTCTTTTCTTTTTTTTTAAGTGAGGCAGTTGGGGTTAAGTGACTTGCCCAGGGTCACACAGCTAGTAAGTGTTAAGTGTCTGAGGCCGGATTTGAACTCAGGTACTCCGGACTCCAAGGCTGGTGCTCTATCCACTGCACCACCTAGCTGCCCCAAAACTTGAAATTTTCAAACTGAAGTAGTACTATGTTACTTGAACTAGGACAATCTTTTTTAGAGGTTCATTTTTCCCCTCCTTCTGATTTCATTTCAGCATTTAGTAAAGCCTGTCTCTGTTACACACTGGCCGTCTAACTATGGACAAATTATTTAATGTTTTGGAGCCCTAGGACACTCTTTAACAATACAAATAACAGAGAATGTGCCGACTTATAGTGCCAGAAGGAGTTTTATCACCTGGGACTTCTCTCTCTCTTTCTCTTTCTCTCTGATGGGGCAATGAGAGGGAAGTGACTTCCCCAGGGTCACAAAGCTAGTATGTATCAAGTGTCTGAGGCTGGATTTGAACTCAGGTCCTCCTGAATCCAGGGCCAGTGCTATATCCACTGTGCTACCTAGCTGCCCCCAACCTGGGACTTCTCTATACCAAAAAAAAATCTAGTATAGTCCCTATTTCTACAGATTAAAGTATATCCCATGTGTTAGGCAACCTGCTGGGGGCAGTTAGGTGGTACCACAGTGCACAAAGTGCCCAGCCTGGAGTCAGGAAGGCCTGATTTCAAATTGGGCCTCAGACACTTCCTAGCTGTGTGACTGTTTGCCTCACTTTCCTCTTTTGTAAAATGGAGATAATAATAGGTTGTGAGGATCAAATGAGATCATACTTCTAAAGAACTCAGCAGAGTGTGGCATACAGTAAGTACTATATAAAGTTAGCTATCATTCTTAGAGATAGAAAACAACATCGTCCCTCCCTGGGAGTTTATAATTCAGGAGGAAGTTTATAATCTGGTTGATTTCCAAGATTATTTCAATCCTGAAGGTCTACATTATTTTTGTTTGTGACAACTAAGGATGGTATTACAAATGCAATTAAAATTGTTCTTTACTAATTTGCAACATTTTGTATATTATATACAAATAATTCTAGTCATTAAGTTCATATCCTAAAGTTTGTTAATATTCTCCCAAATAGCTACTGAACCTTTGCATTTTTCTGCTGAAAGTATCACTTTTTCTCTCCTACTTAAAGGCATAGTAAGATTTTCTCTAGAACTTTTTGTTGAATGAGCAATATCTTACAGTATAAGAAATACTACCTACATCTGTATCCCACAATTGCTCCACGATGCTTGCATTACATCTTTTTGAGTGTTTTGTTAATGTCCTAGACTGCTACAAACACTGGTGTTATAAAAATGTGCAGAAGGAGGGTCTTTCAGTCTTCACCTGTTTCCCCACCACAAAACAGTGAAATAAATGGGTTCTGAACGGTTTGGCCTATAATGCAAACTCAAAGCTTCACAAGTCAATAAAGAGTCAATCCTCCTTTCTCTAGCTACACATAAGAGTCAAAGTTAGAAGTTTAATGATTCTTATTATTTGGCCATTGTGTGCAAACATTATGAAGTCAGTAATCTAAATTATCAAAGCTGAACAACTGGCTACCAAATTGTACACAGATTTCAAAGTTTGTTCACAATGGTTTACTTATATATCACTAAGGGCAAAAAGTCATTAAAAATGACAGCATAATCATGACAACAGTAAAAACTACCAAAAGCTTATACAAATGAATATTGTTGTTTGGTCAGTTCAATCACATCTGACTCTTTGTGACCCCATTTGGGGCCTTGGCCAAAAATACAGGAGTGGTTTGCCATTTCCTTCTCCAACTTATTTTACAGAGGAGGAAACTGAGGTAAATAGTCACACAGCTAATAAGTGTCCGAGGCCAGATTTGAAATCAGGATGATGAGTTTTCTGACTCCAAGCCAGGCACTCTATCCACTGAGCCACCTAGCTGCTCCTATAAATGAACATTTACACACACAATACATATATATATATATATATATATATATATATATATATATATATATATATATATATATATACACGCACACACAAATTAACTTCAGAACAATTAAGTTTTAAAAAACTACACTAATTTGGTTAAGAATATATTACATAAGTTAAGTCTACAATTCAGACTTAAGTGGATTACTACTTTTACCCCAAGGAAAATAAATTTAAGAAACTTAATTTTCATATAATAACAAAATATTCAACATATATATGACTGAATAAAAGAATTTAATAGAAAGAAACCTCAGAAGCCACAAAGTCTGATTCACAATCAAAACGAACCTTCACTATAATAAATATATGATGCTCATCCACTCTGCTAAAAGACCCCCCACCCCCAAGAAGGGGAAACCTACCACATCTGAAGGCAGTTGATTACACTTATAGGCAGTTCTCTTTGTTGGCAAGTTTTTCCTAGCATCAAATCTAAATTTGCCTCTTTACAACTTTTACCCATTACTCGTGGTTCTATCCTTTGAGACCAAACAAGAAATATTTAATAATTTATTCATAACTATTTGAAGAGAGCTATAATCTAAGTCTTTTCATCTCTATGCTAAACACATTCAGTTCCTTTAACATTTGTTAAATACCTCATGACATGGGCTCAATGCTCTTCACCATTCTGATTTGGTTTGATTTTAGGTGGAACTCCAAGGAGGCCAAGAGAAGTTAGGAGATAGTTATGGGGAGGGAAAGCATTCCAGGCATGGGGGGGGGGGGGCGGGTCGGGAAGAGAGAACAGCTAATGAAAAGCACTAAACTGGGAAATGGAGTGTCTGGCAGGAAAGAGTAGAGGCTAGTGTCATTGGAGTGCAGAGTATGTTTGGGGGGAGTAATGTATAAAAGGAATAGAAAGGTAGGAATGAGCTAGATTATGAAGGACTTGAAGACCAGAGGATTTTATCCTTGATCCTGGAAGGGATAGGGAGCCATTTTTTTGAATTGGGAGTGGTAGAGGGGTGATATAGTTAGACCTAAACTTTAGGAAGATCAGTTTGAAGGCTGAGTAGAGAATGGACTGAAGTGGAAAGAGGCTTGTGGAAGAAAGACTAACCAAAAGGCTACTACAATCGTAGTAGTAAAGTGATAAGGGCCTACAACGTGGTGGTTGGCAGTGTCAGAGGAGAGAAAGGGGCTATTACAAAATATGTTGTAGAGGTAGAACTGAGAGGCCTTGGCAACAGATTGAATGGGGTGGGAAGGGAGGGAGGAGAGACTAAGGGACTGGGAAGAAGGTGGTGGTCTCTTGACAGTAACAGGAAAGTAAGGAATGGGGAGGAGGGGCAGGACTTAGGGAGAAAGATAATGAGCTGGTGCTCTGTTGCCTTGTTAAAGGATACTAGTGGATACAGGTTGGCCTCTTGGTCCTTATAATGGGGGCAGTGTGATTCTGTATCAAAAATGATTGGTATGGGGGCAGCTAGATGGTGCAGTGGATAAAGCACCAGCCCTGGAGTCAGGAGTACCTGAGTTCAAATCCGGCCTCAGACACTTAACACTTACTAGCTGTGTGACCCTGGGCAAGTCACTTAACCCCAATTGCCTCACCAAAAAAAAAAAAGAAAAGAAAAGAAAAGAAAAAAAAAAAGATTGGTGAATGAGCCAGGAAGAGGATATGCTTTTACCATACAGAGAAGCTCAATTATTGAATAATCTTTTCTTGTTTTGTTTTTTTGTTTGTTTTTTTCCAGGGCAATGGGGGTTAAGTGACTTGCTCAAGGTCACTCAGCTAGTGAGTGGTCAAGTGTCTGAGGCTGCATTTGACCTCAGGTCTTCCTGAATCCAGGGCTGGTGCTTTATCCACTGGGCCACCTAGCTGCCCCCTTGAATAATCCTTTTAAAATAGACTAGTTAAGAAAGTGAGAAGAGAAAAATTTTCCCTAGTTTTTTGACCATGTTCCTTGGGACTGTTACCTCTCCCTTAGACTTCCAGTTGGGGGTAGGGTTGGGGATTTCTCTAACTCCCTCTCCCCAGAACTGGCTATGGTGACATAAGCTCCACAGCTGCAAGAAAATGTACATGCTGACTTAGGTGGACCTCAGACTGGAACTCAAGTCCCTGGATGCCTCTTCTGTTTTGTGTTTCTTTCTCTAAGGACAGGCCACTGAACAGCAAACCTCGGAGATAAAAGTTTCCAACTTCAGCAGTTACTTAATGAGTTCAAGAGATATGGAGTCTTTTAAGTTGTTAGTGGTTGTCCTGAATTCAGATGTTTCCATCCCTACCCTCCTCTGAGAAGGGCAATACGAAAAGGATGAACCATGCCCTGGTTGACCAGAAGACCTGTACCCTGACTTGTTCTATACTCAGACCATATAGACTAAGGTGAAAATGAAATCTGTTCAGCAGTCTCACAAGTCTCCCAGGAGCCCTTCCTCTTTCTCAAGACAGCACAACAGGAGTTAGAGGTTACTGTTTCATATTTTAAATATTTCTTTGATGAAACAGGAAAAGAAATAGCAGTCCTATCCCTGATATGTACTGCTTTGTACAGTAGGTACCATTCTAGATGGGCCCTTCTTAATCTTTTTTTTAGGATAGATGCTGTACATGAGCCACACCTAAGCCTTAGTTCTCAGAGTTCTACCCTGGGGTAAGGAAGTAATGGGTGAGAAAGCTCTTGTATCCTTCTCTTTGAGATTCCACAGGATGAATGTGACTGTGCTTGAGCCAAAAGCCACAGCCCCTTTTACAGGAAAGGACTCTGTTGGGCTGAGTGATATTTTTATATTACAGTTTACAAAGAGTTTTATATACGTAGTCTCAACGGGTACTTAAAAACCTGTGAGGTAGGTTATTATCTCCTTAAAGGTGAGAAAAATGAGGCACAGAGTTTAAGAAGCTTGCTGAGAATTACATAAGTGGGAATAAAATCTGGGTCTCTAATAATTCCAAGTGCAGCCCTCTTTTCATTATACCACACTGCCTCAATTTTCAAGTCAGTTCTCTCAATTTTGTGATAGAAATGCATGTTCTTTTCTTTTTTTTTTAAAATGTGAGTACTCCTTTAAACACTTGAGGTTGACAACTTCCCATCTGAACAACCTTTTTTTGTTATCACTGTTGCCTGAGCGGTAAAAGGACATTTTTCTAGAACTACCAGAAATATTTCTCTTAGGTCATTTTGGCTAAAAATAAATTAATTTTACACTTAGGCTGTGATATACTGAAAAAAATGTTGGATGAATGTTTAATATATAGTACAGACATGATCTGCTTGAAAAATGAAATCAACTGGATAAGGTAGGATCAAAGTTATCTTGAAAAGATTAAATTCTAAAGGAAATATGTCTTTTACCAAAATTTCACTAGCAAGGTAGACGGCTGCTAAAATTGAATTTCTGATTTGAGCAAAGTCAAATATTCAAATTACAAAAATCTTTAAAAGGGTTACAACTCTAAGGTAATCATGATGAGTATTGTTTTTTGTTTTGTTTTTTTTAGTTTCCAGACTGGTTCAAAATGTCAAAAGATATGCAGAGACATGCATAAAAAATAATGGAAAGTAAAATTGGATATATGATGACAGGGACTTGGATTTAACATAGGTGGTTTTTTCTAATTCATTCCATAGAAACATTGGAGACTGCCAATAAAGGTGGAAGTTTTACCATTTCAACATTATCTTTATTCCATGTTTATTAAGCCTATGAAGAACAAGGCTATTAATTTTTATTCTGCTGTTATTTTTAAAATAAAATTACTAAATGAAATTATATTAAGAAAAACTTCATGTGGTCAAACTTTATGTTTACCCCCAAGCCTTAGGGCAGTGGTAACAATTTTTGGTCCTTAGAATTAAGTGAAGGTTTAGTGGAATAAGAAATTCTGAGAGGATCTTGTGTTTTCATAAAGGCATTCACTGTTATTATTTATGGAAATGAGAGAGGAAGCTTTTGGGAAAGAAAAAAACTAATATAACTGTGAAATTAATTAATATTAATTTTCAATACCTTCAAAAAGAAGTGTAGATATTCTACAAAGAAAAAAACCCCCAATCATTAACTAAAGTAATCCTCATTAGGGAATATGTGAAAGCTAACTATAATAGGAAACTTTATTTTATGGGATTTAGTACCATCCCAAAATTTACCAGATAATATTAAATCCAATATTATAAGAAAAGGTCAATATCCATTAAGTTTATATAATGAATCAGACTATGATTAAAATTTTGAACCTTACTGTAGAGTTGCAAAAATATTATCGTTTAAGTCTCGGCTAAATATTCTAATATGGATACCACAAAATATTTGAATACTGACATCAGCTAGTCTGTTTTCATCACAGGAGTTATCAGGTACCATTAATTTAAATTCTCATCTTTCTTCTGATAGATTCAAATTAAGAACTTTCATCTCTGTGAACTGAATATGTGAGTAAAAATAGTGCTTTAGGCACTCTCAGGGTAATTTTTAAAAAATTTCCATTTGCTTTAATATGTTTACTAGGAAAATGACCTCTCAGACCTGTAGAGTAAGACCACAGTAGTCTTTATTTGGCATACTACTTGCATAAGTGTCAAATCTAAAACTCCAACCATTTAAAAGGATATGCTTTTACCATACAGAGAAGCTCAATTATTGAATAATCTTTTCTTGTTTTGTTTTATTTTGTTTTTTTCCAGGGCAATGGGGGTTAAGTGACTTGCTCAAGGTCACTCAGCTAGTGAATGGTCAAGTGTCTGAGGCTGTATTTGAACTCAGGTCTTCCTGAATCCAGGGCTGGTGCTTTATCCACTGGGCCACCTAGCTGCCCCCTTGAATAATCCTTTTAAAATAGACCCTATCATTTTTTATACTACTAATTGATTACAAAAAATAACTTCTAACGTTGAAGAAACCACATACCAATTCTGCATCAATGAAATTAGAAACACAAGGATGGAATGAGGTTATGGGATTTTCATCTTTCAAAACAAAATATGGTAGATTCTAACTTGGGATGGTTTGAAGATAAAAGAGACCTAATATCAATGGAAAGGTTGAGATATTCTCTTAAGACCCATGCCAGAATCTAAAAGACAGATTATAAAATTTTAAAACAGTATTCTTGAGAAGGTCTGTGTCTGTCTCTCTCCCCACCACCCCCATGAGAGTTCCATTCCTGATCTTTTTGAAAAAATGCTTGTGGTTCTCTTTGTGGTTTCTGAATATCATGGCAGTTGGAGGTTCTCTCAGGTGAAGGAGAAAATATTGCAAGCAGCCAGAAAGAAACAATTCAAGTATTGTGGAGCCACAGTCAGAATAATACAAGATTAAGCAGCTTCTACATTAAAGGATTGGAGGGTTTGGAATATGATATCCTGAAGGACAAAGGAACTGTGATCACAACTAAGAATCACCTACTCAGCAAAACTGTATATAATCCTTCAGGGTAAAAAAAATGGGAATTCAATGAAAGAGAGGACTTTCAGGCATTTTTTGATGAAAAGACCTGAGCTGAATATAAAATCTGACTTTCAAATTCATGATTCTAGAGAAGGATAAAAAGATAAACAGGAAAAAAATCATAAGGGATATTAAAAAGTTAGACGGTTTACATTCCTACACATGGGAAGATGATACTTGTAACTCATAAGAACTTTCTCATTATTAGGGCAGCTGGATGGAGTATATTTAGATAGAGGGCACAGAGGTGAGTTGAATATGAACGGATGATATCTTTTTAAAAAATAAAATTAAGGGGTGAGAGAGGAATGCACTGGGAGAAAGGGAAAGGGAGAGGTAGAATGGGCTAAATCATCTCACATAAAAGAAACAAGAAAAAGCTTATATGGTGGAGGGGAAGATGGGGGAGGTGCTGAAGAGTGAATGAACCTTACTCTCATCAGAACTGGTTCAAAGAGAGAATAACATACACACTCAATTGGGTATAGTAATCTATATTCCCTGCAGGAAAATAGGAGGGAAAGGGGATGGGGGAGGAATAGAAGGGAGGGAAGTTTGGGGGAGAGGGCAGTCAGAAGCAAAACACTTTTGAGGAGTATTGGGTGAAAGGAGATAGAGAACAGAGTAAATGTAATGAGGAGGGAACAGGATGGAGGGAAATACAGATAGCAATAGTAACTGTGAAAAAAACTTTGAAGCAACTTTGTCTAACAAAGGTTTCATTTTTCAAACACATAGAGAACTGAGTCAAATTTGTTAAGAGACATTCTCCAATTGAATAATGATTAAAAGATATGAAGAGTTTTCAGATGAATAATCAAAGCTATCCACAGCCATCTGAAAAAAAAATGCTCTAACTCACTATTGATTAGAAAGATGCAAGTCAAAATAATTCTGGGGTACTACTTCATGCCTATTGGATTGGATAATAGGATAGCAGAGGAAAATTACATGTTGTAGGGGATATGGGAGGAATGAGACATTAATGCACTGTTGGTGGAGTTGTAAACTGATTCAAACATTCTGTACAGCAACTTGAAACTATAGTTAAAGGGCTATAAAACCATGTATACTCTTTGGTCTAGTAATAAGACTACTAAAATAATTCAAAATTGAGGAGATACCCATCAACTGGGGAATGGCTGAACAAATTGTGGGATGAGATTATGATAGAACATTATTGTGCTATAAGAAATGATGAGCAAGATGCTCTTGGAAAAACCTGGAAAGACTTACATGAGCTGATGCAAAGTGAAATGTACTATATACAAAATAACAGCAATATTGTAAGATGATCAGCTGTGAATGACTTTGCTATTCTTAGCAATACAATGATCCAAGTCTGAAGGACTTAATGATGAAAAATACAATCCATCTCCAGAGAAAGAACTGATGGTATCTGAATACAGATATGCTTCAGCATAATTTCTTTTAGTTTCTTTTTCTTAAGTTTTTTTTGTCTGTTTTCTTTCACAACCTGACTAATACGGAAATGTTTTGCATGACTACACATGTATAACCTATATTGAATTGCTTGTGTTCTTAAGGGGAAGTGGGGAGGGAGGGAGGAAGAGAATTTGGAACACAAAGTTTTTTAAATGGATATTATAATTGTTTTTACATGTAATTAGGGAAAAAATAAAATTCTAAATGAATTAAGAAAATTTTTTTAAAAAATAAAATATACCAAAGAGGGGGGAAAAAAGGGGGTGGAAGGAAGGGGGCAGTTTCCTCATCTGTAAAAAGAACTGGAGAAGGAAGTGGCAGACCATTCTAGTATGTTTGGCATGAAAACACCAAATGGGGTCATGAAGAGTCAGATAGGACTGAACAACAACAAATGTTCTTTGGGGCAGCTAGGTGTCACAGTAGATTGAGTGCCAGCCCTGGATTCAGGAAGACCCATCTTCCTGAGTTCAAATCTGGCCTCAGATACTTACAAACTGTGTGACCTTGGATACAAGCTGCTTAACCTTGTTTACTTCAGTTTCTTCATTTGTAAAATGAGATGCAGAAGAAAATGGCAAACTACTTCAATATTTTTTCCAAGAAAACCCCAAATGGAGCCATGAAGAGTTGGACACAACTGAACAACAAAATTCTTTTTATACTAGTCATTTACCCTTAACCTTCCCCCACACCAGACCTTCCTGGTAACCAACCAACCAACCAACGCGCCCCCCCCCCCCCCCCCGCCCCATTCAAACAAACAAAGCTTCACTTTTTCCAGGCTTAGTACACATTACTGCCCTTCACTGTCTCTCCAGTCCAGCCAAACTGGCCTTACTGCATGTCCTCACCTGTGACATTAAAATGCATTTCTTATTCCTCTCTACCTCTTAGAATCCTTAGCTTCCTTCAAAGCTCATTTCAAATACTACCTTCTAACATGAAGCCTATTATGCTGCCTTTAAAAAGTTTCAAAAAACATTTCAGGTAGCCTATATTTTTCATCAGGTTCCTTTATCAGATCAAAGTGATACAACATTCCATGTAAACAAGGAGGAAAATATTTATTATTTTCTACTTATTAATTAGCTATAATTTATTAGCACAACTCCTTGTCATATGCGATTTCTTTTTTGTTTTTTGGGGGTTTTTTTGCGGGGCAATGAGGGCTAGGTAACTTGGCCAGAGTCACACAGCTAGTGTCAAGGGTCTGAGGCAGGATTTGAACTCAGGTCCTCCTGAATCCAGGGTTGGTGTTCTATCCACTGTGCCACCTAGTTGCCCCCATCATATGCTATCAATGACTATTACAGACTCCCCCCCCCCCGAAAAAAGTGTGTGTGTGCTGTTGTTTTTTTAAACATCTGAGATCAGGGGAAATTCTTGGGAGTTTTATATCTCAGAAAATCTTTGAGAAGAATATGAGTAGACAGGTTAGTTATTCTAAAAAAGCCCCCCAAATCCAATGGGTAGAACCTAATTAATTTGAGCTAGTCAGACAATAAGTATTTATTTAGTGCTTATTATGTGTCAGGCACTGTGCTAAGCACTGCATATACAATGCATGGTCCCTGACTTCAAGGGGCTCACATTCTAATTTCTACCATGCAAACAATTATGTCCACAGAAGATATATACAGCGTAAATGGGGAGTAATCTCGTAGGGTGACTGAGAGTGAGGGAGGCAAGAAAAGACCTCTTTCAGAAAGTGGGATTTGAGCTGAATCTTGAAGGAAACTAGGGAAGCTATGAAGTGGAGGGAAGGAAAAAGTAGAAGCAGAAGCAAGTAGAAGCAGTGGAATGGTATGGAGCTATGAGATACAATATCAGGATGGACTGGGGAGTGCTGGGAAGGAAGTATAAGAAGACTAGAAAAGTAGGAAGCAGTCAGATTGGGAAGGACTTTAAAAGTCAAGCAAAAGATTCTTTATTTGATCTTAGATGTAAGAGAGAATCAAAGTTTTGAGTGTATGAGAGTTGGGGGGAGGGATGGTATTTGGGTCAGTCCCAGACTTTAGAAAGACTTCTGTGGCAGCTGAGTGGAGGGTGTATTAGAGTGGGAAGAGATTTGATGCAGGGAGAACAGCCAGAAGGTTACTGACACCTCCAAGAGTGAGGTCATGAAAGCCTACACCAAGGTGGTAACTGAATGGAAAGAAGGGATGTATATGGGATGTGAAGAAAGAAACAAGAAGACTTAGGAACACATTGATCACCTGGTACAAGTACAAAATAAGAGTCAAGGAGGTCCCGCACCCAGGTGACTGGGAGGACTGTGGCTTCCTTTAAGTCCCAGCTAAAATCTCCCATTCTACAGAAAGCCTTTCTTACCACCCCATAATTCTAATGCCTTCACTCTGCTGATGATCTCCAATGTATCCTGCATATAACTTGTATGTACAATTGTTTACATGTTGTCTCCTCCACTAGACTGTGAGAGCTGGGACTGTCTTTTTTTTTTTGCCTTTCTTTGTACTGCTGAAATTTATCACAGTGCCTGACACATAGTAGGCACTTAATCGACTATCTGAAACATCTGGTAGCAATGCCCACCTATACTCCTTTTTTCTAGTAGAAAGCAAACATGATTAATGTCTATGTTGCACCTACCGACATGGACAAGAACCAATACTGGTGGCTGGATCATGGTTATAACCTCATCAAATAAATATTTTTTATTAAAACATTCTTTCACTGCTCAAACAAAAAGAGTAATCATTTTAAGGGTTTCAGTTTTAAAGTTGTCCAAAGGAGGGGCAGGGAAAAGCCACTGTTAAGAAGTAAGTCTTTATTATATACACCAAAATATTTATAGCAGCACTTTTTGTGATAGCAAAGCACTGGCAACAAAGCTGATACCCCTCAATTGGGGAATGGTTAAACAAACTATTGTACATGAACGCAATGGAATATCGTGGTACTGTAAGAAAGGATGTATGTGATCAATAGAGAGAAGCATGAAAAGATCTACGTGAACTTACGCAGAATGAAATACACAGAGTCAAAAATATACATAATAATTACAACAATGTAAATAGAAAAAAACACACTAAAAATAAATAATGAATGTAACAAAATTATACTGCTCAAGTAGGACTCTAACGAAGACATGAAAAGACATCTCCAAACTACTCCTTTGTGGAGGAGGTTAGTCCAGAGGTGTTGCATACACATTGCATGTGTTTCTGGACCTTTTAAGATGTATTAATCAGTTGTGCTGCCTCTTTTTACTCTTACAGACACTACTTGTCATATGGGGTGACTCTCTGGGAGGGGGGAAGGAAGATGCTGGGGATAACTATAATGATTTAAGAAACAGAAGACATTAATAAAAACATATTTTAAAAAATAAGAGATAACCAATGAATAACTCCAATGTCAACTGAATTCCAAGATGATTCTTAGCACATATAAAGACATTTCCTTACACTCTCCCCCTACCAAATTTACATGAGGACAAGGTCTGGATTGACACAAAATGGACAGGCATGGACTCTGTATGATCTGCATTGTTAGAGAGAATAGCCACGTGGTTGAGATCACTGATCCACTAGAATATTACTCCCAAATGTAGTTATTCTATTTGTTTTACTTTAAACAGACTACCTTAGGTAGTAGCTAGTTGTGCTGTAAGTCACTTAAGGAATTAAGTAATACATTCATAGCTTAAGGGGTTATGAAGAAGCAGCAATCATATTGAATATCCCCCCCCCTAAAAAATGGTCTCCTGCTTTTTTTTGGGGTGTGTGTGTGAAAAACAGCTCCCAAAATTCCTCTTTTTAGTACACACAAAGAACTTTTTTTGGGGGGGGGGGGTGAGGCAACTGGGGTTAAGTGACTTGCCCAGGGTCACACAGCTAGTAGGTGTCAAATGTCTAAGGCTGGATTTGAACTCAGGTCTTCCTGAATCCAAGGCGGGCGCTTTATCCACTGTGTCACCTAGCTGCCCCAAGAACTTTTAAATTGACCAAAATCCACTCTATTTTGTTACTATTACAGATTTATATAAGCTTCTAGAATGAAGATCATCTAATTTAAAGTATGATTCAACAGCTGAGATTGTAATAAAGCAAACCTTTCTCCTCCAGACCCAAAAAGTATATAGCTCTGTTGCATGGGCACGAATATACACAATTGTGTTCACATATTGTTGATAGTTTATGGTGTTAGAGCTAAACACTCTTAAGTTTTCACCCAATGCTATGAAATCCTCTTCTAGGTGCTTGTGGAGAACAAAATGACTGAATCAGAAGCCCAATACAGCCAACTGTAAAAATAGGACAATGCCACAAAGCATCTACCTTTTATCAGCAGACAGTCTTGAGAAAAATAATCAGTTGTCTAATGCTCCAAAAACCTTTCATGGAAATAGTCTTAATCTTAAGCATCAAGTGTTATTAGGAAATCAGGAATGAAAGAACACAAATTAAAGTTTCTATGCCAGTTGTAGCAATAAGAAGAGCACTTAAGCGTTTTCATCTATAGGTAAGTATTTTTTTTAAACACCTAAAGTGAGAGCACTTGGATAGGGGGAAAGGGGAGGGGGGAGGGATAACCAGAGAATAATCTAAAAGGCCACAGCAATATTGCTGAATTATCTGTCTATCACAGGTTAAAGGACATTAAAATTCAGGAAGTCTACATCAGCTTCCTCTAGATAACAAATCTTAAGTACTTTCCCATAGTCACTCAATTAGTGATTCTGTGCCTTGATAACACTGAAGAGAAAAACTTTCTAACTATCATTCAAATCATATCTAAAAAGGTGGTCATAAATATTTTAAAACCTAAGTGAACTAATAAGACTTAGACCCATTAAGGATAAGATCTTTTACAACAAATTAAATAAAACAATTTATTGAAGCCTGGCCTAAAGATAAGCTAGATTTACTAGGTGACCTTTTATTCATTTAAAGAACAAAATTAGCTCTAATTGCATTAGAATGGAATCCAGTAAATTTTCCCAAGTCTTCTAATGTGGCATCCATGCAAGAACTGCTGTAATTGTTTACAACTAAGATGGAAAAGCCTTGATTATAATCTTTCCACTTGTTTTTACTAACAGCACTAAAAGTACTAACAGCACTCCCCAAAACGTAAAGCTAGTTTTCCTGACATTTTTTTACTGAAAACATTGCATCTTTGGTGTCATTTATTTTGTCATAATAACATACATATAAACTGCAAAATGTCAGGAATAATTGTAAAATTTAAAGATTTCATCAAAATTTGAGTATAGTTATATAATGAGGGAATAAATACCTCAAATGGAAATATCAGTAGAATGGTCAAAATCTCTAAGAGAAATTACTTAAATAGCTAGAGAAAATTCTGTATTCTATGAAGTTAGAAATTGGGTCTGTTTTGATTTATACAAGAAATAATAAAGTATAAGGCAACACAAAGAACTTGCAAAATTACAATATAATGTGGATCAACTTAATGGCTATAGAGACTTTTAGTTGGCATATCTGTAATATTAGTGCATTCCATCAGCATGAAATAAGCAGTTTCCCATATGGGTCTCTTGAAAATACCTGAACTCTTCCACTTCTGATAGGGATAAAGACTTGAACCTATGGTTTCACCAATATAGGGAACTCCCTCAAAATTCTTCCTCATGAGCAAACTCTAACTAATGCAGGTTGGTACCTTTTATGCAACTTCTAGTCTTAGGGAATAGCCTAGAGCACTTTGAGGTTAAGGGACTTGCCCAGGGTTACACAGAATCAGAGGCAATACTCAAACTTAGATCTTCATGGTCCTTAGGCCAACTCCTGATCCACTTGTGTCACACTGTTTTACACTCTAGAACTTTTTATGAACTCAGGGGGGAAAAAAGAATTATGGAATCTTAGAATTGAAAAGGACTTGAGAAATCATCAATCTCTTCTCTCTCTACCTGAAACGGGAAACTCCTCCACAGGAACACAGCTTATGGTATATTTAGAACAGCATTGAATTGGAATCAAAGGACCTGAGTTGAGATTCTATATCTCCTGCTCACTAGTTGTGTGGCCATAGGCCACTTTGGATTTCCACATTTATTAACCAAGGAGACTGATTTAGAGATTCTTTAAGGTCCCTTCTATCTACAAATTCTATAAACTTAAAATATATATATATATATATACTTGAGTGGTCTGTGGATCACAGGATCATAGATTAATAGCTAGAAGGTCTAATCACCTCATCTTATAGATAAGGAAATGGAGGCTCAGAGAAGTAAAGTGACTTGCTTAAAGTTACAAATGGTGAAGTGGCAGAGCTAGAATTTGAACCCAGGTCCTCTGACTCCAAATCCAGTGCTCTTTCCCATTCTACCATGGTGTCTCCCTATTTTCAGATGTAGCCTTTGCTCAAAAACCTCCTATGGAGAATCTTACTACCATAGAAGGCATTCTGTTACTATGTTGCTTTTAGGCCAAAGAAGACTACCTATACAACTTGTCACTTATATGACAGACAAATCAGTGAGAAATCGGACCGTTTTTTCCATTTTAAATAAACAACCTTAATATAAGATAATAAGATATTAAGTAAGTAAGTAAGTAAGTAGACTGCATCACATCTGGCAAATTGCAGTTTTCAATGACCATTGACTCTGCTACATATTACCCATGTGACCCAGGCACCTTGCTGAGTCTCGGTTTTCTCATTTCTAAAATGAGGGGGATGTGTAAGGTTCCTTCTCTATGATCCTAAATATCCACTATTTAAACATAAAGCTTCTCCCAATTAAATAATATCGCTGCAAATCTCAGATAAACTTAAGATAAGATAAGATAATAATATAAGATAAGATAATATAAGATAATCCAAAGGGTCTTCAGGGTTGGACAGAGGAATAAAACATATTTAAAGTTCACTTCCTTGTGAGGTAGTTACAGCCAAGTAGAGACCATTTCTTCATCTGCAAAATAGGAATTATGATGGCACTTACCTCAAAGGATTGTTGTAAGGATCAATTTCCCTCCATAATGTGACATAGTCATCTAGCCTCAGCTTGAGAGCCTTCATACCTCACAAGGAATTCCAAAACATTTCTGGACAGCTTTTATTGTGAGAAAATTCTTCTTTATTGTGAATCTAAATTTGTCTACCTATAACTTCTACCTATTCTTCTTCCACATGACATGTTAGTTGAACCGAACCCAAATATTTGAGGAAAGTTATCATGTTCTTGCTAACTCTTCTCTTTTTCAGTCACAATATACCCTGCTCCTTCAACTGAATCTCATATAACATAGCTTTGAATTCTCCTAGGCTGATGTAAAAATCCTAGAACACCACACACACAAAAGCACAAATACTTTGCTCCTTTTGTCTCTTCATTGTCCTTCCATAAGATCACAAAAATTTACCATAATACAAACATCATTCTGTAAAATATTAATATGCCCAACAAAGAAGGATCATTTGCATTAAAATGTGACAATTATTTAGGTTCTTTCCTTATTTTTCTGTTTCTATATGCATAGTCCAAATACTTTAGCAGAGAAAGGAAGAAAATAAGCATTTATATAATGACTACCATGTGCCAGGAGTGGGCTAAATGCTTTACAAATATTATCTCACTTGATTCTCACAACAACCCTGGGAGGAAGATGTTGTTAGGATCCTCATTTTACAGTTGAGGAAATTGAGGCAGCAGAGGTTAAGTGACTTGCCCAGGATCACACAAGCCAGTAAGTGCCTGAGGTAACACTTGAACTCAAGGTTATTTCCAACTCCAGGCCCAGCTGCCTCTTTAGCAAGGGTTGAGATTACACAAAGACAACAGATATCTCTGGATACTTACATACACTAAAACTCCTCTTATGCTTTTGTTTTGTTTCAAATTAAAGATCATTGTTTTAGCTTACATTCTTCAAAATATGTATAAGTGAACTAGAGAGTATAACTGATTAAAAAGTCATCTACTAGGTTCGATCTCTCAAAACTAAACTCTGAAAGTTCATAAAGAAAATGGTATGATTCTTGTGAAAACCATAACATTTTTAAAGTGTTTATTAAAAGAAGACTGTTTTAGTGAAAGGATTGCCTTTAATAGAAGGAATCCAATGACACCCATGCCTGTATCTCACTAGAAATCATTTAAGGAAAAAAAAAAAGGTATAAATACCAGAAAGCACTGAAACCTATTTTGGAATTACCTGCAAATTACAAAAAAAAAAAATCCAAGTTGGAAAAAAGAGTAGAATATTGTATCTAAAAAAACCTAGAAGTGAAAAATGAAATTTAGAAATCACTGGTAAATAATAGCATTATTTTATACCTATTGTAAGTAACTACAGTCATTTTAAGCAATTTTAGTAGCTGTGTGACCCCTGGACAAGTCCCTTAAGGTCTCTCAACTTTAGCTTCCTCATCTATAAATTGAGGAATTTGAATCTGATGGTTTCTAAGGTTCCCCCTCAATAAATCTATAATCCTATGATCCTAGTATTAGATATTAATTATTACTTAGAAATGGTGGCCATTATTCATTAATTTCTCAAAAAATAACCTTGAAGTGATCTTAAATCAGAACTAATATATAAAAATATTTTTAATCAAAGAGAAGTCCCCATAACAGAAACATGTACTTGATTAGTTAATAAATTAAGCTACAAAGTCATTCTAAGGAAGGGACCTGATGTACTTTCCACTTAACCTCTGGTACTGCTTCTAGATGGAAGGTCCAAAGTTCTATTTGGCTAAACTCTGACAAAAATGAATGTAACAATAAACGCATGATCAAAACTAAACAGAATACACAATAGGCCCAAACTTCATTGTGAAGCAAAAATTTTACATTTCAGTTAATTGCTCAATGTGTTATTTTCTTCCAGCTAAGATAAACAAACAAAAAATATGTGTCAGAAAGACACTAATAAGTTTAAGTGATAGAAAAAAATGCCTTTTCTTTTTAAGTTGACAAAATAATTACCTGGCTATGAAATTAGGTTACTTAGTTGATTTTTAGACCGATTAAAAAATGGATCCACATTTCCAGCATCAGAGTTAGCAAGCTTTTTCTTTTTAAATGCAACAAATAGAACTAAACCAATGGTATCAAACTTAAATAAAAATGAGGGCCACTAATCTACATATATAAGAATCTTGTGGGTCACCTACTGACAGTTTTAAAATGTAATGTTTATCTATGTTTTATCGTATTTTTAAAATTTTGTTAAACATTTCCCAATTACATTTTAATCTAGTTCTAGCTGCCCTGAAGTATTTTGCAAGCAACAGGGTTAAATGTTTGACACTGATGGGCTAAAAGATGTCACTGGAAGGCCTGAAGCATTGGGAGTGTGGAAAAAAGGAAAAAGAAAAGAAGGGATGGGGAAAAAAAGGGGGGTAGAGGGTATAGTTCCAACAAAAACTGTCCCTGGTACTGTTGACTACCACTTTTGCCATAGTTTGTTTCATCCCAGGATGTGCTATTTCTATAATTGAAATGGCATGAAAGGTTAGATAGATGATTTTAATATCCAAGTTCTAGACATTCTCAGCATATTTTCACCTTCATTTTTACTTTGTGACTTAGGTTGGAACTATTATTTTGAGAACTACTATTAACATAATTATTTTCTTATTTTTCAGTTATCATTTTTCTAAGTGATTTAAAATCCACTTGCTCTGTGTCCCATTAATTTACCCAGTAAACTAAACTAACCAGTTCCTGAGTAAACTAAACTAGTACAGACACTATGGAAAAGGAAAAAGGATACCCTACTGTACCCAACAAAGGATCACCACAGCTTTTAAAACTGGAAGGGACCTTTGTGATCACATAATTTAAGTGAGGGATCCCGGAGGTAAAAAGCCTTGGTCATCATGTGAGTATTAACAGCTGTGATTTTTAATGACACTCTGACTCCAATGTTCCTTCCAATTATGTAACATATCTGCCAATATAGATCTAAAACTCAGACTGATCTCATTCCGAAAGTTTTGTAGATCCTATCCTCAGGCCAAGAAATTATTCCCTCCCCTAAGTCTCACTGCAGTTATCTATGCAGGGTTATTACCTCCTCTGCAAATTAACCTTTCTAAAATCCGTTCTAATAGCCAGTAACTTTGATTAAGGAACAAGATTGAATGGGAAGTGAGCTCTGGGTTAATCACTAATAAAGCAATTATATTTTACATATTATAAATTTGGCTTCTGCCTAACTTCTTATGTATAATTTGTTATGGAGAAGATACTAAAAAAATAGAAAAACCATGGGCTATGCCAATATTAAAATATATTAAAAAGTAAAACAAGAAAACTATAGAAAAACATATGATTACATTCCAATCTTTTGAAATATCTTTTAAAATATGATCCATACATGTATCAATAGTATCCTTGATGGAAAAATGAAAAGAGGACAGATAGGGTTTTCTAAACAATAGTCTAGAGGAGACATAAGCAAGGCTTATATCATCAGGAAGACATAAGCTCAAGAAAGGTGTCACCACTGTAGTGCAGGATATTTTATTTAAGATCCTAAAGGAAGCAGGAATCTCTAAATTTGGTGGGTGAGATATTCCTAATACTCCTGTTGGCAGTATACAGGGCTTTTACTACATAAAGCCCCAGAACATTAGATGGTCTCTTCAATGAGATCCACAATTGCTTAAAACAATCCATACAGGAAACATAGTAAACATTTAAATAATTGGGCAATTTAACCAAATAGATGCAAAATATCTGGAGTCCTATGACAAGTGGTTGGATGGATACTAACAACTACACAATAATAAATTGGCACAAATATCTGAGGCAGGCACTGCAGATGGACAATGAGTTGAATCTAGAATGGAGCAGAAAGGAAGTAAGTAGACTGCATCACATCTGGCAAATTGCAGTTTTCAATGACCATTGGCTCTGCTACATATTACCCATGTGACCTTGGGCACCTTGCTGAGTCTCAGTTTTCTCATTTCTAAAGTGAGGGGGATGTGTAAGTTTCCTTCTCTATGACCCTAAATATCCACTGTTTAAACATAAAGCTTCTCCCAAGTATATAATATCATCGCAAATCTCAGAATACAACCATCTCTTGAGAAGGTACCCATTAAATATGGGAAATTATTACATAGTAGTATGTGGTCACTTCAATAATGGATTAATGATATTAATGATGAATAGTCTCCCTCTAATAATGCACTGGATCCCACCTGTCCTGTGCAACATCTGTTCATAAAGCTCTAATGTGCTGAGCTTTCCTCTAGGCTTGAGGCCATAGCATGGGTACCAAGAGAGTGTTCAGACTAATCACTGGACAAATCTTGCTCTTGCTACTTAACCAGCCTGTGGATAGTAGAGGTTATGAATCACTGAATCAATCCATTAGAAAGCATTTATTAAACGCTTAGTATGTATTAGGGGCTGCTGACACAAAGAGAATAAAAAATATAGTCTATGCACTCAAGAGGTGCTCCTTTTAATGGGGAAGACCAATGATAGGAACAGTACTGCAATTTAAAGAGAACTGCCTGGGGTACTGAGAGGTTAGTTGATTTGTTCACACTTACTGTATGACTCTGGGCAAGTCACTTCACTTTTCTGGCTCAGTTTCCTCAAATATAAAATGGGGAAAATAACAGCACCTATCTCCCATAGTTGTTGGGAAGATCAAATGAGACAACACATAGTAGCTGCTACATAAATGCTTATTCTCTTCCCTTTCCCTTGCCTCCTACCCACTCCTGTGTTACAGGACAAGAATGAGTCAGAGATGAGATTTGAAACCAGATTTTCCTGAATGACTCTAAGGCTACCTCTCTACTCACTACATCATGCTGTTCTCTTCTTATACTGCTTTGCTGCAAGATATAAAAGTTAGTTTTCATCTATTTTATGCAAAGAAACAAAATACTTGATAAATAGGATAGCTTTTAAAAATTTAACAAGAGGGATCTGTTAGACGGATAACAAAAACATCTGATTTGTCATATCTAACTGGTATGCTTTTAAAAATATCAAAATGTCTTTAAAGCCTCTGTAAAACATCTTACACTTGTAGAAATCTTGCAACTGAGAGCACACAAACATTTAATACATGTGAATATTTAATTGTCAGTTTCCTGTTGATTTGCAAGAGATTTTGTAATTTGGTATATATCTTGGTGGTCTACTTAAAAAAATTAGCTGTACTTGATACCTACTTTTGGAAACTGAAATAAAACTTGATAGCATTCAGATTTTTAAAGAATACTTTATAGGCAAAGAGGAAACAAAAGTATTGCTTTTTGTAGATAATACAATGATTTACTTAGAACTCAGACTCAAACCATTAATTGAAACAATCACTTCAGCAACATCATAAGAAAAATAAATCCATTTAAATCATCAGCATTATTATATAGTATCAACAAGAGCAAGAATGAGAAATTTCATTCAAAATAACCATGGAAGGTATAAAAAGTCTGAGATTGTATCTCAGCAAGACATATTAAGGAACTTTATTTAGAAATTCATTTATAAAGTACTCTTTGCAGAAATAAAAACGGACCTAAATAATTGGAGAAATGTTAACTGCTCACGGGTAGGCCTAGCCAAAAGTATTACATAAGTTAATTTACTTATACAGCGTCATACCAAAATAACAAAGATTATTTTACAGCCAAGAAAAAAATAATGAAATTCATATGGAGACACAAAAGGATAGGAATTTCAAGATAATGATGAAAACAACTGGCGAGGGAGGGGAATCTAATACCATAGCTCTAACTATACTATGAACTAGTAATTATTGAAATGGCTTGGAAAAACTTAAAAAATAAGTTTATCAATAGATTGGATTAGGCATACAACACACAGAAGCAAGAGAACACAGTAGCATAATGCTCAATAAACCCAAATATATAAGTAACTGAAGTAGGGTCTGCAAGTAATTTGGCAGAAAGTGAGTATAGACAAACATCACACACCATATGCCAAGATAAACTCCAAATAGATACAAGATTGAAATATAAAAGGTAACAACAACATGAGCAACTTAGAAGAGAAAGATCTATGAAGAGTTAAAGGGTTTATGATATTGATATATGCAATAAAAAGAATCACAGAAAATAAAATGACCAATTTTTATTATATAAAATTGAAAAGGCTTTGCACAAACAAATCTAATGCTTCTAAAATCAGAAAGGAAATATGTAACTGGAGGAAAAAAATTTTTGCAGTAAGTTTCTCTGATAAAAGTCTCCTATCTAAGATATATAAGGAATTAATACAAATTTATAAAACTAAGAAGTATTCCCCAATAGATAAATGATCAAAGGAAAAAACAGAAGAAATTGCAGAAGAAATCCAAGCTAACAATAACCATATAAAAGTGCTTCAAATCACTAATAATTAGAGAAATTCAAATTAAAACAACTCTGAGGTTCCACTTAACATGCACCAGACAGGCAAAGATGACAAAAGAGGAAAATAAAACTATTAGAGAGGCTTCAGGAAAGTGGGCACACTTAATGCAATGTTGGTAGAGTTGTGAATTAGCCCAGACATTCTGGAAAGCAATTTGGAATTGAATCCAGAAAGCTGCTGAACTGTTCATATCTTCTGACTCAACCATAAAATATTTAACTGTTGATTAAATGAACAAGAAATAGTTTCTCCTTTGAGAAGAAAGACTAGTAAAGAGGTTATCATTCACAGAAATGGTGAGTAGTTTCTTTGGTGTGCTATTTCTAGAGGGGACCACTTCACTGCTCCTTTGTCCTCCAATGGGTTGACAGCTGTGGATAGTTCTTGTTTGTTTGTTTGTTTGTTTTGCAGGGCAATGGGGGTTAAGTGACTTGCCCAGGGTCACACGCCTAGTAAGTGTAAAGTGTCTGAGGCTGGATTTGAACTCAGGTACTCCTGAATCCAGGGCCGGTGCTTTATCCACTGTGCCACCTAGCCGCCCCCTGTGGATAGTTCTTAATTTATGAAGTGAGGAGAACATCATACACTTCAGAACCTTTCTGGAAAGAGGTTCGATATACAATAACATTTCTCTTATATTTTCTTATCATTTCAGTGGAAATTCCACCCATTGGCAGCTCTGTATTATCAAAACTAAAGAGAAAATAGGGACAATTTGTCCACATAGTTTCAGCAAGCACACCTGCTTTTCTTTAAACTATTGTGATTTTCCTCTTCATTTCCAATTATAAAAGATTATATCCTTTTCACAAAGAGATTTTGCCTCTACAACTGATAAATGGTCAAAAGATATCAATAGGGGGTGCAGCTTACTAGCTGTGTGACCCTGGGCGAGTCACTTAACCCTCACTGCCCCGTGCAAAAAAAAAAAAAAAAAAGATATCAATAGGTAATTTTCAAAGAAAAAAATCCAAGCTACCAATAACAATATGGAAAAAAAGGCTCCAAATCATTAATAATTAGTGAAATGTAAACTAATTCAGCTCTGAAAACTACCTCTCACAGAAACTCCCCCCAATCCTGAGGCTGGCAAAATTAACAAAGAAGGAAAATGCCAACTATTAGAGGGCTACAGAAAAACAGGTACTCTGTTGGTGGAACCATTAATTAGTTTGGTCATTCTGCAAAGCAATTTGGAGCTATGCACAAAAAGCTACTAAACGATATCTACTCTTTGATCTAGCAATACCACTAAAAGTTCTACACTCCAGAAAGATTAACAAAAGAGGAAAAGGGCTCATATATACAAAATATTTAGAGAAGCTTTTTTTTTTTTGGTGGTGACAAAGAACTACAAACTAATAGGGGTTCCATTCTTTTGGGAGAATGGCTGAACAAATTATGGTATATGGGGGCAGCTAGGTGGCACAGTGGATAGAGCACTGGCCCTGGATTCAGGAGGACCCGAGTTCAAATCCGGCCTCAGACCCTTGATACTTACTAGCTGTGTGACCCTGGGAAAGTCACTTAACCCCAATTGCCTCACCAAAGGGAAAAAAAAGAATAATAATAAGAAGAAACCAACAAATTATGGTATATGAATGTAATGGAATAGTACTGGGCTATAAAAATGATGAAAGGGATGGTTTCAGAGAAATCTGGGAAGACTTGTATGAACTGATAATAAGTGAAATGAACAGAACAAGAACTATTTATACAATAACAGTAACACTGTAAAGACAAAAAACTTTGGAAACCTTAAGAATTCTGACCAATCCAATGACCAACCACAATTCCAGTGGATGGAGGATGAAATGTGTTACCTAACACTTGACAGAGAGGTGATGAATTCAGGGTATAGAATAAGACACCAATTTTTTGTATATGGACAATGCAGAAACTGGTTTTGTTTACCTATGCATATTCATTAAAAAAAGATTTTTCTTCCTTTCCTTCCTTCCTTTTTCAATGAGGGAAAGAAAAGAAATTTTGGTTGAAAAAAATTGAAAAAAATGTTTTGAAACAAGAGTCTTTGCCCCGTGTGGTCACTTTTCCTCTACACTGTAATACTTTGGTGCATGTTACTGGGAAATGGCAGAGGAAATAGAAGACTGTAGAATGCATTTTGGATGAAATGAACCATTGAGAACCCGAGAAGTCCAATTTTCTGCTCCCTATCCTAAGTAAATTCCTGGATCCAATTCAGGGACACAACCAATTTTTATAGCTATAAATTAAATGGTTCTTGAATGCCTTAGAAATCTACTCTCTACCAATCTTTGGTTGTTTACAGTTTAACCTATTCTGAATTAAGATTCTGTAAAAGGGGAAAAAATTGGGACATATGTTTATATATACTAGACTCTAATTATGTGGAATTCTACTGAAACATATTTGATATGACACCAAAGTAATGAGACTGATTTCCCATTGTTGCTTATAGTAAAAACTAATATTTATGTAATGGTTAAGTTTATAAAACATGTTTTTGATATTAACCATATGAGGGTTTTGTTCTTTCGTAATTACATCATGTATGAGTCTTCAATACTTCAATACAAAACACAAAAAGAGATGAAATACAAATCTCCAGTTCTTTAACTTGAAATAAAGTCTGGCTGACCCAGTGGCTTAGTATAAATCATTCAGGATATTCAAAAGACTGGATTCACATTTCCAGTTTTGCTTTGTTTCCTAGTCATTGAGGGCTGTATTTATTATTTTTCATATGATATCTCTAGTCAAGCCTTTGTTGGACTTTTATTTTCTCTACTGCAAAAGTAAAAACATTTCCTACTTGAGGTAGAAAAGAATCTTTTTTTTCCCCCATAGTGAGATTATAAAATAAGTATTTGAAAAGACATATCATTATATCCACAAATTAATTAATCTTATGGTATTTCATTTCCTAGTTTAGCGGTTCTTAACCTTTTCTGTGTCATGAACCCCTCTGGCTATCTGAAGAAGCTTATATGCCCCTTTTCAGAATAAGGTTTTTAAACTTCATAAAATGCAAAAGATTACAAAGGAAACCAAAGGTTAGCAAAAATGAAGATGTAAAATTTTTCCCATCAGAGTTTATGGATTTCTTAAAAATCTATCAGAACAGATTAGAACCTCTGCTCTATTTTAAAAGTGTTTTATAGCAGTCTTGAAATAATAATAAGGAGCCTTAGAGATCAAAATAAACAAAAGTAGCTATATATGAAGAGGCAAATAAGATCATCTAGAATTTTTTAAATGAAAGATACTAAATAAAATATACAAAGAAAGATTTTATGATTGCAACTCCAAAGGTTTCATGCAACTTTAAATGAAATTTAGAAAAGAGTTAAGTTTAAGAAAATTAAGAAAGAATTATTTTTCCTTCGACTCAAAGCTCTTTGTACTTACATTTTGTCTTGGCCAGCACCTACTCGTAGTGTCAGTCGGGGAATAACTGGTGATGGGGCTGGAACAACTGGTTCCACTTTTATCTGTTCAAGAGAGGACATTAGAAAATTAAACATAGTTTTCAATAACATATTCTATTCCTCCCTATCCCACCTCTTAAGAACTAGATAAACAAGTTCAAGTCTCAACTATGACTAAATTAGGGGGAAGAGAAGGGAATAAATATGTGTATGACATCTAGTATGTGCAGGCATTGTGCGAAGTGATTTATAAATCACTTTGTGATTTTATTATTTTATATTATAAATTACAGTACAGTCAAGTACAATATAGTATTTGTTGTATAGTATACTATCCTAAGAGCTACAGAGAAATTCTGAGCAAAGAAATAATTCCAACTATATTTTTAAGTAAATGCATTCCAACAAGTAAAGAGTATACAGTCACTTTAAGAAATCTTATAAAATTCGATTACATAATGTAATTAATCAAGTGAAATTATTTCTGTCTTTGATTTTGTCAATTTAGGTTAGTTTCTTGAGTTTGGAAAAAATTGTCAAATACTAAATGGTATATTATACCACACAAAAGCATCTAGGTGGTACAGTGGGTAGAATACTGGGTCTGAAATCAGGATGACCAGAATTCAAATTTGGCCTCAGATACTTACTACCTATATGACCCTGAGCAAGTCATTTAACCTCTGCATACCTCAGTTTCCTCAATTGTAAAATGGAGATAAAAACAGCACTTACCTCCTCAGGTTATTGGGAATTTCAAATGAGATAATATTTATAAAGAACTTAGCATGGTGCCTGGCACATAGTAAGTGCTTAAAATACGCTTGTATCCTGCTTTCTTTCCTTTCATATCTAAATCCATTGAAGATGATTTATTCACCTCAGGTGATTTTTTATATACAGGACTTGCTCTTGTCCAAACCTGGGTGACAATTTGCTCTGGGGTGCTTGAGATAAATTTCAATAAAACTTGACATGACGGTTCTAGCTTGGATAGGCAATGCTAAACTGATTAACAACAATTGGGTTTTTATTAAAAGTTACTCAGCCGGGGCAGCTAGGTGGAGCAGTGGATCAAGCACTGGCCCTGGATTCAGGAGGACCTGAATTCAAATCCAGCTTCAGACACTTGAAACTTACTAGCTGTGTGACCTTGGGCAAGTCACTTAACCCTCATTGCCCCACAAAACAAAACAAAAAACAAAAAGTTACTCAGCCTCCCAACTTTCTTTCTTTCTTTTCTTTTCTTTTTTTTTTTTTTTTTGCATTTCAGTGACTAGTAGCTTCTGTCAGGCAATGCCCATAGTCCATCAGAGGGAAATGTGTACCTCTGCATATGTACTGTCTGGGATATAATGAGATAAATTTCCAATGTAATGTGGAATCTCTGCTGTATGGAGAATAGGGGTAGGGAAGACAGTGGGGTGTCCACTAAGAAATGAAACAGATTTACCACAGTTCTAGTATCATTGGAGAATTACTGATAAAGGGGAGAGAAGTCAGGAGGATTACGTTCTGCCCTGGCCAAACAGATCACATCTGCAGTACTGTATAAAGGACAATGAGAAGCTGGAGAACATCTAAAGGCATGATGACCAGAAGGATCTGAAACTGTACTATTCAAGGTGATGAAGGAATAGGACAGTTTAGCTTTGAGAGGATTCAGGGAGTCAGAGGGTGATGCTATCTGTCTTTAGATACTTGCGGAGCTCTCTGAAAAAACAGGAGAAGTACTACTCTTGTTCTGCTTGGCTCCAATCAGTAGTCCTACGAACACCGGGGAGAAATTGTTTAGGAGGTGAAGGCTTAATTGAAGAAAATACTCCTGAAGATTACTGTCATCCAAAAGTGGAATGGGCTGTCTCTGGAAGAAGTGGATCGCTTCTGACTAGAGATAATCAACCAAAAACTAAATGATTCTTTGTCAGGCTTGTTACATAAGAGATTACTGTTCAGGTATGGATTGGCCTAGATGGTCTCTGAAGGTCCTTTCTAATCTAGAGATTCTGGGAAGTCTGTGACATACGGGAAATGTGTAGTAGGCAGCAATGAAACGTTCTAGCATATATGGTGCATGCTGTCCGAACAATTCTTTTTTCTCAAAAGAGAGTGCTTGATACAAATTATACGTGGGCAGGGAACAATAATTAATTAATAATTAATTATATAATTCATAATAATTATATAATTATACATAATTAATAAAAAATAATTAATTAGCCTCTGGCAGTGCTGTGTGTAAGGACTTCTTATATAGTTCCACTTTGTGGCGTAGCCTGACACAATGGGGTACTCAAAGGACCCCAAAGTAAAGAACAGCTTGTCAGCCTGGTCAGTCAAAGAGTTCATTATTGTTCCATTTCCCTCTAATCCTCCAAATACTGAATACTAAAACTTAGGTAATTGTTGTTTATATACACTTGATCCCACCCTTCACAGAACTGCAAAATAATCTTCCTCAGACACAAATATAAACACATTATTCTCATGCTCAAAAAGCCTCTGTGGTTTCCTATTCTTCTAGGTTAAAATGCAGTCTGTAATCTGACAACTTTCAAAATCTGGCTCCAATTTACCCTTTCAGTGTAATTTCTGGAGTTAGGAAGATCTGACCTCAAATCTGGCCCTAGACACTTAGTAAGTGTATGATCCTGGGCAAGTCACTTAACTTTTGTTTATCTCAGTTTTCTAAATTGTAAAATAGGGATTAATACATTATTAAACAACCCTACCTTGCAGGGTTGTTTTGAGCATCAAATGAGATCATATTTATAAAGCATTCAGCAGAGTGCCTGGCACATAGTAGGGACTTAATAAACATTTATTCCCTGCTCCCCCTGCCGCCGCCGCCTCCTCCTCCTCCTCCTCCTTCTTCTTTTTTGGTGAAGCAATTGGGGCTGTGACTTGCCTAGGGTCACACAGCTAGTAAATGTCAAGTGTCTGAGTCCAGATTTGAACTCAGGTCCTTCTGAATCTAGGGCTGGTGCTCTATCCACTGCACCACCCAGCTACCCCCGCCTCCTTATTTTTCATTAGTTTCCTCAGAATTTCCCCCAAACTGCTAGGGATAATGTAAAGCAGTCTCAAAGAAATGAGGCTTAAATGAAAACCTCATACCATATGCCACAACAAGCTTCAAATGGACATATGTCCTAGATATAAAAAGGTCACATTATAAAAATATAGTTTTCCCAACTACGGAGAGGGAAAGAGTTCTTGACCAAACTGGATAAAAAGGATCCCAGGAGACAAAATGGGCAATTTGGGGGGGGGGGTGAGGCAATTGGGGTTAAGTGACTTGCCCAGGGTCACACAGCTAGTAAGTGTTAAGTGTCTGAGGCCAGATTTGAACTCAGGTACTCCTGACTCCAGGGCCGGTGCTCTATTACTACACCATCTAGGTTTCCCTAAAACGGGCAATTCTGAATACATAACAAACAAAGGCAACATAGAATAAGAGGAGGAAAAAGTGAATTGGGGAAAAATATTTGTAAGGAGTTTCACTGATAAAAGTCTGAAATAATATAAAAAAATAAGAGAAGGGAAGGAGATATTTTTCAGATTTGCTACTCTACTTCCTGCACAGATGCATTCTAATATCTAGAATATGCTCCCTCCACCTGTCTCTCTCTCCAAAGAATCACTAAAAATTTAATAGAAATAACAAATTGCTTCAGTAAAGTAGCAGAATATATTAACCCACAAAAATCAATAGCCTTTCTTTACATTATCAAAAAACCCCTAGCAGAATAATATGGAAAAATCAAATTTCATTCAAAATTACTGCTCAATTCATAAAACATCTGGGAGTCCATTTACCAAAACATACATAGTAATTTTAGGAACATAAATATAGAACAATATTTATAGCAATAAAGGAAGAATTAAATAAGTAGAGATGAAATAACTACTCTTAGTTGGGTTGATAACATAATAAAAATCACACTACCTAATTAATTTATAAACTCAGTGCCATACCAATCATACAGTTAAAGGATTACTTTATAAAACTTGATGAAATTCCTGCGAAGGCAAAAAATATCAAGACTCTTAAGGCAAATCATGAATAATGTAAGAAGGAAAAGTTGGCTAGTACTACTGGATCTCAAAATATACAACAAACTATAGACAGGGGAAGGTTTTGACCAAAAAGGGAATAAAAAGTATCAAAGGAGATAAAATTGGCCATTTTGATTTCATAAAATTAAAAAGGCTCAGCACAAAGATAATGCAGTTAGGAAAAAAAAGAGAAAAAAGTCAATTACGAAAAAATAGTTACAGTGAATTTCATTGATAAAAGTTTGAAATTGAAATTATATAGAGAACTAATTAATAATTAAGTGGCTAAAGAATATGAATAGGAAGTTCTGAAAATAAGAAAGCCAAGTTATCAATAGCCATATTAAAAAATGTTCCAAATCACTTATAAGAGAAATGCAAATTAAGACTGAGGCTGTCCCTTACACCTATCAGATTTTCTTTTTCTTTTCTTTCTTTCTTTTTTTTTAGTGAGGCAATTGGGGTTAAGTGACTTGCCCAGGGTCACACAGCTAGTAAGTATTAAGTGTCTGAGGCCGGATTTGAACTCAGGTACTCCTGACTCCAGGGCCGGTGCTCTATCAACTGCACCACCTAGCTGCTCCCACACCTATCAGATTTTCAAAGATGACAAATAAGGAAAATGGCAATTATTAGAAGAGCTGTGGAAGGGCTGGCACATTAATGGACTGCTGGTGCAGCTGTGAACTGATCTAGCCATTCTGGAAAGCAATTTGGAAATGTGTACCCAAAGTCACTATATTGTACCTCTTCTTTGACCTAGCAATAGCACTTGTAGGCATATACTCCAAAAGAGATAAAAGAAAGAAGGAAAAGAAAGAAGAACCCAGATGTATAAAAATGCATACACTGGGGGCAGCTAGGTGGCTCAGTAGATAAAGCACAGGCCCTGGATTCAGGAGGACCTGAGTTCAAATCAAACCTCCGACACTAGTCACTTACTAAATGTGTGACCCTGGGCAAGTCATTTAACGCTCATTGCCCCACAAAACAAAACAAAACAAAAACAAGCAAACAACAACAACAACAAATTTTAAAATGTATATAGTGGCACTTATTGTAGCAAAGAATTGAAAAAAAAAGGACAGCATCCATTAATTAGGAAATGGCTGAACAAATTATGTTATTGGGATATCACATTCCATTAATCAGAAATTATCAAAGAGATAGTTTCAGAATGGCCTTATATGGGAGATGGAGCCAAGATGGCAGAGAAAAGGCAGAGATTTGCCTGAGCTCTCCCCAAAGCCCTCCAAAAAACTATAAATTATGTCTCAAAACAAATTCGGGAATGGTAAAACGCAACAAAAGATAGGGGAAACAATATTCTAGCCCAAGACAATAAAGAAGGTTGGCAGGAGGGCGCAGCTAGGTGGCGCAGTGGAGTACTTGAGTTCAAATCCGGCCTCAGACATTTGACACTTACTAGCTGTGTGACCCTGGGCAAGTCACTTAACCCCCACTGCCCTGAAAAAAAAAAAAAAGAAGGTTGGCAGGAAAGGTCTGTTGCACCAGGATAAAAATGGAGTATAGTCCAGTACAGGTTGTGCCCTAGCAAACCAGCAGTAGGCCCTGGGATGGGAGTGGTGAATGAATCACCGGTGACAGCGACAGTTTCTGGACTTCTCAGCCCACAGATGGTAAGAGGGTCAGACAACTGGTCAGAAGATCACCATCGTCCTTTTTCCTGAACTGGGGGCAGGATTCTGTTGCATTGTCCATACTTGGATCTGGGTTGCAGTCCTAGGTCCAAATCCCAAGGTAAAGAGGAGCACTAGCACATCAGATCTTATGGCTACAGGGGAGCTGGGACTCTATTCACAATTGCTGGGTAGAAAAGAGTGCCTGTGGTCATTTGCAGACCAGAGCACAGGCTAGGAGAGGAGTATCCTCACTTCTCGCTATATCATACCACCTTGGAAGAACTGAAAATTCACAGATCCCCAGAATTATCTCTAAAACACACAAAAAACTTGAAGCTTGGGGCAGTGCTGTCTCTATTCTGGAAGCAGAGTCCCACTTTAGCATAGTTAAAAGTCAAGAAACAGGCTGGAAAACAAATGAGCAAACAGCAGAAAAAGACCCTGACTACAGAAAATTATTATGGTAAGAAGGAAAAACAAAACACAAACTCAGAAGACAACAAAGTCAAACGTGCTACATCCAAGTCTCAAAGAAAAATAAGAATTGGTCTCAGGCCATGGAAGAGCTCAAAAAGGATTTTAAAAATCAAATGAGAGAGAAGAAAAATTGAAAGAGAAATGATTGATCCACGAAAATCATGAAAAAAGAATCAACAGATTACTAAAGGAGGCAAAAAAGTGAAGAAAATAACATCTTTTTCATATTTCTGCATTATTCATATTGTGAAAGAAGAATCAGAACAAAAGGTGAAAACCTCAAAAAACAAAAAAGAAGTAGAAACAGTATGGTTCAATCTGCATTCAGAATTCACAGTTCTTTTTTTCTGGATGTGGAGAGCATTTTTCATCATGAGTTCTTTGGAAATGTCTTGGATCACTGCATTGCTGAGAAGAGCTAAGTCTATCACAGCTGATCTTCTCACAATGTCACTGTTACTGTGTACAATGTTCTCCTGATTCTGCTCACTTCATTCAGCATCAGTCCATTTAAGTCTTTCCAGGTTTTTCTGAAATCTGCCTGCTCATCATTTCTTATAACACAATAGTATTCCGTTATATTCACATACCATAACTTGTTCAGCCATTCCCCAACTAATGGGCATTCCCTCAATTCCCAATTCGAAAATAACATCTTAAAAACATAATAAGCCAAATGGTAAAAGAGGCACAAAAATCCACTGAAGAGAAGAACTCCTTAAAAAGCAGAATTGGCCAAATGGAAAAAGAGGTACAAAAATTCACTGAAGAAAAGAACTTCTTAAAAAGTAGAATTAGCCAAATGGAAAAGGAGGTACAAAAGCTCATTGAAGAAAATAATTCCTTAAAAATTAGCATTGGGCAAGTGGAAGCTAATAACTATGAAACATCAAGTAACAATAAAACAAAATCAAAAGAATGAAAAAAAGGAATAAAATGTGAAATATCTCATTCAAAAAACAACTGATCTAGAAAATAAATGCAGGAGATAATTTAAGAATTATTGGATTACCTGAAATCATAATAAATTAAAAAAAAAACACTAGACATCATATTCCAAGAAATTATCAAGGAAAAGTGCCCTGATATTCTAGAACCAGAGGGCAACATAGAATTGGAAAGAATCCACTGATCACCTCCTGAAGGAAATCCCAAACTGAAAACTCCTAGGAATATTATACCCAAATTTCAGAGCTCCCAGGTCAAAGAGAAAACACTGCAAGTAGACAAAAAGAAACCATTCAAATATTGTGGAGCCACAGTTATGATGACACAAGGTTTAGCAGTTTCTACATTAAAGAATTGGAGGGCTTATGATATTCCTGAGGGCAAAAGATCTAGGATTACAACCAAGAATCACCTTACCTAGCAAAACTGAGTTTCATCCTTCAGGGAGAAAAATGGATATTCAATGAAACAGAGGACTCTCAATCATTCCTAATAAAAAAATCAGAGCTGAAACGTAAATTTGACTTTCAAATACAAGACTCAAGAAAAGCATAAAAAAGTAATCAGGAAGACAAATCTTAAGGGATTCAATAAGGTTAAACTGTTTATAATGCTACATAAGAAAAATGGTATTTATAACTCCTAAAAAGCTCTCATTATTAGGGTAGTTAGAAGAAGTAGAAATAGACAGATGGGATGTTGGGTGTGAGTTTAATATGATGAAATAATTTAAAAAAATAAAATTAAGGGGTGAGAAATAGGAATGTATTGGGAGAAGGGGAAAGGGAGAGGTAGAATGGGATAAATTATTTGACATAAAAGAGGTGTAAAGGAGCTTTTATAGTGGAAAGGAAGATGGAAGAGGTGGTGAGGAGTGTGTGAACTTTACTCTCATTGGAATTGGCTCAAAGAGGAAATAACATACATACTCAGTTGGGTATAGAAATCTAGGAGGGAAAGGGAATAAGAGAAGTAGGGCTAACAGAAGGGAGGGTGAATGGGGGGTGGAGGTAGAAGCAAAATACTTTTTGAAATTTTTTTTTTTTTTTAGTGAGGCAATTGGGGTTAAGTGACTTGCCCAGGGTCACACAGCTAGTAAGTGTTAAGTGTCTGAGGCTGGATTTGAACTCGGGTACTCCTGACTCCAGGGCCAGTGCTTTATCCACTGTGCCACCTAGCTGCCCCTGAAGCAAAATACTTTTTTTTTTTTAGTGAGGCAATTGGGGTTAAGTGACTTGCCCAGGGTCACACAGCTAGTAAGTGTCAAGTGTCTGAGGCCGGATTTGAACTCAGGTACTCCTGAATCCAGGGCCAGTGCTCTATCTACTGCACCACCTAGCTGCCCCTGATGCAAAATACTTTTAAGAATGAATAGGAGGGGGCAGCTAGGTAGCACAGTGGATAAAGCACTGGCCCTGGATTCAGGAGTACCTGAGTTCAAATCCGGCCTCAGACACTTGACACTTACTAGCTGTGTGACCCTGGGCAAGTCACTTAACCCCCATTGTCCTGCAAAAAAAAAAAAAAAAAACCCCACACAAAAAAAGAATGAATTGGAGAAAAAAGAGAGAAAGAGTAGGATAAACATAAGGAATGCAGGATGGAGGGAATTACATAGTAATCATAAATGTGAAAAAAATTTACAGTAAGTTTCTCTAATAAAGATGCCATTTCTCAAATATATAGAGAACTGAGTCAAATTTATAGAAATAAGACCCATTCCTCAATTGACAAATGGTCAAATGATATTAACAGGCTGTTAGTGTGGTTCGTCCTTAATTCTTGAAGAGGACCATGACATTGGGGTGATGTCACAACCAGTACTGCACTGGATTTAAGTGAGGGAGGGCTCATTCTCTCCTCCAGAGCCATCTGGGTCCAGTAGCAGGACAACTGGAGATGACTCTGTATGGTTGAAGCATTTGGGATTAAGTGACTTGCCCAGGGTTACAAAAATAGTAAGTGTCTGAAGTGAGATTTGAACTCAGGTCCTCATAACTCCAGGGTCAGTGCTTTCTCCACTTTGCCACCTAGCTACCCATATTAACAGGCAGTTTTCAGATGAAGTAATCAAAGCTATCTACAGTCATATGAAAAATAATGCTCTAAATCACTATTTATTAGAGAAATGCAAATTAAAACAACTCTGAGCTAACCATCTCACACCTATCAGATTGGCCAATATGACAAAGAAAATCACAAATGTTAGAGGTGTTGTGGGAAAATTAAGACACTAATACTCTGTTAATGAAGTGATATACTGATCTGACCAGTCTGTAGAAAAATTTGGAATTATGCCCAAAGGACTATAAAACCACGTATACCCTTTAACCAAGCAATACCACTATTAGGGCTGTATCCCAGAGACTGGGGGGGGGGGGGGAAGAACTTATATGTACAAAAATATTTATAGCAGCTCTTTTATAGTAAAGAATTGGAAACTGAGAGGATATCCATCAGCTGGGGAATGGCTGGACTAGGTGTTGTATATAATTGTGATAGAATACTATTGAGCTATACGAAATGACAAGCAGGATGCTCTCAGAAAAACCTGGAAAGACTAACATGAACTGATGCAAAGTGCAATGAGCAGAACCAGGAGAACATAATAGCAATAGTGCATGATGATCAATTGTCAATATCTTAGCTAGAAAAATGCTATCTACCTTCAGAGAAAGAACTAATAGGAGTCTGAATGCAGTTCATTCATACTTTTTCCTTTCTTTTTATTTTTTTTTTGGTCTGTGTTTTCTTTCACAAGACTAACATAGAAATATATTTTGCATGACTGCACATGTATAACCTATATCAAATTGCTTGCCTTCTCACTGGGAGGGGAAAAGGAGAGAATCAGAACTCAAAAAAATTTTAAAAGCATGTTAAAAATTGTTTTATATGTAACTTGGGGGTATATATACACCTTACATAAAATCTGTATGAACTGACAGTGAAGTGAGCATAACCATACTATTTATACAAAAACTATGGAAAACAACTTTGAAAGCCTTTAAGGACTCTAATCAGAGCAACAACCAATACTGATTTCAGCAGAATAATGAAATAATATGCCACTTGCCTTTTGGTGAAGAGGACTCTAGATGCAGGAGATATAAATTCCCAGACACAATTTATTACAACATAAATGTTTGTCTATACTTTTGTAATAAGGGATGGCTTTTATCTGTGCATATTAGTGATAGTGGTTTTTTCAAAAGGGAAGAGAGAAAAGGGTGTCAAAGGAACATCTGAAAAACCTCAAAAATGACTGAGGTTTAGAGGGGTATTGATAGCAAGGCAATAATGGCGCTATTGTACTAACTTTAAAGAATATTTTTTCTTTTTAATAGTATTTTTTTTCCAATTACATGTTAAGATAGTTTTCAACATTCATTTTTGTAAGATTTTGAGTTTCAAATTTTTCTTCCTCCCTCCCCCAACCCTAAGACAGCAAGCAGTCTGATATAGGTTATGCAGTACAATCATGTTAAACATATTTCCATATTTAATTTTTCTCTTTTCTTTCTTTTTTGGTAAGGCAATTGGGGTTAAGTGACTTGCCCAGGGTCACACAGCTAGTAAGTGTTAAGTGTCTGAGGCTGGATTTGAATTCAGGTACTCGTGAATCCAGGGCCAGTGCTCTATCCACTACGCCATCTAGCTGCCCCTCCATATTTAATTTTAAAGAATATTAAAAGGAAAAGCTGCATATTATACATTTTTAGTTTCAAGTAAAATTCCTATTTTCTAGCCTTTTCTGTGTATGGAAATGTTTTTTATTATTTTCTAACTCATATTAAAGGTTTTAAAAACTGTACAAAAGGATAATTAAATTTGGAATTACAATAAAGCTGAACATCATCTTTCTGTACTATTAATCAGTATTTTTATTCAAATAACAAAATCTCATCTATGTACAAGGCACTGTGTTAGGTGCAGGGGATACAAAGAAACAGTCTTTGCCCTCAAATAGCTTACATTCTACTTTGGGGAACACAGCAATACATTGTACCTTTAATACAATGCAGGGAGTGAAGGGGAGTAGGAAAAGGTCAGGTAAAGAACTTTTAAGGTGAGTTAAAGTAAAATGAAGATGCTGAATTACAAAGATAAAGAGGGAATGCATAAGGAATTTTATAAGGCTTTTACAAATGTACACTGGTAGGAGATAGAAGGAATGGCTATTACTCCAGTTGTGTCATGGTGTCTTACGGCCTCCTGTTATACAGATTGCCTGAAATGTCTTAGTGCAATACTAAGCTTTAATACCAAATATATCTACATGACTCATTTACAGTGTTTGGTGATGTCATGTGAAGCATTATACCTTCTAGTTCACATTTTAAAGCTCAGAAATTAGTTTTAAAGAACCAGTGGCTAAAGGCACTGTGCTGATGGAGAGGAAAAAAAGACAGGCCACTTTACTAAGATCTTATGTCTGCAGCTGGTTACTGCACTGTGTATACACACATGCATAATAATGAGTCCTCTTCCCCTCATTAAGTATATTGTATATATGAATCAACCTTTTTGTGGCAAGTATAAGAAGCAATTATATACACACATGTGTAAAATATGTAAACCTTCCTACTTGCTAGACTACGTCCTATTTTGATTTGAATTGCTTTTTTTTTCAGAAAAATCTTGGCAATTGGTACCTGGCATGGAGGAGAGTCCCTTCCCCAAAATATTACTTCTATCAGTTCCTATTCAAACCAGAAGTATAAGATATCATTGTCAGTTAATGTATAATTATGTATTCTACTTTTCTAAAAGCCTCCCTTATTATAAACTTATATTTATTAGTGAAGATGGAAGTATTTCAACTTCCCTCCATAACACCCCCCTCATAAGTATTCAGCTCAATGCTCTCCCCCTTCCTTCCAAAAAAACCGTTCTGATTGATGTTATGTTCTTAGCTAGGAAAATAAAAAACCTGGCCTTCAAAAAGTAAAAGAATTTTTATAAAATTATTTCTATACTTTTCACAAATAAAGACATCAGACCATGACATCTTTGTGAAATACCCTATGATTTTCTATTTTTTCAACCTTTTGGCTTTGTTTTAATATTTCTTACTGTCTCATGGAGTCAATTTTCTTTCCAAGTTTTTCTTCTATAACTCTCATTTCTTTTTCAATTCGTTCTCCTAGCACTCTCATTTTATTTATAAAAAAATTTTAACTTAAAAAAAAAAACACCTTTATTTCTTCCAGGACAGCACTTGAAGAACTTGTGTCCAAGCTGCATTTTTCTTTGAGGGTTTGCTTATAGAAGTTTAGGAGTAATTTTTTTCTCCTGGGTTTGTGTCTTAGGCATCCCAGTCATCATAATAGCTCTTTATGGTAAGATTCTCTTTGTTTATTTATTCTTCCAGACTTATTTCTGACATCAGACTTTATATTAGGGACAATATCTGTGCCCTTTTATAGGAAATGTCTAGGCTGTGCTTGGTCTTGTCTTGTATCCTTTTTGGGTCCTGTTGCTGCTTTCTCTGGGTATTGAGTGTTGTACTATTCTAGGATCTCAGGGACATCTCAGGCTAGGGATCTGCATTGCTTCCAGGGCATTGAAAGTAGTCTGTCTGATCTTTGGTGAAGTGTGATCACTGCCCTCATGATCTATGCTCTGCAAACTCCTGACCAGTTTGGGGGTCTGAGCAGCATGTTTGTTGACTTTCCCCTAATTGCAGCTTTAGTAGACTGCTACTAAACAGTGTCACGATCAGCCAGTTGGAAAGTTCTGCAGGTTCAGAGTGACAGAACTGTAGCCTTCCCTTTGAGTTCTCAGCCATGGTTATCCCACTAAATGCTTTAGATGGGTGAGGGGCTGAATCTGAGCCTCTAGGTCTGCTCTTAGAATCACAACTACATAGCTGCTAATCTCTTTCATTCCTGATCCTGGCCTTGTACACTGCCTCAGGCCTAGGTCCACTGGTGACCATGATTTAGGAAAAAGATTACCTTGTTATCCTGCCCTCCCTACAATGATAATCAAACTAACATTACAATTGCTATTGTAAAGGATATGACAAACTACTACTCAGAATTTCTAGGATTTAACGGTGAAGGAAACTTGGATAAAAGCTCCCTTCCTTAGCAACCACCATCTTCTATCATATGTATCATGTCAGCCCTGCTCATGCTTTGTCCCTATCCTACTATGCCTTCCCCTTGTATTTAAATTTGTATATCCATAGTTTCCTTAGAAAAGAGTTTAAGTTCTTTGAGGGCAAGGGCTGTTTCACCTCCAATACTAAGCACAAACTCGATGTTTAATAAATGTTTGCTGAATGAGTAAATTCCTCGATCCCCCTAGTTTATTATATTCTTTCTCTTCTCAAATACTTTGGTATTAATTTGTCTTATCTCCTCTTTCCCTCAATAATTCCCTGGCCTGTATTATACTCCTCTGTTTATCCTCTCCAGTCTAATAAAAGCTCCTCAAGGGTGGGGGCCATTTTATTTTTGGCTTATATTCCCAGAACCTAGCACTGTGCCTTACACACAGTGGGTGCTTATTCAAAGAGAAATGAAGGGACTAGGTGACTAACTGGGTGTGTGAGGGCTAGGAGTACGGCTATGAGCATGTTAGCACCACTGTTAGAGATAGAGATGTCAGAAGAGCTGTAGGTTTATGGGAAAAGATGATCAGATCAGACAGCTTTATGCATGTCCAGGATGAGGCACCAGTGGAATATCTAAATGAAATGTCCAACAGGCAATTAAAAATTGCAGAGAGGTCAGAGTTTTAGTTTACAAATTTGAGAGTTGTTCAAATAAAGGTGAAGTAAATAAGATGTCTAAAGGAAGAACAGAGAGAGAAGAATGCCAAGGACAGTGTTGGAAGCCTACCTACATTAAACAGATGGAAAGAAAGAATCCAGCAGAGGGATAGGAATTAATTACCCTGAAGTTGCTAATAAGAGATAATTGTTAGAATGTGACATGCCCATTTATAAATAAATATTGACACAGGCAAGTTTATGCTATACTTATCCTAATACCAATTAAAATGTAATTTCTTAGAAATATAACCTCTCTCATATGTACCTTATTATTCCTGAGATAAATGAACAAAATCTAAAATGTTAAACCAAGCAACCAATCATAAATAACAGTCATGAATTGACTGTATCCTTTGCAGACACAAGAAGAAATATTTACAGAGAAATTGTGCTTGTAGGGGTTAAAATAAAAGAGCAGAACTCTGGAGTAATACTGAGAATTGGGGCCAGCAGAAGAGCATTTACAGTGGATTACTAAGCTTCCCAAATCACCAAAGAGGTAAAGTCCAGCAATATAAGACTCCTTTGTAGCTAACTAAAAATACATTGTCAGTGGATTTGTCCAGTTTTATGTATAAGCAATACTTCTTTCACCTGAACTAATACTAGTAGTCATATAAGCCCCTTATTGCCATGTGCTGCATTTTTTTTGCTAATCTTCAAGGATTTAGCTTCTTTTCCACATACCTCAGGGCACCAACTGATAAAGCTCTAACTCTCCATTTTTCCAGGACACCAGCAGTGCGGCCTTGCAAAAAATGAAAATCGCTCAGGAGATTTAAGGGGGAAATTTATTTTTAAAATCCTGACTTGCAGCAAAGAGGTGGATTTAAAAAAAGCTTATCTATCGGGAATCAGTTTAAATTTTAATTCTATCTGGGAACTCTTTCATGCATTCTAGCTTTAAAGTTTATCTTTTGACAGGGACTTTCTGCCAAGGTAATGGGCAGCTTTGTCAATATAATCTGTCCAAGATTTTTTTTTATTAATGTTAAACTCCTTTCCTTACAAATAATCATACACGCACATACACATATTTTATATATATCTATATATCTATATATATGTACACACACACACAGATAGGAGGGAGGGTGGCAAAAAATTCTTGATAGATCCAATTTCTTTGTATGCAAATATGTCCAAAATATCTAACTGAATTAATAGAAAAACCCCACATTTAATAATTTGCTATTTTGAATTATGTAATGTGAATAAGTAATTATTCTGTTACTGTTCATCAGATGTCATAATAACTCGACATTCTCTGATCACATAGAATATTTCAAAGAAAAAAGTCAATCATATCATTACACTGTAATAGCACAACTCTCAGTCAATACCAGTATAAGACTAGCTTCTATTATATCTGGCAAGTAATTCTTACACTGGAATACAAACTCCTAGAAAACAATATATTTTTTTTAATATTGAAAGCAAAATAAAGCCTTGAGATGACTCTTTATAAAATACTTGAGGAAACAAAACATATCAAACACACAGAGAAAAAAAAAACAAAAATAAATCTACTTTAGAAAGAAAAGTATGCCAATACACACAGCACAGAGATTGAAATGGTACTAGGAATACTTTCTTACTCTTTTTTTTTTGGTTATTCTGAATCTCTCCATTTCAATGGCTGATTACTGTTCAAAGGAAGGCTAGAGATAAGTAGTAACAGTTTAAACTTAGTCTAAGAATGGTTTTATGACCATGGGCAAATCAACTCAGTACTGAAAAACTTTCCCTGCCCTGGCTTTCAGAGACCTTACAGCAAATGGTAAAATCATAAGACACTCACATAATTAATGGTAAACCGAAGGGACTGCTTTTTATTGGGGTGTGGTGTGGGTTAGGAGATAGTTTATTCAATGATCAATATCAATTTACCTTTTTTTTTTAAGTGAGGCAATTGGGGTTAAGTGACTTGCCCAGGGTCACACAGCTAGTACATGTTAAGTGTCTGAGGCTGGATTTGAACTCAGGTACTCCTGACTCCAGGGCCGGTACTCTATCCACTGTACCACCTAGCTGCCCCCAATTTACCTTTGCTATTGGAAAAGGAATGACAATTGACTGCCCTATTGCTCCATTCACAAAATGTATGATTGAGACTCCATTTCCCCATTAGAATGTAAGCTCCTTGAAGCCAGGGACTATTTCACTTTTGTATTCCTAGTACCCTGAAACATCGTAGGCTCTTTAATAAATGCTTGTTTACTCGTTCATCCACTCATTCATCGATTCATTCATTCATATAAAGCTAAATTATCGACAACTGTGACCAAAAGGTGGGGATTTTTCCTGGGAATTTACACATTAAAAAAAATAATAATAAAGAGAAGAGAACATAAGGCCAGAAGGAAACACAAATAAGCAGGGCAGCTTTAAAAGTTACATGCTGAATTTATCATATTCTTAAAAGGAAAAGCAAGCTATACATATTAGAAATACACATTTCATGTACAATCTTTTTTCTATTATACTTTGTATATGAAAATGTTCACTTTATTTGGTGTTTGTTAAATTATGAAATTAAAAAATAAAAAATAAAACAGCATGCCAGTTGCTTTCACTGTTCCCTGCTCTTTTTTTCTGGTCCATCTCTATGTCTTTGCTCACTCCACCAAATCTGGACCAAATACTCCTTTCTTCACCCTCAACTCGATATGCTTATATCCTTTCTTCCTTCCAGGTCTAACCTGAACATCTATAGTTTTAAATTAGGTTAGGAATAAAAGAAGCATGTGTCTTTAGTAAAGGAAGAATCCTCACAAAAATGGGGAAATGGTCTTCAATACACTAAGTGTACACCTACATTTTAGTACTATTTAGTACTGAATTTAGTACTTTTAACACTATGGCATTGAAACATGGGGTGAAAGAGTCAAATTTCACATATGTGTAGGTCAGTTAGCTTTTGTTGTATTCTATGACCAGAGTCTAGGTCCCTAAGCTTAGCTAGCTGTAGTGTAAAAATGTGTTTTTGCCCAGTAATTAATTACTAAGAATACTCCAAAGAGATAAAATAAAAGAAAGAAGTGAAAATTGAAGGGACGCCAATCAATTGGGGAATGGATAAAGTTATGGTATATGATTGTGATGGAATACTACTTTGCTTAAAGAAATGATGAAGGGAAGGGGGCAGCTAGGTGGCGCAGTGGATAAAGCACTGGCCTTGGATTCAGGAGGACCTGAGTTCAAATCCAGCCTCAGACACTTGACACTAGCTGTGTGACCCTGGGCAAGTCACTTAACCCTCATTACCCTGCAAAAAAGGACAACAAAAAAACAAGCCCCCCCGCCCCCCACCGGCAAAAAAACAAAACAAAACCCAAAACAAACCAAGAAGTGCCTTCTTAGGGACAGCTAGGTGGAGCAGTAGATAAAGTAATGATCCCGGATTCAGGAGGACCTGAGCTCAAATCCAGCCTCAGACACTTGACACGTACTAGCTGTGTAACCCTGGGTAAGTCACTTAACCCTCACTGCCCCTCCAAAAAAAAGAAAAGAAAAGAAATGATGAAGGCGGTGGGGAAGCTAGGTGGCACAGTGGATAAAGCACCATCCCTGGATTCAGGAGGACCTGAGTTCAAATCTGGCTTAA
This sequence comes from Dromiciops gliroides, assembly GCF_019393635.1. Taxonomy (NCBI): domain Eukaryota; kingdom Metazoa; phylum Chordata; class Mammalia; order Microbiotheria; family Microbiotheriidae; genus Dromiciops; species Dromiciops gliroides. The sequence goes on from NC_057865.1 coordinate 171,853,013, forward strand.
GACACTTGATACTTACTAGCTGTGTGACCCTGGACAAGACACTTAACCTTCACTCCCCCACAAAACAAAACAAATCCCACAAAAAGAAGAAAGAGAAAGAAAGAAAGAAAGAAAGAAATGATGAAGGGCATGGTTTCAGAAAAACCTAGAGATTTATATGAAATGATGTAGAATTCAGTGAGCAGAATCAAAAGAACAATGTACAAAGTAACAACAATACTGCAACAAAAATGAAATATTAACGACTTAGCCACTGATCAATACAATAGTCCATGACTATTTTAGAGGCCTCATGATAAAAAATGTTATCCATCTCCAGAAGGAGAAGTGATGGACTCTGAGTGTAGACTGAAGTATATTTTTCTTTTTTTCCCCACAACATGGCTAACGTGGAAATGTTTTGTTTGACTTCGTATGTATAATGGATATTTTTTTTTTTTTTTTGCTTTCTCAGTGGGTAGGGAAAGGATGAAGGGAGGGAGAGGATTTGGGACTGAAAATAAAAAAAAAAAAAAGCCCAACCAAAAATGTTCTTAGTCATAAACATTTGTTGACAATATGTTGATGGAACAACATATATCTGTCATCATTATCTAAAAATAACTCAAACAATATATTAATGAAGGGATGATATCAATGTCTTTGCTGATGAGGAAAAGCTTAATTGTCAGTAATAAATTTGGTTAGAGCTGATAGAAATGAACTTGGGTAGATAAAATTTTATAAGCTAGTTTTTGAAAAATGTTTTTGAAAAAAGTTTTCCTAGTGACTCAAGTTAATGTTTGAGCCACTGAATATTTATGTGTTCCTATGAATAGATCAGGATGGTGGCGCTTTTTGCATTTGCATTTACTATGCACAGTAAATACAGTTTAGATAGGACCATTCTCTCGTTTATCAAAGAGTGCCTTGGTAGTAGATTTCTGGGTCTCTGGAAGGCATTTTTCCATGTTTGTGGCTCTAGAACAGTGATCTCCAAACACTTTTGATCACGTACCACTATTAATAAAAATAAGCATGTACACCTAACATATGTATGTTTATTTAGTCATAAGTTGTATACATATACTACTTTCTTAACAATTGTGTACATTATAAAATATGCACCCCTAATATATGTATATTTACTTATTAATAAATTATGTCTGCATGTTCTTTGTTAATAATTATATACATTATAAACTTTGTACAAAAATAGAAATTAAGGGACAAAACATAGATAAAATAACGTTTGTTCCTAGAGTCATTTGGGAGCCATTGGAGTTGAGTAGAATAGTAACATATTCAGATTTGCATTTTGGGAATATCGACTTGGCAGCTGTGTGGAAAGCAGGTTGGAATGGAAACATAGGATTGAGACAGGGAGAATAATCAAGAGCCTACTTCAATAGTCCAGGAAAGTGCTGATAAGAGTGGTAGTCCTATAAGTGGAGAGAAATGCAATAGTAGGAGATACATTGAAGGACCAACCCCTGCAGGGATAAGGTCATCTGAGGAGCAGGGATTTTGCCTGAGCAACTATTTCAGGTACCTAGTCAGTTACATTATATATTCTAGGTTACACAAACTTTGAGGAGCCTATAGCCAAATGTCCAAAGGTTATAAGGGGTAAAATGTAACTGTCATCTGTGTAGGTTATGATGCAGTAGTGTTGGAGATAAGATCACAGGAGCTATTATGGGGAAAGGGAGGGCTATGGCTCATCTTTCCACATCCTCCAAATGGTTGCTCATAAACCCCTTGGGGTCATTCCATGGTTCTTACTTTAAAGAACAGTGCTCTAGGCCTTACTTCAGGTGAGAAGAAATAGAACTCTTTCCCCATTTCCAGTATACCTCAGCTTTCCCTTAAATGACATTTACCTCACGACTTCAAGCAAGTAATTTTGTTGGTGCACATATTCCCTCTGCTAATGTAGGTATCAGTCGCATTACAACTTAGGATCACAGGTTCCTAGAATAATCAGTTTACAACTGAAAAGAACCTGAGAGGTTATTAAATCTAACATGGCCCTCCTCTATTTTGTATATGAGGTAAGTGAGGCCCAATGGAGTTAAGTGACTTGTCAGGGTCACCTAACTAATCATGGTGGAGGCAGGATTTGAATTAATTTCTTCTTAACTCCAAGTCTAGCACTCTATCCATTGTGCCATGTAGCCCTGAGATAGTCTCCTACTGCATGCACCCAATCTAGTGATGAGCACCTCCCATCTTAGACAATGTATACACTCCATCACTATGTCTCCACTCAAAGACTTTTTGGGACTTTGGCACTTTTTAGAAGCGCCAAAGCTTTACTTCCTTACAACCCAGACTAACCTCCATACTATGGAGAACCATCTAAGTAAACCTGGAGGTAAATGGCACTGACAGGGGGATAAATAAAGTTGGAAAAGAAAGAATAGCAAACATAGCATTGCTTCAAATTCATGTCCTACATAAAATTTCTTAGAAAGTGCTAATGAATTTCCCATGTATCCCACTTGTATTTTGTCCTTTCATGTAAGGGCTGGGATATAATAGATGGCAAGGCAACAAGTAAGATTAATAGGCAAATATAAAAACAGAGCTGATTCATGTTACCATCAGAAAGAGACTTATTGAGGAAAACCATGTTTCTATACAATCAGAAGTTGTTAGTATGAGATCAAAATTGATAACAAATAGTAAGTTATAAGTCAGGGGTACTGTTTCTGCAAATTTTATCAATTTTCCTAATTCTTGGGGGTGGGTGAGTGGAGAGAAAAAGTAGGAAGGGGAATAAAACATTAAAAAGTATTCATCAAAATTCATGAATATTTAGTGGTTATTCTGGAATCTGTCCTAAAATGACACTTGTCTCACACTTATTTATGCCTTCCGGACCTGGTATGCATTTAAAATTATTGTGCGATACTTTGCTTAAATTATGAAGACCTATGGAATAAGCATGATGAGGATGATAAAAATAATCATTCAAATTGATATAGTACTTTACGGTTTACAAAGCATTTTTCTTACTATATGTTGAGGAAAAGCATGGAGAGGTAAGACAACTGAATCCCATTTAGGGACTAACATCAAAATTATATTCAAAATGACTTATTCATACTCCTTAACAGAAAACAAAAATGGCAGCAAAAGTATGAGTACCTGCTAGATACCCCAAGAGTTTAGTGGCTAGAGAAGAAGCCATGTGATTAGCAAGAGATCATTAAATTTCATCCAAGATGAAATGTTAATTGGGTAATTAACTTAAAATGAAACCAATTGTGTTAGTCACCAAGTCAAAAGACTTTTTTCTATCAGAGTTCTTCACCTTCAACAAGTTTGATGCAAATGTTTATTACTATGAAAAATATATGTCCAGATATTTTATTTGTTTTGGGGGGGGGGGGTTGGGGAGTGAGGCAATTGGGGTTAAGTGACTTGCCTAGGATCACACGGCTAGTAACTGTTAAGTGTCTGAGGCCGGATTTGAACTCAGGCACTCCTGACTCCAGGGCCGGTGCTCTATCCACTGCGCCAGCTAGCTTCCCCATATATGTCCAGATGTTAACACCAGAATCTAAGATTCTATATGATTCTATACTGATAGGATAATGCAGATAGGCAGGAGGAGAGATACAAAATCTATGGAAGTATGTAAGCTTTAAGTTGAGGGAGTACTAACAGCTAGAGATCTCAGGAAAAGCTTCAAGGAAGAGGTTGTACCTGAACTGAGTGGCAATAACAGAATATATTCCAGGTATGGGCCTTCATAAATGAATAGAGGTAGATGGTAGACTACTAAATTTTGGAAACAATTAACAGCCCAATTTGGCTAAAATATAGACTTTGGGAAGGGAATTAGTACGGAATAGGACTCGCAAAGTAGCCAGAAGCCAGCTTGTAGAAGGGCCCTAAATGTCAGACTAAGGCCTTTTTTATTTTAACCTAGAAATGAGTGATTAACATAGATAGAACTGACTATTACGACAATAATGTTTTTGTATTTGGGTTATAAATTTTCATATATTTTTCAATGTATAGAAGGCCCAGTCACAAGTTAAGGAAATCACAGAATAATATGTGTAGAGGTGAAAGGGACCTCAGAGGCTAATTCATCCCCTTCATTCTGCAGAAGAGGAAACTGAGGCATAGGAAGGTTAAGTCATTTATCTAAGGATACTCAGTAATAACAGGTTATAGTCTTCAAATGTTAAGTAAGTCAACCTAAAAAATAAACTGTGAACTTATTTTTTCCCTATTTTAAAACTAACTCTTCTAGTAAGAATGGCTAGTTTACACTCAAAATAAATGTGTATATACACACTCACACATTTCTTTTTCTTATATATTTACTTTTCACGTAAATTTACACATAAATACCTCTGTGTGTATGTGCATATCAATATGCATATATACACAGGTATGTGTGTCTAACTGCTATGACTGTTTATCTGCAGTTTTCAATAGGCTTTTGTTCAGATAATGTATAAGGTCATAAAAATGGCTTACCTTTTCGTGTTTGTGTTTTTCCTTTTCCTTTTCTTTTTTCTCCTTTTCCTTTTTCTCTTTTTCCTTCTCTTTCTTCTCCTTTTCCTTTTCCTTCTCTTTCTCCTTCTTTTTCTTCTTCTCCTTTTTGTCCTTCTTCTTATCTTTCTCTTTAGGCTTTTCTTTTTCCTCAAACAACTTTTCAGGAAGAATTGGGGACAAGGAAGGCAGCATCGATTGTAACCTCATTGCTGCTGGAGGAGTGAACATGGGCAAAGCCATCTCTTTAGGAGGTAATACAAGTGGCGTTGATGGAGCTTTTATCTTATCTTCCTTTCCTTTATCTTTTACTTTCTCTTTCTCCTTCTTCTCTTTCTCTTTTTTGCTTCTCTCTTTTTCTTTCTTTTTATCTTTGTGCTTCTCTTTCTCCCTCTTCATAATGCCATCCTTCAACCTCGCTTTTGTATCAACATCATCAAAGTCTTTTATTTTGAATTTGTAGGGATCTGAATCTTCATCTTTAATAAGTTCCTTCCAAGGAAACTTTGTTTCCCGGTTGACTTCCTTCTCTTTCTCCTTGAGTCTTTCTTTCTCTTTGCTTTTCTCCCTGCCCTTTTCTTTCTCCTTCTCTTTCTCCTTGTCTCTCTCTTTCTGTTTCTCTTTCTTTCTCATTTTTGTCCTAAGCTCCTTTTTCAATTTCTTTTTCACTTCCACTGAGGAAGCCAATTTGGTTTTCTCTTCATATACTTTGAGAAGAGGTTCTGGGGTAGGAGGAGAAGCAGAAGGAGAAGAGAAATATGAAAAATTGCTGGGGATATTGGAAGGAGTTCCCATGTTTGCTTTTCGAATAACCTCATCAATGGAATCATCCATTGTCCATGAAATATCTGAGCTTGAAGTTCCCCCTGAAGGAGGAATAGGGGTGGAGCCGGCCTTATTGAAATTGTTGGAAGATACTGAAGCTTTGGGAGTAGTAGTCTCTGAAACAGAAATTCTCTTAGGGCTGGTAAAAATTTCTCCTTCTGATTCTGAGCCTGAAGAAAATTCAAAGGGATCTGGTTCACGTTCAGCACAAGCTCGTGCAATCACAGCATCAATTGAGTCATCAATAGTTTTGTCGGTTACAACAACCTTTTTTGTTTGATTCTCACTGTTCAGTTTCCCAGAATCAGGTGGTGTTTGAGTTTGCTTTACTTGGATATTCTCTTTACCAATTTTGTCACTTAATGCAGCCAAAGGAGTTCTGTTTGGTGTTTCAGCTTTGACTGGTGCTTGAGAAGTATGGATTAGAGCTTTGGGACTCTTAGGACTCTTGGGGCTCTTAGCACGTCCAGGTGATTTTTTCTCTTTGGATACAGTTTTTGGTGAACGGATAGGACTTCCAACCATTGCTGGTGATTGAGAGGTTTTAGGTGATTTTGTCTTTTGTCCAGGAGAGCTAGTTTTGGCCTTGGTTTTGGGTGTTAATGTTTTTGCTTCTAATGTTTTTGGAGCTGGCATCTGTGATTTTGCAACTGGAGCCAACATTGGTGGTTCTGGTGAGGGAGGGACTAAGTCTGTACTGTCCTGTACATGAACTGGAGAAAGCATTGGTGGAACCTTTTGAGTATTTATTGAACTAAGTGGTTCTCGTGGTTCCAATACCACATCAAGGGTGTCCCCTTTAGTACTTGCTAGCCGTGGTCGTTTCATGGCGGGCATTTCTTCAGCTTCAGGGCTATCTAATGGTCTTTTGCTCAAGAAATTCTCGTCATTAATGGCTTCATCCTCCTCCATCTCTCCTTCTTCTTCCAAAGGAACCTGCATGGCCTCTGCTGATGTGCCTCCATCAGTAGGCACCTGTTCCTCTTCTTCCTCTGTTATAAATCAGGAAAAAGAGAAAGAAGAAATTGCTGTTAGGGTTTTCCTAATGCGTGACAAGAGTGCTTCAAAGTTGGATGACTAATGAACATTGCTTATATAACAGGCAAGGCAGCAAAGCAGAAGTCAAAAATCTCTTCAAACTGTAAAACCCAAATATTAACATTGAGAGAGACAAAAATAACGAATATGTAAGAAATGGTACGATATAAAATAATCAAATTCTATCACCAACTAATAGCATTATTACTGGATGTCTTGGAGGCTATTAGGAAGCTAGCTGCAAAACTCTTTATAGATATAAATGTATCAAAATAAAGGCCTCACTTGCTTTAGGATAACTATAAAATGAACACTTATAAGGTAGTATTAAAAAGCTTGAATTCTGGGGGCAGCTAGGTGGCTCAGTGAATAAAGCACCAGCCCTGGATTCAGGAGGACCTGAGTTCAAATCTGGTCTCAGACACTTGACACTTACTAGCTGTGTGACCTTGGGCAAGTCATGTAACCCTCACTGCCCCTGCAACCAAAAAAAAGAAAGAAAGAAAGAAAAAAAAAAAAGCTTGAATTGATACCACAAGTTAAAGTAGTAGAAGTGATCCTGACAATAGTTTATTAAAATGTATAATAATCATTAGGTGATACTTACTGCAGGAAAAGGAAATAACATTATATATTCTGTTTCTACCTTTCCCATAAATGCAGCCTTCAGAACTTTTAATCTAGCACTTTTCAAGATCACAGGAATTTATTATAAAGTAATTAGTACAAGGTAAGATCATAATTTTATCACATTCAGATGAGATCCTCCAGAAACCTGGTGCACGGACAGGCTTCAGGAGGTTGATATAAAACAAAAATCCAAGTTTTATGTTTACTAACCTCTAAATGAAATTTAACATTTCCTTCAATTATGAATGTAAGCAACAAATATTATTTTGAGAAGGGTCCTTAGGTTTTAAGAAACTGCCAAAGGAGTCTATGACACACACAAAATTAAGAACCCCTATTCAAAGGAATCAGTGAATCAATCCTAAGACTGATGTAGTATTCATTAATTGAATTATTGAAAGATATAAATTCAATTGTTTTTTAAAAAGAGATCGAGCTTAGGATGAAGTAACATAAATGAATAATTGGAGGGGAGGGGACAGAATTGAAAGTATACACAAAATGAATGTAAACTTGTAATACAAAAAAACCCATAACTTCATAAGTATAATCTTTAAAAAGCCTTTTCTTGCACATAATATTTTATCCCTGGTGCTGAGAACTTCAGTAGCAACTCTATTGTAGAAGTATAACTGTGACAATCATGCTCCTATAAAATTAAGTTTGATAGAGAGGCATCCTGGCAAAATGAATACAATGTTGGATGTGGGAGCCAGGAAATGTGAGTTAATCTGCTAGCTCAACTGCTTAATAACACCTTGATTACAGGCAAATAAGAGCCTCAGTTTCCTCATATGTAAATGACAATAAAACTGATACTTCCAAGCTCACAGGGTAGATTGTTGTAAGGAAAGTACTTGACTAAATTTAAAGAATCATATAAATGTGAGTTATGCATTAAAGTGAACAGCACCTTGCTTTTCTACCCTAGAGGTTGATCTGGTCCTGGATAAGTTCTCTGGGTGAGAATCCTAAAGAGGTAAGCCTTATCTAGAAATACTAGGGAGAAACAGAGAAGATTTTTGCTGTGGTGAACTGGAAGAAGTGCCACGTATGAAATCTGAGGAACTACTTTTAAATCCCACCTCTAATACTTGCCACATCTATGTGACCTTTAAGCAACTCATTTCCCCTCTTTGAGCCTCAGTTTACTCATCTGTAAAATGAAGGAATTTGATTAGATGGCTTCAGAGGTCTCTTTTAGATGGGAATCTATAATTTTTTGAGTCTTCTGAATGAGCTGAGCTAGAGATTCTGATTGAGATTAAGCTAGTTCCAAGACAGAATCTAAGTCTGGGTAATTTCTAGGAAAGGCATGGGTTGGATTCAGAACAAACCAGACCTTTAAATGCTGCCTCTGGAAATGTCCAAAGCTGTATTTTAGTAATGCAATTCTAAGAAGTATATTATTTAGTTTTATTAGCTTAATTTCTTTACTTATCAGTTTTATTCATAATTATAATTTCAGTTTTAAGAAAAAAACAGGAGATCTGGATTGTGCACTGTGAAATTTAGGTATTTTGATGGTTTTTTAAAACCCCTTTTAACCTGGGTAGAAAGGATCTACTTTGTCCTTGAAGGAGATGAAAACAAACAAAAAATCGACAATATCCCTGCTTTATCATTATATGAATCTCACAATGCTGTTAGATGGATAATTGAGTAACAATTATTGAGAATCATTCTCTTTTCCTAAATATCTTTCTAATTTGTTATATTTCTTTAAAAATTTTATTGCTCTAACCTTTCTCCTAACCTCCAGATTCACATCTTCAACTGCCTACCCAATATCTCAAACTGGATGTCCCAAAGACATCATAAACTCAACATGTCCAAAACTAAACTTGTTATCTCCATCATGACCCTCTCCTCCAAGGTCCTCCTCTCTTCCAACTTCCTTATCATTTTCAAGGGCACAACAACCCTTCCAGTCACTCAGGCTCACAAGATAGGTCCCATCCTTAACTCCTTACTCTCTTTCTTCTTATCCAATCTGTTGCAAAGGATTGACAATTTTACCTTCATAACATCACTCTTATATGCTCCCTTCTCTCCTCTGATACTGCCACAATCCTGGTATAGCCCCATATCAGCTCAGGTTCACTTACCTTCATCCCAGGTATCTTGTTTCTATCTCTACAGTCTCTTACATCTAATCCCTTTTCTATTTACCTGGTCAACAACCCCTTTCCCCACCCTCATCACCTCTTGCCTTGCCAACTACAATAATCTCATGATTGTTTTCCCAGTCTCTACTCTCCAAACCATATAGATACTAAGGTGATTTTTCCTAAAGTTCAGGTCTGATCATGTCACTCCTCTACTCAATAAGCTTCAATGGTTCTCAGCTGCCCCTCGGATCAAATATAAGTTCCTCTGGCTTTTAAAAAACATTTTGTAACCTGACCAAAACCTACCTTTGGAGCATATTATTTATTATGCCCCTCCCACATTCTACAATTTATCCAAACCGACCTATTTGCAATTCCTCATACATACATAATACTTCATCTGTGTCTTTGCACTGGCTTTCCCTCATGCCTGGAATGAATTCTCATTTCACCTTTACCTCTTAGAATCAATACCTTGTTTCTTTTCAAAACTCTGCTCAATGGGGCAGCTAGGTGGTGCAGGGGATAGAGCACCGGCCCTGGAGTCAGGAGTATCTGAGTTCAAATCCGGTCTCAGACACTTAACACTTACTAGCTGTGTGACCCTGGGCAAGTCACTTAACCCCAATTGCCTCACTTTAAAAAACAAAAAACAAAAAACTCTGCTCAAGCACCACCTCCTACATGAAGCCTTTCCTGATGCCAGCAGATACTAATGCCCTTATCTTCTTCCTCCTTCCCCTCCCCCAAAATCATAGTTTTTCTTTTTTGCATACTTGTTTATGAATACATTGTCCTCTCAAACAGAATGTAAGCTCCCTAGGATAAATTCTACAAGTTCTGATCATATACCCTAGCACAATTCTTGGCATATAGAAGATGCTTAATAAATGCTTGTTGGTTGGCTGATAAATAATTGGGGGACAAAACAACAGTCTTCTATTACATTTGGAAAAGTTTGAAGATTGTTTTTAGTATACTTTCAAGTTTTATTTTGCAATATTAAGCCAAGAGATCATAAAATAGAAAAAGAAATTAAGTTTATATAATTTGTATTTTGTGGAAAAAAATTGTGTTGATGGGCATGCAAAGAATCAGCTTTAATCTACCTTTCCTATGAAAAATCTCAAACTTGTGGTCTGGCCAAGAGTAAGAAAATAAATATGAACTATTTGATAGCTATTGGTTATTATTTAAATTCTTTATCCCCAGCAATATGCCCATTTTAATTGGATTTTTTTGAAACAATTGCATAAAACTTACATAGCTATGGGTGAGCAATGTTTTGATATTGGAAAACCATTTGATTTTGACATGCTGAGCAAGAAAGAAAGAAAACAAGGCTCTTTTCTGAGTCACTGGTATTTTTCACCCAAATAAAAGTGAAAGGTCTGTATGATAAATAATCAAAAAGGATGATGCTGCAAATGTTAAGTTCATAAGAATAAAACTCAATTGAAGTTCTTTCAAAAGTATTTGCTGCAAAAGTAATTATATTTATTTGTTTTCTAAAATGCCAATATTTTGAGATGGGAAGACAGAATTGATTTTGGTATCCCCTTTCACTGAAAACACTGAATGGCTTCATACTTCTGACTGCCTGGAACTCTCTTCTCTCCTCCCCACCCCCCCCCCCCAACATCACACCTGAAATTCACATTTCAGAATTCAGACTTTTCTACAACCTCTCATTAAAATATATGTATTTGGGATAGAGCACCGACTCTGGAGTCAGGAGTACCTGAGTTCAGATCCAGCCTCGGACACTTAATATTTAACTAGCTGTGTGACCCTGGGCAAATCACTTAACCCCAATTGCCTCACTTAAAAAAAATGTATTTGGTGTGGTTCACTTTGTCAACATTATAGCTTCTCTTTTGGGTGACATAAAACTATGACTTTATATCATCTAATATATTATGTAAATTTGTTAGCATTTACCTTCTCAAGTAACCTGTTTTGTTTTGTTTTGTTGGGGGGGGGGGGGTTGGGGGCAATGAGGGTTAAGTGACTTGCCCAGGGTCACACAGCTAGTAAGTGTCAAGTGTCTGAGGCTGGCTTTGAACTCAGGCCATCCTGAATCCAGGGCCGATGCTTTATCCACTGTGCCACCTAGCTGCCCAAGTAACCTGTATTTTTACAAGGACTTATGAATTTGTGACCTTAATCAATAAAACAGATTTTGGGAAATTTCAAACTCCTACAGGCCAATGAGGGAAAGATTTTGGAATAGGAATACTTTTTTTCTGCTCTTCAGACTGCAGTCACTTAAGCAGTAATACAAAAACAAACAGGAAACAAATAGGGGAAAAGGTAAACAATGTATCATCAGATTTTTTTTAATCTAGATCATTTCTTTTCTTTTCTTTCTTTCTTTTTTTTTTTTGGCAGGGCAGTGAGGGTTAAGTGACTTGCCCAGGGTCACACAGCTAGTAAGCATCAAGTATCTGAGGCCGGATTTAAACTCAGGTCCTTCTGAATCCAGGTGCTTTATCCACTGCGCCACCTAGCTGCCCCCATACCATCAGATTTTTAAGCAAGTAGCTATACCTCTTGGAGGTCCAATTCCTTTATCCAGAATTAACCAATAATCAATAAATTAGAAATATATACAAAGAAGGAGTAGAAGGAGTAGGTTTCACTTGAACTTCACTTACATCTAAGCCGGTGAAAAGTGGGTAGAACATGAACACACACTGGTGTGCATGCACAAGTGCTCACTGAATTTGATGTAAGAATACATTCAAACTCAACAGGGATATAGATAGGAAAAGGAAGAGGGGAAGAGGGGAATAAAAGAAAAAGTCGATTCAGAGAGGAATTAGTCATAAGCCAAACAAACCATAAACTTGAATAGTGAAGAGGAGGTTAAAAGGAAGAAATAAAAGGGTAAATTGAACCTGTAAAAAAGAGGGAACATGCAGGATATAGAAAAAAGAGGGGAATATACAATCAAATATTGCAACTGTGAATGGGAATGGGATGAACAATTAATCATCAAGTGTTTATTAAAAGACTACTTTCTGCCAGGCACTATGCTAGGTACTGGGGATACAGGTACAAAGAATAAATTTTTTTTTTAAATCCTTGCTCAGAATGAATTTATAGTTTGATGGGGGAGATAGGAATCTAAAAAATGTATGCAGCATAAAGTTAGTAAATTTAAATATATACAAAGTAGGTAAACAGAAGGTGGTTTAGGAGGGAGGGCATTAGCAATTGGGAGGGTACCAGAAAAGGCTTCATGCAGAAGATAGTGCCTGGGCTGCATCTTAAAGGAAGAGAAGAACTCTGAGGTAAAAGTAAGGAAGAAGTGAATTCCAGACATGGAAAATGGAATGCCATGCATATTAAAGAGGGAAAACCAGATTTTACTGGGATCAAAGAATATGGAAAGGAGAGTACTGTTCAGTGAGGCTAAAAAGAGGTTAGGACCAGGCTGTGTAGACCTTTATAAGCTAAGGAGATGGGGCAATGGGAAACCAATGCAGTTGACTGAGAAGGGCAAGCACAGGATCAAGTCTGTGGTAAGGAAAATGACTTTGGCAGCAGTGTGTAGCACAGATTGGAGTGGTGAGAGATTTGTGGCAGGAAGGCTGATTAGGAAGCTGTGGCAATAACACAGATGAAAGGGGATAGGGGGTGCAATAAGTTGGGAGTTGTGTAAGTGGAGAAAAGGCACAGGATGTGAGAGATGGTGTGAAGTAGAAACAGAAAGATTCAGCAACTGACAGGATAGATGGAGTGAGAGAAAGTAATGCTAAGTAAAAGAAAGTATTCTAAAATGAAAGAAGTGAAAGAAAGCATACTAAGATTACCTGAAATCTGCAATGATGGTAGTACCTTCGAAACAAATAAGGAAGCATGAGAAAGGGGAGAGTTCAAGGGCAAAGATATTGACTTCAGTCTTTGACATGTTGACTTTCAGATATCTCTAGAATATTCAATATGAAATGTCCAAAAGGCAACCAGTGATACAGGACCAAAGCTCGGAGGAGAGACTAGGGCTTGGATATGTAGATCTGGGAGTCATATGCACAGGGATGATAGTTAAGCAGATGGTAGATGTTGATGTTATCAAAGCAGAGAGTAGAGTGAGAAGAAAAAAATGCCCAGGCCAGAATCTTTAGGGTCACCCATAGTTAGTGGGCATATTGTAGCTTTTGAACCAGCAAAGAAGCATGAAAAAGAGAGGTCAGATATGTAGCAGCTGAACCAGGAGAAAGTAGTGCAATGAAAACCCACAAAGAGAGTATACAAGAGAAGAAGGCAGTCATGATGTCAAATAGAGAAGACAGGTCAAGAATGATTAGGACTAAGAAAAGGCCCTAAGATTTGGCAATTAAAAAATAATGATCTTTTAACTTTGGAGAAAACAGAGATGACCTGATGGGACCCTGTAGCCTGCAAGGGGCTCTCTGTCCAGAAGCAGTAAGAGGGGAAGGAACCTCGGAACTACAGGAGAACAGCAGGGGGCAGCAACCAGCACAGTGCCCAGATCAGGAAAGCACAGGTATCTTGGACTCTGAGATCCCTAACACTGTCCTGAGACACCAGAAAAGGCCCTGAAGATCTTATGATCCCTGAAGCACTATGAACTTCAAAGACCCAGGGGATCCAGAGTGAGACAAAGCAAGGCTGACTATCTAACTCAAAGCTAAGAACAGGGAGGGGCCTGGTCCAGACACAAAAATATAATTCAGGAACAAGAGGTAGAAAGATGAGTAGTCAAAGAAAAAAGCAATTGGTCTCAAAAATTATTGCAACTGAAATTCTATTAACTGTAAGCAGAGACTTAAAAGCAAAAAAAATGGATTCTTTGAGAGTTTTCCTATCTTGCCTAGGTTAGAAGTATAAGGGCCAGCAGCTAGGTGGTGCAGTGGATAGAGCACCGGCCCTGGATTCAAATCCAACCTCAGACACTTAACAATTACTACCTGTGTGACCCTAGACAAGTCACTTAACCCCAACTGCCTCACACACACACACACACAAAAAGTATAAGGGCCATTCCTTGCCTGAATATACTGCTGATCAGCATAAAAGCTTTGACCTGAGATGGTTCATTCATCCCTTCTTTGACTGTCTGTTGAGCTTCCAGGGGCTCACCAGGTTGGTACCAATTTTAATACAGATATCTGATAGTCCTACTGAAGCTCAGAATTCTCAAACTCAAGTGATCCACTAGTCTCAGTCTCCCCCATAGCATGGACTACAGCTGTATGCTATGCCTAACCAGAAAAATAGCTATTTCCTCAAGGACTATACAAATACCTGGAAGAAATAAAGTAAGATTCTTAAAATGAAGTAGAAGCTCTTGAGGAAATAATTGGAAAGACATTAAGTAACTCTCACAAGAAATGGAAAACTAGAAAAGATCAAATCAAAATCCAAATAGATTCCATGAAATATCAAGAAATATTAGAAGAAAATCAAAAGACTGAAAAGCAGAAGAAAATGGAACATATAAAACACACACACACACACACACACACACACACACACACACACACACACACACACACACACACAAAAACACTGTCCTGGAAAACAGGCCACAAGGAGAGATAATTTAAAAGTCATTAGACTCTTGGAAAATCATAACTAAAACAGAAAGTCTGGACACTATATTTCAGGAAATAATAATTGAAAACTGTCCAGATATATTAAAACCAGAGGGCGGGCAGCTAGATGGCGCAGTGGATAGAGCACTGGCCCTGGATTCAGGAGGACCTGAGTTCAAATGCGGCCTCAGACACTTAACACTTACTAGCTGTGTGACCCTGGGCAAATCACTTAACCCCAATTGCCCAGCAAAAAAATAAAATTACAAAAACCAGAGGGCAAAGTCAAGATAGGAAGAATTAACTGATTACTTACTAGAAGAAAGCCAAAAAAGAAAAATCCAAAGGATGTCAGAACCAAAATCTACAGCAAAAAAGATCCAGAGCCAAAATTCCATATCAAAGAAAATATAGTAAAGTCATCCAGAAAGATGTAGTTCAAGTATCAAGGAACAACAGTCAGGATTATAGTCATTCCTTCGACATTGTGGGGGTTAGGATCACAGCACTCCTACAATCTGGAAAATCCACACAAAATTTTTTGGCCCTCCCTTCATTCCAGAAAAGAAGTCCGATTTTAAAATTTTTCTTTTATGGGGTGGAGGGGGTAGGGAGAGTGTTTATCAAGTGAACTTCATTCTTATCTGAAATGGACAAACACATACATGTGCAACTTGGTAAAGAAATACATCAAACTCAACAAGAAGACAAGTGGGCATCGGGGAGGGGGTTAAGAAGGAAGATAATACCAAAGAAGGCTCAGTCACAAGAAAAACAAACTTACTATTCTTAAAGGGAGATTCCTGGTGGAGCTAGAGGGAGGAAGGAGGAGAGGAACTAGAACTGAATGGAATGCCTTAGATTATTGTCCTTTAAGCAATTGGGGAATAGTTGAACATAACTGTGTTATAAAACTGTTAGGGGATATTACTGTGCCATAATAAATAATGAAAAAGATGATTTCAGAGTATGTTGGATAGTGAAATGATATAGAGTAAAAGTAAACAGAACCAGAACAATTTATATAAGGACAATACTGTAAAGCAAAACAAAGATGAAAGTCTTAAGAACCCTAAATCAAAGTATTTACCATGCCTCTAGAGGATTTGTGATGAAGCATGTTACCCATTACCAGACAGTGAGGTAGCGAACACAGGGTGTTGTAATGGAATTTATTAATTTGATCATTGACAATGCTATGCTAAGGTTTAGTAAAAATACAGCAATTCAAACAGTTAAAGAAGATAATCCAGCTTTCCAGACCAGAGTCCAGAATCCAGTTTTCCAGACCAGAATCCAGTTTCCTCCTGATGACATCTTACCACTTCAAGAAGACAAGAGAACTCAGAGACTTTATATGTTTTGTTAGTTTTTACTATCTCCTTTCTGTTATAACATCCACTATCTGTAACATGTACTCTCTGCAGAGGCTCTCCCTTTGCAAGACTAATGTCAAAGCGTCGGTTCATGAGGACAAACCTTTCCTCTCTTCCTTTTCTATATTGTTGTTCACATATTATTAGTTAGCAATAGTTATTATATTATTTTTACTGTTCCATCAAGGAAATATTTTGTTTCTTGAGGAACAAAAGGGGGGAATGTGGTAAAAAGTTTTAACAGTTGGTTAGATAATGGAGAGATGCCAGGTTTTTTTTTAGGACCCCCCTTTTGGGGAGGAGACCAACACCACGAGCTACGCACACCAGTCCGCCTGCGACCACGCAAGATTGCCTGCTGAGCACTCGACTTCTGGGGTGCGAGCTTAAAAGGCAAGGGGAGAACGGAAGTGGGGCCTTTTTTTTTCCTGCTCTGCTGGTCTCCTGGCTGCACTGCACAGACAGACGCTGACTGGAGTTTGACTCAGCCCGGCTCTCGGTTAACAGCACGCGCTTGACTCGGTCTCTCTCCCCAAAGGTGGCCTTGGGTTTTGGTGAGTTTTATACGGAATATAGACTAAGCCTAGACTTAAGACGATTTGTATTGTATTTCTACTTTCCTATCCTTCTTGGTTTTTTTAGGCAATGGGGGGTTAAGTGACTTGCCCACAGTCACACAGCTAGTAAGTGTCAAGTGTCTGAGGCCGGATTTGAACTCAGGTACTCCTGAATCCAGGGCCGGTGCTTTAACCACTGCGCCATCTAGCTGCCCCCCTTTCCTATCCTTCTAATCAACATCACCTTGTGACTACCATACAATAAAAGCTCTAACTAGAAAACCAGAAGCTTCTTCCATTTACTAGTCTGGGAGATAAATTAAGGGAAAGGTTAAGTAAGGGAGATTTATGATCTAATATCCAATTTTAATCTCACAGTGTGGACAAATGCATTTTTTTTTTGACATGGTCACTTGTATGGATTGCTTTTGCTTGATTATATTACACAAAAGGTCTTTTTTTTTCTTCCTAGTTCATGGCTGGGGGGGGGGCAATTTGCAATCAGGAATAAGGGTAAGCAAGTGATATCAAAAAAGGATGGGGGAGGAGGGCGGCAGCTAGGTGGCTCAGTGGATAAAGCACCAGCCCCAGATTCAGGAGTACCTGAGTTCAAATCCGGCCTCAGACACTTGACACTCACTAGCTGTGTGACCCTGGGCAAGTCACTTAACCCTCAAGGCCCAAATGAATGAATAAATGAATGAATGAATGAATGAATAAATGAACTAACGAATAAACAAATAGATGAATAAATAAATAGGAAAAATGAAATAAAAAAGAAAGTAATATGTATAATTTATTTTACATTTTTTTAAAATGGAGACATGGTTTCAAAAGGAATCATTTTTGTGTTGTATTATGGAAAAGCATCCTTTTTTTGATATGTATGTTCAGAATTTTTCCTTATTTGGTTATATTCCCTACAAGAGCAATGTATATACTCACAAATAAATGTTTTATTTCACTGTTTAGACTATAGTGCTAATAAAAGCCAAAATCATGGATGTGAAAAATACAGTAACGACCTCATACAATAGTGGACTCCTCTCAGTTAGAGACAATATTATCTAGTAAACTACATCAACTCAAGAAAGAGAAAAGTAAGATTTTCAGGGTTAGAGATAGGAACCAGTTTGAGTTGGCTCTCGCTGGTGACCTAGCAAAAGTGTGTAAAAGCTCAACCCTAGTCACTACTGTGCTTGCTCAACAGACTTATGAATGTTAACTTCTCCTCTCATGCCTAAAATTTCCACCCCATTTTCTATCATGCATTGCATTAAGGTATATGTGGATGGGAAGGGTAACATATCAAGGAGAATTTATTTAGAACTCTTCCGGGAAGATTGTGAACCTGAACCTAGCAATCTGTAATGACTCAAGGAGGGACTTACTGAGTCAGGGCTCAGGAAATGTACTGGCTGAGCACTCTTAGCACTGGCACTCACTAATTGGTTTTACTGTGGGTACCCATTCTCATGAGAATGCAATAAAGGCTTTCGTCATACCAAAGCTGCCTCTGAAAGAACTTATTTTGAGAAGGTGGTCTACACCTGTTTCTCACAATGGATTTATTTCCCCCAAAGCCCGCTTGTTTCATGGAATTAAAATTCTGTAAAATACATCTAACTCTGCTTTACTGTTTTCCCATGTATGCTTCTCAACTGATGAGATAATGTGGATGGTTCATTACAGATCCATTACCACGATTAAAAAAAAACAATACAGATTATAGGTTCTTTTGAGGATAGATCAGTAACATCAGCATGTGATGTTTATATTACGTTTGTATCAGATAAACAATCTGGTTTTTTCCCCATAAAAGTATTTTATTATTTTCCAGATACATGTAGAGACAGTTTGCAACATTTGTTTTTATAAGACTTCTAGTTTCAGGGGCAGCTAGATGGCGCAGTGGATAGAGCACCGGCCCTGGAGTCAGGAGTACCTGAGTTCAAAACCGGCCTCAGACACTTAACACTTATTAGCTGTGTGACCCTGGGCAAGTCACTTAACCCCAATTGCCTTACTATAAAAAACCAAACAAACAAACAAACAAAAAAAGACTTCTGGTTTCACATTTTTCTCCCTCCCTCCCGTCCCTCCCCCCTCACCAAGACAGCAACCAATCCAATATAGGTTATATGTGCACAATCACATTAAACATATTTCTGCATTAGTCACACCGTGCAAGAAGAATCAGAGCAAAAAGGAAAAACCTCAAAAAAAGAAAAATAGAGATGGTATGGTTCAATCTGCATCTGGATTCCATAGCTATTTCCCCAACCCCCACCCCCAGAATTGGAGAGCATTTTCCATCATGAGTCCTTTGGAACTATCTTGGACCACCATATTGATGAGGAGAGTCAAGTCTATCACAGTTGATCAACACACAATTTTGTTGATACTGTGTACAATGTTCTCCTGGTTCTTCTGCTCATCTCATTCCGCACCAGATGATGTAAGTCCTTCCAGGTTTCTCTGAAATCTGCCTGCTCATCGTTTCTTATGGCACAATAGTATTCCATTACATTCATATACCACAACTTGTTCAGCCATTCCCCAATTGATGGATATCCCCTCAATTTCCAATTCCTTGCCACCACAAAAAGAGCAGCTATAAATATTTTTGTACATGTGGGTCCTTTTCCCTTTTCTATGATCTCTTTGGGAAAAAAGACCTAATAGTGGTATTGCTGGGTCAAAGGGTATGCACAGCTTTATAGCACTTTGGGCATAGTTCCAAACTGCTCTCCAGAATGGCTGGATCAGTTCACAGCTCCAACAACAACGCATTAGTTTTCCATTTTTTTCCACAGCTTCTCCAACATTTATTATTTTCCTTTTTTTGTCATATTAGCCAATCTGATAGGTGTTGGGTGGCACCTCAGAGTTGTTTTAATTTGCATTTCTCTAATCAATAGTGATTTAGAGCATTTTTTCATACGACAATAGATTAGCTTTGATTTCTTCATCAGAAAACTGTCTGTTCATATCCTTTGACCATTTAATTCCTGATATATTTTGGAAATGAGGCCTTTGTCAGAAATACTGGCTATAAAAATTATTTTCCAGCTTTCTGCCTCCCTTCTAATCTTGGATGCACTGCTTCTGTTTGTACAAAACCTTTTTAATTTAATGTAATCAATATCATCCATTTTGCATTGCATAATGTCCTCTATCTCTTGTTTAGTCATAAACTGTTCTTCTTTCCATAAATCTGAGAGGTAAACAATTGCTTCCTCTCCTAATTTACCTATGGTTATCACCTTTTATGTCTAAATCATGTACCCATTTTGACCTTATTTTAGTACAAGGTGTAAGATGTTGGTCTATACCTAGTTTCTGCCATACCATCTTCCAGTTTTCCCAGCAGTTTCTGTCAATTTTTTTTTTGGTGAGGTAATTGGGGTTAAGTGACTTGCCCAGGGTCACAGAGCTAGTAAATGTCAAGTATCTGAGGCCAGATTTGAACTCAGGCCCTCCTGACTCCAGGGCTGGTGCTCTATTCACTGCACCACCTAGCTGCCCCGCTCTGTCAAATATTGAGTTCCTATCCCAGAAGCTGGAGTCTTTGGGTTTATCTAACATTACATATTAGTGTCATTTACTACTATGTCTCCTATGCCTAACCTATTTCATTGATCCATCACTCTATTTCTTAGCCAGTACCAAATAGTTTTGATGACTGCTGCTTTATAGTAAAGCTTCATATTTGGTACAGCTAGCCCACCTTCCTGTGAATTTTTTTTCATTAGTTCCCTTGATATTCTTGACCTTTTGCAGATGAATTTTGTTATTATTTTTTCTAATGCTATAAAATAATTTTTAGGTAGTCTGACTGGTATGGCACTGAATAAGTAAATTAATTAGGTAGAATTGTCATTTTTATTATATTAGCTCGGCCTATCCATGAGTAATTGATATTTTTCCAATTATTTAGATCTGCCCTGATTTGTGTGTAGTGTTTCGTAATTGTATTCATAGAGTGCCTGTGCTTGTCTTGGCAAGTAGATTCCCAAGTATTTTATATTGTCTACCATTACTTTAAATGGAATTTCTCTTTCTATCTCTTGCTGCTGGACTTTGTTGGTCATGTAAAGAAATGCTGATGATTTATGTGGATTTATTTTATATCCTGCAACTCTGCTAAAGTTGTTAATTGTTTCAAGTATACCATCGTATCATCTGCAAAGAGTGATAGTTTTGTTTCCTCCTTGCCTATTCTAATTCCTTTAATTCCTTTCTCTTCTCTGATTGCTAAAGCTAACATTTCTAGTACAATATTAAATAATAGAGGTGATAATGGACATCCCTGTTTCACCCCTTATCTTATTGGGAATGCCTCTAACTTATCTCCATTACATATAATGCTTGCTGATGGTTTTAGGTAGATACTGCTTATTATTTTAAGGAAAGCTCCACCTATTCCTATGCTCTCTAGTGTTTTTATTAGGATTGGGTGCTGTGTTTTGTCAAAAAGCTTTCTCTGCATCTATTGAGATAATCATATGATTTTGGTTAGTTTTCTTATTGATGTGGTTGATTATGTTAATAGTTTTCCTAATGTTGAACCAGCCCTGCATTCCTGGTATAAATCCTACCTGGTCATAGTGTATTATCCTGGTGATCACTTGCTGTAATCTCCTTGCTAATATCTTATTCAAGATTTTTGCATCAATATTCATTAGGGAAATTTGTCTATAATTTTCTTTCTCTGTTTTGGTTCTGCTTGAGTTTGGTATCAACACCATATTTGTGTCATTAAAAGAATTTGGTAGAACTCCTTCTTCACTTATTTTCCCAAATAATTTATAAAGCACTAGAATTAATTGTTCTTTAAATGTTTGGTAGAATTCACTTGTAAACCCATCTGACCTGGAGATTTTTTCTTAGGGAGTTCATTAATGGCTTGTTCAATTTCTTTTTCTAAGCCCATATTTATTTAAGGATTTTACTTCCTCTTCAGTTAACCTGGGCAATTTGTATTCTTGTAAATATCTATCCATTTCATTTAGATTGTCAAATTTATTGGCATACACTTGGGCAAAACAGTTCCTAATTATTGCTTTAATTTCCACTTCATTAGTGGTGAAATCATCCTTTTCATTTTTGATACTGGCAATTTGGTTTTCTTCTTTCTTTCTTTTTTTAAAAATCAAATTAGCCAAAGGTTTATCTATTTTATTGGGCTTTTCCCCCATAAAACCAGCTCTTAGATTTATTGATTAATTCTATAGTTTTCTTGCTCTCAATTTTATTAATTTCTCCTTTGATTTTCACGATTTCCAATTTAGTATTTATTTAGTTGGGGATTTTTAATTTGTTCTTTTTCCAACTTTTTTATTTGCATGCCCAATTCGTTGATCTCCTCTTTCTCTTTTTTATTCATGTAAGCATTTAGAGATATAAAATTTCCCCTAAGCACTCCTTTGGCTGCATACCATAGGTTTTCATATGTTGTCTCATTATTGTCATTGTTTTGGATGAAGTTATTGATTGTCTCTATAATTTGTTGTTTGACCCATTCATTCTTTAGGATGAAATTATTTAGTTTCCAATTAAGTTTCAGTCTACCTTTCGATGGCTCTTTATTACATGTAATTTTTATTGCATCATGATCTGAGAAGGATGCATTTACTATTTCTGCCTTTCTACATTTGACTATAAGGTTTTTGTGCCCTAATACATGGTCAATTTTTGAATATGTGCCATGCACTGCTGAGAAAAAGGTATATTCCTTTCTATCCCCATTCAATTTTCTCCAGACATCTATCATATCTAACTTTTCTAACATTCTATTTACCTCTTTAACTTCTTTCTTATTTATTTTGTGGCTAGATTTATCTAATTCTGAGAGGGGAAGAGTCAGATCCCCCACTAGTATTGTTTTGCTGTCTATTTCCTCTTGTAGCTCATTTAACTTCTCTAAGAATTTGGATGCCATACCACTTGGCACATACATGTTTAGTATTGGCATTACTTCATTATCTATCATACCCTTTAGCAAGATGTAATTTCCTTCCTTATCTCTTTTAATTAGATCTATTTTTGCCTTTGCTTTGTTTGAGATAAGGATTGCTACCCCTGCTTTTTTTTACTTCAGCTGAAACATAATATATTCTGCTCCAATCTTTTACCTTTATTCTGTGTGTATCTCTCTGCTTCAAATGTGTTTCTTGTAAACATATTATAGGATTCTGGTTTTTAATCCACTCTGCAATTCGCTTCTGTTTTATGGCAGAGTTCATTCCCATTCCCATTCCCAGTTATTATTACTGTTTATTTCCCTCCATCCTGTTTACCCTCTTTGTACTCCCCCCCCCCCCGTTTCACGCTATCCTCCTCACCAACATTTTGCTTCTTACCCCTGCCTCCCCTAATCTGCTCTCCCTTTTATCAGCCCCACCTCCCTTTTCTTTACCCTTTTCTCCCCTGCTTCTGCCCTCCCATCAGTCACCTCCCTTTTCCCATTACCCTTTTACTTCTCTAAATTATAAGCTAGGGGCGGCTAGGTGGCGCAGTGGATAAAGCACTGGCCCTGGATTCAGGAGTACCTGAGTTCAAATCTGGCCTCAGACACCTGACAATTACTAGCTATGTGACCCTGGGCAAGTCACTTAACCCCCACTGCCCCGCAAAGAAAGAAAAAAAAAAAGGAATAAGCTAAATTTCTTTATCCAAATGAACATATATGTTATTCCCTCTTTGAATGAAATCTAATGAGAGTAAGGTTGAAACAATGCTCATCCCTCCCTTCTTTCTCTCTATTGTAATAGTTTTGCACCTCTTCATACAATGTAATTAACCCCATTCCACCTCCCCTTTCCTCTTCTCCAAATAGACTCCTTTTTTTAACTCCTTAATTTTCTTTATATCATCACATCAATGACAATTTATATGTATACCCTCTGTGTATAATCCTTCTGTCTGCCCAAATAGAGATACAGTTCTCAAGAGTTATAAGTATTGTTTTCCCATGTAGGGATGTAAACAGTTTAACCTTATTGAATGACTTTTTCCCCCTTGTTTACCTTTTTAAACTTCTCTTGAGTCTTGTATGTTAAGATCAAATTTTTTATTCAGTTCTGGTCTTTTCATCAGGAAACCTGGAAAGTCCCCTATTTCATTGAATGTCCATCTTTTCCTCCGAAAGAGAATGGTCAGTTTTTCTGGGTAGTAGATTCTTGGCTGCAATCCAAGCTCCTTGGTCTTCCTGAGTATTGTATTCCAAGCCTTGCAATCCTTCAATGTTGAAGCTGCCAGGTCCCATACAATCCTGACTGTGGCTCTATGATATTTAAATTGCTTCTTTCTGGCTGCTTGGAGTATTTTCTCCTTCACCTAATAATTCTGGAATTTGGCTACTATATTCCTTGGAGTTTTCCTTTTGGGGTCTCTTTCAGGAAGTGATTGGTAGATTCTTTCAATGACAATTTTATCCTCTGATTCTATAATATCAGGGCAGTTCTCCTTGATAATTTCCTGGAATATGGTATCTAGACTCTTTTTCTGATCATGGCTTTCAGGCAGTCCAATAATTCTCAAATTGTCTCTCCTGGATCTATTTTCCAGGTCAGCTGTCTTTCTAATGAGGTATTTCACATTTTCTTTTATTTTTTCATTCTTTTGATTCTGTTTGACTGATTCCTGGTGTCTGATGGAGTCATTTGCATCCAACAGTCCAATTTGAATTTTTAAGGCATTGTTTCCTTCAGTGAGATTATGCACCTCCTTTTCCACTTGGCTAAATGAATCTTTTAAGGAATTGTTTTCTTCAGTCAATCTTTGTGCTTCCTTTTCCAAGCTGCTGATCTTTTTTCATAATTTTCTTGTGTTGCTTTCGTTTTTCTCCCCATTTTTTCTTCTACCTCTCTCAATTGTTTTTTTTTGTTTGTTTGTTTTGCAGGGCAATAAAGGTTAAGTGACTTGCCTAGGGTCACATAGATAGTAAGTGTCAAGTATCTGAGGTCGGATTTGAACTCAGGTCCTCCTGAATCCAGGGCTGGTGCTTTATCCACTACACCACCTAGCTGCCCCTCTCAACTGATTTTTTTTTTAAGTGAGGCAATTAGTGTTAAGTGACTTGCCCAGGGTCACACAGCTAGTACTTGTTAAGTGTCTGAGGCTGGATTTGAACTCAGGTACTCCAGATTCCAAGGCCAGTGCTCTATCCACTGCACCATCTAGCTGCCCCTCAACTGATTTTTTAAATCCTTTTTGAGCTCTTCCAAGAAGGCTTTTTGGTCTTGAGACCAATTCATCTTCCCTCTTGAGGCTTCACATTTAGGCAATTTGAGAGTACTGTCTTCTAAATTATCTCACATTTGACGATTGTGTCTCTCTGTCTTTTTGTAGGCTCTGTAGTTTCAGAATTTGTTTAGAGGCTTGATTTAATGTTCTTTTTGAGGGAACTGAAGGAGAGCTCAGGCAACTTGCTGGATTCTGTACTCCATCTTGGCTCCGCCCCCACAATCTGCTTTTTAATTAGAGTGGTGCCTCTGGAGTCAAAAGACCTCAGTTTAAATCATACATCTGACATTTACTATCTTTGTGACTTTGGGCAAGTCATTTCACCTGTTTTGGTCTCAGTTTCTTCATATGTAAAATGAATAAATTGGACTAGGTGGCCTCTGATGTTCCTTCCAGTTTCACATTTATGATCCTTGGTAAAGAATCATAAAATGGAGACATCTGCTACATGCTCCATTGCCTGTTTCCCCCTTCAATCTCTAAAACAAGCTACTCAAATTTTCTGCATCTTATATACATACATATGTAAATACATGCACACACATATATATATACTTATATGTATATATAAACTCAACAACTCCACAAACATCAATAAAACAATGAAAATATAAAAACAAAGATAAAGTAAAGAATAAAAAGTTTCAACTCTAAGAGGTAGCTTGAGGGTTAAGTTCTAGGCCAGTGTAAATATTGACTTAGAAGAAAATACTTTCTTAACCAAAATTCTAAGTGTACTTAAAGCAACACTATAATCTAAAAAGCTTCTGGACATAAAAAAGGGAAATTGTTTTCATATGGCATGAAAGCTTTTTATCTCCTTAACTACACAGATGCATGCAACTTTCAAAAGCAATGGCATTTCCCCAAAATAAACAGAAAAAGTACTTGCCAATCCGATCCTAACTTGTATCCCTAAAGCTTAAACATACAGGAAAAATGCTATTTGCCTCTATTTATCAGAATCAAATGTAGTACTAAGTTTCTTTCTTTACTGCTGCTTCTTTCTTATGATTTTAAAATTCCACACTAGATCTTTCAAAACCTAGACTAAAATTTCAAGTTGCAAGTCCTTCATTCATGTAAATAGCTCTTACTATTGGCCAATAGTGACAAAAATGTTTTGTACTATCAGTACAAGTCCTCATTGGTTTATGCTTCATATTACCTTTATGCTATGTACTCTTTTTTAATATGAAAAGGCTTAAATTTGAAACATCAAAACCAAATACATTTGTAGTATCATAACTCAGTTATTTCAAGAGACTTAGTCTAGCTAATATTTTGACTGTCATCAGACCATGAAGTTAATACCAAAATGATGTTATAATCAACAACAATTTGGTGCTATGGAAAGAACACCAGATAGGTTCCAAAAGATCTAAATTTAAAGTCCATTAGGCCACTAACTTAATTTATAACTTTGAGCAATTCACCTATTTGTTTCTTCATTTGTAAAAAGGAGCTATGAAATCATAGGTCAAGATCAGAAAGATGGTGGTGAAATTAGATGATCCTAAGTCCCTTCCAAGGCTATGAGATGATGAATTATTTACATTCTAATTGGGGAGAAAAAACAGGTGGCCTCTCAGAAACCTAATGTCTTCCAGGGTCATACAGAAAGTTAAACAAGCCATTTGGAAGGCCTTGGGGTGGTTTTATTTTTCTATTTTATTACAAGAAGAAGGAAATTAGAGGAAAGGAATACAGTGGGAAGAAAAAGGAAGAGGAAGGAGAGGGAACTTATTTTAATAAGGACATGTTGAAATGAACAATATACAAACACAGAAGTGATGGAAAAAGCTGTATATCCCATGAACTTCAGTTTTATCTGAACCAGACTAAGAAGAGTTGAATATAGTCAGGCACTAAAGTTGCCTCCAGTTCTAACAGTCTATGATTCTACACTCAAAGAAAAGAGAGCAAAACCAATCATTAAGCAGCCATGTGGTATGACCTGAAGGGCAGAAAACAAGATACAACTTTTGAAATTTCTACTGAAATAATTTTTCCTGTTTCCAGAGGGCCATATTCAGGTTACCTGACAGGGAATATGTTAACAAATTAGCACACAAAGGAGGCAGTGGTACAGTGAAAGAAGACTGGTTCTGTAGTAAGAATGTTGTTGTAGTTTGGTCATTTCAGTCATATCCTATTTAGGATTCTCTTGGCAAAGATATTGGAGTGGTTTGCCATTTCCTTCTCCAACTCATTTTCCAGATGAAGAAACTGAGGCAAACAGGGTTAAGTGACTTGCCCCGGGTCGCATAGCTAGGAAGTGTCTGAGGCCATATTTGAACTCAGGAAGAGACTCCAGGCCTGGCTTTCTATCCACTGTGCCACCTAACTGCTCTGGAGTAAGTGGACCTGGGTTCAAATCCCAGCTGTCTGCTGACAGCAGATGTGAATTTGGGCAAATCACTTAACTTCTAGAGCTTGAGCTTCCTCCTCTGTAAAAATGGATGAGGGGTAGCTAGGTGACACAGTGGATAGAGTACCGGCCCTGGATTCAGGAGGACCTGAGTTTAAATTCGGCCTCAGACACTTAACATTTACTAGCTCTGTAACCCTGGGCAAGTCACTTAACCCCAACTGCCTCACCAAAAAAAAAAAAAAGGATGAGGTAGCTTCTGATGTACTCCCAGTACTATGATACTATGATCCTGTGAACACTTCTGAAGAAATGGAAGTCTAGGTAAGTAAATTTTAATAAGCATAGGAACTGGAAGTTCAGGGTGGGGATAGGGAGTGGGGAAATACTATTTCAATGCTTTGTCTGGGGCTACTTTTCACATAGGGAAAAAGATGAAATATTAATTATGATGCAATTTTTCAAGCTTTTTACAAAATATTTTTCATGTCATACCAATACCATATCAAATTAATCAATCAAGTATTCAACAGGTATTTATAAAGTAGCTACAATGTGTCAGGAACTCAAGTAGGCATTGGGAATAAAAAAACCCAAATAAGATACTTAGATACAAAGACAAATTAGACACTTAGCACTCTATGTGCAGGTCACAGTTTTTCAACTGAACCTATTTAACTTTTAAAAATGAAATTATTGGCAAAGACAAAATAATTAGGCAATGACAATTCATACAATACAATCAATCAATAACACAGTATATTAAGAATAGTGACAGAAATATGAAGATGATGATGTGTTATAAATAGCTACATATATATTGACCTGTAAAAAATGCACTGTTTCCCTAACATTCTGCACAATGAAAAACTAAAATGCTATATAAGCAAGCCAACCTGAAATGACACCTAGTATTATAAATGGCCTAATCTATATGTTAATACTGTTGTATCACATAACTGCAGCAAGACTGAGATAACAATATGACTTTGGGGTTTCTATGGCTACATCCTGGGCTAGCGTGCCTGAAAGGGTTTAGCTGCTGACACCACACACACATTCTGAGTGCTTCTCTTTGGTTATTTATGATATGATTTATGATAACGACAACATCTCCTATTTTCTCTCCTCGTCAGATACAATAAATTGCTATCGTTAATCACCCTTCTTGGTTTAGCTATGATTACAATAATATAATAGCACCTACCTATGGGTAATATCATGTATTAATTTTTAAAAAAGAAATACACAAAAGTAGACTTCTTTGGACGATGTCAATGAATTATTTTAAAAATCTTCCTTTAATTACTTTTGAATGAAACTCTACTGAGTCTATAACGAAGATTCTATGCAGTTATAATCCTCTATGTAGATGAAATTCATGATCAAATGCTACAAACTGCTATTTCATACTTTCTTAAATTTATCATAAATAACGCGTTTTTCCTTTGAATTAAAAAATAGCAAAATTTTCTATGTTGCTTTGTTGCAATTAAGTCTCACTGCTAATTTTTTTCACATGAAGGCAAAAATTCAAATTCCTACTGCAAGTAGCATCAAATCTTTTTGCATACAACTGTTTTAAAACAAAAATAACAGGGATTATTTCCAGGGTTTGATTGCTTAATGTATACGAAATGAATACTTCATTGAAAAAAATTAAGAATTCTACTTTCAAACTTCATTTTCACAAATCAAACTGGATATAGTTTATTTAAGAATCAAAGTTTAACATTAGTTTATCTAACTTCTGAATTGCTTAAATTTTCATGTTTTGATTTTTGGTATTTTTTTTTATCCACCAACAAAATTTATAGTTATAAAATTCAGTCCTTGCTGTCACTTCTGCTACACTAAGAAAGCCAACCAACTTAAATCATAGATCTCAGATTGTTGTTTAAGCTATGAAATGTAGTTTCAATTAGTGATGCAGTGCAAAATATTTTTATTTTAATTAAAATTACTTTAGTAACTAAAAGGCTAATCACTAACCTATAAGAATGAAGAAAAAGGGTTTTTTGAACTATATGAAATAATCAAAACTAAAATATGGCTAAATTAAGGGAAAATCTAAGCTGTTACTACTGTTAATCACTTTTATGTTCCTCTAACGTTCTGGAATTCCAGTTTCTTCCTTTTTCATTCTGTGTATCTATACAGAAAAGACTCTTTACCAAGTAGTAGGTCTTGTATATTCAATGCTTCTTTCCCAGTCTACCTTGCCATACTGTCGCTGGATTTGGAACAGAACTTACAGGGAATAAGGCATTTAATGTTAAGCCTTTCCTTAAAATTATATTATTAGTAGGACTTCTCATTTCCAACTACCACTCTTGCTTGTGTTTTAGTTTTCCTAAATTATCTGTGCCTATTTATAAGGGAAGGCAGTGGGGTGATACAGTGGATAGAACGCTAGGCCTGCAGTCAGGAAGACTCATCTTCCTGAGTTCAAATCTGGTCTCCAACACTTATTAGGTAGGTGACCCTGGGCAATCACTTAACCCTGGTTGCCTCGGTTTATTCATCTGGAAAATGAGTTGGAGAAGAAAATGGCAAACTACTCCAGTATCTTTGACAAGAAAACCCCACATGGGTCATGAAGAGTTGGACAAAACAACTGAACAACATTTCTAGGGCATCCTACAAAAGTGAAAGAAAAAGAAAAAGTAAGTCAATGTGATCACCTAAAATTAAGGAAAAGTAATTTGAAAGAAGATCCATTTTAGAGTGACAATATAAAGTACTAACAGATATGGCACAAGTATATTTGTACAATATGCCTTCCCATGCAAAGTTTCTATAGTAATCAAGTTCTGCATACAGAAGTAATAGCCAACTCAGCAGGCTATAAGGGGAAAAAATTACTCTGCTCAGTGTAAACTTTTCTGTGCACTCCAAACTCTTGACCCCACAATTCTCAGAAGACGGTCATCAGATGATGCTTTTCTCCCAGGATTGGACAGACCATGAAAATATTCTCAAATTTTAACATAAAATATATACCACTAAAATTATATAACCTTTCACAGATAATGTCACAGCAGAAGTCACTTCAAGATGTTGCTGTGCCTCAGACTTATTACAAAAATACAATTACACCAGGTAGGCGCGTGAGTATGTTAATAGAGAATTATAGCTAAAAGAACATCTGATAAAGGTGTTTGCTGCTGAGATGCTAGAAATCAAATATTGTATATGGAAAATTAAGGCTGGACTAAAAGGTGAACGTGGTACTGTAGAAGACAACAGGCCTGACATAGAAAGCACAATAACAACAATACGAGCTAACTTACATAGTCTGAATGGACTTATGATTTCATTATTGGAGGGGTTGGAACTCCTTCCACCTCTGCTCTGTAACTTAGAGTCTTAAGAGAGTTGTCTGGGGCACAAGAGATTTTGACTAGTCCAGGGTCACGCAGACAGTATTATATCAGAAGTAGAACTTGAATCCAGGGTTTTAGACTATGAGACCAACTTTCTAAACACTAAGTCTCTAGAGCACTTGAATATTTGTCAAATACCTTTGAAATAGGATTTCATTTGAGCCTTACAAGAATTATTTCAGTTAAGTACTATAAGCATTATCCCAATTTTGCAAATGAGGAAAATGAGGTGCAAATAATTTAAGTGACTTGTCCAAAGACAAAGTGTTAGAGGAAGGAACTGAATCCAGGTCTTTCTTGACTTCAACCCCAGGACTCTTTCCACTATATTATTATGCCTCTTTCAACAAGTATACAGTAATTCAAAGGAGAAACTGACAGGAAAAAGGGTCAGAAAAATATTTTTGCTCTCAGGTGTCTCAGCAGCCAATATACAGAGTGGAAATTATAAACTAAATCAATGTTACTACAAGGAGATAAATATAAAGTTAGACAGCAATCATGACTGGAAAACTATACCCAAACAATGTTTTGATTTGTTTTGCTTAACTAGCTACA
Source organism: Dromiciops gliroides (assembly GCF_019393635.1). Lineage (NCBI taxonomy): Eukaryota > Metazoa > Chordata > Mammalia > Microbiotheria > Microbiotheriidae > Dromiciops > Dromiciops gliroides. The sequence continues at coordinate 171,884,173 of NC_057865.1, forward strand.
TTTGTTATAAAGGAAGGCTTGATTTGGAGGAAGGAGATTAACAGGTATTGATAAATATGGGGAGGGAGGGAGGGAAAAGGGACAGGAGATGCATTTCTTTGAAGCCATCACTTACATGTCACCTTAGAATATGTATTAACCAGATAGGGGAATTACAATTACAGTTAGACATGCAAGTAACAACTCTTAAGAAAAAAATTTATTCAAAATGTTTAGAGAAAAGCAACTAAAGTGACCAGTGAAGCTGTACAGGGATCTTACTGATGAGTGAACACCTAGAAGTTCAGTGGTATTTCATAAGATTCTGTCCTTGATCCTAGATTGTTAAAGATTTTTATCAGTGACTTAGATAAAGACATAGAAGGGAATCATCAAATTTTTGGAAGATGCAAAACTATGCAGAATAGCTTATGTGATGGATGATAGAATTTGAATCCAAAAACATTCTGATAGGTTGACATAAACAAAAAGAAATTTAATAGGAAGAAATATAAACCTCTACCACTAGGTTTTGAAAAAAGCAAATGCACAAGTATAAAATCGATGGATGAAATCTGATTAAACAGCAATTCAAAAGAAAAAGACCTGAGAGTTTCTGTTAACCATACGCTCTGTAGGAGAGGCAGCATCATGTAATAATTAGAAAGCTGATCTTGGGGTCTTAAAGACCTGCATTCAAGTCTGGCTGATATATATGGACTGTGTAACCTTGGATGAGTTGCTTAACCCTTCAGGGCCCCAGGCAACATTCCAAGACTAATTGCAGTTCAGCTGCAAATCCGAATTAATAGAGGAGGTAACCTCACCAAGTGTTCCCAACACCAATGAAATCAGGTGATGCAGAAAACACCCACCAACACCTTACAGGTGAACAGTTTCTGACTCAACACATGGAAGAAGAATTATCTTACAATTAGACAATCAAAAAACAGAAATGGTTGACTTAGGAGTAGTTAAGTAGTTAGCTTTAGCTCCCTGTCAAAAATTTGGATTAAAAAGGCATTGAGCATATCAGGAATATTAAAGAAGTGATTCTTGACCTGGAGTGGAGATAGAATGATATAGTAGAAAGAATATTGGACTGGAAGTCAGAATAGAGCTATGTTCTAGTTCCAGTTTGTTCATCTATAAAACAAGGAAATTAGAAGAAATGATCCTTAAGGTCACTTCCAATTCTAAAACTGAACTGAATTTTATTCTCTTCTATTCTATGCCAGAAAAGATGACTTGTAAAAGCCTTTTCTAATTCTTTCATTGACTAAAAAAATTATGTAAAATAATTTCCATGATGTTAACTACAAGTTTTGACAAGCTTCAAACTAATTTCTGAACAAACTGAACCAATGTTATAGACATTACAATTGAAATGTATGATCATATAGAAGCAGAAAAAGAAAAACAGTCTTACAATCTTTACATTTATCCACAAATTGTTAGGGGGGAAAAAAAACCTAAGAAAGGAAAAAAACTGTCATTCTACCAATGCAAAAAATATTTACATAACAAAAGAAAGCTTAAAGTAACAATAAAATAATCACCATTGAAACAGCCAAGATTTTTAAAACTTCAATATATATAGATAGATCCCACAGCAGAAAAGTAAACAACTGTTAGCCACATAAAACACACCAAACATGCCTAACCAATACCAATATCCAACCGTTGCATGGTAAACTTTCAAACCATTCCTCTAATGCTGTATAAAAAGCCTGAGGCCATGCACAGCAAGGAATTTAGATCCAGAGCACTTGTTTATTTTTGAGAAAGTATTTCTATTCTGTTCTGCACAAGTCTCACTACCATGAAAATGAATATAAAATGAAGAATTGAAAAATACTGTTATGATGTTTGATGTTACATTATCATATATGCACTTTCTCTTAGGCACATGCTAATATTTGCTTTTACCTAAACCTCTTCATTCCAATGCAAGATTTTCCCAGTGCTATGAATGACCTTGACAAAATTCTAGAAAAAATACCTTAGGACCTGCGGCTGTAAAGCTATTTTAGAATTAGCTCTGAATAATTGTCCCACAATATGAGTTTCTTGATTAATTGCTTAAGATAAGGTCTCATTTTCCTTGCTGGCCTCCAGTGGCTCCCCCTACTTCCCATAATCACTTTTGTCTCATTCTTCAGTACATAGGAAGACTAAGAGAAAAATCTGAGATATGGCAATTCCATTACTTGAGGATTAGCTAAGAGATAACCCTTTGTATTCCATTACTGACCATTATTTGAGTAATTATTCAATCAAGTTTTGTACATTTGAAAGATGCACTAATTGTTTTCTAAAGCTCAGTCTAGCTGTATAACAAACTGAAAAAAGTATGTCCTTTAACACTGTGAAACTACATTTAGATTACAAATGAAATAAAGAAGTAACTTTTTATTTAGTTCTATATTACTATTTTTAAGACAAAAAATAAAAAAATCGAACTAAGCATGATTAGATAAACTGCTGAAGGTCTCACTGACTAGAAAGGTGGGATTCTATTTTGACTCTATTTATACCTTATAAAGGTCATATTTCTGCATAATATAGACAGAAAACTGGCAAGAGACAGTTATTCCATACAATTCCAACCATTTACTTAATTATTTAATTGTTCAGCCACCTGAATTTTGGGAATTCCAGGATGTAAACTGGCAACCATGCCTAAAAAAATTAATTTTCATAACTTCTTTTTAAACAAAAAATAAAACCTAGAACAGTTAAAAGCCTCAAACATTTAAATGAATAATTATGCAATGACTTATTTTCCCCCTTGTAAGATCACAGACCGAGAGCTGGAACGGGACTCAGATACCATCTAGAAAAATCCCTTCATTTTAAAGATGGGGAAACTGAGGCCTAGAGAAGTTAAAAGATTTGTCTAAGTCTATACAGATAGTAAGTGGTAGGGACAGGATCTATGTGCCTTCAACTTCAGCACTCTGGTAAAGATAGTGCACCAAACTCATTAGCTATTGCTTTGAAATGTATTACAGAAGACTGAAAATTCAACATTCAAAAGACGTTTTTCAAGTACCTATCAGGAGCAGAGTACTATGTTAGGTTTGGTGATACAAACATAGAAACAAAACAATTCCTGTCCTCAAGTAGTTACATTCTATTTGGGGGACTGGAAAAAAGATAGGGAAAAAATTAAAAGGAGAGATAGAGGGAAAGTAGGGGGAGGTAGATATGGGGGAGGGGAGGAGGCTACAGAAGATATCTGGTTTTAACCCCTTCATTTTCCAAATAAGGAATTGAGGCCCAGAAAGCTAAGTGATTTGCCCAAGATATACATAAGGAAGGGAGAAAGAAGAAAATCACTGTGGACTCTCCCCCCCCCCCAAAAAAAGGTGGGATAAAAATGTGGTGCTGCTCTAGGGCAAAATCTTGGTCTAGATGAAAAATTGATCAAAATTCTAAAACTGTATTATGTTTTGTGAGCTTAAGTTTCCCACTACCTATGCTTTTGCATAGGTTAAAAAACCCCATAAAGAAAAAAAAACAACCTATGTTGTAAGCTTAGCAGCACAATTATTGAGCAGGATGGGCCCAAAAAACGAACTGGGGACAACATAGTATAGAATTTTAGCCTAGTAAAATAATTAATTTGATGAAAGTGACTCACAAAGAGGCAAAAGACAGTCTCTGACCTCAAGGAAGTCATAATCTAATGGGGAAGACAACATGTAAACAAATATGTACAAACAAGCTATATAAAGAATAAACAGGAATTAAGAGGGGTTGATTGGGAAAAGTTTCCTATAGAAGATGGGGTTTTTGTTGACACCTGAAGGAAGCTAGGGAAGCCAGGAGGCAGAGTAGGAGGGAGAACTTTCCCAGCACCTGGACAGCCACAGAAAATGCCTGGGGCAGAGAGAGTGTGTTATTCATGGAATAGAAAGAAGACCACTGTCACTGGATTGAAAAGTACATGACAGGAAGTAAGAAGATTGGAGGGCAGGGAAAGTGAGAGAGGATTAAGTTATTAAGGGTTTTGAATGCCACAGTATTTATTTTTTTTAAACAATTCTTTTTTTCCTTCCCAGGGGCAATGAGGGTTAAGTGACTTGCCCAGGGTCACACAGCTAGTAAGTGTCAAGTGTCTCAGGCCACATTTGAACTCAGGTCCTCCTGAATCCAGGGCCAGTGCTTTATCCACTGAGCCACCTAGCTGCCCCAATGCCACAGTATTTTGTATTTGATCCTGAGGGGAAGAGGGAACCATTGAAGTTTACTGAGTAGGAGGGTAACATGGCTGGACCTGTGTTTTAGGAAAATCACTTTAGAAGCTGAATGAAGGATGGACTAGAGTGAGGAGAGACTTGAGGAAGGCAGACTCACTAAGCAGTCTATTGCAATAATCCATGTGTGAGGTGATGAGGCCTGCTTGTACCTCAGTGCTACTGCCCCATAGCAAAAAGAGAGAAGGGGGTATATTTGAGAGATGTTGCAATGCTGAAACAATGACACATGTGCATACATTCATTTTCCCTCTACATATAGCTTATGGAATCAGTCTGATAGTCATGCTTAGAGAGAGAGAGAGAGAGAGAGAGAGAGAGTGTGTGTGTGTGTGTGTGTGTGTGTGTGTGTGTGTGTGTGTGTGTGTTTAAGTATCAGTGGTAAGTGGGAATGTCACTTTCTACTTTCCTATACCTCTTCATTCCACTCCTTGTTATGATATACTATTAGTTTCCCTAACCATAGAATAACAGCAAGGACCAAATTCCATATTTTTATGTGCTATTTCTATTTTAACAAAATAATGGCCTTTATAATTAATTTATAGAAAGAAATGGGACTTATTTTGCCCAGTTCTCTTAACCAAAAGCTATGTTCTGCTGTACAATTAGTAACACAATTAATTTAAGAGTATCATGAGGTGATTTTTCTTCTTCATTCATTTTAATACTTAAAACACAATAGACCACACTCACAAGTAAACTATGATTCAAAAATACTGACAATGCTGGACATTATATTTAAAATATTGCCTTGGCTGAAAAATAGTAAAAAATACATCCTAACTTAAAAGAGGTAATCAGGAAAAGGAAAGAAAACATCAATTTTCAATAAATTTTCCTACTGCTTTACTCCCTGTATTTTTGTGTTATTTTAATGTCATTCCATTTAATTTGCCTAGTATATATTGTAAGCCCACAAGACAGGGAGAGCGTCTGTTCCAAGTGTTTCTTGGCATTCAGTACATTTTAAGTAATGATTTAGATTCCATTGCTGAATATGTTACTACTTGCATCTATCAAGTAAGACATTTCAGAAGGTAAATCAAATTGTCAAAGAGAATTTTGTCATTTTTCGTATTTAATAATACACCTGTACATTAAGAATTATTTCTAAATTATTTCCTAATTAAAACATCATATACAGTAATATACATCAAAATATAGCTAAACTTTTTGTGAAAGCAAATAACTGAAATCAAAGTAGATGCCTGCTGATTGGGGAATGGCTAAACTGACATGAGAATTTAAGAGAATATTACTGGGCTATAAAAAATGACAACTATAATAAGTACGGAGAAGCACAGAAAGATTTAAGCAATCTGATGCAGAGTGAAGTAAGCAGAGCCAGGAAAACAATATAAACAATCACTACAACAATGTAAATGGAAAGAACAACAACAAAACAATCAAAAGGATATCTTGCAAAATTACAAAGAACAAGCAGAGCTCCAAAGACGAGATGAGATGGCACTTCCCCCCGACTTTATTCCTTTGCAAAGATAGGAGATTCAGAGGTGTGGAACATCAATCAATCAATTAATAAACATTTCTTAAGTGCCTACTATGTGCCAGGCTCTATGCTAAACTCTGGGGATACAAAAAGAGGCAAAAGAAAGTCCCTGCCTTCAAGAAGCTTTACAATCTGATGGGGGAGAAAACATACAAACAAACATACACAATTGATATACCAAATAGGAGATAATTAATGGAGGGAAGGCACTGGAATTAAGTGTTGGGGAAGGCTTCCTATGGGAGGCTGAATTTTAGTTAGGACTTAAAGAAAGCCAGGGAGGTCAATAGGCAGAAGCAGAAAGAGGAGAGCAGTCCAGGCATGGGGGACAGCCAGATAAAATACCCAGAGCTGAGAGATAGAGTCACTGGCTCAAAGTGGGGGGTGGGGGTAGAGTGAGTGGTGGAGTACGGTGTGAGAAGAATGGAAAGGTAGTAGGGGGCTAGGTTATGAGGGTTTTGGGATGCCAAATAGAACATTATGCATTTGGGTGGGGGAAGGGAGTGTGAAACATGATCAGACCTGAGCTTTAGGACAATCACTTCAGTGGCTGAATGGTGGATGAACTAGGCAGAGCCTGGACTTAGTGATCAATGAAGATGTAGATTATGTAAAGAGAAGTTAAAACTGTGCAGTATATCACTATTTATTGTAAAAATTACCTACTGAATACCTAGCAAGACACAATCTGGTGGCTAAACTAGAAATTCACTACATTCCATAAACTGACAGATGACATTTTAAATACAGACTTCAAAATATCCTGGAAAATTCAACCAATATACTAGAACTATACTAGAACTGGACCATTATCAGTCCAAACTGTTGCCTACAATAAAACACCAGGATAAAGTATCAATTCACAAAAATTAAGATGCATATTTTAGTAGTAATTGCCAGGGGGCAGCTAGGTGGCGCAGTGGATAGAACACCAGCCCTGGATTCAGGAGGACCAGAGTTCAAATCCGACCTCAAACACTTAACACTTACTAGCTGTGTGACCCTGAGCAAGTCACTTAACCCCAATTGACTCACCTCCCCCCAAAACAATTTTTTTAAAGTAGTAATTGCCAGACCAAATATTCATAATGTATACACAGTATGGAACAGAAAAGCTTTTGAAATGCAGTCTTACCAGGAGATCAAAATCATGTGGAAACAAGATGATGTGCTCATCGTCCCTGTTATCCTATCTGCTACTGGAGTTGAAATGAAGATGAAGAGTGAATAAACATACAGAAAATGAGCTTGTGTCTTAATACTCTACTCAACTACAAAAAGCAGATGAATAATAAATCCAAGTCACTGAACACTAAGTATAAAAAAATAGGACAGTGACTTGTCCCAGCATCTTCTCCATCTCAAACTTCATGAAAAAATAGGAGAATAATATAATGAAGCAGGAAAGAGCAAATGGACCCATTTGCCCCACTATTATTTGATATAACTCTAAAAATGATGCAACAAGACAAGAGAAATAAAGATCTAAAGACAGGCACCTCTAGGTGGAATAGTGGATAGAGTTGGGAAGACCTGAATTAAAATCTGTCCTCAAATACTTGCCATCTGTGTGACCCTGGGCAAGTCACTTAACCTCTGCCTCTAGGCATCTAAACAATCATTTAGAAATTATTACCTTCCAGGTACTGTGCTTCGGATATAAAGAAAGGCAAAAATAGTACCTGGCTGCTAAAAGTTTACATTCTAGGGCCAAAAACATGTAAATAACTAGATACATTCACAGTAGATGGAAGGTAATCCGAAAGAGTCACTCAGCACTTCAGCAAAGGCTTCCCGAAAAAGATGGGCTTTGAACTCAGCCTTAAAAGAAGCAAAGGAAAAACTAAGAAGAAAATAGGGCAGCAGAGCATTCTAGGTACAGAGAATACTCAGTTAAAAGGCATGGAGAAAGATGGAGTATTGTGTTCAAGGAACAGCAAGTAGGTCATTTGTTGCTGGATTATAAAGTAGATGGAAAGGAATAAGGTATAAGAAGATTGAAAAGGTATGAATGGGCCTGGGTTAGGAGGAGTTTATATTTGATCTTGGAAATAATTGGGAGCCACTGGAGTTCAATGAACAAAGGGGTGACATGGTTGGATGAAGGATTTAGAAAAATTATTTTGGCTGTTGAGTGAAGGATGGATTGGAATGGGGAAAGACAAAGTAGAAAGAACAATAAGAAAGCCATTGTGGAGACACAGTGGTTGGCAAAGCATTTTTCTGTCCTCAATACTGAAAAGCCACTGCTCTTGTCATGGCAAATATATGAGAAGTGTTGCAAAGGGAGAAAAGAGAGGATTTGGCAATGTGGAGCAACTGAAAGTGAACAATCAAAGATGACATTGAGGTTGTGAGTTTAAGTGACTGGGAGGATAGCGGTGCCCTAGAAAAAATAGAGAAATTTGGAAAAGGAGAAGAGATGAGAAGGGGAGGGAAGGGAGAGAAAATTAATTCTGTTTTGGATTTACTGATTATTAGAGGTCCAAGAATTCACTGGGTTACTGTAGCTCAAGAAAGAAGTTAAGGCTGAATATATAGCTCTGGGAATCATCAGCAAATGCAATCATGAAATTTGAGGAGACCACCAAATGAGAAAGTTGTTCAGCTATGTCTGACTTTTTGGTACCCCTACAGACCATAGCATACTAGGCTCTTCTATCCTCCACTATCTCTTGAAGTCTGTCCAAGTTCATGTTCCTTGTTTCCATGACACTATCATCTAATCCTCTGTCATTCCTTTTTCCTTTTGTTATCAACCTTTCTCAACATCAGGGTCTTTTCCAATGAGTCCTGTCTTCTCATTATGTGGTCGAAGTATTTAAGCTTCTGTTTCAGTATCTGACTTTCCAATGAATATCCTGAATTAAAATTGGGGGGGGGGGGCAATGAGAGTTGTGATTTACCCAGGGTCACACAGCTAGTAAGTATCAAGTGTCTGAGGCCGGATTTGAACTCAGGTCCTCCTGAATCCAGGGCTGGTGCTTTATCCACTATACCACCTAGCTGCTCCCACCCATTTTCTTTTCTTTTTCTTTTTTCTTTTGGCGGGGCAATGAGGGTTAAGTGACTTGCCCAGGGTCACACAGCTAGTGAGTGTCAAGTGTCTGAGACTGGATTTGAACTCAGGTCCTCCTGAACTCAGTTTTCCTTATTGTCCAATTCTCACAGCCATACATTGCTACTATAAAACTATAGCTTTGACAATATGGACCTTGATCAGCAAGGTGATATCTCTGCTTTTTAGTATGCTGTCCAGACTTGCCATAGTCTTCCTTCCAAAGAGCAAGCATCTCTAAATTTTATGGCTACAGTCACCATCTACAGTGACCTTTGAGCCCAAGAATGTAAAATCTGACACTACTTCTCCCTGTATTTGCCAGGAAGTGATGGGACTAGTTGCCAAGATCTTAGGTGGTGGTGGTTGTTGTTTTTTCATGTTAAGCTTCAAACCAGCTTTTATACTCTCCTCTTTCACCCTCATCAAAAAGCTTCTTAATTTCTCTTCATTTTCTGCCATCAGAGTGGTATCATCTGCATATCTGCAATTGTTGATATTTCTCCTGGCAAGCTTTATTCCAGCTTTTGATTCATCCAGCCTAGCATTTCAAATGATATACTTTGCATACAAGTTAAATAAATAAGGTGACAATATATAGTCTTGTACTCCTTTTCCAATTTTAAAACAATCAGTTGTTTCATGTTTGGTTCTAATTGTTGCTTCTTGGCCCATATACAGGTTCCTTAGGAGACAAGTAAGATGATCTGGTACTCCCATCTCTTTGAGGACTTGGCCACATTTTTTTGTGATCCATACAGTAAAAGGCTTTAGAGTCATTAAAGAAGCAGAAGTAGATGTTTTTCTGGAACTCCCTTGCTTTCTCCATAATCCAGCGAAACCGGCAATTTGGTCTCTAGTTTCTCTGCCTCTTTGAAAACCAGCCTGTTCTAGTAATTCTTAGTTTATATATTATTGAAGCCTAGCTTACAGAATCTTAAGCATAACCTTGCTGGAATGTGAAATTAACACAACTGTTGAGTAATTTGAACATTCCTTGGTTAAAAAGTATAGAACAAAAGGAGAAGAGGATCCAGGACAGAAGGTTGGAGATGCCCATAGTTATCAGGTATGATATGGATAAAGAACCAGTAAAGGAAACAAAAAAGAATTGGTCAGAGAAAATGAAAAGTGGAAGAAAGGGAATTAAAAAATAAAAGACAGTGAATGAAAACCCAGGAAAAATAAAATATTCAGGAAGTAATCATAAGTTACAATAGCATTATGTGTAATGAAGAAATAATGGAAACTTTCCAAATAAAGTCAACAATGAAGCAAGGATTCCCCTTTTCACCATTCTTGCTTGACACAAAAATGCCATGATCTGGGAGTTAACCTAGCAAGACATACGAAGGATTTACATAAGTAAGACTATGAAACAATTTTCTCAGAAATAAAGGAAGACTTATGAATAAAGAGAGGTTCAGTGTTCATGGATAAGTTGAACCTACATAAAAAAATTATGATGCTGTCCTATCTAATCTACAGACTTACAACTACATAGTAATCAATTTACTAAGTAGATATTTCATAAAATTATTACTAAGTTTAATAGAATAATTAATATGAAGAATTCAGAGAAACATGGAAAGATGAAAATTTAAAGTGAAGCAAACATAGCAAAAACAATATTCACAACTACTACATTACTGTAAAGTCAATAATAAGTCAATCAGTTAGTCAACTAGAATTAATTAACCACCAACTAATTTACGTTCCAGGCATTGGGGATAAAATGAAAGACAAAAACCAAAATAGTCTCTGCCTTCAAGTGTTTATATTCACCTGTGGGACCGAATGTGTATATAGATAAATGAATATAAAAAAGTGATTTTGGAGAAGGAAGCTAGCTAATAACTGGAGAAAACCAGCAGTAGTATTTTAAAGGATGTTGTGCTTCAGCTGAGCCTTGACCTGAACTAGGACCTTCTAAAAAGCAGAGATGAGGAGAAAAAGTGGTCCAGGCATAGAAAATACAAAGACACTGAGGAAGGAGATGGAATGTGGTTTATGGGGAACAGCAAGTAAACTAGTTTGCCTGGTTTGTAAGCTACTAGGAAGAGAACTATGTGCAATCAAACTGAAAGAGAAGCTAGAACTAGTCTGTGATGGGCTTTAAATGCCAAACAGAGGGGTTTGCATTTTATCTTAAAAACAAAAGGAAGGGGGCAGCTAGGTGGCACAGTGGATAAAGCAGCAGCCCTGGATTCAGGAGGACCTGAGTTCAAATCCGGCCTCAGACACCTAACACTCACTAGCTATGTGACCCTGGGTAAGTCACTTAACCCCAATTGCCTCACCAAAAAAAAAAAAAAAAAAGGAAGAAAAAAAAAATTTTTTTAAAGGAAGCAAATAAAGCTTCCTGAGAAGAGTAACATGGTTAGGGACAGCTAGGTGGCACAGTGTAGAGCACTGCCCCTAAAGTTGGGAGTCCCTGAGTTCAAATCCAACCTCAAACACTTGGTAGCTGTGTGACCCTGGGCAAATCACTCAACCCTAATTGCCTTAAACATCCAGGGTCATCTCCAGTCATCCTGATATATATATATATATATATATATATATATATATATATATATATATATATATCTTGCCACTGCACCCAGATGGCGTTGGAGGAGAGAATAAGGTTGGTGACCTTGCACAGCTCTCCCTCACTTAAATTCAATTCAGTGCAAGTCATGACATCACCCTGATGTGGTGGTCCTCTTCAGGAATGAAGGACAAACAACAACAAAAAATATGGTTAGAACTGAGACTTAGAAATATTAATTTGGCAGGATTCATTTGTCAAGAATGGTCTGGAAAGGGTAAGAAGCTGGATGAAGAAGGCCAATCAGAAGGCTATTTCAGGGGTCTAAGAGAGAGAAGGTAACAGCCTGGGCTAGGATGACTGTGATGTGAATGGATGAAAGAATAAAGATAAAGCCAGAAAGGTATACTGGAGGAGAAAGCACCATCTGGAGGAGAATGTAGCCACCATCTTCTTCCCCAGCATCAATATATCCAGGTCACTCTTCTCTACCTATATAAATATTGACATGCCCTAAAGGCTCAACTTAAGTCTGGCCTCTTCCAAGCCATTTATAACCTAATCTCATTATTCCACAACATAAAACTACAGGCTATTTTATTCACTGTTTCCATAAACCTAAGTGTTCTCTCTGCTCTACAAGCCTTTGTTGGCCCTTTTTCTTCTGAACTCATCTCATTTCATCTTTAAAAGAGATTTACGGGGCAGCTAGATGGCACAGCGGATAGAGCACCAGCCCTGGAGTCAGGAGTACCTGAGTTCAAATCCAGCCTCAGACACTTAACACTTACTAGCTGTGTGACCCTTGGCAAGTCACTTAACCCCAATTGACTCACAAAAAAAAAAAAATTAAAATAAAAAAAAAAGAAGCTAGGGCCTAAGTGATTCCTTTTCTTCTTTGAATTGTAGTAGCATTTATTATCTATGCCACTATATTAGCACTTAATCAAATGGCTTATACAAATACAATCAATTCTGCCACAACACCACATATACATTCCTAAAAATCACCATGCTATGCAAAATTATGTATTAAAAAGTACAGGGGAAACTAGGATTGGGACACAACACTCAAAAACTTCATAAGTGACACATAAAAAAGACAGGAATGCAATAAAAATAGCAGAATTTTATATATGTTAAATGTGTGTTTGGTGAATTGTGTACATGCAGTTTTCAAAAGTAGTAGTTAGGCCTTGTGCTTAATAGCAACCGTGCTTATTAAGGGAAGGTCTTTTATAGAAAATTCAAAATTAGACTTGTAGCACAAGGAAAATGATTTGAGAGGAAAATCATTCTTATTCACACACAAGTATTGAAGCATCATGGATGAGGTAGTTCCTGATTATTATCTTGTGGTTTTACAAAAGAATTGGAAATATGGGAATGGTAGTATAGGAAGATAATTGTATTTGTTGGAAATTAAATTTTAATTTTTCTTAACTGTCTAATTCCATCTTGTCATTTCACAATCTGTGTTATTGCAAAAATTCATTAATATATTTAACTCATGTCAACAGATGCCAGTTTTGGTATATAATATATATTCTAAAATATCATTAAATATTCATGCTGTCTTTTTTTTAAAAAGATAAATAAATACTACGATAAATAGTGGCAATGTCTGCAGCCTTGGGCTACTGCTCAGCTTTCACTATGGTTCCTAAGATCCCGGTCTCAACAAGTAGACAGCTGCGGACAGGGAAGAAGGTGGTGGTTTCAGTCGTGCTATTCACAGCATCTACCACACCAGAAGATATACAATATATATAGCATTTTACTTTGAAAAAGACCTGAAGTTTCCTTGTGGAAGTGATCATAGAAAGGGTTTCAGCTTGTGAGTTATTGCAAAGTAGTGTAGCTTTCTGCATGATGAAATAGTGCATAAATAAATGAGAATTTGCATTATGCTCAGATTGTTCCCTAATACATCAATTGTGTTGGAATAAATTCTCATTTTCAAAATGTTTTATAGCAGAACTGACTATTTAACTTTTCATTAATTAATTTCTTGTTTCCCCAAATATTGTACAAGTTCAAGTTCAACTATTAAGTATATGGGTGTTCAATAAAAATATGCTGAATAAATGAATTAATTTCAATTAAGTCAGAGTCTGCACTGTCCTCAGAAAAATGTGGCCAATTTTAGATTTTGTTTATTTCCAACAATTCTGTGAGATAATAAGAATAATTTAAACTATCTACCACTGCATATTAGTCATCTAACTTTTCTGGAACATCAATTTATTGTCTTTTTTAATCTCATTTTTACTATAGTTGCAGTAAGGCTGAAAATATAACTTCTTTTCAAGTTATATGTATCATCTAATAAACTGCTGGCATTAAGTAAATGTTTTGTCATTTGTATTAATGCCGCAAAAACAACACAATGACTTTTTATTTTTAAGGCACTGAAAAAGCATAATATTCACTGAATGAATGTTTTCTTTATTGTAGATATTACCCCAAAAGCCATGATGGGAGATAGAGTATTTTTGCTATGTACAGCTATTTTTATGTGATCTCTTTTCTTTATGCTGTTGAGGATTATAGCAGAAAGAATTATCTTTGAAGACTCATAAAAGATAGCATTGATTTAGGTGAGTAAGAATGCTGAAGAAGTTTTTAATATCACTTCATCTTTATGAATGATATAATATTCTTCTTTTTTTTTTCCTCAGAGGAAACCTAGCATAGACATTCTCCTTGAAGATATTATCAGTATCAGAAAAGTTACTTTCTGGTACAGAAAATAGTATAACATGTACTCCTTTCAAATGCGAAGCTGTATCACGACTGGCAATGCAACATTTGGCTCTACATTGAATATTTCCATTCCTTGGATAGATTCAAGAGGATTGCTGCATTCGAAAAAGAAAAATCATAATGTGAGGATGAAGTGATGGAGTCTTTCCATTCTGTACTTATGTTGTGGAATTTATTTTCTCCAATCACAATCAGCATAGCCAATACTTTACATAACAGGAAAGGCTATTATGCAAAAATCTAAAATTTTAGTTCTTCAATGCAATTTGCATATTTTTAAGTATTACTGATTTTGTTTGCTTTTACAACACTTTGATTTCTGAATCCATTTCTCTTCCTCTGTTCCCCACAGAACCATCCCTTGCAACAAAGAAGAGAGAAGGGTGCAGTGCGGGGAGACAGAGAGAGACAGAGACAGAGACATATCAACTGGATCTGACAGAACAAGCAGTGTTCCAAACTCATAGTCCCCCATTTGCTCAAAGAAAAGAGAGGTTATCATCTTATCTTTACAGCCAAGTGTGGTCATTATAATTATCTTTGTTATAAAACACAAGTTTGCATCACCCCACAAAAAACATGAAGGACACTTCAAAGATCTATTGTCTTATTTGTTCACGGTAACAATTTCATACCATTCAGCAACTTAATTTTCAAGCTCAAACTATCTTCCTTTTAAATGAAATACAAGTCTCCTTCCAGACTAGATTACACAGTAATTAAATGGAGCATAAACTCATACTGAAATGATTCTAAGCATTTTACTAGCTAATTGACCCTGGGCAAGTCACTTAACCTCTTTTTGCTTCAGTCTCCTCTAATGTACTATGAGGATAATAGCACCTAACTTGCAAGGTTGTTGTAAGGATCAAATGAGATAATATATGCAAAGCACTTAGCACAGCGCCTGTTACATAGTAAATACTACATAAATCTTATTCCTTTCTTCCTCTTCTTGTCTTCTAGTACTAAGAATAGAATACTCAATAGGCCTTACTTTTAGATTACTCCAGGAGTTAGATTTAATTGTAAAGTATACTTTTTAAAAAAGCTTTCCTTATTTTGGTGATAATGTAACTCATTCCTGATTCTGTTCGTATATTTACATAAGTATATATGGCATTCTTTTAACTTGGGTGACTGTTCCCTGAAGCAATATATACTGGCCCTTTCAGAGTTTCTTTAATTTCATGTAATATTGACTAGCTGAGACACTATTCTCAATGGCAGAGGGAATGCCAATTTGTCAAGTCCATTAAATGAGGTATGTTCTTTAGAGAGGACAAAAAAGAGATTTTTCTGTCCAGATAAAAATTAATAGTTTTTTGGTATGAGTATGAGTCAGTTGTTATATTGTCTAACATCAATAACTTGTTTTAACCAAAAATATATTAATACATCTAAGTGGAAGCATTTCAGGACTGACAGAAGGATGAATATGGAGGAGGAAAAAAAAAACTGAAGCTGATGCACTACTTCCAACTGTGGTCTTTTTATCATACTTGCTTTTTCAAAGTCTTGACTGTTCTACCAAAATATGAATGTAGTTTTTTTAAAATGTCATACTCAGTTCACTTTCGAGAAAGCACCTACAATATTACAACATTAGTTGTAATACAACATTAGTCTATTAGCTCTCTGAGAGCAGGGATTATCTTTTACCTATTTTGGTACTCCTACCTCTTAGCATAGTGCCCGGCAAAGAGTAGGCACTTAAATGTTTTATTGATTGGCTGAATGATTCACTGAATCAATGAAAAACCCTTTCCTTCCTTTTCTCATTCTTATGTGTACATGCATTTCCTACTGAAACTTAGCAATTAAAGTCTGTAGTTAATTAAAAACTCTAAAATTAAACTACATACTTTTAGAACAGGTTGTCTATATTCTTTTTGAAGGTCAGTCTGAAGTTTGTATTTCTGTAAGTTGAAATATATATACCTCAGGGGCAGTTAGGTGGCACTGTGGATAGAGCATCGGCCCTGGATTCAGGAGGACTTGAGTTGAAATCTGGCCTCAGACACTCAACATTTACTAGCTGTGTGACTCTGGGCAAGTCACTTAACCCTCACTGCCCCTCAAAAAAGAAAGAAAGAGAGAGAGAGAGAGAAAGAGAGAGAGAGAGAGAGAGAAAGAAAGAAAGAGAGAAAGAAAGAGAGAAAGAATGAGAGAAAAAGAAAGAAAGAAAGAAAGAAAGAAAGAAAGAAAGAAAGAAAGAAAGAAAGAAAGAAAGAAAGAAAGAAAGAAAGAAAGAAAGATATGTATACATGTACCTCAGTAAATCTGAGGGCTCATCAATTTCAGTGTTCCTTCCATTGGTACAGATCACATGTGCATGACATGTCACACTCTGCAATTCTTATCAATGTAATCTGATAGATTCTCAATAAATACTATAGACCTTCCCAAAGGTCTTTCTTACACATTTCATGGAAACTAGTTTTGTACTCAATCTAGACTATGTGTTTATTCCTAACTCTTATATATGCCTATCCTACCATTTTTCCACTCACATTTCCCATATATCTTTTGATACTCTGAATTTAACATATAAAATATGATCAAATTTTCAAAGTTTACTCAGTCATTATCTGAAACCCTACAGCAATTTACCCATATAATTTCTCCTTATTCCCTTGTTTTGTATAAACTATCTAAAAAGAAAAGAATGATTATGAAAGAAAGCCTGTATTTTTTTTCTATCACTAACTTCAACTGCACTTGTTTATTCTACATTCACACTTTCCTACTAAGTTGTTTTCTTGTTTCTTATAGATGTCTTACCTGTGTAGGTAGATTGTAAACTCCTTCAGGACAAGGAAAATGTATTGATGCCTGACACAGATGTCTTAAATAGTCACCTTAAATCCATAAAAGTACATAGAAAATTCCATGCACCTAACCAGCCATCAAATATAATTCTCTTTAACAAATATTTATTAAGTCCTAAAATGTATAGATAACACGGTAGGAAAAGATTTAATCCCACACATTATCAATTTATGACCTAGTAAAAGAGATATAACACAAAAATTCTTATAATACATAGTCACATTTTAAAAAATATAAGGTGTGGGGCAGCTAGGTGGTGCAGTGGATAGAGCACCGGCCCTGGAGTCAGGAGGACCTGAGTTCAAATCCGGCCTCAGACATTTAACACTTACTAGCTGTGTGACCCTAGGCAAGCCACTTAACCCCAACTGCCTCACCAAAAAAAAAAACAAAAAAACCATAACGTGCTAGAGAGCAGAGACGGTTTCATTCTTTGCACTTGTATAAAAAGGACCTATCACAATGCCTGGCACATAGTGGAGACTTAATAAATGCTTGGTATTTGGTAAAATTAATATAAATTTAATATAATTAATGTTAATATAAAAATTGATGAATATATGAGGAAAATGTAAAATGTTATGAGCAATGAAGAATTCTTGTAGTTAATGTGTGATAAGTGCAATAATATAACATCAGTTAAGATTCTGGGAATATATACTCCTTAACCAACAATTTATCTTAAGTCTTCAGGTTTATTATTAGAACCTTCATACTAAGATCCAGTACTGCATGGTGGATAGAGATCTACCATTGGAGCCAGAAAGGTATGAATTTGAGTGTCACCTCTCACATATAATGGCTTTGGGACTCTGGGTCCCATTTACTTAAACTGAAATCACTCTAGACAACTCTCTAACACTATAAGTTGCAGAAAAGGTGCTGATGTCCATTAGTGAAAAACGTTCTTCCCTAGGACTTTCCTATTTTAATGAAATCAAATGTCCTTTCCCTATCCCTCCCCTTACCATCAGGATCTTTGTAGCACATTTCACAGAATTCCTGTTCCAAACCTTCTTTTCTCCAGCCATCCACAACATCCCTATACTGCTCTCTCTATGCAGAGGATATAACATCATATTTCACTTAAAATATTGATACTATTCATTTCAAGTTTCTTCTCCTCAATTTCTCATTTCATATTACCCATGTAAGGAATTAATTGTGATTTGGGGTTTTCATAACCCTATCTTTGCTTTATTATGGTCAGACTGAAAAAATGTAAGCATAAAAGCCTAAGAGAATATGCGTGTGTACTCTGGGAGATAAATGAACAAACAAGAGGAACTCTGACCACAGGGGACATTTATTAAAACTATATAACTGGGGCGGCTAGGTGGCGCAGTGGATAAAGCACCGGCCCTGGATTCAGGAGTACCTGAGTTCAAATCCGGCCTCAGACACTTAACACTTACTAGCTGTGTGACCCTGGGCAAGTCACTTAACTCCCATTGCCCCGTAAAAACAAACAAACAAACAAAAAAACTATATAACTAAGAATTCTTCTAATAGCTTTCCCATGCCCACGTGGGTCTGGCTAGATTATAATGAGGATAGCCCATGTGGGTGTGCTGAGGCAATCAGAGCCTCAGCATGGCTAAGAATCGCCCTTCCCCTTCCTGTGGGGAAGTCAGTTAGAGATACAGTTGAGATTCAGTTAGGGGGAGTTAGGAAGAAAGGTAGTTTGAGAGTGTTCTGAGGGAATGGGGAAGGAAGGCAGACATTTAGAGGAGCTGCTGCTGCTGTTTGACTTTCGGACAGAAACAGAGACTACACAGCTGATTCTCCTTAAAGCTACAAATTTCGGGTGTGGTGAGTTTGTTTTGTTTTTGAGGCAAAGCTATCTCTTTGGAGCTAGCTGGGCTGGAGGCAGGTTCGGGTGCCTGAGGCCTTTTTACCTCAGAAATTTATACATTGTTTATAATTCTATTAATCTCACTTGTGTGATTCAGATAGTGTTTTAAACTTGTTCCCATTAATAAACCTGTTTTGTTTTTGAACGAGGCTGTTTCCTTTCTTACACCAATATTAAGGCAAGCCACCCAATTAACTTTCCCCATTATTAAATTTGGCCCTTATGCCCAATTCACTCATTCTTTGCTCTAGTTTTACAGAAAGAAGTGGCCCTTTTCTTAGATATCATCTATCCCTCTACTTCTGCCCTTGCCATCTCCTTTGGGAGTTTAAGCCTTTTATTTATTTATTTATTTAGGTTTGTTTTGTTTTTGTTTTATGGGGCAATGAGGGTTAAGTGACTTGCCCAAGGTCACACAGCTAGTAAGTGTCAAGTGTCTGAGGCTGGATTTGAACTTGAGTTCTGAATCCAGGGCTGGTGCTTTATCCACTACACCACCTAGCTGCCCCTTAAGCCTTTTATTATTATTTCTCTCTTCTTAATTTTCAATCTCTCCTTAAAATGGGTTCTATGCTTAATGCATACAAACATGCCTAGATATGCTTCAAACAAAACAAAACTAAAGGACTAAAACCACCTTTCATTAGACCATATCAATCATTTAAACAATCATCCTATATCACCACACCCTTTCAAAGTCAAAATCACAGAAGTAAATAGTTGTCACCATTTATCACCTCTACTTTGGCAACTCCTACTCATTTCTCAACCCTTTTCAATATGGCTTCTGTCTTTACCTCCTGGTTGAAATAACTACCTGCAAGGCTTTGTCCTGGGCCATCTTCTCTTTTCTCTAAACTATTTCATCAGCTCCCATAGAGTCAATTATCAACATTCTGTAGATGATTCTCATATTGAATTGTACATCCTTAACTTCTCTCCTGACCTTCAGTCTCACATCTCCAAGTACTTTAAACATCTTGACATGGATATCCTATTGAAATTTTAACTCGACATGTCAAAAACTGAATTTGTTATCTTTTCCCCAAACCCGCCCCTCTTCCTAATTTCCCTATTACTGTCAAGGGTATCACCATTCTCCTAACCACTCCAGGTTAGCAACCAAGGTATCAATTTCAACTTCTTACTTTCTCTCACCTCTCCATATCCAACCTGTTCAAAGTCTTGTGATTTCTACCTCCAAAACATTTTTCTTACATATCCCCTTCTCTCCTCTGACACTGCCCACAAACCTGATGCAGATCTTCCTCACCTCACACATGGACTATTGCAATAGGCTGCTTGTTTGGTCTCCCTAACATGAATCTCTCTCCACTACAGTTCATCCAGCTGTCAAATGGATCTTCCTAAAGCACAGATCTGACTATGCCCCATACACATCCCTTTATTAAATAAACCAGTGGCTCATTACAACTTTTAACTCTATAAAGATTCACACAGAATTCAAGGGGATTACATTATACTTAAAGGCACCATAGATAATGAATTAATATCAATATTTCTTATGATCTTAATGGTACACCATCTAAGAAAAAATCAAACAAATTAGAGGGAGAACTACAGTAAAACTGTAATACTGTAGGGCAACAATGCTTCCCTTTTAGACCTAAAAAAGTCAAGGCAGGGAAAAAGGTAGGAAGGAAGTTAAAGATTGGAATAAACTTTTAGGAATAGTGGTCACAACAAAGAGAGTAACCTAACATTGAACAGAAATAAGTTTCATGTTGAGAGATTAACACATTGGTATACATAAGTGACCTATAAACTTGACTTCTATTTTTGTTACTGTTTGATGGGCTGGGTGTCACACTTAACAAGCAAAGCTTACAGGGACTCCAAACATTATACAAAACAAACAAACAAACAGACAAGGACATAGTTGACTTCATTACAAGCCACTGATGCTTGCAGTTTAGAAAAACTAGCTATACACAGAAGTCCTAAGGAGAAAAGCCCTAATTAGCTGGAAGAGGTTTAAAAATTTTTTAAATATTGCAAACATTAACTCCCTCAATACTCTGTGTGTGTGTGTGTGTGTGTGTTGTTTTTATAAAGTTATGTCCTTGAATCTGTCATCAAACTTTTCTAAGTAGTTGTACTGTACTACTTTCTAACTCCTATCAAATAAAACAAAATCCAAGGGGGCGGCTAGGTGGTGCAGTGGATAGAGCACTGGCCCTGGATTCAGGAGTACCTGAGTTCAAAGCTGACCTCAGACACTTGACACTTACCAGCTGTGTGACCCTGGGCAATTCATTTAACCCCCATTGCCCCGCAAAAAAAAAAGAAAAAAAAAGAGAGAGAGAGATTAAAAACAAAATCCAAGAAACACACTTTAGACCTTTCAGCATTAAAGCTTTGCTATCTGTCAAAATGAAAATTATTTCATATCAAATCCTAGTTTTATTCAGATGTCTAACTTTATTTACCTATATAAAAAGTCAATTATGTGTGCAAAAATTCAGTATTTCTCCCAGTTATTCTAATATAATTGAAGTATCATCTACATCGTATCTCAAAATATTCTTCCTATACACCTTTTTGTTTTTATCTAAAGCAACTAAATACACTTTATTTTTTAAATAACACATCACACATGGGCCACTGTGCCTAACAAGATAAAAATTAATAAAAATGAAGAAAAACAGGGCAGCTAGGTGTCACAGTGCATAAAGCACCAGCCCTGGATTCAGGAGGACCTGAGTTCAAATCCGGCCTCAGACACTTGACACTTACTAGCTGTGTGACCCTGGGCAAGTCACTTAAGCCTCATTACCCAGCCCCCCCCCCAAAAAAGTGTTGTATTGTTTAAAAAAAAAATGAAGAAAAACTCTGCTGACCTAGGAACTTAACACTATCCAAAATAAGTATTTTTACCCCAATCTGAAATATTTTTAAAATATCAAAGTGTGGCCAATACTGGTGCACCCAAATAAACTATTTTTCACTTAAGCAAAACCAATGCACTTATAAATGTATTTATCAATAATATGCAGAAACCCCTATCAAATAGTCAATTTTAATATCATTGAAAAAAACCAAATTAGCAAAGTATTAAAGATTAAAAATCACTTTCTATGATTCCCTAAATAAGCTAAACAACTAAAAATTATGGTTGAAATGCTATTGGTGGGTTTTTTGGGTTTTTTTTTTTTTTTTGGTGAGGCAATTGGGGTTAAGTGACTTGCCCAGGGTCACACAGCTAATAAGTGTCAAGTATCTGTGGCCACATTTGAACTCAGGTCCTCCTGACTCCAGGGCCAGTGCTCTATCCATTGTGCTACCTAGCTACCCCTTGACATCCTATTCTTATAATATTCCACTGTTAATTTTTGGTCATATGCCATGGATTAAGCAAAGTTTCCACCTTCAATTTGAATAGTATTTGTAGGTTTCTGTCTTAACTAAAACAGGAATTAGAAGCAATTGTTCATATTTCAATAGATTTTGTTTAAGAAGAGACTTAGAGAAGATGGTGGAGGAAGGCAGTGAGCTCCTGAACTCATGACACGATCGCTCCAAAAAACATCCAAATAACGCCATAGGAAAATGTGACAGCAGTATTGTTCAGTGAGCAATTGTGAATGACTTAACTACTCTCAGCAGTGCGATGATCCAAGACAATCCCAAGGAACTAATGAGGAGGCTTACAATGCACCCCTATAGAAAGAACTGCTAAAAAGAACACTTGTGGATTGTACATATATAACCTGATTGCGATCTTGTGGAGGGGGAAGGAAAGGAAGAGAGGGAGGGAGAAAAATTTGTAACTCTAAATCTTATGAAAATGAATGTTGAAAACTACCCTTACATGTAACTGGAAAATAAAATAAATGTTTTTTGCTGAAAAAAAAAAATAAAAAAGAAGAGACTTAGAAAGCCACATGTGTGTAAAAATATCAGAATAGGTCATACGCTTTTTATATGCATTGAGCCAAGCATTTAGTACATAAAAATGTAAAAGTTAGACCACATGTGTGCTACCAAAATTGTTTATTTGAAAAAAAAATGAATTGATCAAATATTGTATACTTACTTTCTGCTTTCTACACTCGGAGAGGGCTAATGATAAAATTAAGTAGTACTTTGTTTTGAATGGCTGTTTAATGTCTAATGTCAAAGCTGTATTAGTCTATAACTGAAACTAGAATGCCGTTTACATAAGTAGCATATGGTAGTTACAATACATACTGAATCACTTCTAACTGCCCTGTTACTGGGGCAGCTAGGTGGTGCAGTGGATAAAGCACCAGCCCTGGATTCAGGAGGACCTGAGTTCAAATCCAGCCTCAGACACTTGACACTTACTAGCTGTGTGACCCTGGGCAAGTCACTTAACCCTCATTGCCCTGCAAAAACAAAAACAAAAACAAAAACAAAAACAAAAACAAAAACAAAAACAAAAACAAAAACAAAACTATTACTTAGGAAGAAGTGGAAGAAGCCTATTGTTTTGTATCAAAAATAAAACCTGGATTTCATGGAAGTAAAAGTTGAAGTACTTTGCATCTCGATTCAAAAATTCAATTGTATTAATCAACACACTTTAAAACAAATATCTTAGGATCTTAAAAGATATCTATTGCATTTCCCTTTTAACATCCCTCTACTTAGAATCTCTAGATTTATTATCAACTCTATTTTAGAGATGAAGAAACAGAAATCTAGAGGTATTAAGAAATTAGATATTATAGGCCTGCACAACAGCTTAAAGGAAAAATTCCACAAGTTTCCAAATGTTGATTTATACCCTTCATAATTGTACAGTAACTACTAATACAGTCATTTACTATATTTAGAATCCAAGGGCAAAAGCTTTCCAAAGTACTTTACCAACTAATGTTCCCAATTTAAATGAATTAAGATAATATCAAAATGGAAAGGATGAGGGAAGAAGGAAAGAGAAGTTTACATCTAATGAACAGACAAATCAATTAGGAAGAAATCTTCAGAAATGGATTACTTTACAAGGATTTAATACAATTTTTTCAAGATTCTGAGAATTAATTTTTATCTGAATACAATAAGATTTATTACTAATGCTCATGTATTCATTTTTCATAAATGAATGACAGAAGGTAGAGCCAAGATGGTAGAGGCAGCAACCTAGTCATTAGCTTCCACTTGCCCTAGAAACAACTTTAAATAAACTCTCATATCACGTTGTGGAGCAGCAGAGCCAAAAAAAGTCAGAATGAGATATTACTCCAGTTGAAGACAACTTAGGAGGTCAGCAAGAAAGATTTGTGACACGAAGGTGGGCACTGGCCTGGAGTATAGCAGCAGCAACAGCAATGAGTCTTGAAGGTAGCTGCAATATAGTGCAGCAGTAGGAACACTCAGGACCATAAGGGGGAATACATAACTCATCAGAAAGAGATTACAGGGGACCTTGAGGGGGCATTGGACACAGGACCTTGTTGTGTTGTCCATATCCAGTTCCAGGGCAGAGAAGAGTGCTTGTGGTTGGTCACAAAAGAGCAGGAGCTGGGGGCAGCTAGGTGGTGCACTGGATAAAGCACCAACCCTGGATTCAGGAGGACCCGAGTTCAGATCTGGCCTCAGACACTTGACACTTACTAGATGTGTAACCCTGGGAAAGTCACTTAACCCTCACTGCCCCACCAAAAAAACAACAACAACAAACAAACAAACAAAAAAACCCCAAAGGAGTAGGGGCCCTGGTTGCAGTTCCAGGGTCAAGGGGAGTACTAGCACTTGCAGCTGCAGGGCGCAGTAGGAGCTATCCTTGGGTTGAGACCAGAGGACAGACAAGGAGAGCAGCGACTACACTTCTTCCCAGATCACACAACCTTGGAAGCACCAAAAACTTCTAGAACCTTAGAACTAGCTCTGAAAACAGCTGTACAAAAAAGCCTGAGGCTTAGGACCTCCCCATCCCCAAGTGAGCAAAACCCAACTGTAACATAAACATTCAAAATCAAGAAATAGGTTGGGGAAATGAGCAAACAACAACAGAAGAACCTGACCATAAAAAACTGCTTTGAGCAGCAGGGAAGAACAAGACACAAACTCAGAACAAGATAATGTAAAAACAGCTACAAGCAAAGTCTCACAGAAAAGAAGTGAATGAACATAAGCCCAACAAGAATTCCTGGAATGCTAAACAAGGAAGTGAGTAGTAGAGAAAAAATTGGGAAAATAAATGAATGAGAGTGATGAAAGAAAATTATGAAAAGAGGATTTACAGCTTGGTAAAAGAGGCACAAAAATACTGAAAAAAACAACACTTCAAAAAACAGTATTGATAAAAGAGGCATAAAAATTCACTGAAGAAAAGAACTCCTTAAAAATCAGAATAGGCCAAATAGAAAAAGAGAGACAAAAGCTTACTGAAGAAAATAATTCCTTAAAAATTAGAATTGGGCAAGTGGAAGCTAATGATTCTAGGAGTCATCCTGAAACAATAAAACAAAGTTTAAAAAGATGGAAAAAAAAACCTGAATAAAATGTGAAATATCTCATCAGGAAAACAACAACTGACCTACAAAATAGATCAAGGAAATCTATTAGACTACCCAAAAGTCATGATTTGAAAAAGAGGCTAGATGTTCTATTTCAAGAAATCATAAAGAAAATTGCCTCAATATCCTGGATCAAGAAGGTAAAATAGTAATTGAGAGAATCCACCAATCACCTCCTGAAAGTGATCCCAAAATGAAAACTCCTAACCAAATTCCAAAGTTTCCAGGTCAAGGAGAAAATATTGCAAGCAGTCAGAAAGAAACTATTCAAATAGCATAGAGCCACAATCAGGATCACACAAGATTTTGCAGCTTCCACATTAAAGAAATGAAGGGCTTGAAATATGATATTCCAGAAGGCAAAGGTGCTAGGATTGCAGCCAATAAGAATCAGCTACCTAGCAAAATTGTGTATAATCTTTCAGGGAGAAAAATAGACATTTAATGAAAAAGAGGACTTTCAAGCATTCATGATGAAAAGATTAGAGTTGAAGAGAAAATCTAACATTCAAACACAAGACTAAAGAGAAGCATAAAACTGTAAACATGAAAGAAAAATCATATGGGTCTAAATATTGTTAAACTGTTTATATTCCTATATGGGAAGATGACTCCTATAAACTTTATTATTATTAGGGCAATTAGGAGCCATCTACTTAGAGGGCATGGGTGTTAGTTGATTATACTGGGATGATCTAAAAAAAAAAATGAAGGGCTAAGAAAAAAGAATGCACTGGGTGAAGGGAAAGGTAGAATAGATGAAATGATCTCACATAAAAGAGACATATAAGTAAGAGCTTTTATTGTGGAGGGAAAAATGGGAGTGACAGGCAGTACATGAACCTCACTTTCATTGGAACTGGTTCAAAGACCGAACACACACACACACACACACACACACACACACACACACACACACACACACACACAGAGTTGGATACACAATACCTAACAGGGAAATAGGAAGGTAATGGGGTGGGAGAATGGGGAAGGGGATGACAAATGGGAGGACAGATTATGGGAGGTAGTGGCCAGAAGCAAAACAGACTTTTGAGGAGGGACAGGATAAAACGAGAGAAAAGGATAAATAGAAGAAAAATGGATGGAAGAAAATACACATAACCTGTAAATGTGAATGGGATGAGCTCATGCATAAAACTGAAATGGATAGCAGAATGAATTAGAAAGCAGAATCCAACAATATGCTGTTTATAGTAAATCCACTTGATACAGAAAGACATCTTGAGCTAAAATAAGGGGTCGGAGCAGAATATATTATGCTTCAGCTTCAATTAAAAAGGCAGGGTTAGCAATCAACTCAAAGCAAAAGCAAAAACAGACCTAATTAAAAGACAATTCGGGAAACATTTGCTAAAAAGTATCCATAGACAATGAAATAATATAAAAAATTTTATAGCAAGTTTCTCTGATAAAGGCCTCATTTTTCAAATATATAGGGAACTAAGTCACATTTTAAAAAATAAGATCCATTTGTATGAAATTACGAAAAATGAAGTGAGCAGAACCAGGAGATAATTGTACACAGTAACAATGATCAACTGTGAAAGACGGGTTCTTTGATCAATACAATGATCCAAGACAATTCCAAAGGACTAATAACGAAAAATGCTATACATTTCCAGAGAGAGAGAACTGATAAACTCTGAGTGCAAACTGAAGTATGATTTTTCTCACTTTTTTCCCTTGCTTTTTTGTGATATAGCTAATATGAAAATGCTTTATATGACATCACACACATAACTGATATATTGCTTGCCTTCTCAGTGGGTGGGAAAGGAGTGGGAGAGATGGAGAATGTTTGGAACTCAAAAAATTTTTAAATGTTAAAAATAAATAATAAATATTAAAAAATAAATGAATGATAGAACAAGAAAACAAAAACTACCTGTGGTCTTTTAAAAACAATTTTAAAAGCTTGACTTCTCAGAATTCTCTTTCATAGCTCCTCAAAATAATTTGGCCATGGTAATCAGTAAAAACATCATGTTTCTTGAAGCCCAACATTTTGAGTGAAAACGCCTTAAAATCTGCATAAAGATATTTAAACCTTTAACTTGAAAAGAATTAACGTATCAATAAGTATTCATAGATGTTCCAAAATGAATGGTTTTAGGTCTCATTTGTTCTAAAAGAGCACAATACTATTGGGGGGGGGGGGAATGGAATTTCCAAAAGAAGTGGCAGTGAGACATGAACTACAAGAACATGATGTTGTAACAGCATTTTTTTTAAACCATGAACGGATTAAGGAGGCAAGAGACAGAGGGGAAGGACTACTCAAATCCAGTGTTTTATTCCCTAAATTTTTTTTTACTTCAAAGCTAATTATGTTTTACTAATTGCATTTTCAAAAGACATAGCAGATAGTACCAACAAAATCAAAAATTAATTTAAAAACTAACAAAAATAAAACAATTTCTAAGGTTATTCTTGGAAAGGAGCTCTTGAGAATTGTCCAGGGAGTCAAACTTCCCTTAAATGAAGCACTACTAATAGTCTCCAGATTTGCCAGCCCTGCCTGGAACCATCTAGTGAAAATGTTTACATTAAAACTGGGTTCAAATGGAAGGTCACCTAACTTGAAAACTTGGAAAACAACAGTGATTTTTTAACTACAATATGAAATACATTCTGTAGAAAAGAAATAATTAATTCTGTATACCAGTGAAAACTAATTTCATTATATTTTCAAGTTACTAGGTTTCTGTTTCCCTCCCAAACATCTTTTGATAAAAGATCTACTACATTTCCAAAAAAGGTTCCACCTACATATCAAAAAGCCTTTCAGGTTCACTCACTTTTCACCCCTAAAATATAATGAAAATAGACACCATCTTACACAATTAGCTGTGATTTTTATCTCCTTTCTGACTTTGAAACTGCATGTGTATATCATGTGAACAAGATAAGGCATTTATATTACACAAATTAATACACTATTCTTTAAAAATTGCCTCTGTGACCAATGTAGACTAGAAAACAGGAGATTATTTCCTATTTCATTATATACCACACAAAAATCAATACAAGTTCATTTTATTTGGACAATACTGTTAGATACACATTTTATCATTTATATCTTGGGACTAAAAGGACGGCACTAAAAGTATAACGTTTTATATAAAGATTGAGATCATGTAATCATCTAATCACACTACAAAGCAAACACCTAAAGAAGAGGAAGCATTTGATACAGAAAATACAAAACAGGATTCCCAAGGAAAGACAAAAATTAAGTCACTCAGTTGATTAACATGACTTCAAAAAGTTATAGAATTGGGGGCAGTTAGGTGTGACCCTGGGCAGGTCACTTAACCCTCATTGTCCCTCCAAAAAAAAAAGTTATAGAGAAAGGCCAACATAGGAATCCAAGCCATAGGCAGTATAATTTTTGAATGCAGATAACAATATAAAAGGGTATGTCATAATTTAATAAGACAGTTTCATTCCTTCAGTCATCCATTCACAAATCATTTACTAAACACCTACATGCAAAGTATTTTAGGTGCTTAATTTTAAAGCTATGCTAATGAAACATTTATTTGTGCGGCTTAAACATGTTTAAGAATAAGAATTCATAATCTGCTTCGTTACTTTAAAAGTATTAAATTCATTAACATAATGGAGCAAAAGAAAAAATTATAAGAGTGAATTGTTAGTTTTTGTTTTTATCCTTAAAAATAAAGTGTCCAAAAAACAAAACAAAACAGAACAAAAAATAAACACTGTGTAGACCTAAACAAAACTTTCCAACTGAATTCTGAAAATTACATTGAAACAATTTAAAGGTGTTTATATTTTTCCTATAAAGCAAAGAGTGGACAGACCAATTAGCCTGCTAACACAAATCTTTTTAGTCATTTTATTAAGTTGAACAAAGAAAACAACTTCATTAAGAGTTTTTTAAAACTCTTCTAAAAGGAATGCACCATAACATATTTTAGAACACAAGAAACACACACACACAAAATTTTTTTATTAAAGTGAATTAGGAACTGGCTTTGAGGGCTATGTAGCTGTATAAATTACACCAAGTCAGGGAGACTTGGGTTTTAAGTATTGGTTCTGACGTCTAAGTATCTGTATGGTTTGGGGCAAGTATTACCTCTCTCTTAGAGGCAGTTTTCTCATCAATGACTTAATCAACAAGGATTTATTAAGCTCCTTTATCAAATACACAGTATTGTGCTAAAGTGCTAGGTATAGGAAGACAAAACAAAATAGACCCTGTCTTCAAGAAGCATACATTGTAGAGTGGAAACAATCTGCTTACTTCTTGACCACTCTGCAGTATTATTTGACAAGTGTGGATCTCCTAGATACTCCCTTCTCTCTTTGGGTCACTCCTATTTTGCCTGACTGTTCCTCCTCAGCTTTTCTTGATACAATATCATTTGGGCCACACTCCCTTACTATGGATGTAGCCCAAAGCTCTGTTCTGAACCCTCTTCTCTTTTTTCCCTAATTTTGTTGACTTCATTAGGTGAGTTCAAAATGATCACCTCTAGGCAAATAACTCCCAAATCAGTATTTCCAGCCCCTAGCCTCTCTCCAGTCTGACATCAACAACTTGTCTATTGAGAACTTCAAATAAATGTCTTCGGCATTTGAAACTTGGCTTGTCCAAAACAGAACTCATTATCTTTGCCCCAAAAGTGACCCTTCTTAAAAACTTCACTATTTCCATTGAGGCGACCATCATCCTTCTAACCACCTAGGTTGCAAATATCAGTGTCACGCTCCACTCCTCATTCTCACTCATCCCATATATAAAAATCAGTTACCAAATCTCATCAATTATACCTGCACATCATCTCTCAAAAATATCCCCTTATCTCCACTCATGCAGCAACTATCCTAGTTGTGACCATAATCACCTCTTGCCAGAACTAGTACAACAGCCTTCTAATTTGTCTCCCTGTCTTTAAAGCTGCAAAAGTAATATCCCTAAAGTACAGTTCTGACCATATCATATCTCTGGCTCAACAAGCAGTAGTGGCTCCCTATCACCTACAGGATTAAATTTAAACTCCTCTGTTTGGTATTTAAAGCTCTTCACAAACTGGCCCCAAGCCACCTTTCTAGTCTTATCACACACAACTCCTCTTTACATATTCTATTAAACTCAGATACATGGGTCTTATTTCTTTTCATACATGACACCCCATTTCTTGCCTCCATACTTTTGCACTGGCTATCCCCTAGGTCTATAATGAATTCTTTCTTCATCTATATCTCTTAGAATCCCAAGATTCCGTTAAGACTCTACTCACTCATCATTTACTACATAAAAGGGGTATATGAGGTGTTTGAAGAGGACTAGAACCTCTGGTGCGAGGGCTTGCCAAGCCTTTTTGAGGGCTATTCATCCACCTTTGGTGTCAACATTTCACCCAACTCTCACCTATGCAAGAAGCTGTAGCACGTGCAGTGACCATACCCCAGGAAAACTGTCTTGGCAGACAGGTTAAACCAGGCTGAGGGCAACCAAGAGGCTTCAAACTCGTTGGTGAGTTAGGGGGATGTCTACCCCAAACAGGTGAAGACTCCCTCCACTGGAACGGGCAGAAGAGAACAATCTGTTCTAAAGGCCACAAAGGCAGCTGAAGCAGGGGCTGTAGAGTGCTTAAAGCTTGGTAAGACATCAAAGATGTTAAAAGTCATCCACTGAATCCCAGGCCACCACCAGCGCTCTTCACTTTTGTTCTGCCACTGGTCTTCAATGACTCTGGAAGTGAGAGGAATGCTGTTGAACTTGCACAACTCTGCCTCACTTAAATCTAATTCACATGCAAGTCCGGACATCATTCATAATGTCCCTGGTCCTCTTCAAAATGAAGGACCACTCCCATCAACAACAACTACATGAAGCTTTTGCTGATTCTCCCAACAACTTATGCCCCGTCCAAATTATCTAGTATCTATTCTGTATGTATCTATCTAGGTACATGTTATCTCTCTTTAGAATGCAAAATCCTTGAGATCTACAGTCAAGACAGCTGTTTGAACAGAGACAGATCATCCAGTTTACACATACCTACTCCAACAGGAACCTGAAATTTGTGGTGGCCTAATGATCAAGAAGTCCAACGAGAAACTACAGTAAAGGATTACTTTGATCCCAGAAATACATAAGAAGTCACCCTGAAGGACAAAGGTGATAGGAAAGACAGCTGCCAGCAAAGTCATCAAAAGCACAGGAAAATAGGACACAAGATTAAGAATGTGACCAGAGATGGTCTAGAGACACCTAAAGGCTGCATGGCTCTGTGTCCAAAGGTACTAAGACCAAAGGGTTCTTACCAGAAAGTCCCAGGGGGAGTCAAAATGCAACCTTTGGATCTTTGGAAATTCAAGAGTGGCAGTAACCAATGCAAAGTAGCAGCGCTCACATGTACACAGCCTGGAACCCTTGGGGCTCCAAGGTCCTGACACTATCCTGAGGTGCCAGAAACAAGCATTTATATCCAGCATTCTGAACCTCCAAGATCCTGGGGATCTAACCCCCTAAAATATAGGTCAGAGAAGGAACCCAGGTTACACAGTGTGAGATCGAGCAGGATTGATCATAGAATCATAAGTACAACAAGAGATAAAGCTTAATTGGCATGAAATCCAAATATGGGGCTAAAACTAGAAATACGCCAAAGACACTGACCAGTATAAAAAATGATTGCAGCTTTTTCTCTTCCGCTGCTTTCGTTTTGCACTCGGTTCCCTCAGCTGCTGACATGCAGAATGACGCTGGAGAGTTCATGGACCTGTACATACCAGGGATATGCTCCTCGAGCAACAGGATCATCAGGGCCAAGGACCATGCGTCCATCCAGATGAATGTGGCTGAGGTTGACAAGGTCACAGGCAGATTCAATGGCCACTTTAAAACTTATGCAATTTGTGGAGCAATTTGTAGAATGTGAGAATCTGATGACTATTCTCTGGCTGGCAAAAAAATGATGGTATTGTTTCAAAGAATTTCTAATTGAAGAAATATTGTGGAATATGTCTTAATAAATAAGAAAAACGGCAAAAAACCAAAACAAAACAAAACAAAATTATTGCAGATCCAGAGCCCTCCCAAAATCCAGTAAAGGAGAAAATAATTCCATAAAAACTGCAATAATACACTCAAGGAAAAGAACTGATTTTCCACAAGAGCAACATAAATATCTAGAAGAAATGAAGCAAGTGGTAAAAAAGAAAATAAAAACTTTGAACAAAAAAATCAGAAGAATAAAAAATTTAGAACAGAAAGTAATAAACCTCATCCAGGTAATGAAAGCCTTGAAAAATCAGAATAGACCAAACAGAAATCAATGATTCCATGAGATAGCAAGAGATTTGAAAAAAAAAAAAAAGAAGAAAATTTAGGATACCTGACATCAAAAACAACTGACCTGAAAATAGGTCAAGCAAAAATGAAAGAATCATTTGGACTCCTTGAAAACCGTGATCTTAAAGAAAAGGCCTGAAGACTAGAATTTCAGAAAATGATAAAACCTGTCTGTCCCCATCTATTACAGCCAGGGTGCAAAGCCAAGATAGAAAGAATCCAATGATCACCCTCCTCAAAAGAAATTCCAAAAGGAAAAGTCCTAAGAATGTCATAGCAAAAATTCCAGAGCTTCCGAATCAAGGAAAAAATTCTAGTAGTATTCACAAAGAATGAGCTCAAATAAGTTACCAGAGTCAGGATCACACAAGACCTAACAATCTTTTGCAATCTTTAAGAGATCTTATAATAAAATGTCCCAAAAGTTAAGAGATGGGCTTATAACCACAAATAAATACTCAGAAAAGATGATTATAATCCTACGGCAGAGATTCTTAACCTGGAATCCACAGACCCTCTCACCCAACCCTCAAAGGAGTCCACAGTTAAAACTAAGAGATCTATAAACTTGGACAGGAAAAAAAAAATCTACATGTTTGTTTCAATATGACTGAGCTTCACCAGACTGCTAACAAGGTCCATAACCCGCCCCCAACCCCCAAAAGCTAAGAACTCCTACACTACAGTGGGTGAAATAAATCTATAACATAAAGGGCCTTCAAACATTTCTGACAAACACAAAAGTCCAGAGAAACCTAAAAAGGTACATTTAAGCATTTAGAAGGGTCTATGTGATGAAATAAGTGCTAACATTCTAATGGAAGGAGAAGAAATAAATATCCTTTCTGAACTTTAAGTTTACAAAGGGTCCAGAGACAGTTTAATGGGGGGAGGGGTTAGAATGTTCTATTCTAAGGAAGAAGAATGTGACTTATTATTTCTCATAACTTGAATGTGTATGAAGAGAATACACTGAGGAAGGGATGGGGGAACAAGCATCAGATGAACCACACTCTTATCAGAATTGATCAGGGGCAACTAGGTGGCACAGTGGATAGAGCACTGGCCCTGGAGTCAGGAGGACCTGAGTTCAAATCCGGCCTCAGACACTTAATACTTACTAGCTGTGAGACCCTGGGCAAGTCACTTAACTCCAATTGCCTCCAAAAAAAGAAAGAAATGATCAAAGGAAGGTTGAACACATATACACATAAATACTTGTGTAAAAATACACCAAGATGATTAGGGAAAAAGGAAAAGAACTGGAAACGGCAGAGATACCCATCAAATGGGCAATGGCTGAACAAGTTGTAATATATGACTATGATGGAATACTACTGTGCTGTAAGAAATGATGTGCTTACCCACACATACAAAAATATTTATAGCTGCTCTTTTTGTGGTGGCAAGGAATTGGAAATCGAGGAGATGCCCATCAATTGGGGAATGGCTGAACAAGTTGTGGTATACGAATGTAATGGAATACTATTGTGCTGTAAGAAATGATGAGCAGGCAGATTTCAGAGAAACCTGGAAGCACTTACATGAACTAATGCTGAGTAAAATGAGCAGAACCAGGAGAACATCATACATAGTATCAACAACACTGTCTGTTGATCAACTGTGATAGACTTGACTCTTCTCAGAAATACACTGAGGGGCAGCTAGGTGGCACAGTGGATAGAGCACTGGCCTGGAATCAGGAGGACCTGAGTTCAAATCCGGCCTCAGACACTTAATACTTACTAGCTGTGTGACCCTGGGCAACTCACTTAACCCCAATTGCCTCACCCAAAAAAAAAAGTGTTTCCTTTAAAAGCCAAACAGAAGATTTTGGGGCAGCTAGGTGGCGCAGTGGATAGAGCACCAGTCATGGATTCAGGAGTACCTGAGTTCAAATCTAGCCTCAGACACTTAACACTTACTAGCTGTGTGACCCTGGGTAAGTCACTTAACCCCAATTGCCTCACTTAAAAAAGAAAAAAAGAAATACAATGGTCCATACTTCCAAAGGACTCATGATGGAAAATGCTCTCCAAATCCAGAAAAAAAGAACTGTGGCATCTAGATGCAGATTGAACCATATTATTTGTATTTTTTTTGTTTTTCTTTTTTGAAGTTTTTCCTTTTTGTTCTGATTCTTCTTTCAGAGCATGACTAATGCAGAAATATGTTTAATATGATTGTACATACATAACCTATATCAGATTGCTTGCTGTCTTGGGGAGGGAGAAAAATTTGATATTAGAAATCTTATAAAAACAAATATTGAAAACCATCTCTACGTGTAACCAGAAAATAATAAGGGGCAACTAGGTGGCGCAGTAGATAGAGCACTGTATACAGTAACAACATTGGGTTTTTTAAAAATCTTAACAGTATTTCATTTTTTCCCAATTACATGTAAAGATAGTTTTCAACATTCATTTTTATAAGATTTTGAGTTCCAAATTTCTCTCCCTCCTTTCCTCCCTCCCCAACAATATTGTTTTAAGAACACTGTGACTAATTCATTTTGATTATTATAAATACACAAATTAACTATAAAGGGCTTATGAAGGAAAACGCTATCTGCATCCAGAGAAAAAACCTGATAAATAGAAGTATATGTAGAATGGTTTTGCATATTTATATATTACATATTGCATATATGCATACATATATACATATACACAAACACATATTTGTGTTTATTGATAGCCATCTCTAGGGGGAGTAGAAAAAAAGGGAAAAAAGTTACATGATAACTTTGTTTTTTTGTTTTGTTTGTTTTTGGCGGGGCAATGAGGGTTAAGTGACTTGCCCAAGGTCACACAGCTAGTAACTGTCAAGTGTCTGAGGCTGGAATTGAACTCAGGTCCTCCTGATTCCAGGGCCAGTGCTCTATCCACTGCAGCACCTACCTGCCCCCATGATAACTTTATTATATATTTAAAAGGAATACCAAGTTTTATATAATAGATTTGCAATTTCATATACAATCATCTTTTTTCTATTCTACTGTGTTATGGAAATGTTTGTTTTATTGCATTAGTTCTGAAAAAAATAAATCAAATTTCAAAAATAAAAATATCGATTTCAGGGGAAAAAAGGGAAAAAAATATATCAAATTCAAAGGGAAATGACAAGGATTAAGGGGGGGGGGGCGTTAAGTGGAAGGATAATACCAGGGAGGAAACAGCCACAACCAAAACAAATTTCCTGATTTTGAAGGGAAAGCTGGAAAGGTAAAGTCCAAGGCCAAGGACTAGAATTTAAGGGGATGTCCATCAATCTGTGGGTAGCTAAATGGCACAGTGGATAAAGTGGTAGGCCTGCAATCAGGAAGACTCATCCTCATAAATTCCAATCTGGCTTCAGACACTTACCAGCTGGGTGACCCTGGGCAAGTCACTTAACCCTGCTTGCCTCAGTTCCTCATCTGTAAAATGACCTGGAGAAGGAAATGGCAAACTACTCCAGTATCTTACACAAGAAAACCCAAATGGGGTCACAATGAGTCAAACACAACTGAAATATAACTCAACAACTACCAATTTGTAGGATGGCTGAACAAATTGTGGTACATGAACATAATACATTATTATTATGCCATAATAAATAACAAGAGATGATTTTATAGAATCTTGAGTAGTAGGAACTGACAGAGTAAAATGAACACAACCAGGAGAAAAATTTATGCAATAACAACACTGAAAATACAAAGAGTTTTGAAAGAATTAAGAATTATGATCAAAGCAATGACCAACCATGTCTCCAGAAGACCTGTGATGAAACATGTTACCCACCTCCTGATAAAAAGGTGATGGACTTAAAATACAAAAAGAAAAAAACATTTTGGGGCATGGTCACAGCGTGGATTCATTTGCCTTGAACATCTGTCAACAAGGTGTTTTTCTCTCTCTCTGTTTTGTTTTTTTAATAGGGGGAGGTTAACTACAGTGATTTTTAAAAAGCAGATCACTGGGGGCAGCTAGATGGCGCAGTGGATAGAGCACCGGCCCTGGAGTCAGGAGTACCTGAGTTCAAATCTGGCCTCAGAAATTTAACACTTACTAGCTGTGTGACAATGGGCAAGTCACTTAACCCCCATTGCCCCACCCCCCAAAAAAATTATTAAAAAAAAAAAAGCAGATCACTGAAACTTTTTTTTTAATTCACAAAAGAGAAAGAAGAGACAAGGCAGTATTAAAAATGTATAAATATTTACTATATACTATTTTTTTGAAATGTAAGCAGTATGAGATAGATATTCATGGTTTCATTCAGTCCTCTTTGTGTTCTGCTTTGTATGTGGAAACAGTCAATTTTTTAGTGTTTAAGGTCAGAATGAAAAAAAAATGTTCTAAGTAAGTAAGCTCCTTGAAAGCAGAGATTGTTTCAAAGTCTTTGTATCCTCAAGGCCTAGCACAGTGCATTGCAGATAGTAAAGAGAGGCTTTATAAACAATTGTTGAGTGAATGAATAAGTGATATAAGTAAAATCCATGTACATATAAAATAAACAAAGTAATATTTTTGGAGAGGCGCTATTAATTAGGGAAAATTAGAAAAGATCTTAGGTAGGAGGTGGAGATTTGATCTAAACTCTGAAAGAAACTAGGGATTCTAAAGAGCAGATGTGAAGAAAGAGTGGTAGATTCCAGGAATGGGATGCATCCTGTGCAAAGACATGGAGACAGGAGAAGAATTACCATGTACAAGTAACAACAAGTAGACTAGTTTGGCAAGAACATAGACTGCATGGAGGGAAATAATATGTAGTAGTTCTGGAGAGAGAGAGCCTGGAGGCAGGCTGTGAAACACTTTAAATGCCAAACATATGAGTTTGTATTTTATCCTAAAGGAAAGAGTGAGCCACTGGAACTTTCTGAGCAAAGCTCTCAATGTTGGCCACCCTCTGAATACCAGGGGAGAGGTTGCTGAGATTTTAGTTAATGCTGTAGGAAGAAGTCAACACTGGCAAGATCTCAGTATTACCTCCAACATTCTGTCCTTCATGGGTAATGGATGGTGTTTGAGAATGTGAAAGATGAACCACTTTGAAATAATCTGTCAGTGACATTAAGATCCTTAAGGTTCTCCTACTGACAACAGCTGTACACATTCCAGGCACAAATTTTATCTATCACCTTTATCTAGGTAGCTAGCTAAGCCACATCATCAGCCAAGCTAATAACTTTCCTTTAAGATTCCAGACTGAGGGGCGGCTAGGTGGCGCAGTGGATAAAGCACCGGCCCTGGATTCAGGAGTACCTGAGTTCAAATCTGGCCTCAGACACTTGATATTTACTAGTTGTGTGACCCTGGGCAAGTCACTTAACCCCCATTGCCCCGCCCCCCCCCAAAATCATTAAAACATTTTGGGGCGGCTAGGTGGCACAGTGGATAGAGCACTGGCCCTGGAGTCAGGAGTACCTGAGTTCAAATCCGGCCTCAGACACTTGACACTTACTAGCTGTGTGACCCTGGGCAAGTCACTTAAGCCCCATTGCTCTGCAAATGTGTTATTTTCTAAGTCAACATACAGTCCACTGAGAGTTTCTATTTGAACCTGACACCACTGCTCTAGAAATAAGGAGAAATAAATCAAGGTTTCAGGCATAACGGATAGACCCTCTTATGGTGAGCTAAAGGTTAAGAGTTGTACAGGATGGACAGGTACGAGTGGGATGCTACTTGCATTGTTGGACAGAATTCACAAACTGAGATAATAGATCTATTTAAGTATCTGAACATATATACATATAAATATATACATGCATATAGATATATACCTAAATGACATGATTTTTAATGCCAAAAAATTACTTTATTGAATTTGGTTGGTATTTGGTACATGAAAAGATGGTACTTATTTATTAGTCATTTTCAGCATGGTGTAACAGAAAAATAAAATAAAAAAATAAAAGGATAGGGAGCCAGATGACCCAAGTTTGAATCTTGGCTCTGTTCCTAATTATTTGTGTGAACTTAGACATCCATGTCACTGTTGGAAAACTGAAGGGTTTGGTTTAGATCAGGAGTCAACCTCACAGCAGGCAGGCCACAAGTGCCAGCAAAACTCAGGAGTGTGGAGAAACAGAGTGAACTATAAATGGGAAATGTTCAACAAAATAATAAAAAATACAATAGAACATAGATAATGTTACTTTGATGTTTTCAAAAGTCAATATGGAGCCTGCAGAGATACATTTCTATTTGAGTTTGACACCACTGGTTTAGATGATCTTTAAGGTCCCTTCCAATTCTACATTCTCTGATCCTCTCAAAGTCATTACCAAATGGTCAATTAACTCCAAACCTCCATTTGAGAGAAAAGTTCTTTTCAGACCTTTCCTCATTTCCCACCTGGCTGCCCTACTTTGTGACTTCTTTAACTTCTCCACCATGCCCTAGGAAGCTAATAACTGAGATAACTTTATCTTCCTCTGCTCTCACTGACTTCTCCATGATGACCCTGAATTGGGTACCTCTTCCCCTATCACCTTTTCAACTTCCTTTTATGTGATTAGATTGTAAATTCCTTGAGGGCAGGGATTGTTTTTCTTTTTTCCTATTAGTATCCTCAGTGCTTAGCACAGAGTAGGCACTTAATAAACTGTTTATGACTTTGTTTATTAAAAGTTTATTGATTGTTATCAACTCACAGTACTATGCAGAAGTGCTAGAGGAGGGGCAGTTAGGTGGTGCAGTGGATAGAGCACCGGCCCTGGATTCAGGAGGACCTGAGTTCAAATCTGACCTCAGACACTTGACACTTACTAGCTGTGTGACCCTGGGCAAGTCACTTAACCCTCATTACCCCTCAAAAACAAACAAACAAAAACCTACAAAAAGCTATTTGTTAAGAAGTGCTAGAGGCTTCCTGCCTTCATGGCATTTATAATCTAGTAAGAAGATAAAGGATAGTAATACTGTCCTTTAAATGGGTGCATCAGAGAATTTCATACGTAGCTTATGGCAAAGACATGATTTCTATTCAAAATATAAATCCATTTTTTATGACTATGATTTTCTGCACAATTAGGGTAGATTCCATTTATCAATAATCGTGAAGTATTGGTTTTTGGTTGTTGTTTGTCCTTCATTCTCTAAGAGGACTATGACATTGGGGAGGTGATGTTATGACTTGCAGTGAATTGGATTTAAGTGAGGCAGGCCTGTGCAAAGTCACCAACCTCTCTCCTCCTGAGCCATCTGGGTACAATGGAAAGATATATATCAGGATGACTGGAGATGGCCTCAGACGCAGTGGGATTCTTTGGCCTTTTTAAGCTAAGGTCTTTCCCAGGTCTCAGTTTGTCTGAAGCAATGCCCATTCAGTGATTAAGGCTAGTTAAGAAATAAGGCAGATGAACATCAGTACCTTCCCTGCAATTTATAGTGGTAGAGAGTTGCCTAGAGAAATATCAAAATCAAACAGAAACAGATTGAACCATACTATTTCTTTTTTTTTTGTTTTGTTTTTCTTTTTTGAGGTTTTTCCTTTTTGCTCTAATTCTTCTTGCACAGCATGACTAATGCAGAAATATATTTAATGTGATTGTACTTATATAACCTATATCAGATTGCTTGCTGTCTTGGGGAGGGGAGAGGGAGGGGAGGGAGAAAAAAATTGAAACGAGAAATCTTAATTTAAAAAATGTTGAAAACTATCTACATGTAACTGGAAAATAATAAAATACTTTTATGGGAAAAAACTGGTTTTTTGTATTTTTATTTCGTTAAATATTTCCCAATTACATTTTAATCTGTTACTGGTGCAGAGTGTTGTCCTGACTCATGTTTGACACCTCTGGCCTAGAGCACTGAAAGATTAAATGATTTGTCCAGGGTCACACTACCAGTATGTGTCAGAAGGCAGGACATGAACCCAGATCTTCCTGTCTTAGAGACAAGTTCTCTAAGCTATGTCACACTGCCATGATTTATGGTTTAGAATACTTCAAACCATGTACCAATATAGGCTCTAAATGCATACTTGACATAAAAAGGCCACTTCAAAAACAAATTGGAATAGCAGTCTTTTGGATCTATGGATAAGGCAAGAATTCATGATTTAACAAATATTGATAGAGAGGATCACAGAAAACAGAACAGATCATTTTGATTACAGAAAAGTTTTTACACAAATAAATCTAATGTAAAAATTAGAAAGGAAATGGGTAACAAACATCTTTACAGTAAGTTTTGCTGACAAGGTCTCATAACTATTCAAATTTATAAAACTAAGAACCATTCTACAATTGATAAGTGGTCAAAAGATATGAAGAAGAGATCTGCAAAGGAAAAAAATCCAAGCTACTAACAATTATATGAAAAAATATGTTCCAATCACTAATAGATAAATGCAAATAAAGCAATTCAAAGGTTCCACTTTACATATATCAGAGTGGCAACGAATGCAAAAAAGGAAGATGGAAAATGTTCTTGGGCTGTGGGAAAATAGATATACTAGTGAAATGGAGTGGTGAATTAATCTGACCATTTTGGAAAACAATTTGGAACTGAACCCAGAAAGTTACCAAACTGTGCATACTCTTTGACACAGTTCACCATGACTAGGCCTATAAGTACCCCCAAAGAAATCAAAGAAAGAAGAAAAAGATCTATCTGTACAAAAATAATTATAATAGTCCTTTTCTTATGGTAGCCTTAAAAATGGAAAATAAGGGTATGTCCTATTGGGGAATGGTTAAATAAATTGTGACACATGAATATAAGAAAGATGAAATATACATTTTCAGAAGAAAATGGAAAGACCTCTATGAACTGATGCAAAATGAAATAAGAACAAAGAGAACAACATAATAGATAAAGTTAACTTTGGAGGGTCTTTAGAACTGTGATTAATACAATGACAAAACATGAGACTAAAAGAATGAAGATGAAACAAGTTACTTACCTCCTGACAGCTGATAAACTTAAAAAGCAGAAAAAGACATACATTTCTAACTTGGCTAATAAGCAATTTCTTTTGGTTTAGTTTGTTTTTGGTTTTTGTCCATCTATGCAACTACTTGGGGGGGGGTAATTTTTCAAGGTTTGCTTAAAAAATTCCAGGAGGAGGAGGGAGAAAGGACAGCTTAATTTTTAAATGCCTGCTAATAGAAAAAAATAATAAATGTCTTAAAACAGTGATGTTAAAGGTAAGGTTACTATAGCATTTTTTAAAGGCACAAAAAAGAACAGAATGACATCCAGAAGAAATTTCCAGCTAACTCTCAACTTTCCATCTACAGCTGATCGGTTTGAACTTATGTCCCATACAGGATAAGGGGATCACCTGAAATCTCCTCATCATGCTGATTAACTCAACCTTGGATATACTAAACACCTTCTCAACTCCCTCAGTCTCCTCTTCCCTTTGATTGAAGGGCTGGAGGGTAGAGCATTAAACTCCTACCAAAGCTTTCCTTTAAAGAGGGATGTCATCTGGACCTTCCAAGTTAAATCTTTACTTTCCACCTGCAGCTCTACTTTATCTGAACTCCATGAAATATGAAGCCTTCATGCCAGGGACCCCTTGATGCTCCAGACTTCCCAGTTTCCTTTTATGTGCTGTCTTCCCCATTAGATTGCAAGCTCCTTGAGGGTAGGGACTATCTTTTTTTTTCTTTATTTGTATTCCTAGAGATTAGCATAATGCCTGGCCTACAGTAGGCACTTAATAAACCTTTACTGAATAGAATTGAAGGAAGCATAGACAAGAAGGACAGTTTTGAAAGTAACATGTAGAATGTATTATTTATTATTTTTTATTGTGAAATGGACAAAGTTTCATACAGAATCCTCTTTTTATGTTCTGCTGTGTATATGGAAATGTTCTTTCTTAAGTGTCAGTTAATAAACATTTCTTTTATGTGCCAAGCACTGTACTAAGTGCTGGGATACAAAGAAGGGTAAAAGACAGTCCCCTGCCCTCAAGGAGCTCACAGTCTAAGAGGGGAGACAACACGTAAAGAACTATGTGCAAACAAACAATATACAAGGAGAAAACACTAGAATTAAGTGGGATTGGGAAAGGCTTCCTGTAGAAGGTGGGGTTTTAGCTGGGTCTTGAAGGAAGCCAGGGGAGCCTGGAGGTGGAGATAAGGAGGGGGAGCATTCCAGACATGGGGGACAGGTAGAGAAAATGTATGGAGTAGGGGTATGGGGTGTCTTACTGGAGGAACAGCAAGGAGACCAGTGTCACTGGATCTCAAAGTACACTGTGGGAGGTAGGAAGGAAGAAGGTATATAAGAAGACTAGAAGGGAGTGGGGAAAGCAGGTTATAAAGGGCTTTGAACACCAAACAGAGGATTTTATATTTGATATTGGAGGTTTTAAGGAACCACTGGGTTTTACTGAGAAGGGTGGACTGGGTTGATATGGTCAGAACTGTGTTTTATGAAGATAACTTTGACAGATCAGTGAAGGATAGATAGGAGTAGGCAGAGAGTTGTGGCAGGCAGACCAACCAGCAGACTATTACAATAGTCCCAGCTGAGGTGGGTGGTTGTGTCAGAAGAGAGAAGACAATATACATAAGAGATGTTACAAAAGTAAAATCTGGTATTTAAGTTCAAAATGTTTAAAACGCATTTAAAAAGAAAAGAATTTGCTGGCATGAATAAGTACACAGCTTAAAATCCCATGCAATAAATCTGCAAGCTGACAATGGACAAGCAGTGAGGTGTATAAGCAGAGAAAGAGCTGGAGCTCCGATTGACTTTACCTCGCTGTGTGAAACTGTGCTATTCCTTTAACCTCTCTTGGCCTGCCTGTTCTAATCTGTAAAATAGGACATTATACTGGAGACCTTCTACAGTACCATTCCACTGTACAATGCCATATTTACCACCTGTAAGTATTTCTAAAACTTGCTCTTCAGTTCTAGTGTACTCCAGCCAGAGTTAGAAGCATATGGACTGAGATCTTTAGCTTTGTTCTCAAACTCCCATATGAGGGGCTTATTATAACACTGGACCAGAATTTTATAAGTTAAGACTCAGCTGACTTTGAATCCTCATTACCCAAAAACATAGGCTTCTGGTAAATACTTTTTGGTTCATTAGTTGATTGGGAAGGGCAAACAAATTGATCTCAAGCAATCATAAGTCACACATATCAATGTTTAACCTAACAGCATTCAGACTGCAGGTAAAGTTCTTAAGAAGTAAATAGCTTTGGAAGGATGGACCTGACAAACCAAAACTAAATGTATTAAGCAGAAGTCACATCAAACACCTCACACTAAAGAAGTCTAGAGAAACTAAGGAACTTTTTGTCAGGGGTCTGTGGTTTTTCTAATTTTAAAAAGTGGAAATGTACTTATCAGAAACCTTTAAAGTTCCATGAAACAGCATTTACTGTAACTAACTGTAAATTTGTATAGCAAAATAATTCAAGTAAGCCAAGAATCTTAATGAAGTCATATTATATACTTGTTACCATGCATAGATCCCTGCATAAGAATTACACAACTAAAAAAAAAAAAAAGAATTACACAACTGCCATCAGTTGTTCAACTACTTTATCTCTACATGAAAGAAATAGTGGCACACAATGCAATTAACCCATCTTAGTTCTTTGGAGTTTAGGTATTAGCCATTTGGCTTTGCTTTAATACCTGTTATTTTGCTGATAAGGTAGTCATGTCACTAACTGAGCAGAATGCCATCTTTCAAAACTCAAATTAAAGGTACTATGTTATAAAACAATAACCACTGCCAAAATAAAAGAAGAATAGGAAAAAGTTATTGAAAAGGAAACAGAAATTACAAAAATCACATACAAAACTGCTAAAGCAGCCACTCAAATGACATAAGAAAAATGATCATATTTCTAGGAGCATCTTTAATCATTCTTAATGCCATTTTAATAAACCAAATTCTATTTAATCTCCCTATATCTGGCTAAGCAATGCAATGGCTATTAACTGGCCACTTTTTCGTTTTCATTAACTTTTTCAAGTAGCACTCAGGCCACGAATTTAATACATGCATGTATCAGAGAATTTCCAAAAAAGCACCTGTTCTAGGGACAGCTAGGTGGCGCAGTAGATAAAACACCAGCCCTGGATTCAGGAGGACCTGAGTTCAAATCCAGTCTCAAACACTTGACACTTACTAGCTGTGTGACCCTGGACAAGTCACTTAACCCCCTGGACAAGTCACTTAACCACAAAATATTGAACTCAACAATTGTATTCAGCAGCACAAACTTATTTTTCACTTCAATAATTT
Organism: Dromiciops gliroides; assembly: GCF_019393635.1. Taxonomy (NCBI): domain Eukaryota; kingdom Metazoa; phylum Chordata; class Mammalia; order Microbiotheria; family Microbiotheriidae; genus Dromiciops; species Dromiciops gliroides. Next base: position 171,929,061 of record NC_057865.1, read on the forward strand.
TCTGTTTCCAAGAGATCAGTAAATAAACTTTTTTAGGCTCATTAAAAGATACTTTCACTTCATGCTGTTTACATTTTGAGAATTTTTAAAATATTCAAGTTGATTGTGATTTTCTTAACCTACCATCTTAATTTCAGAACAACTTTAGAATATGGCATTTTGACTAGATACAAAACATTTAATGATTTCTCCGGCATTTTACCACTGGAATCAAGCTCAGACCTGGGTTGAATTCCTATGTCTGTCATCTCTTAGTGTTGAGACACTGGACAAATGACTAACCTCTCTATGCATTAGATTCCTAATCTATAAAATTGTGGTAATAATAATAATTAACTCACTATCTCACAGAGTTCTTGTAAGAAAGCTCTGTTAGCAAACTTAAAAAGGTATATAAATTTGAACTATTATTATCTGATGGAAACAGGACAGCATTTTAATGCCATATATTTGAAATGGATAATTGCGAGACAAAGCATAATAAAACTGTTGATTCTGACAGTCAGAAAGATTCCTACTGTAAATTACTTCTATAACTACAGTTGTATGATGAAATATAATTTTGAAAAAAGACAGGTATAAAAGTATTAATACTTCATCCATGTGAGCTCTCCATCACCAAACTGATTTAGTTAACAAGCATTTACTAAGCACTTTCTAGATATCCTTACAATCCATGTAATGAAATCATTATTATTTATAGATGGGAAATTATTTCTAAAAATAAATATCAGAACTGCATCCATTTGCAATTCACAGAGTGTCACAAAGTGTCTTATTTTAGGGAAAAACGGAATTTGGAAATTACCTCCTTATATGTTTAAAAAAATAAGGCATGAAGATGAACAAATGAGGAAAAACTTTAGAAATCAAGTAAAAATGCAAACTGGAGCAATTAATGTAGGAAAAAATATTTTGAGGGCGCTTGATGTTTTTCCCCCCCTTTGGTTAATCAGATATGGAAGTTCATGGTATTATGTTATTGCAATGTCTTAACATAGAACCACTGATTTAAAACTCTCCAGTCTGCCTATAACAAATTACTGAGGCTAATTCTGCTCTATGTAAAATGTCCATAAATTAACCATCCCAAATGCACTACATCTTACACTGAGTATAAAATATAATTAGTTACTGAACTCAAAGATCATGGGAAAAATGTTGATGGCCAACAGTAACTGACCATCCAAACAGATTCAATACAATAAATACTGTTCCACTTAAGACCAGTTTCAAAGGAAAGTAATTTTCAATGGTTGGCTGGTCAAACACAACATTAAATAGCAAGCACTAAAAAGTTAATTGAATGTTTGCCAGGAGAAGTATGACCCATTTTTATACTGGATAATTAATTTCTTTGTTTTTATAAGAATTTTAAAGAGTGACCAACATGCACCCTGAGGGTAATTAGCTTCATTCAAGGGAGACTCCTGATTTGCCTCCTTTACATTTGGAAATACTCCAAGAATAAATTCACGTGAGCATTTGTTTTTATCGACTTACACCTTGTAATATCTATTTTATCTTGTGTTATCTTAAGGAATACATTATTGTGATGTAGTCTTTAAACTCAATTATCATTTTATAAATCATTATAAATCATTTGTAAATTATTCCTGTCAGCCCCATGTAAAACATACAAGAATAAAGAAGAATATATTTTAAAATACTATTTCTGAGGAAAAGGATATTATAAATTAAATACATTCAAAAGAAACAATACTGCCCAACCCAGAACATAATGGTTTACTTTAGGCAGCTGTTATACTCTTGGAAAATGATAGAAGGGAGGTAGGCAGGCTGAGGATGGTAGATTGCTTGAGTTCTAGAGTTTTGAGCTTCAGTAGGGTTAAAACTCATCAGTTCACTGAATTAAATCTGACACTATAAATCTGGCACTAGTATGGTGAGCCTTAGAAGCAGTAGGCCACCAGGCCGCCCAAAGAAGGGTAAACTGTCCAGGTCAGATAAATTGAGCAGGTGAAAGCTTCTCTGCTAATCAGTATTGGGAACAGCCAATGAATGGCTGACTTACTTCCTGGGAAAAGAGAGGGAGGCCCAGTAAGAGGAAATGATAGAGACTGCTATTTAAACAAATGTTATGATAAATCTCTTTATACACATGAAGAAATTAGTTGTAATATGAAAACTCACCACCTAATAGTGTGGTTTGATAATCTGAATGTTTATCACATATCAGCAAAACAAGGGTTTTCTATATAGTATTCAGAGGATCACAAATTTGAGACTGGAAGGGATGCTACAGGCCAACTAGTCCCTCATTTTACAAATGAGGAACTCAGAGCCAGAGGTTAAATAACTAGCACAATGTCATACAGGTAGTGACGGGGGCAGGCTTTGAAGCCAGATCCCCCAACTACCAAGCCAGTGCTTTTTTCCCAACATACCAGGCCACCTCTCTCAATACATTATAATATTCCTAACAAAGAATCATTTGGATGATTTCAAACATTATGTTTTGGAGTTGTTTTAAAACTGTTAGTTTAAAATGAATGTTAAAACAATCATAGTTGATATGGTTTTTACTACTGAACAACTCCAGGAGAAATGCCAGGAGTAAAACAGAGGTCTGTATACAATGTTCATGGATCTGACCAAGGTCTTTGATACTGTCAGTTGTGAGGGTTTGTGGAAAATTATGGCAGAATCTGGTTACCCAGAGAAGTTCATCAGTATCGTGCATCAGTTTCATGACAGTATGCTCATACAGATTCTAGAGGATGGGTGATGCTCTCATGCTTTCGCAGTCACCAGTAGAATGAAGGAGGGCTATGTGCTTGCTACCATGCTTTTTAGTATGATGCTTTCAGCAATGTTGTTAGATGTCTTCAACAAGGACAAAAATAGCATCAAGGTCCACTACCATATTGAGGGTAAATTATTTAACTTAGAAAAGGCTACAGGGCGGGAAAATTGGAACACTAATGCATTGTTGGTGGAGCTGTGAACTGATCCAACCATTCTGGAGAGCAATTTGGAATTATGCCCAAAGGGCAATAAAGCTGTCCATACCCTTTGACCCAGCAATACCACTTTTGGGTCTTTTGCCCAAAGAAATCATGGAAAGGGGAAAGGGACCCACATGTACAAAAATATTTATAGCTGCTCTTTATGTGGTGTCAAGGAATTGGAAGTTATAGGGATGCCCATCAATTGGGGAATGGCTGGACAAGTTGTGGTATATGAATACAATGGAATACTATTGTGCTGTAAGAAACAATGAGCAGGAGGAGTTCAGAGAAACCTGGAGGGTCTTGTGTGGGCTGATGATGAGTGAGATGAGCAGAACCAGAAGAACATTGTACACAGTATCATCAACATTGAGTGTTGATCTACTGTGATGGACTATATTCTTCTCACCAATGCAGTGGTACAGAAGAGTTCCAGGGAACTCATGATAGAAGAGGATCTCCAAATCCAAGAAAAAAAAAAAAGAACTGTGGAGTATAGATGCTAAATGAACCATACTATTTCTTTTGTTTTTGGTGTTGTTTTTTCTATTTTGAGGCTTTTCATCATTGCTGTGATTTTTCTCTTATAACATGACTAATGCAGAAATAGGGTTAATGTTATTATGTGTGTGTGTGTGTGTGTGTATATATATATATATATGACCTATATCAGATTACCTGCTGCCTAGGGGAGGGGGGAGGGAGGGAGAAAAATCTGAAATTGTAAAGCTTGTATAAACAAAAGTTGAGAACTACCTTTACATGTAACGGGAAAAAAAATAAAATACTTTATTAATTAAAAAAAAAAAAGAAAGAAAAGGCTACAGGGCAAGACCAAAGTGGAGGGAGTATTGATGTATAATTTTTTGTTTGCTGATGATTTTGTATTCAATGCAGCCTCTAAGGCTGAGATGCAAAAAAGTATAAATTGATTCTCTGCTGCTTGTACTCACCAGCCAGCACTACACCATCCATGTGTGGAACCATTGGTTACTGCAAATGGAGAAGTTTTTAATACAGTGGACAAGTTCACTTACACTTTGACAAGTACACTTCCAGGAACATACACACAGATAATAAGGTTGATGCACGCATCGCCAGAGCTAGCTCAGTTTGGAATTCTCCAAAGGAAAGTGTGGAAGGGAAGAGTATTAGGCTGCCTGACTTCACTGTTGTATGCCTGTGAAACCTAGACAGTGTACCAGCACCATGCCAGGAAACTGAATGGCTTCCACTTGAATTGTCTTAGGAAGATTCTGAAGATCACCTAGCAAGATAAAGTATAGGGCACTGAGGTCCTTTCTCAAGCTAAACTGAAAATCGGGTAGAATTCACTTGTGACTCTATCTGGCCCTGGGGTAAGCTGCCAACCTTTCAACCTCTACTACAGAGAGCACAACCTCAATGTGCTAGTTATGTTGTTCGAATGCTAAACTCACCTTTGCCTACAAGACTATTTTATGGGGAACTCGCACAAGGCAAGTGCTTAAATGGAGCAAGGCAAGGACACTCTCAAGGTCTCTCTGAAGAACTGTGGAATCAATTGCATGACATGGAAAATACTGGAAAGGACCACCCAGCATGGTTCACTTGCAAAGGCGGCATTGTGCTCTAGGAGCAAAGCAGAACTGCAGTAGTTCAAAAGAAACATGAGATGCACAAATTTAGAGACATCTCCGCTCCAAATGTTCATGTAGACTATCTGTGCCCAACTTGAGGTAGACCCTTCTGAGCTCATGTTGGTCTGATCAGACACAATCGAACACACTGTACTTGACTCCAAGATAGTGATGTCACTTTGGTCTTCTTTGAGAACAAAGGACAATCACCACCACAAAACAATCACATATTTGGAGCATTTTAGCATTTTATTTTCAACTATGAGGCACCAAAAGCTTACTCAAGGAATGCTAAAATATTATATTTCTCTTTAACACTCAAAATAATTTAAAACCAAAAGCACTTACTAAAAGCATAATTTGTCAGTGGTTGTTATTTAAGGATTCTTTAAAACTCTGATTTATAAAATACAGCAATTCTTACTTGGCAATAAGAAATGACATGAAAAGAATTATAAGATGTTACTAAGTTACAATACTAGGCCTAAGACAAAGGTAAAAAAAAAAAATACCAATAAAGCAACAAGAAAAAACCTTGTTATCCTGAAGATCTCTTATCATTACTCCACTTGGGAGGATTTTAACAGCGCTGGCAATAAAAGGTGCACACAGTTTACAATTATTCATTTTTTAAAATGAAATTTCAATTAGTGTCTACAGCTTTAAACTATTTTAATTTTTAAAAATCAAACCCAGCCCAAATTTTGTGTTCAGTACACAAAATTCAAGAAAAGTCTATTACATCCATTCAATTCAGTAAGCATTTATTAAAACGCCCACCATGTGCCTGGTGCACATTAAATTTAAATTAAATTTAAAATAAAAATTAAAATAAATTAAAATTAAATATCCTCTTAAATCTTCCTCAATCTTTAATCTTCATCAATCTTTCCCCAGAAGGAGCTTACAATCTATTAGAAACCAAACCTATGGAAAAAACAGAAAGTAACCTACACCAAACTTGATACTTATGAGGGTTAGTTAATAGCAATATAACCACAAAATGAGACGAAAACTAACGGAAAAATTTTCAGATGTCAAAGTGAAAAAGGGCAGTGTTGGTGATTGTATAATTCAAATAACAACAGTGGCTCTTTCTCACTGTATTTTTATTCATGGTCCAAGGAAGATTTCACTGAAACCAACCTCTTCAAAGGAAAAATAAGAACATAATATTTAAAAAGAGTTAAATCAAGAGTTGGATGAGTACCCTAATTCATTTTTAGATGCTGACCTGGTGTTGCTGCTTTATCATTATTTGATGTTAAACTATAATACGTGATACTTGAGAATTTAAATCAATCTATTGCTGGAACAAGAGCAAAAGATTTGACAATTGTTTTCTTCCAATATATAATGACAGCTCTCATACATTTCTAATGAACCCACTCCCTGACTAACCTCAACCTAAACTGGATTTCATTTTTTTCAAGTGGTTACCCTCAGGCACAGTTTCTATTTTAATGGTCTATAACTCGGTTATATTTTCTATTTATTTGCTAGTAAGACACGAAAATGTAATAGAAAGAATACTAGACTAAAAATCCAGAGATTTGTTGTCAATTTTCAACTATGCCACTACCCTGACACATAGCCTCATTCAATTCATTTCCCTTGGGCTTTACATTTTCTCCTATAGGAAAGGAGGGGGTTGGAGTAAATGATCTTTAAGACTCCTCCTAACTCGGAAATTCTAAAATGACTTTGTATATATTTCAGCTTCCTGAAGACAATCCTAAAACTTAACCCTCACAGGATGGCCATTTGGTGATGAATTCCTTGACCATGACAACCCATGAAACAAAGTAAAATACAAAGTATCTTTCAGTCCCAAGCACCCCTTTTCCACGTGTGCAGTGATTATGGCAGAGGGGGACAGAAAAGGGAGTAATGTATAGGGTGCTAAGTCACATAGTATTTAGACTATTTATAAAATTTTAACTTAGCTGTATAATACCCTGCTAGTAGAGCATGTAAACAGGGGAATTGGATCATATGAGTGAGTTACTCAGTAGGTCAACAAGTATATTATTTATTAATTACTTATGATGTTAGGTATTGTGCTGGAGAGATAAAAAAAAAAAGCAGAACATGGCTCCTGCTTTCAAGTAGCTCACATGCTAATGAAGGGAGACAATGCAAACAACTATGTACATATAAGCTAGAAACAGTGTAAATGGAAGGTAATCTCATAAGGAAGGCATAAGCAGTAGGGGAGAAAGAGAAAGGCCTGACTAAAAGAAGTGGGCTTTTAGTTAGGTCTTAAGCCAGAAGGCAGGGGGAAGAGTAAAAGTACTGTATTACAGGTATGGGCAGCAGCCAATGAAAACATCACAGAGTTAGAAGATGGAGTTCCATGTGCAAGAAAGACCAAATAGCCCACTGTAATTGGATCACAGAGTGCATGGGAGAGAGTCAAGTGTAAGAAGACTGGAGCGTAGGAAGGGCCTATGTTGTAAAGGTCTTTTAATGACAAATAGAGCATTTTATATTTGATCCTGGAGGGAACAGGGAACATCAGAGTTTATTGAGTAAGGGGATAACCTGGTCAGCCCCATGCTTTGAGAAAACCAGCTGGCTGGGGGATGGATTAGAGCAGGAAAGACAAAGCAAAGAGACCAGCCAGAAGGCTATTATAATATTCCATGCAATGACAGCATGCATCAAGGTGGCAAGTATGTGAATACAGTGAAGAGGGTATATACTGAAGATACTGTGAAGGTAAAAATAGGAAGACTTGACCAGACTGGATATGTGGGGTGAGAGTGAGGCTTTGAAGATGGCACCAAAGTTGTCAACCTAGGTGACTGGGAAGATATTGATACACTCTATAGTAACAGGGAAGCTTAGAAGAAAAATGGGATTTGGGGAAAAGAATTATTTGTTTCAGTCATATTGACTTTCAGATTCCTGAGGGTATCTATGTCCAAAAGGTAGTTGGTAATATAAACTCATGAGAGGGGGCAGCTAGGTGGCACAGTGGATAAAGCACTGGCCTTGGATTCAGGAGGACCCGAGTTCAAATCCAGCCTCAGACACTTGACACTTAACTAGCTGTGTGACCCTGGGAAAGTCACTTAACCCTCATTGCCCCACAAAACAAAACAAAACAAAACAAAAAAACAGAAAATAAAAAGTATGCTTCATCATCAGTCCTCTTGAATTATGAATGGTCATTCATTGATCAATTGCTACAGCTTTCAAAGTTTTTTATTTTGTTGATTGTTGTAGGTATTATATAAACTGTCCTCCTGGATTTTCATTCTTCACCAGTATATACAAGTCTTCAAAACTGTTCATTTTATAATATTCATGTTATAGTACAAGTTGGTGTCCTGGTTCTACTCACTTCACTCTGCATCAGTTCACACAGAGCCTTTCTGTGTGTCTATGAAATCATCTAATTCCTCATTTCTTACAACTCTAGAACATTACATTTATATACCACAATTTGTTAGGTCATTCCCCAAATGATGGGCATTCCTTTACTTTCTAGTTTTTGCCTCTACAAAAAGAGGTGCTGTAAATACTGGTGTATATGAAATCTTTTCCCTTTTCTTTGATTTCTTTTGGATAAAGGATTAGCAATAGGATAGCTCAATCAAAGCACATGGATAATTCAGTAACTTTTTTGTGTATGATTCCAAGGTGCTTTCCAGAATGTTTGGAAACATTCACAGATCCATCAACAGAGGATCAACACTGGGGTGAGGGGAAGGTGAAACAGGAAAAGCTTTACAGAGGCCAAGGTTTCATGTACAACAATATTTACAGCAGTTCTTTCTTTGGAAGCAAAAACTAGAAACTAAGGGAATGCCCAAGCCCAAGAAAATCTCCTGGAAGAGTTTAAGAAAGAGATATGGGTGGTAAAGGAAAAATTGGGAAAACAAATGAGAGTGATGCAAGAAAATTATGAAAAAAGAATTAATAGATTGGTTTAAAAAGGCATAAAAATTCACTAAAGAACTCCTTAAAAATAGAATAGACAAAATGGAAAAAGAGAAACAAAAACTCACTAAAGAAAATAATTCCTTAAAAATTAGAATTGGTCAAGTTGAAGTTAATAACTCCAGAAGACATCATGAAACAATAAAACAAAGTCAAAAAGAATGAAAAAAAATAGAAAATATAAAATATCTCATCAGAAAAAAAAAACAACCTGCAAAATAGATCAAGTAGACCTAATTTAAAACTTATCTGACTACCTGAAAGCCATGATTTTAAAAAGAGGTTAGACATTATATTACAAGAAATTATAATGAAGGGGGCAGCTAGATGGCACAGTGGAGAAAGCACCAGCCCTGGATTCAGGAGGACCTGAGTTCAAATCCAGTCTCAGACACTTGACACTTACTAGCTGTGTGACCCTGTGCAAGTCATTTAACCCCCATGGCCCCACCAAAGAAAAAAGAAAAAAAAAATAAATTATAATGGAAAATTTCCCTGACATATTAAATCAGAGGGTAAAAAGGAAATGAAAAGACTCCACTAATTGCTACCTGAAAGAAATCCCAAAATTAAAACTTCTAGGAATATTATAGCCAAATTCCAGAGCTTCCAGGAGATGGAGAAAATACTGCAAGCAGTCAGAAAGCAACAATTCAAATATGGAGCCACAGTCGGGATCACACAAAATTTAGCAGCTTCCACATTAAAGGAGTGGGTTTTGGGATATGTTATTCTAGAAGGCAAAGGAGCTAGGATTGAACCAAGAATCAATCACTTACCCAGCCAAACTGAGTATAATCCTTCAGTGGAAAACATGGATATATATATATATATATGTATATATATTTTGGGGGGGGGGGAGGCAATGGGGGTTAAGTGACTTGCCCAGAGTCACACAGCTAGTAAGTGTCAAGTGTCTGAGGCCAGATTTGAACTCAGGTACTCCTGAATCCAGGGCCGGTGCTTTATCCACTGTGCCACATAGCTGCCCCTAAAAAATGGATATTTAATGAAATAGAGGACAATATGTTGATTATAAGAGGTACACTTGAAACAGAAAGACACAGAGTTAAAATAAAGGTCTGCTGTATAATCAATTATGCTTCAGCCAAGTAAAATAGGGTTGGCAATCATCATCTCAGACAAAACAAAAGCAAAAGTAGACCTAATTAAAAGAGATATTCAGGGAAGCTACATTTTGCTAAAAGATACCCATAGATAATGAAATAATATCAAAAAATTTTACAGCAAGTTTCTCTGACAGAGGTCTCATTTCTCAAAAATACAGGGAACTAAGTAAGTAGATTTTTTTTTTAAGCCATTCCCTAACTGATTGATACAGAGGATATGAACAGGCAGTTTTCAGAAGAAGAAATCAAAGCCATCTATAATCATATGAAAAAAATGTTCTAAATCACTATTAGAGAAATGCAAATTAAAACAACTCGAGTGGGGGGGAGCTAGGTGGCACAATGGATAAAGCACCGGCCTTGGATTCAAGAGGACCTGAGTTCAAACCCAGCCTCAGACACTTGACACTAGCTGTGTGACCCTGGGCAAGTCACTTAACCCTCACTGCCCCGCCAAAACAAAACAAAACAAAAAACAACTCTGGGGTACCATCTGGGGTGCCATCTGACACCCATCATAAATTACAAATGCTGGAAGAGATTAGGGAAAACAAGTATACTAATAACCTGTTGGTAGAATTGTGAATTGGTCCAATAATTCTAGAGAACAATTTGGAACCTGGTCCAAAGGGCTATAAACCCTTTGACTCCACAATACCACCACAAGTTCTGTGTCCCAAAGAAATCAAAGAAAAAGAAAAAGGACACATGTACAAAAATATTCATAGAAGGCCTTTTTATGGTGGCAAAGAATTGGAAATTGAATGGCAGAATAAGTCATAGCATATGATTATGATGGAGTACTATTGCACTATAAAAAATTACAACAGGGGTGGTTTCAGAAAAATACAATGCAAGAACTATATGAACAGATGCAAAGTGAAGTAACAAGAACCAGAAGTTACCAGAAGGTAACTAGCATTTAGAGGCACAATAACAGCAATGTTGTAATGATGATCAACTGTGAAAGACTTGGCTACTCTGATCAACACAATGATCCAAGACAATTCCAAAGTACTCATGATGAAAAAATGCTATCCATCTCCAGAGAGAGCGAGAGAGAACACTGATGAACTCTGAATACAAAATGAAGTATAATTTTCTCACTTCTTTTGCCTTTTTATGGCTATATGGCTTATATGGAAACATATTTTGGGTGATATTACATGTATAATTGATATCATTTTGCTTGCCTTCTCAGTAGATGGAGGCTTGGTGGGAGAGAATTTGGAATTTAGAATATAAAAAGAAAAGTATATTAAAAATAAATTTCTTTTAAAAATAAAATTAAAATTAAAATATTTTGGATTTCTTTCTAGGAGAAGGATGGATATTGGGAGAAAGTCTGATGATATAAATAAAAAAAGATATCAATGAATTTTTTAAAAAGAAATTTCTTCACACCTACCATCTCCTAGGGCTACTGCCTTATATTGATCATCCCTTTATTATTTAAACTCCTTGAAAAAATTATTTCATTGCCTCCAATTCATCTCTTCTCACTCCTCAATATTTTGCAGTATGAATGGCTTTCTACCTTAACACAAAACTGAAATTGCTTTCTCCAAAGTTTCCAACCATTACCAAACCTAAAGGTCTTTTCTCAGTTCTAACATCTGTTGCATCTGCCACTGTTGCCCACTCTTCTCCCCCTGGAACCTACCCTATGCTGGTTCTCCTTTGTTGATGTCTGACCACTCCCCAGCACTCTTTTCAGGCTCATAATCCTATCATAATCCAAATGTAGGTGCTACTCTTCTCCTTCTATATTCTTTCTTCTTAACCTCATTAGCTCTTATGGATTTAACAATAATCTCTATACAAATGATTCCTAAATCTATATACACAGCCTCGATCTAGTCCGAGATTTAGAATTGCATCACCAGGTGCCTATTGGACATTTCAAACTGGATGCCTCAGAGCTATCTTAAACTCAACATGCTTAAATGGAATACATTATCTTTCCTCCAAAACCTTCCCCTCTCCCCAAATTCCCTAGTTCTGCCAAAGACACCACCATCCCTCCAGTATCTTAGATTTATAACCTTAGAATTATTCAGAAATCCTCACTCTGCCTTACACCACATACCCAATTAGTGGCCAAATTTCTTTTTTCTACCTTCACAATATTTCTCAGATCTGATCCCTTCCCCCATTACAATCTACAATCCAGTCAGTCAGTCGATAAACATTTATTAGGTACCTGTTATATGCCAGGCACTGTTATAAATGATGGATATGTGAAGAAAGGCAAAAAGCAGCAGCTATTCTCAATAATCTCACATTCTAAAGGGAGAGATAATATGCAAACAACTATGGTAAAATAAGATAAACACAGGATAAACTGGAGATAAATCAACAGAGACAAGGTAACTAGCATTTAGAGGAATCAGGAAAATGCCTAAGAATAAGGGCAGGAGGGGGCAGCTAGGTGGCGCAGTGGATAGAGCACCGGCCCTGGAGCCAGGAGTACCTGAGTTCAAATCCGGCCTCAGACACTTAACACTTACTAGTTGTGTGACCCTGGGCAAGTCACTTAACCCCAATTGCCTCACTAAAAAAAAAAAAAATAAGGGCAGGAGTTGGGAAGAAAAGAAAGACTTAGGCACTGAATACATTGAGAAAAGAAGCAGGATTTCCTGAAGGTTCATAGAATTTTGACTGGGTAGTGTATATATGGATTGAATGAAACTCAAAGGAGGAGAATTTATTGAGTGAAAGTGCTAAGAGTAAGCCTGGAAGTGACAGGAAATCAAGGGGTATTCCAATTCCCCTACCTTAACAAGGTGGAGGAGCCTCTCCCCCCACCTGACCCCACCGCCATGGGACATGAGTGAAAGTATAAGCAGTGCTTCAAAGGGTGATCAAAGAAACTGTGTCTTCAGAAGGAAGTCAAGTCTCAGTGAAAAGCAGAAAATGAAAGGAGTGGGAAATGAAAATATTTAAGATGAAAGAAAGTTTGTTACCTATGAAGCAAGCACTCCAGAGAGCACAGGTTAGAGTGGGACATTTGGGGAAAGGGAGGAAAAAGGGAGAGGATGGTGAGGAATCAGGTTTTAATAATAGCAGCCGCAGGTTCAGAATCACTGGGATGGGAAGGGTAGGTTAATCACAGACAAATGAGTGAAAGTGGGCCATTAAACATAATTAGAGGCTTAGGGAAGGGTAGAGTAGTCTCAGGGTGTTACCATAGTGGGAAGAACTAATGGAATGATATTTTTCTCCTTTTCCTGCTGGCAGGCCTGGACAAACTAAATTAGGAAATAGTCAAAGTAGGATAGAATGGTATCTCTGCCCCAACAGGAAGAGTACCCTGCAAATGGGAAGAGATCCATCTAGGAGATTGGTTAGTGATAGAAGGCCAAAATGGCTGTCCCTGTTCTTCACATATAACCCATTCTCCTATGTCTGTGCCTTTGGACTGGCTGTCCCACATGCTTAGAATTCCCTCCCTCTTTAGTAGCCTCTACCTCACAGAGCCTCTTTTCCCTACAGAATACAGTCCAGGCACCTTCCTTCTTCTAAATGAAGTCTTTCTTGATCCCCCTCCCTGCTCGTGGTCTCCCTTCTATACTATCCTGTATATACTTTGAATATATTTGTATTTATTCACTTTATAATTATGCTGTGTACATTTTATACATCCTTGTCTCTCTCGTTAGAATGTAAACTCATTGGGGGCAGCTAGGTGGTACAGTGGATAAAGCACCTGCCCTGGATTCAGGAGGACCCGAGTTCAAATCCAGCCTCAGACATTTGACACTTACTAGCTGTGTGACCCTGGGCAAGTCACTTAACCCCCATTGCCCCCCCCCAAAAGAATGTAAGCTCATTCTTTGTTCCTGTATCCAGCTAGCACAGTGCCAGGCCCATAGAAGACATGGAATAAATACTTTTTGATTGAGAAGATGATGAATTACCAAACTGTAGGACGCAATAATGATTAGTTGGGCTAATACATAGATGAAATAGGATTTAATCTATGCCTCGGAATCATAGTCTCAGAAGAGATCTTAAATATCATTAAATATAACTTCAAACAACCAAAAAGTATTTATTAAGCACGTTCTATACCAAGAACCGTAATAGGCACTGGAGATAAAAATACAAAGACTGAAACAAACCCTACCCACCAGGCCCTTATTGTATACTGGAGGAAGCAGCAAGTGCATGTATCAATCTAGGTAGCATAAATATGAAGTAAATAAGTTAAAACACAAAGTACTTAAATACAAGGTAGTCTGAGAGGAAGGGCACTAGCAGTGGTGGACAAGGTCAGGAACGACTTCACGTAGAACAAGCAGCTTGAGCTGCATCTTAATGGAAGAAAGGGAATCTCTGTGGCAGAGGTGAGAAGAGAGTACGGTCCAATCATGGGAGCCAGCCACAATTCAACTCAAAAAAACATTTATTAAGCACCTACTAGATGCCAGGAACTGTGCTAAGTGCTCCCAAAGCATAGAGACAGGAAACGGAGAGTCATATGTCCAGACCTGGGCAGATGGCCAGTACAAAAACACTGAGAAAGGACAAGGAGAACTGTATGTAAGGAATAAAAAAGGCCAATTTGGATGGACTAAAGACTGCAATCATTTACAAATGAAGAAGCTAATTCTAGCTGTTTTTTTGGATGGGTAAAATGTGAACAATGTATCAGGATAGGTATTCCAGAGAAAGTAAAATATGTGAGTAAAATTAGATAGCACAAATACTGTGAGATAGGTCCTCTCTTTGATGTGGACCATTCTCCATCATCTTTGAGAGGAAGACAAAAAAAGAACATTCTGAACAGCAAGATATATCAGAATTTACTGGGGAAGTATTCTGAAAGTATTGGCTTAGACCTTCATATAGTTTGCACCACAGAAAGGACTTAATGGAAATGGTACTTCAGAAGATACATCCAGAAACCTTAATGTCCATGTACCTAACCAAATATAAAATTTATGTTCAAGGTGATGATGCTTTCGAAAACAGTTAAGAATTTTCAATAACACCAATAGTAATAAATAGCAAGCATTCATAGAACACTTTAAAGTTTTCAAAGGATTTTCCAAATATTACCTCATTTTATCCTCACAACAACCCTGAGATATAGATGCTATTATTATTCTCATATTGCAGATGAAGAAACTGGAACAAATAGAAGTTAGTTTGTTTGTTTGGTGAGGCAATTGGGGTTAAGTGACTTGCCCAAAGTCACAAAGCTAGTAAGTGTTAAGTGTCTGAGGTCCTCCTGAATCCAGGGCCAGTGCTCTATCCACTGCGCCACCTAGCTGCCCAGCAAATAGAAGTTAAGTGAATTGCCCAGGATCATATAGCCAGGTAAGTGTATAACCTAGCAAAGGGTAGGACCTTAACTCGGGTCTTCCTGACTCCAGGTCCAGCATTGTACATTGACCCATCAATGAGGTGAAAATAAAGTGGAAAAAACCAATAGCAGTATTATTACCCATGGAAAGTTTATTAAGATATCAACAAACATTTACCACTACGACCTCCGTTCTAAATTATATGAAGTCTGTATAAGAAGAGTCAATACATATATTAAACACCACCTTGATGGATATATGAGAAATTAACCAGGTAGGTTAAGACTATTCCTCTTTAGCAAATATCATATTCAAATCAACTAAAAATGTCTAATAAGTACCTACTATATGCAACATAAATGGTTAGGCATTGGGGATACAAAAACAAAAATAGAACAGTTCTCATTAACAAGAATTTACTAACAAACTGACTGAACGGTAAAAAAGAGTACAAGAAGGGGGCAGCTAGGTGGTGCAGTGGATAAAGCACTGGCCTTGGATTCAGGAAGACCTGAGTTCAAATCTGGCCTCAGACACTTGACACTTACTAGCTGTGTGACCTTGGGCAAGTCACTTAACCCTCACTGCCCCGAAACAAACAAACAAAAAAAGAGTACAAGATACTCCTATACAGATTACTTTTCGATTTTTTTTAAAAAAACCTTTGAGTCAGTAAACCAAAAAGCAGGTTTAAAGCTCTCCTAGGTGTTTCTCATAACTTTTTAAAGATCACACAAAATGCACCTATAGATTCAATAAGGGAAAAAACTCTGTTCAATGATGGTATGACTGTCAATGTGAAGAAAAATATAAAAAAGACATGCTTGATGAATGTGTTCTACATATTTATGAAGGATATCCTTCAAAGCATCCAAAAGGAAGAGAGATTCCTTATAGATGGTGAGGTCCTCTAGATGTTTCTGTTTGCACGTGACATTGGAGCTACATAACTTCTTCAAAGAGCTCCAAAATAAACAGGAAAAATAATTCACACTAGGAAAAAAAACCAGAAAACAAGTAATGCCCAAATTATGAACATAAAGCTGGATGATCATTCCAATAAATAAGTCCATCAGTACATATATACTGGGCAAGCTTTAGAGATGGACAACTCCTTGGGCCCAAAACTGAACAGGAGGAAAAGAATTTAGACTTGGGATTAAGGATATTTGCTAAATATTAGTATGGACTCTGCAGAAGGAAATAAGCTAAAATTAAAGTGGTAGACAAAAAAGAAAACCATAGTAAAAAGTACAATGCAAAAAGTGAAACATGATGCTAGATCAGTGAAGTCAAATAGAAGAAAGTGGCAACAAAAGAGAGGATGACCAAGAGAGATAGAGAAAAAAAAGGATAAATACCATCTTTGACAAGAAGAAAAATAACTGTATTAAGCAGAAGACTGCAAAAGGGTCACAATGGACAGAGAAAAACTTTTGAGTCTGGTATGATACAAGAAAAGTCCCTCCTCAGGCAAGGCAACAAGATACACCGGCTGGGGGGAGGGGGTGGGGAAGCACATTTTTGAGAATTCAGAATAGCTGAGTTTGAGTTCTCATTCCTATTAGACTTTGTGACACTGAACAAAAGTCATACAATCACACTGTGCCTCAGTTTCTTCTTCTGTAAAATGGGGGTTACACCTGAATCACACTAGTATCACAGGGCTTCAGTGAGAAAAGTGTTTGGTACACCTTAAATCATATTATGATGTCAATCGATATTGAAAGAGCTTTTTACAAGATATTCCTGCTAAAAGCACTAGAATGTATAGAAACAAACAGATCTTTCCTTAACATATGTAGTATGTCCATAACCAAGAGCCAGCATTATATATAAGGAAGACAAACTATACAACTTTCCAATAAGATGAAAAATAAGGAAAGGAATTCTATTATCACCATTACTGTTTGATATAGTTCTAGAAATACTGGATATAGTGATAAGACAAGATAATTGGGGGAATAAGCATAGACAAAGAAGAAACAAAATTTTCATTTTTGGCAGATGAAATGGTGGTTTACTTAGAGAACCCAGGGAAACCAAATAAAAATTAACTGAAATAATTAAAAACTTCATCAAAGTTTCAGTATATAAATTAAACCCATATAAATCATAAGCATTTCTATATATTACTGAAAAAAATCCAGGAAGAGATGAAAAAAGAAATTTCATTTAAAATAAGTACAGATGCTGAACAAGTTGTGGTATATGAATGTAATGGAATTCTATTGTGCTGTAAGAAACGATGAGCAGGAGGAGTTCAGAGAAACCTGGAAGGACTTGCATGAATTGATGATGAGTGAGATGAGCAGAACCAGAAGAACATTATACACAGTATCATCAACCTTATGTGTTGATCAACTATGATAGACTGATAGACTAGATTCTTCTCACCAATCCAACGGTACAAGAAAGGACTCATGATGGAAAAGGCTCTCCAAATCCAGGAAAAAAAAAAAAAAAAGGAACTGTGGAATATGGATGCTGATTGGACCATACTATTTCTTTTGGTTTTGGTGCTGTTGTTTTTCTTTTTTGCTCTGATTCTTCTCTTATAACATGAGTAATGCAGAAATATGTTTAATGTTATTATATATAAATATAACCTATATCAGATTACCTGATGTCTAGGGGAGGGGAGGAAGGGAAAAAAATTTGAAATGGGAAATCTTATGTAAACAAATGTTGAAAAGGAAAATTAATTAATTAATCAATCAATTAACTAATTAATTAATTGGGGGGGAGTACAGATGACCCTGGGCAAGTCACTTAACCCCCATTGCCCCCACAAAAATAAATAAATGAATAATGAATGAATGAATGTGAATATAAATATAAATATATGAAATAAGTACAGAAAACATAAAATACTTGAGAGTTTATCTGCCAACACAAACACACACTTAGGTATGCATGTATGCACGTAAAGTTTCTCTGATAAAAATCTCTTTTCTAAGATATATAGGGAACTGATTCAAATTTCTAAGAGTAAGAGCCAAAATTCACTAAATGGTAAGTGGTCAGAGTAGTAAAATCATATGAACAGGTAGTTTCCAGAGGAAGAAATCCAAGCTATCAATAGTCATATGGGGAAAAAAATGCTCTAAATCACTAATAATTAGAAAAAAGAAAATACGGTATATGAATATGATGGAATATTATTGTCTTTAAGAAGTGATAGGTGGGGCAGTGGATAAAGCGCCAGCCCTGAATTCAGGAGTACCTGAGTTCAAATCCGGCCTCAGACACTTGACACTTACTAGCTGTGTGACTCTGGGCAAGTCACTTAACCCCCATTTCATTCATTCATTCATTCGTTCGTTCATTCATAGATAGATAGATAGATAGATAGATAGATAGATAGATAGATAGATAGATAGATAGATAGATAAAATAGATAGGAGAAGTGATAGAGAAACTGATAGAGTTTGAGAGAAGACTATAAAGTTGATGAGTGAAATTAGCAGAGCCAGGAAAAGAATTTATATAATGACTATACTGTAAAGGCAAACAACTTTAAAAGACTTTAAAACTCTGATCAATGCAATGATCAACAGTGATTCAAGAGAACTCATGATGCTACTCATCTCTCAGAGGTGTTGGACCCAGAGTGCAGATTGAGACGTAAAAAAAAAAAACCCTCATTGCCCCACCCTACCCCCAAATAGACTGGAAACACTGCTACAACCACAGAGAAACACTATACATACTATGTATGCATACTTTATATACAGTAACTATTCTTTTTTTTTGAGGCAATTGGGGTTAAGTGACTTGCCCAGGGTCACACAGCTAGTAACTGTCAAGTGTCTGAGGCTGGATTTGAACTCAGGTCTTCCTGAATCCAGGGCCACCTAGCTGCCCCCACAGTAGCTATTCAATAAATTTTCATAGAATAATTATATACTTAGGATTAAGAATTTAATGAAGGAGAGATATTTGGTTTTTTTAAATGTATGAGATGACAAAATATAAACTTTACACTTTGTTATGCGTAACCCTCAGTAAATACATATATAATGCCATGTAATGCTACTGTACTGAATTAACAAAGCAGATATTCTATTTATATTGGCAATACTCCACACACAACAAAGCCAAGTCCAGTAGATGCAACATTTTAGAAATTCATGTAAACTATTTAGATGAATTCTTTCTACTGACAATCCCAAGAGGGAGAAGAGAAAATGAAGTGTTTTACCCTCAGAGCTCAACATTCTCTTGGGAAGTAATTCAATTGAAATTTTACATTCAGTCTAGCCAGAAAGTGATAAACAGATGCTTAAATTAGCTGTATTATACCATAATCAAATATCTTTTTTTTTAAGTTTCCAATAAGCAAACACCAGTGGAAAAGAGAAAGGAGAAAAGGTTTCTTGATGTTTTTGAAGAAATAGTTTTCACATCTTCTTTCAGAAATATAACATGGCTACTAACCACTTCTTAAAATATACTTTATTTGATGGTTAATTGATTCATTTCTAAGGTGCCATTATTTTAGTGCACATGGTAATGAACCCCTCAAAATCCCATCATTTGTTAGTAAAATTTTATGACAATCCACTTTTTTTTAAAATAATATATTTGAGTTGCACCATCTTCTTTTTTAAAATGGCTGTATATATAACATGAAAATTTCATTTTAGATAGCTGATCTGGGGAGAAAAAGATTACTTCACATTAGCTGTATATAAGGTGAAATACTTGAAAAGTTTCTCTCATTGTGGATATTGTTTGCTTCTTTAAATCTTTCTTGTCTAACGTATAATAGGCTAAAAACACTATTATCAGGGATAAATAAATTTCTGAATCTCTTTCAGTAAGAACCTATGTGTAATGGTACCCCCCAAAAAATGATTTGGGAAGAATTGTTTTTTGCTATGACAAACTTTTTTAAAAGCAGAAACTAAATAAAGTTTTTATTGAATCAATCTCATAATGAATTATGTATAGAGATGGGAGCTATTTACCAGAAAAATCTGTTAATGCACTGTAAAAATTGTTTTCATCATAAGCAGAAAGTCTATAATACAGAATATAAAATTGCAATCTATTTGTATGAGTTATTCCCCAAAGTATTCCCCTCAATTTTTCCTATTATTGATTATCTTCTGTTATATTGCCTAACAACCACCTAGAATACTGTTAAATATACTTTCAATTAGTCACTCAACAAGTATTTATTAAATGATTTCTACGTGACAGGTACTGTATTCAGTGCTAAGGATATAATGAAAGGTCAAAAAAACAATAATTCCTGCCTTCGAGAAGTTCATATTCTATAGTTGGAGAGACAACATACAAATAACTACGTACATACAAGATACATACAGAAGAGATGGCACTGTTTGGAGAGGAAGAGAGGGCAGGAAGGATCACCTGCTTCTAAAACAATTCATTAATTACAGAATTCATCAATTCATCATAAAAGCAGCAACTTAACTTAGAAAATCTGGGGCTTCCTATCATCAGTTCTTCTCCACCTGGCTCCTTCTTCCCTTTCCAGCACATATTCCAGTCTAGCCACATTGGCTTTCCTTGCATCTCCAATCTCTGTGCCTTTGTACCAGCAGTTGCCAGGCCTTGAATTCTTCTCCTCTTAGAATGTCTCTAGCTTCCTTCAAAACTCTCACACTCCCTTCTCCAGAAGTCCTTAACTGGTCCTTCTAGCCACTAGTGTCATCCCCTCTAAAGTTACCTTACGTCAACTTTGCATTTATCTTTGCATATGTATGTATATATGTACACACACACACACACACACACACACACACACACACACACACACACACACACACTGCATCTCCCATTAGAATACAAGCTCCTTGAAGTCAGGACCTGATTTTGCTTTTTATTTTTCTTTGTGGTTTTGTTTTGTTTTTTTTTTTACAGAATGCCTGACATAAAGTAGAAGCTTAAAAAAATGCTAGTTGTTGGATGGACAATCTTACACTCAACACTCTTTCCCCCTGCTCTTGCCATCTGATACAGTCGTAGTAAATTTTAGCAAACATCTAACCAATAAAAAATAATCAGTAAATTTATCAAATACAAATTTTCCTAAATCCCTATTATGTGTAGAACAATGTATTAAGCTCTGAGAGAGATAAGAAATGGAGTTTATGGTCCAATAAGAAAATGAAAAATAAGTACAAATGCCTCTATGACTGTACCAACATGTAAGTACTATCTGGAAGAACTAGTACTTGAGTTGGGCTTTTAAGGATGGATAAGAATTCAAATTCTGACTATCAGAGAGTGAAGGGGGAGGAGAAAGAGGGAGAGAGAATACTAATGTTACATAAGCAAAGCAAAGTAAAACATTATCACACTGGTCACATTGAAAAAATGTATTTCTTATTCTACTAGTTCTCTGTCATGAAGTAAACAGCATTCTTTTTTTAAAAAATCAGTCCTCTAGGGGGCAGCTAGGTGGCGCAGTGGATAAAGCACTGGTCTTGGATTCAAGAGGACCTGAGTTCAAAGAAGGCCTCAGACACTTGACACTTACTAGCTGTGGGACCCTGGGCAAGCCACTTAACCCTCATTGCCCCACAAAAAAAAAAAAAAAAAAAAACAGAACTCTAGAATCTGGTTTATCATTTAGTTGGCCAGAGTTCTTAAATCTTTCCAAATTGCTCATTTTAAAAATAATATTGATGTTATAGTGTAGTATAAATTGTTCTGGTCTGCTCATTTCACTCTGCATTCATGATTCTTTGGAATCATCTTTTTTCCCTTATTTCTTATAACACAAGAGTATTCCATTATTCATATGCCAAAATTTTTTTTGGTCATTCCCTAACTCATGGGCTTCTGGATAAGTTTCCAGTTTTTTGTCACTATGTCTCTGTTGGGCATAGAGCTGTATCTTTTTTTTTCTTTCTTTTTTATTTTGTGGGGCAATTGGGGTTAAGTGACTTGCCCAGGGTCACACAGCTAGTAAGTGTTAAGTGTCCGAGGCTGGATTTGAACTCAGGTACTCCTGAATCCAGGGTCAGTGCTCTATCCACTGCACTACCTAGCTGCCCCGAGCTGTATCTTTTGAGGAACAGGTCTAACCGTGGGATAGATGAGTCAAAAGTTAAATTTTCCTCACTCCAGGACCAGCACTCTATCCACTGTGCCACCTAGTTAGGAATGGAAGAACCACTGTAGTGAGTTGGATGGTCAGGCAATTAAGGAGATGTAAAGGTATTTATTACCTTATAACAGTGAAGGGCCAGAAGAGATTATGTAACAAATCTGACTTGGTCTAGTCAACACAGTTTTATGTTTTTTCTAAAGCTTCATTTAGCAACACAAGGCAACAGGTAGTGAGGGTAATAGCAGGTTGAGCCTTAGTAGGTAGCATGAAGGAGCAAGGAACTTCAGCACAGAGTTGAAATGGTTCACCAAGGGGTCAGGATGATAAGAGAAGAGAAGAGAGTGACTAGTGCAGGGGTGATGGCCTGAGAAAGAAGTGAGGGGGTTGAGGACTGGAAGTTAAAGTGCAGACAATAAACAGAGTTTGAGGTTGCAAGACAGAAGAGGTAGACTGACTATCAGTTAAGAAAATATCAGTTCACGAACATGTTAGTGGCACATCTGTGGGTGATAACAAGATCAAGGGCTTGACCATCTTTGTGTGTAACATAAGTAAGCTAAGGAACCATGATGTTAAGGTGTTTGAGGGAACATGAATATGTATGTTAAAGTTCCCTGGTATTATGCCAGGAGTTGATTGTGGAGAAAAAGACTAAGAATCAGGCACTGACCTCATTGAGGAAAGAAGGGTAATATCCTGGAGGTCAGAAGTCAACAGCTAACAGAATTGTGACTGGGAAGTAGCTATAGATTGACTGGACCTCAAAGGAAGAAAGGTTACTGAGTGATAATGGAAGGAGAACCTGAAAGTGGCAACAGCGAGCAAGGTGCTTTCAAACCCCTACCTCAACTAGTTATTAGGGGTACAGGAGGGAGGAGGAAGAGAAGCAAGGGGGAAATGATTGAAGGAGCAGTGAGCACTGGAAAGAAAGGCCAGGGAGGCTGAATCATCAAGAGGAAATCTACTCTCAGTGAGAGTCAGAAGATGGAAGGAGTAGAGAAGGAAAAGATTTAAAATGAAGGCAAGTCTGTCACCTCTAGAGTAGGCATTCAGAAAGCATAGTGGAAGGGGTAGATGGAAGAGGTTCATCACCGCAAGCCTGTACTAGGGTGGCTTCCCTGCGTCAAACTTCTCCCAACTCCAACCCATCCTTCACTCAGGGTCACAATGATATTTCTAACATGCACATTTGACCTCATCACTGAATAAACTCCAGTGGCTCCCTATGGCCTCTCCAGGACCAAAATCCTCTCTTTGACTCATCAAGGACTTCGTAACTTGCTCCCTTCCTACTTTTTCAGGCTTCCTATGCCTTACTCCCTTATATGTACCACTGATGTTGGTTTCCTTACTGTTTGTTCCTTGAACATGAAACTTTATTTCATTGGCTGGTTCCTCATCTCCTCCAAGCTTCCCAGGCTTCCTTCAAATCTCAGCTAAAATCCCACCTTCTTCCTACAAGAAGCTTTTACCCGTTATTCCTTAATCTTAATACCTTCCTTCCCTCTAAGATTATTAGCAATTTACAGATACTTCTTCTTTACACATGGTTATTTACATGTTGTCTCTCCCCACGAGACTGCAAGGTCCCCAAAGAGCAGGGTTTGTTGTTGTTGTTGTTGTTTAATTTTGCATCTCCATGTGCCCCCAGGGCTTAGCAAAGTGCTTGGCACCAAGGAAGCACTTAAGAGTGGTAGTTGATTCTCAGCAAGTTCAATTCTTGGGTTAATGTTTATCGTTGTCTATTCTAAGCTATTCATTTTCCTTGCCATTCTATCCTCTCCAGCTGTCATTTCCTTTGGCATTACATTGTATATTTCTTACTTCATTTTTTCCCAGGTACTTTTTGTAACCAGGGCATCTTCCCCACTCTGAAGCTCCACTTGGAGCTGTCTATATCTCCTAGTTTTACTTTCCGGGCTTTTCTTAGCACAGAGGTACTATTAGGCACTTAGCCCAGACAGCATTGCTGCCCTTCAAAATTCCCAGGTGTGGCCCAAACCAGATTAAAATGTAATTGGGAAATATTTGACAAAATAAATAAAAAAGCAAAAGAATGTCAAAAATGTTAATGTGTGGTTTTCTAAGTTAATATGCAACCCCAGGAATCCTTAGGTATGATTTAGAAGTCCAGTTTGATGCCACTGTCTTAGTCTGTGGTATTTCTTTGTTGTGTTTGGCAATTTTTTCTATTTACTCATATCACCAGCCTTAAGTTCTGAATTGGTGCTCTGGGTGCATATCAGTCTGTTATTTCTCCTACACTCCTGAAAACTGTATGCAGAGGCTCCTGGGACCTCCTTGGTCCCAGTTTTATTTGGTGGTTAAGGCTAGGCCCTATCTTCTAAAGCAGGGCTTTTAAAACTTTTTCCACTTACAACCCCTTTTCACCCAAGAAATTTTTACACAACCCCAGGTATATAGGTATATAAAATAGACAAATCAAACATTTACTAGCACATTTTTGCCCCCCCCCCCACATTCAGTCACGTGACCCCAGATGGAGTCATGGCCACAGTTTAAGAAGCCCTTTGTTCTAAAAGAACTCATGGGTTTTGGCAACTCTTTATCTCTCTTTCATTTCATAGTGCCAACCTCAGAGATGGCTCCATTCTATACTGTGATCTTAATTGGTGTGAGAATTGGTATGGCACTCCCTACTGGAGAGATAGTGTAGGGAAGCATCAGGAACTGACCTTTTCTGGGATTTCTAAGGTCAGCCCAGAGTCCGGAAGTTACTTCTGTAGAACCACCTGTGGGACTTGTCAATCAGGGCTGACAACCAATTAGGTTGGAGAGGTGTGTGTGTGTGTGTGTGTGTGTGTGTGTGTGTGTGTGTGTGTGTGTGTGGACAGCCGTTTCCTGTTGGAGAGGAGGCTTCTGGGAGGAGGAAGGAAGCATCTTTTGGAGTTCCTGACCTCAGTTTGGAGAGGTCAGATGATGGGGTCTCTTAGAAATAGTTAGATCGTTACCTCTCTCTCTCTCTCCTCACCTACTTCTGATTGCTCTTTAATAAATCCTTAAAAGTCTAAACTCTTCCTAAAGCTTCTAATTTGGGGCAACCACTCATTAGATTTTAGACATCATAGCTAGAATTTTAGCCCCTTACAGATGGCAACCTTGCACTGGCACCAACCAAACCATATGTTAACTGTGCTTACTGGTAGCAAGCCCTCAGGTACTGCCCTGCCCTTTCTCCTGCTATAGCTTAAGTGGCATGTCTAGGCTCTGAGCTGGGCACAAGTTGAAGACTTCCTAGGAGATCTGGTGTGACCCTGACTTCTTAAGATGGATTGGTCATGAACTGCCCATGTCCTGTGCACTGCTCTGGCCCAATATTCTGCAGGGGGGCGCTGCCTGAACATTTTGCCTTCTACCTATCCTAAGCTTCCAAAGGATTATGGCAGCCTTTAAACAGTCTGGACTGGACTGAGGCATTTGTAGCTATTTCTTTGGGAGTTTTCTTTATCATTGTTTCTTGTGGTGCATTTTTGGAGCTTTATTTGGATGTCTGTGGAAGATCTGGGTTTCTCTAGGCACTCTCATGCTGACTTATTACCACTAATTCATTTCCTCTTCATAACATTCCTGTAAGGTAGGCTAGAGGAAGCACTTTTCCTAATATGAGGAGAAGCACAGAGAGTCAAGGCCTAGCCTAGAACAATTTGCTTAGTTGTGCAGGATTGGAAGAAAATGATCTCAAGTGGAAGATAAGCAATGCCAAGGAATGTGAGCCTGGATTAGCCTCTATGCTTTGATGATGTCTCTAGAGATGGGGGGTGGGCGGAGGGGAGGGGCTGCTAAACATGAAATGCCCCCATCCCTAAGAAAGATTCACTATAATAACCAATCAGCAAGGAGATAACAATGTGAATATTCTTTGAGTCCTTAAAAATCATACCCTGAAGAAAACCAGAACAAACTGGGATTGAATTTGTATAGTTTCTTGTAATTAGGAGTGATAGTGGCCTCTAGGTCCACCAGCTTTTAAGACTAGGCCTGGGTCCGGGTCTACTTCCCAAATCCCAAATATAATTTTGGAATAGTCTGAAAAAACATACTTAAGGAAATGCTTGGGACTTTTTGCATGACTTCTGGGAGATCACTGGGAGCTGGGCCATGTGAATTTTATTGAAAGGCAGTTGAAAAGAAATTGCTTGATTCTCCCCTCAAAGGGGTACAGAGACCTTTCTGGAACTGGGGTTAGAAACAAATGTGCCAAATGCACCCAAAATGATTTGCCGAATACAGGGAGAGATGGATCAGAGACAGCATCCCCCCACCCCCACCCCACCCCCCTCCCCCGCTCCCACCTCAAACTGGCTGAAATGGCTACTGCTTCCACATGGTAGGTAGAGTACCTGTTTTGCTCTCAAGCAATCTCTAGGTTTTGTTTCTGGTTTGGTTTGGGGTTTTTTTTTTTGGGGGGGGGGCAGTGGGGAGGTAAAGGAAGGGGGTTGCTTTATTTTAACTTATGTCTCTGTTTCAGAGTAAGGGGCAGAATCAGGCCCACAAATCATTTAACCTCTATCTGAGGTTAAACTGAATTTGAGGAAACTGAGTTTCTTCAGCTATGAAATGGGGATAAAATAGCACCTACCTCTAAGGATTGTTGTGAGAGTAAAATGAGATAATATTAGCATGGTACCTGGCACATAATAGATGCTATGTAAATGCTTATTCCTCTCCCCCCACCCCCCACCCTTCATTCCATTTTCCACAAAGTTGCCAAAATAATCTTCCTAAGGCACAGTGCTGACCATGTCACTATCCTGCTCCAAAAACTCAAGTGTCTACCTATTGACTATAGAATAAAAAGCAAATTCCTTAGCCTTGAGATTTAAAGACCTTCATAATCTGGCACCAATATACTTTTCAATCTTCATGTCACAATGCAGGATTCTACATTGCAGCTACTGGATTACTAGTTGCTCCACAAAGTGCAATATTCCATCTCCCACTTCTTTACATTCCCAGAAGATACTGCCATGTCTGGAATGCATTTTTCCTCATCTCCCTCTCTCAGAATCCCTACTTCCTTGGAAGGTCAGCTAAGATGTCATTTCCTCAGTAAAATAATTACCACTCCCCATGGATGTCTCCCTCATCTCTATTTCTTCTTTTGTTTTTGTGAGGCAATTGGGGTTAAGTGACTTGCCCAGGGTCACACAGCTAGTAAGTGTTAAGTGTCTGAGGCCAGATTTGAACTCAGGTACTCCTGAATCCAGGGCTGATGCTCTATCCACTGCACCACCTAGCTGCCCCTCATCTCTATTTCTTAAACTGGGTAGGAGGGGTCAGGGCAAGGGGAGAGGACTATTTTGTTTTTGCCTTATCTCCAAAGCACTCAAGAAAGTGCGTTGAATAAAATAAGAAATTCAAGAACGATCATTAAATGAAAAACAATGTAGAGATGGTTTTTCTAGGTATTAGGAGGAATAGGACAGAGCCTAGTAGAACAATGCTAATAAATAGAAACAACAGACATCATTAACAAGTTTCAAAACTATAAAATAAAATAGACAAAATATTTGCACAAGCACTAAACTGTAATAGTTTCTTTTACATCCCAAATATTTCAGAATTAAATGGCAAAATGCCTCAACAATTACTTTTCTGTTTATACAACTTACACAAATGTCTTTTAAGTTTTAAGTCCCACTAACAAATTATGGTGAAATATATGTTTACTTCCTCTACTTAAAGTTTTAAACAATCATTTTGTAAAAACAGTGACAAGAACAATGTTCAACAGGTTTATAGGTAGGAAAGTCCTTGAATATGTCCCCTACAAATTTCTAATAGCTTTTCAAAGTTGGCTGTTCTGGTACCTTATTAATTTCTTTAAAATAAAAGCATTTATAGGTGTAATTTATAGACCCAAAACTGAAAAATTTTACTTACTTTACTCACCTGCTTCCCCTCAAGACTATTCCCAACTAAGAGATGCCTACATTATTCTATAAAACTCACCATAATTATGCCTGTAGGTGGAGAAAGGGGTGAGTTGGAGGAAAACAAAGAAAACTGGAAAGCCTATGAGAAAAGATTTAATACAGAAGGGAAAAGATAGGAAGAAAACCACAAAGGAAATCCAAAGAAGAGAAAAGACTCTAGATTTTAATTCACAGATTTTTTTAAAGTGTACAGTAAAGGTATAATTTGGATAAAAGAATTCTTTAAAAGAGATTGAAAACTGAGCTGAATTTTATTTAAGTTAAAGAGATAAAGAAAAAGATAACAGGAACAAATCATATTAAAATGGTCAAAAAGAAGACTGGGTAAATTCTAAATCTAAAGTACAATAGCTATTTAGAGAGGGTAAAAATGAGTTTCAAAAACTGTGGAAGAATAAATTTACTCTGTAGATGAAAATAAATAATAGTTCTGACCATGTAATAAAGTTGGATTAAGTTAAAGATAAGGTTACTTTTAAGAAAATGCAAAATATATTTTCAACATTGATGAAAATGAACACAAATTAAGTACAGTGAAAAATATTTGACTATTTATTTTTCTTATGTGGATTAACTGACCATTTATAAAACTGTTAAGTGAGTACTACTGTAGGTTAAAAAGCAATCTTTTGACCAGTGATTTAATGGGTGTAAGGAAATAAGGACATAGGGAATCCATTCCATCTATACAGCTCAACAGCTCCTGCTTAACTCATAGTATGATACAGTTGCCTGAGGCACTGAATGGTTAAGTGACCTGCTCTGGTTCACAAGACCTGGCTCCACTGCTGGCCTTCTATCCACTATAGTTAGCTGTCACACAAACCAAAAATTTGTATAAAAACTTTCAACAAAACAATATTGCTTTTATAATGTTTACAAAATAGCTTATTTCTCTTTAAATAAGAAAATATCACCATCTACCAAGCTAAGACTCAATTCAGACACTGAAATGTCAACGCAATAGAATAAAATACCCCTGAAGGCAAGCCGTGCTTTGCTTTTTTTATCTTAGTATGCTCAGCACTAGCACGGTGCAGAGGACATAAAGTCCACACTTAATAAATGACTAATGAATTGAACTGGGACTGAAATCTGAAATGAGAAAACTACCTTCAACTTTGTAACCTTAAAATGAAGCCTCTTTTCTGGAGAAGAAGAAAACAATTATTAAGAGGAGATGAACACTTGACACGCCCTCATTCAGGAAATCAAGAGCACACAAAAAGCAGTTACTTAGTTATAACATCTTTTTGAGGTTTTCTGTGTTTGACATTTTTTCCTATGGCTATTTAGGCAGTGATAGAACAAGAATCCGTATGAAAAGAACATAGTACAAGATTATTTGATAATTTATTTAAATGTAAACATTTTCACTTTCCTATTGGAAGTAATTGTCACTTGTCCCCTTTTGAAAGGTTATTATGAAGAGTGACAAACAATTAGTAGGATGGTTTCTTTAAAAAATCGTATAGATTTCATTAGAGTATAAATTTAAAAGCTAAGGTTTTAACCAGCCTAAGATTCATTTCACCTCTGGAGGCAGTTTTGAATGATTGAATTCAGTTTTATGAGCAGTATATTTTTGTTTGTTTCCTTTTGAAAGCCAAGTACTTTTATTGCCTTGATGATTAAAGTATTATGAATTAAAACCTTCTCCATGTAAAGAGGTAAAAACTTGTTATTTCTTTTTGCCCCATACTTTTTCCTTTAGTAGATAAGGGGTTTTTCACCCCTTCTTTCCTTCCTTCCCCCTTCCCTTTTCATTTTTAAGTCACAGACACCAGATACTTTAGCGGGGTGCAGGGAGAGAGAGCAAATTAACTAAACTAGTAACATTTTTAAAAGGACCATTGTTCTATTTTTAAAGCTCTAATTTTCTGAATATTGGATTAGGACTGCCTTACAAAGATAACCTTTGAAAAGAGCCAGCCAATTTTTATTTCACATTACTTTTCAACTAGGTTTCTGCAAGCCTTCTATGTCTACTCCAGGAAAAACTTCTATAGTAGCTGCCCCACAGTATGATACCCCACCCTTTATTTGTTTTATTTTCCCCACCCAACTAACTCCCAAATAAAAATAAATAAAAAGTAATCCAGTACTAAATGGAACTTTTATTCTTTTGTAGAAGGAGAAATGGGCAAACTAAAATGCAGACACCCTTGTCATATGTGCATTTAAGAGCAATTCAAAGCATTAAAAAAAAAAGCATAAAAGCGATTTAAGAGCCAGCATAAAACTTAATGAAAAAAATTTGATGGTCTCTGGGAAAAAAGTGCTAGGTGTTTGAATTGCTTTCAATTTCACCTGTCAAATAAGAAATTGAGAACAAAACTATGGAGAGAAAAATTGTGGAAAAAATTATGCAATTCACAATTGTAAGATATAGTATTCACCTACCACCTTAAATGAAACAAAAAGAGGGAGTACTACCTTCTTAGTTCAATTAAAAGCTTCAGGTATCAAACTTCACTTGTAATTGGAAGAAAATTTACAAAACAAATATCCAAGGGTTCGTACTGTTTCTAAGAACCAAGAAACATAAAAGTCTGTAAATGCAGGACAATTTGATGTAGTCTTATCATTTAAAATTGTAATATTAACGAATAAAATTGGACATAATTCATAAACTGTGGATATTTTATTATATAAAGCCATTATTTTGTGGGAACTAGTGTCAAGAAGTATTTCTTTGTAATCTAAAGCTAAAGATCAAAGAAATTTAAATCAACAAACCTGCTAACATTTTTTTGGATGTTATGTTCCCCACTTTAAATTGAGGGGGGAAAACAAAGAGAAAACAGAAAAATAGAGCACTGAAAATGTTTCCTTTGTACAATGCATACATATACTTACAATATTACCATGAAGATTGTGTCCTATTATTCTACCAATGAAAAACATTTATGAAACTTTTTAAAAACATCTATCAACTATGTAAAATAAAGAATAGGTTTACATTCAAACTGTAACAAGGAATTTGAAAATGCTTTTTAAAAACAGTGCAAAAATATACCAATAAAAATAAGAATATTTAGTCAATTTTGGCAAAACAGAAAAATTGACATTCAGAAAGACATACATGCTACAGTAACTACTGCTGATAAATACAAATTGCATTTATAAAACAGTGGTCTTAGCTTGAAAGTAGAATAAAGTTATTACAACATTTGCAAAAATCAAATTAATATTCCTTTAATATTTAACTATCAGTAGTGCTCACTTGTATTTTGTGTGTTCCACTTAGGTATCTCATTTCTCTTTTCTTCATAAAATGTGAGATCTAATACCATTTCAATGTGTGTTGAAATCTACAGACATTTATCTGCTTTACAATTAGGAGCTCACAAAATGTTGTTTTAATACAATTCCAGATTTTTTCAAAATTCCTATAAAACTAAGAGGACTCATGATTGTCTCTAACATTTAAAGAATTCTATAAATTTTACTTAACAATCACATTTAAAAATTCGTTTAGAGTTAAGTAATAAATACTGTCAATATATTTTACTGGAACCTATTGATCCTAATGCACTTGACTTATCTGTAGTGATAAAATGTATCTTGACCTTGTTGAATACAAATAGCCTGAACTAAAAACCTGTGACAGCCTCTGGAGGATAAACCACTGTGATAACAAAGAGATGATAAAATAACAGTGGTAGTTAGTTATTAATGCTTCAAACAAAATGGAAATTTGTTTCAATAATCCTTTAAGAATTAGAAATAAGAACAATAATATCATCTATGCACAGAATATTTTAAAATACTGTTTGCAATGACTTTAACAAATTCATGGAATAAATTAGTCAAAACCTCTCTACTATTTTGCTGCATGTTCCTCATTCTTCATAAAATGTGTCACCACTCATCAAAATATGCATACTTTTCACAAGGGATGGGCAAAGAGACACAGTACTAATAAGGTGGAAAAGCACTATATAGCTTAAGTTTGTGGTAAAATAATTACATTAGCATAGTCAGATCAACAACAATAAAAATACAAGCAACTTTCCCTTTTCTGAGTTACATTAAAAACTTAACATCAGAACATCTCATTTCAAATTCCACTAAAACATTTTTTAATTATTATTTTGTAATAATACTTCCAAACACTCTAACAGAGGCTGCTACAAAAAAAAAAATGTTTCTATATGTATCTCAGAGAAGTACATTGTAGGACTTTCACTTCATGGTTTTTCTCTAGTGCCAGAACGTACTACTACCATATTCTAAATCTTGCCATTTAGATTCTTGTTTTATAAGGGAGAAGTTATATAAATATTAATAATTACTTTCCACTTTCACAGATCTAAAAAAAATAATGAATCCTGCTGAGTACCTTTCTATTTATAAAATAAAGTTGGTTTGAGGTAAAAATAAATACACTATCAGGAAACTCGCCTAGAACCTTAACTTTTAGATATGAGAAAGTAAGTTCTGAAAGAAAATGGATTTATGTTTTTTAGACTTAATTCTATATGTAAGGATAGTAATTTTAAAATAACTGGTCAAAACTATTAATATGCCTAATCGAAAAATATGTGATATAGGAAATAATTTTAAGTTGAATGAGATTAATTTGGAAATAATTATTTGGAAGGATAAAGAAATATTCTGAATAAAATAGTCCAGTGACAACTAAATTTTACTAAAATGAGTTGTTTGTTCACATACATACAATATCTAGATATGTGGCTATATCATAAGTTTTATAAAATACCTTCTTAACTTAAAATTCAATGGCTTACTTCTTTCCATCCCAAATTCCTCAATGACAACAGGTAAAAAGGAATGGGAGTAACATTAGTTCCAATTTAAAGTCATGATTATGCCCTGTTTAAAGAAATGAGTATAATTTTAATCAGTTCTTATATTCCATTTTTCAGTGACTAAATATCAGGATGAATACCAAATGATTTTTGAAACACACAGAAGAAATAATATAGAGGGAAATTTACTAAGAAAAATGAATAGGTTTCTCAACCAAAGCATTAATGCAGGTTTGGGTTTTGGGGAGTTTTTTTGTTTTTTCCAAATAATCAGCAAGAATTAGTTGTACTCTATTATTATTCAGGGCACCTGAACACAAGATATTATTAATATGGCACATTAACTCTGCTATTTCTTAGCCAGAACTCAGAATTTTAAAAATTCTCTATCAAACAATTTTCTCAGAGCAACTAAGTGAAACAGACTGCAATTTTATATATTTCTATCAATAAATATTACTAAGCTTTGATAAACAGCAATATAACTTTCTATATTTTAAAAGGCAATAGTCTTTGGCATTAACTACAGGCAAGTACAGACTGAAAAATAATGCTATCCACAAACTGTGCCCAAAGAATAAGGCTCCATTGCTAATTATACAGGGAACTGAATTTAATTACATGGAGAACATTACTTTTAAAAACACTTTCCAAACTGCAAGAAAAAAAATATTGAAAAAGAACTCTTCTTCCATGTTACAACAGTGCCCTCTACCGATAAAGTGCATTAATGTACAGCTAAAGTAATTGGTTAAGGGAAAACAGAGAAATGGGGAAGTTCTTTAATCACCGAAATTTCATTGGTTTCTTTAAGATGAATAATGGGTAGTATTGTTTTGTGTCCTTTGAAACTAAAAACATCCTAATGTAGTATGTGGTTTTAAAACATTTGTAAAACTCAAGAAATATGGTTTTCAAATATCCTTCTAGTTAAATAACTATGTAATTTATAAAACCTATTGACCCAAATATAGCTAAATCTAATGACTACTTTAATATTGGTACTTTTGTGATAAGGAGTACATTTAAAATTATATATTACAAAGCAATAATTTTTATTCCTTAATATAAAATATATAGAGCAAAATGAAAATATCTGTAATACTCTACATTTCTGTTCATTCTTAACCCTATATTGCTATACTAATTTCCAAATAATAATTATCTATGATTAACAGAAATTTATAGAAAATTATGGAACCCTTTTTTTTCATCCCCATATATACACTACTACCATTACTACCTACGATAAGCTATCCCAGGAAATAATTAATGGGTTCCCCTCCATGAGAGATCTTTAAGCAAAGGCTGAATGACCACATTTTAAAGGAGATTCTTTTTTCAGGTGATTCTATGATTGATTTCATTTTTACCATACAGTGACAAACCACAAGTGCACTTAGGAGATGACTTTTCAGAACAAAATATTACATGTATGAGAAATATGTCCCATTTTAAGTAAACACAGTAGACAAAGTGAAGTATAAATCTTACAAAAATTGCCAGTGAAGGGTCCCTGTGTACTTTTTTATACTCTAAATGCATGATTGATATAATTTATAAACAGAATGTTAAAATTCATTTATTCAGGTTTAAAACATTGATACCTCACAACTATAGTAGTTGAAATAGTAACAGATTTACTTTGAGGTTGTAATCCTTGATCCATCTCTACTACCTTGAGCAAGTTACATTTTCTCTAGGCCTCAGTTTCCTCATATGTAAAAGTGAGGAGATTGACTTGTATTGACTCTAAAAGTAATTTCCTTATCTAAAACATGATTCTATTATCTTATGAGTGTGTACACACACACACACACACACACACACACACACACACACACACACACACACGAACTATGTCCTAAAGTTGGCAAACTTAACTGTGCAGAAATTCCATCTGCTTTTATCATTTGATAGACTGCTTCCAGTGCTCCTACAACATGTACTATGAATATTTAAAAATTTAAACTGTAGAAGGACTTTATGACAACATGCTATGGGGAACCTATTTGTTTTATATACGCTGAAGTCTCCAAGTTTAAGAATTTTAAGCCTAAGTATATATTGTTACTATTATCAATTACTATCATTCATAATAGTGTGGAGGTGACCCTAGATTCTGGCAAACTATGCCAGGGTCCTGAAAGCTCTGACAACCTAGCTAGAAAGGCTCTGATAATGGACTTGGAGTATTAGACTATTGTCAACCTAATTTACAAGCAACTCATTGCCAAAAATCTGGCCGTGAAATTACAAAAGTTTTGGCCAAAGCAATACATGAAACCACCTGCTAAGATGCAATGGGAAGGTGAGGGATTTGTGAATGTACAGAGAGTACCCACTTTGATGAAATCACGGTTCTTCTGAAGTATTAAAGTATTGTATCAACAACTGATAACATGATACCACAGTCCAGTGAAAGTAGACACAAATTTGGAGTGAAGTCAGAAAGTTTGAAGGCAAGATAAATTTATACTTTTCTTTAGTGTTCTGAGAAAGAGAGAAAAAAGTAGAACTTAGGAAGAAAAAGTAGGCAAACAAAATTCAGCAAAGCTCTGCTATAAAGGAAAAATGATGGGGGATGGGGGTAGAGAAGGCTTAAAATCCCTAAACTAGTAAAGTGATTTTCACGCTCTCTAACACCCAACTTTTCATTGCAATGGTTGCCATTCGAGGTTCCGTTTTCCCTAATTTTCCCAACTTGTCTTTCGCCACTCTCCCTACTCCTAAAAGTAAATCTGGAAGTTTATAATGGTAGCTGTAGTCAATGAGAAACTTGCTTAATGAATATTCACTTTACAGGCAATTTCCTATAACATAACTATTTTATAAAGCAAAGGAAACTTGTACAAAGCAGGAACTGGTAACTGACTGGTCATTAAGAGAAGAAGGGGCTGAAATAAAAGTAATGAGAAAAGCAGGAGAAAACTTTTCCAGAAGTAAGCATGGAGAAAAACCCACCTGACAGGTTTGTACATTCTTTAAGACCAAAGAAAATTTCCAGGATAAAAGGATTTAAAAAAAAGGTCTCAAGGACAATCTGTCTGACATCAGGACATAATATATGCTTAAATCTTTGGGATAATGAATAGACCAGAGAGTGCAATAAGCAAAGAACAAGAGAAAAATTGATGGTGATTTTATGTTATTCTCACTTATGTGAATAAACCCAGAAGTCAGTATTTTTATTTAAGCAGCCCAATGTAATAAGACTTTACCTCCTGCCTTTTGCTAACAGGTAAGATGAGAGGGCGGACAAAAGAACAAATCCTCTCTCCTACCTAAAGCTGTGAAAGAAAAGTAGCTCTTACCCCTAAAGACTCTTTAGCTGTCTCTTCTCCACTGTATTTATACTCCATGAGGATGGGGTATCTACCTTCTCTATACTCTGTAGATATCTATCATACCTCATGATATTAAAAAGTTGAACTACAATAAATAATCTTCGGGGGCAGCTAGATAGTACAGTGGTAAAGCACCGGCCCTGGATTCAGGAGTACCTGAGTTCAAATCCGGCCTCAGACACTTGACACTTACTAGCTGTGTGACCCTGGGCAAGTCACTTAACCTTCATTGCCCTACCCCCCAAAAAAAAAAAATCTTCACAGAAGAAAAGCAAGTTCAGCAGGAAAAACAGACAAGCTGGACATCTTTGAAAAAAAAGTCTAATATATTTAAAAAGAAAATCAAGCTATATATAATACATATCTACAGCTTCAAGTAAGACCCGCTTTTTCTGTTCTACTTTGTGAATGGTAATATTCACCTTATTTATTATTTAAGTTCAGAATAAGAAAAAAAATAATAAAAGCAATGTATATGCCTACAACTTATGAGTCACCACAATCTCCAAAGAATAAAAATTATGGATAATAAATAGAAATATCTATGTCAGGCCTAAGTAGGTTGCATCATGTTACCAAAGATGACTTGCGAGCCACAGGAATAAAAAATATCATCCAGGAAATCTATAATCAAAAAAGACATAAGACCAATAACAGAATATAAAGAAAGAACAATAGCTAGATAACCAAGTGCTACATTGGTATCTATTAAAGACAAAGATGAAGGGGACAGCTAGGTGGCACAGTGAATAAAGCACCAGCCCTGGATTCAGGAGAACCTGAGTTCAATTCCGGCCTCAGACACTTGACACTTACTAGCTGTGTGACCCTGGGCAAGTTACTTAAACCTCACTGCCCAGCCGAAATGAAACGAAAAGAAAAGACAAGAAAAGACACAGATGAAGTTATCCAGTGCTTTGAATAGATTTTCTATGGGGAATTTATGGAGATATGAACATTAAAGTGCCAGGAGGAAAAGATGTGAACCAGAAGATCCCATGTGATGATATCACAGATCCATGAACACAAATGAAATATAAACCGACATCACTTTCCAGCTTCATCTAAAGCCAAGAGATATGCAATTAGTTAATAATATGAGCATTACCCTTTGAGGAAATACCTTCTATGTTATTAGAGAAGTCAAGCATTTCCTACCCCATAAAACTGAGATGATAATAAATGAAAAGTTGTTGTAAGGAATTCTGGGTCATGTAAGCATCATGATAGAGAACTAGACATTTTCTCTGATCCCACAACCTCTCAAACCTCTCCAAAATAGAAATTACGCACCAAAGATGAAGCAACTTCAGTTGTCTCCATTGTCTAGGATACCCAGAATCCAAAAGAAGGTTTTAAAAAAAAATACCCATAAAATGATGCTCATTGACAGTGAAGCTCACCCAGCACTCTACCTCCCACTCTACATGCTACACTAGCATACCTAAGAAACTATTACATGGTCAAGGCTTGCAACAAAACTCAGTTCTATCTATACCTTGGTCTTTTCCCTATCCCTCATTCCTAACACCTTTACAATGCCATGGAAAGGCATTGGCGCCCACCTCCAGCATGCTGAAATCTTCTTGGACAGTAACAGCCAGCATGGCAAGGAAGCAACCTTATAGGGACAAAAGCCTGCTGGAGGTCCAAAACCCTGTAGCATGAACTATCAGCACCAAGGCAGACAACCTCCAAAGCACCCAGGTGATAATCCTGCTGGTGCTGGGGCAGACAACCCTGTAGCACCAGTGTTGCAAAACTCTGAACTACAGGTATAGGTATGGACAACCCCACAGCACCAGCAGCACACCTCTATAAACTGCCCAGAAAAAGCAGGATAGGACACCATGGGAGAGGAGCGGAGGCAAGGAGTTGTATAGCACTCTACAGAGACTGAGGGAAGAGCACAACAACCACCCGGGTCAGTTCTAACCACCCAAAAGTCACCTGGGGCAGAGACCTAGGCTGGTGAACCATACATTTCCCAACTTAGAAAGGAATAAGAAAACTAAAAGATTTTGAACATATGCAGATAAATCAATAGGGAAAACATGAACAACAGAAAGAAAATAAGCTTCAGGTCAGGTTAAAACATCTATGAATAAATAATGCAAAACAAAGAAAAATGATCTAACAGTTTGATGAGGCAGAGGATCCTATGGAAAGTGAGGAGAACATGGAACCACAATACCTTCTCACCTTTCCCTTTCCTAACTTTCCAGTTTCCTTATGTTTGTTATCTTCCCCTATTAGAATTTATATAAGCTCCTTAAGGAGAGGGACTATCTTTTTTTCATATTTGTGCCATATAACTGCTAGCACTTATCACAGAGCCTGGCACCCTGTAGGGGCTTTAAGAATGTTTATTAATTATTGACTATTGAAAAACAATAAGTGATCAAGGGAAAGACTTTCAAATATAAAAGAAAAGAAACTCAAATAACACAAGACTATTCAGAACCCACTAGAAAAAAGAGGAGGGAATGGAATGTGTTTTGAAAAGCAATGGAATATTTGAAACATTTTTAGGGAAAAAATCACAATTGAAGAGATTATTTACTTTTTGAATACTTCAAACAACAGAAATACAGAAATGAATAAATGCAGGAGTCAAAGACAGCAATGGCAACAAAGTGACAGCAGAGAGACCAGAAAGAAACCTCTTTTTTTTTTTTTTTGGTGAGGCAATTGGGGTTAAGTGACTTGCCTAGGGTCACACAGCTAGCTAGTAAGTGTTAAGTGTCTGAGGCCGGATTTGAACTCAGGTAATCCTGAATTCAGGGCTGGTGCTTTATCCACTGCGCCATCTAGCTGCCCCAAGAAACCTCTTTCTAAAAAGTACACAAGCAGACAGAGACGAAGGTGGAAGTCTAATGGAGATAACCATGAGAGGCAGACCTGGGGCATTACGGATAGAGCCTAGCAACATGCTGCCTACAGGTGAACAAATGTTGTTTGTTTTTATGGGTTAACTTTACAACATTAGGGGATACATAAAAGTGGGGAGGGGAAGAGGGTGATAGGAATATATGATACACTGGGGTCAAATCTAGGAATAGCAATGACAGGAAGATGACCCTTATTTTCTCATAAATAAGAGTCTACAAGAGAGTGAGGAGAGGGAGGGAGTGGCTGGAAGATTAAGGAAAGGAAAGAGACTTTTGCTTTGGTGGTGAGAGGGGTTTCAACTGATGAATACTCCCATAAAAGAAGAGAGATGACCTAGGAAGGGAGATAGATAGGGACCTAGCTCTGGGTGTAGCCTAGGCAATTTAGTGCTTGAAGTCTATTGGTCTTGCCTGGGGGGAGGGGGAAGAGGTTAAGGGAGTTGGAACTCCAGGGGTAAATTGACAACTGGGGAGTGGGAGAGCACAGAGCCAGGAAAGAGATTTTATGGCAAATGAGTAAAAAAAAAAAAAAAAAGGTAAATATAATGAGTATTGTAGATCAGTGGTGGGCTATATAATGAGATATGTATTGAGGGAGGGCCCCTATGATGGGGCAGTGTCTTCCCTGACACCTGAAATAACTGGCTTTGTTCTCTGAGTGACCACAATGGAAAAGGAGAATCTACAAGGCAACAGCAGAAACAGCCTAGAGGAAAAAGCCTAGAATGGATACCTGGGAAGCATTATTACAAGAAAAATACAGAGGAGAGAGAAAAAGACCAGATAATTGTAGAGTGTGTAAGTCAAAGAATGAAGGTCTAGAGTAAACAGAGAGAATAGATAATGAAGAGAGTAGAAAAATTTCATTTTGAAAGAGTACAAAGAAACGAACATTTAAAAACTAATGAAATGGACTACATGAAGTCAAGGAAAGGAGAGGGGAAAACTATTGGAGAGGGGAAAAAGGAGAGGGAAGAATTATATAATCAGATAAAATCAGGAAGAAAAAGGAACAAATAAGCTAAATTTCAAAGGGAAATGGGTAACAAATGAGAAAAGGGGATGAGGTAAAGAGCCAATGGGAACAGGACCATCTTAAAAAAAAAAATTAAGGTAAAGTAACTTAAGGAACATAGTTCTGTGCTTATAGCAGAAAGTGAAAAATAACTTAAAAAATAATATTAGACACACATTAAGGAAAATATGAACCTAACTCTTATAACTCTAAATGTGAATGGATTTAAACAACTGAATAAAACAAAAAAGAGGGGCAAACTGCACAAAAAAACTACAATCTGCTGTTTACAAGAAACACATTTAGAGAAAAAAGACATACACAAAATAAAACTGAGGGGATGGGAAAAATTTTACTATGTAGTGAATCAAAAAAAGCAAGAATTGCAATTATGCTGAGAGAGCAAAAACATTCAAAAAAGAAAAATTAACACAGAAACTATATTATATTTAAAGAAACCACAGACAACAAACCAATTTCAGTAATAAATTAAAACTCTCAAAATACCTTAGCATTCAAATTCATTAAGGGAACACTTAGTTACACAACAGTGACAGGAAATGTTAATGTCACTCTCTCAGTTAGATAAGTCTAACAGAAAGATAAACAAAAGGGAAAATATAGAGCCGAACAAAATCCTGAAGAAACTAGAGCTAAAGGACTTAAAGTATCTTCTAAATGGGACATCAAAAGAATACATATGTAATATGTCATGTATACCTACTTTTACATATGTTATTGCAAGCAAATGTAATAAGGAAAAAATACATTCTCTATAGACTACAATAAAAATAGTCATTAATTCAGGCACCACAAACAAAAGATAAAGATACAGTTGGAGATAGATACAGATAAGATAGATAAGGAGACTTAACAATGAAATTCTAAATAATGAGAGGGCCAAAGAACAAATCACAGAAACAATTAATAATTATGTAAAAATATGATAATAATGACAATATACTAAAATTTATGGGACGAAGCTAGAGCTGTCCTCAAGGTGAAAACAAAATAACAAAATAGAAAAAGAGAGGATTAATGAACTGAATATGCATTTTTAAAGAATTGGAAAGCTAAAATATAAACATAAAAGAAGCACAAAAATAAGGGATATCAAAAATTAGAGGGGAAATAAATAGAAGCAAAAAGAACCATAAAAATGACAAATAAAATTTAAAACTGGTTCCTTGAAAAAACTAATAAAATTGATAAAATCTTAACTAATCTGATTAAAAAGAAGAGAGCAGAAAATCAAGTCAAAATAATAAATGATCGGGGCAGCTAGGTGGCACAGTGGATAGAGCACTGGCCCTGGATTCAGGAGGACCTGAGTTCAAATCCGACCTCAGGCACTTAGTACACTTACTAGCTGTGTGACTCTGGGTAAATCACTTAACCCCAACTGCCTCACAAAAAAAAAAAAAAAAAAACCAGCAACAACAAATGATCAAGGTGAAATCATAGCAAAACCCAAAGAAATAAAAAGAATAGTCAGAATATATTATTTGTAGTTATATGCTAACAAAACTAAGAACACAAAAGAAAGGAATACCTTCAAAAGAATATAAAATACCAAAATAATAAGACCAGTTAGAAATACTGAATAACCCAATCTCAGAAAAGCAAATAGATGTAGCTGTAAAGGAACTCCCCCCCCAAAAAATCTCTGTTTTTGTTTTGGGGAGAATTTTTTGGGGAGGCGGGGCAATGAGGGTTAAGTGACTTGCCCAGGGTCACACAGCTAGTAAGTGTCAGGTGTCTGAGGCCGGATTTGAACTCAGGTCCTCCTGAATCCAGGGCCATTACTTTATCCACTTCACCATCTAGCTGCGTCCAACATTCCTGGTTTTTTATGGACTTATTCACAAGAGAATTCTATCAACCTTTTAGAGAATAGCTAATACCCATACTTCGAAAATTATTCTCAAAAAATAAGAAATCCTTTTATGAGACCAGAATTCTTTTATAAGACAAATACAGACCTAATACCTAAACCAGATAAAAATAAAACACAGAAGAAAACTATAGGTTCTTATCATTAATGAACACTGGCTCAAAAATTTTAAACAAAATCCTATCAAACAGACTGCAGCAATTTATTCAAGAAATCACTCATTATGATTAAGTGAGATTTATACCAGGGATGCAAGGATGGGCCAACATTATGAAAACAATTAACATAATCATATTAAAAACCAAAATATCCAAAACTACGTGATCACTTCAATAAATGCAGAAAAGGGTTGTGTGACAAAGTACAACATTCTTTTATGCTAAAAACCCTATAAAATATAGGCCTGGGGGACCTTTTGTAATATCATAAAAAGCACCTATCTATAATTAAAAGTAATGGGGATGTACTAGAACCTTTTCCAGGAAATATGGGAGGGAAGTAAGGATGCCCATTCTCCTCCCCACAATTATTTTATATAGTTCTGGAGATGTTAACAATAACAATAAGACAAGAAAAAGAAATTAAAGGCATAAGTTCTATTTTTAAAGCAAGTTTTCTAGTTTTAAAAGAAGTCTATCTCAGCAATAGAATGATCCAAGACAATTCTAAAGAACTGATGGAGTCTAAATACAGATCGAAGCATAGTATTTTTATTTTTTTGTGTGTTTTTTTCTGTTTTCTATCACAACATGACTAATATGGAAATGTTTTGCATGATTGCATATATATATAAAACCTATATCAAATTGCTTACCCTCTCAGAAGGGAGGGAAGGGCAAGGAATTAAGAATTCAAAATTTTTAAAAACAAATTGTTAAAAATTGTTTTTACATGTAATTGGGAAAAATATTTTTTAAAAAGAAATAAAAAATAAAAGGAGTCTAAGTTATTTGGGGGAATTTTACTATCTCTTCTATGGTTGAAACTAACTATGCAAGAAACTTTGAATCAGAATGTGGGAGATGAAAACCAGCCACTTACTTCCCCCTCTTAGGTTACCAGCTCCTTATGTTGCTTTAGGCATGAGTTCTTTTGCCAAGAAAATAGTGGCTCCTAGTTCTCCTACTCATTATAGGCATAATGGAAGCAAACCATTTATCTAGACAGTGGTAGTGAGTTGTAGCAGGAACTAGTAGTGATAAAATAAAGGCGATAAGTGACCAGTACCCATCCTATACCTTTACTCTAAAACGCAAAACATGGACAGAAGGCTTCTCAAGTATGTGCTAGATATCAGTTGCTGAGATGGTAGTGTGAACTGTTTCTTCTGTCTGAAATCGCATTTTCCCAATTAGCTAATGTATGGAGATGACAAAGTCTGTGGCAAAAAAAATCCCAAAGGATTACTTAAAATATTGGTTTAAAATGGCATTGTACAGGGCAGCTAAGTGGTGCAGTGGATAGAGCACTGGCCCTGGATTCAGGAGGACCTGAGTTCAAATCCGGCTTCAGACCCTTGATACATACTAGCTGTGTGACCCTGGGCAAGTCACTTAACCCCAATTGCCTCACCAAAAAAAATAAATAAATAAAAATAAGATGGCATTTTATGGCATTTAAAATACATGGGCCAGGGGCAGCTAAGTGGTGCAGTGGATAAAGCACTGGCCCTGGATTCAGGAGGACCCAAGTTCAAAGCCGGTCTCAGACACTTAACACTTACTGGCTGTGTGACCCTGGGCAAGTCACTTAACCTCCATTGCCTCTCAAAAAAAACAAACAAACAAATAAAATAAGTGGACTACTGGCTATATCTTGGCGATTTCTGGCCAGGGCTGTTGAGTCAAGAGAGGAAAGGAATGAGAAATGTTTCTTCTCTCTTATATAATTAGTAGTAGCTTAAATGCATTTAGGATAAAGAAAGTATCTCCTCAATATGTGAAGATGTTCTTTATTCCAAACATCTTTTCCTTGAAAGTAAGCTGGTTTCAGAGATGTCACAAGCACCATTGGAAGCTGTGAACATCAACTTTTAACTCTGTCTGTACTGATGAAAGATCACTTCAGAGATTCCTAAATATCCTTGGAATGGACAAGTAGATTTAAATGTTAATAAAGCATGGGTCTTTAAGGGTGAAATGAAATAGATGAAATAAATGAAACAGATTAAAACACCATCCCAAACCACACAACTAGAAAACAATCCAATAGTTAATTTTGGATTGTCTGACTCCGCCTCAGTGCCCCTGTCAACAACACTAGTAGTGTAACATAAAGGTACTTAATAAGTGTTGACTAGAACTGAATCTTAGATACTCTAATATAACCAAAAATGGAGAAAAGTTAGCTGAAAGTAAGTCTATATCAAAAAGCTATATCCAAAAACAAAATGAATTTGACTGATTCTGTCATGCTAGAGATTCTAAAAAGCTGCATTAACATTATGCCATGAAGAATAAATAAGAATTAAAATACTAATACTAATTATAAAAAAGCAATTTGCTTTCCTGAAAAGTGCTTATCTAATCACTCCTTTATTTGAAGACCTGTGAAGTCAAATGTAACACTTTGAAATAGATATGGAAGTTTCATTAATCTACCTTTAACACTCTAGGGCCAATGAACACACAGAAAGGACAGAGTAGTTTTACGTTCTGTTACTCTTGAATTTAAGGAACAGTTTAGTGTGTGATGACTTAGAGTCGCTGTCAGTAATAAAGTAAAACATTAGGAACAACCCTAAGTTAATTTTATAGTCAGATCAAATCTATTTGTGACAATGCAACCTCTCAACCTCATTTTCCTTCCCTTCCCCTGAAATCAAAATGACAAATAATCATTTGTACAAAA
This sequence comes from Dromiciops gliroides, assembly GCF_019393635.1. Classification (NCBI taxonomy): domain Eukaryota; kingdom Metazoa; phylum Chordata; class Mammalia; order Microbiotheria; family Microbiotheriidae; genus Dromiciops; species Dromiciops gliroides. The sequence goes on from NC_057865.1 coordinate 171,973,861, forward strand.
GTTTGGGGGAAATCCCAAAAGAAGGATGTTTTAAAAAGTAATCACACATATAATGAGGACTGGGGTATACAATGTCATAGACAATCAGAACTTTATCCAATGTAATAACACCTTCATAACTTCTCTAATTTTCTCTTACCTCTCTTTTTAAAAACTCTTTAACAAAACATCAAATAAGATACTGAAGTAAACAACCATGATTAAAAGCTAGGAGAAACTAAGAGGCTTTGCTAGAATGACATTTATACCTGTGTGAAAGGAAAAACTCATTATTTCCCTCAAATAAAAATACAATTACCCTTTCATGAAATAACCTACAAATAAAATGAAGAATTCAAGTAACATAAAATTGAAATGCCTTTTTAAACTTAGAATAGGGCTGAGTAGAGTCCTGTGACATTCTACCAAATAATGCACTATCCAGTATCTACTTTAATACTCCAAGGACTCTCAGGCACCAACATTCCTACACCTTGAGAGTAGCCACTGCTATGAAGCTGGCACAATGCCAAATTCTCTAATTCCACAGAATCCACTTCTAGGCTATCTCATGAGGGACTAATGGTGCTAACCAGCTCTAATTTGCAAAATGGGACAGCCATGTGACAAATGATAGGTAAAACCCAGTTTCAAAAAAACAGAAAGTATGAAGCTGATCCCACAGATCCTGCAATTTAATTGAGTTATTTTTTGCTCATCCCTCTCCACCTACCCCCTTCACAATAATTTTTATCAGGTACCACTGTGACTATCAAGATAAGTCACATCAGAAACAAAAGTGAGCTCAAAAGACTATTTAGAGTAGAAAAAGTGGACAGATCTGATTCCACTCTGTCAAAGTATACTGAGAAGAAATTCCAGAACTTTAGTTACAGAAATTCAAAGACCAGGGTGTCCTTTTTGTAAATTAAGCGACTACAATATCCTTAAAGATAATTTTACTAATTAAAAAGTATCCTCTATCTTTTCTCTGAATTAATAATTATTTACGACACTTTTTTTAGTTTCTGAGATTAGGAACCATCTGAATACAGATGATAGTTGAAATCATGGGAATGGATGAGTCCACCCAGAGAAGAGGAATAGAGTAAGTGCAGAAGGCTACAGACAAAGAATAGAACTCATAAGGAAAAGGGGATAGGGGATCTACAAGTAAGAGAATGGGAAAGGAAAGTTAGGAAGTTGAACCCATATATAGCAAAAGAATGAACAATCAGGGAATTCTACATGCTTTTCCTAGGCCATTGTTCAGACAGAATAATTAGGAACATACAGGAAAACTAAGAAAGTATATTACGGGGGAAAGGGAGACAGGAAGCAGAGAATCAAGCAGTGAGTGAATCAATACAGTTAATGGGAAATATCATAGAGAAGTCATGAAGGACTGACACTCAGGTAAACCGTAAGTATTAATCCTCCTTTAATCATCTACCAAACTAAGCAGATAAAATTAACAAATTATATTTACTCAAATTTTAAGACTTTTCTAGAGGAAGAACTCCTTTTAAAAATGTTTAGACATAATCTGACCCAAATTAAGATTGTTCCTGAAAATAGTATGGCAGAAACTAGGTATGCACCAATATCTCACACCATATAATAAAATAAGGTCAAAATGGGTACGTGATTTACACATACAGGATGATATGATAAGCAAATTAAGAGAGCATGGAATGGCTTATATCTCAGATTTATGGGTAGAGAAAGAATTTAGGACCAAAGAAGATATAGACAGCAAAACAAAATATAAAAGAGATAATTTTGATTATATATAATTAAAAAGTTTTTGCACAAACAAAACTAATGTAACCAAGATAACTAGGGAAGCAGAAAAATGAGAAAGAATTTTTGAAACAAGTATCTCTGATAAAGGTCTCATTTCTCAATTATAGAGAGAACTGAGTCAAATTTATAAAACTACAAGTCATTCCCCAATTGGTCAAAGGATATGAACAGGCAGTTTTCAGACAAAGAAATCAAAGCTATCTATAATCATATGAACAAATGGTCTAGAACACTATTGATCAGAGAAATGCAAATTAAAACAACTCTGAGGTATCACCTCACACCTATCAAAGTAGCAAATATCACCAAAAAGGCAAAATATTTTATGTTGGAGGGGATGTGGGAGAGCTGGGATGCTAATCCACTGTTGGTAGAGTTGTGAAAAGATCCAATCATTCTGGAGAGCTATTTGGAACTATGTCCAAAGGGTTACAGAACTGTACATACACTTTGATCCATCAATATCACTGCTAGGTTTATATCCCAAAGACATCCCCAAAAAGAGAAAAAGACCTATTTGTACAAAAATATTTTTAGGAGCTCTTTTTATTGTGGCTAAGAATTGGAAAGTAAAGCAATGCCCAACAATTGGGGAATGGCTAAACAAGCTGTGGTATATGATGGTTATGGAATATTATTGTGTTATAAGAAATGACAAGCAGGATGATTTCACAAAGGCCTGGGAAGACTTGTATGAACTGATGTATAATGAAGTGAGCAGAACCAAGAGAACATTGTGCACAGAAACAGCAAAACTGTTTGATGAAGAACTGTGAATGAATTAATTATTCTCAACAATACAATGACCCAAGACAATCCCAAAGGACTAATGATAAAACATATACTCCTCCTCCAAAGAAAGAACTGATTTTGATTGAACAGACTGAAGCATGCTATTTTTTTTTACTTTCTTTCATTTTTTTTCTTTTATTCAAGTTTTTTTGTACAAAATGACTAATATGGTAATGTTTTACATAATTGCACATGTATAACCTATATCTGATTGCTTGCCACCTGAGAGAAGGGGGAGGGGAGGGAAAAAGGGAAGGAAGAAGGAATTCAATTTGGAACTCAAAACTATAAATTAAAATGTTTATTATTTAAAAAAAAAACATTGCTCCAGAAAATGTCACTTCATGATATTAACATATTCTTAACCAAATCCTGCCCCCAAACTGCATAATCCTAATAGAATTTAACATTATATTTAACATTATTCCTAGCTGTAATATATCATTTTATCTAACTAGATTTTTACAAAATTGAATGAATTAAATTGATAAAATGTGGTAAATCTATACAGAAGCACACCAATGCCCAATTTTTGCAGAAAACAAAACTGAAGCCTCCCTAAACAACACAGAATAAATTTGTGAGAAAAGTAATTTATAACCCTAAGGGACTATCTAAAGGTTGCTGATACAATTATCAGATTATTCAATATACATTTTTTAATGGAAAAGAAATAAGCATTTATTCAACACCTACTATGTGCCAGGCACCATGCTAAGCAATTTACAAATATTATCTCATTTGATCATCACAACAACCTTGTGAGTTAATTCCTATTATTATCCCCATTTTATAGATGAGGAAAGTGAGGATAAGGAGAGGTTAAGTGATAGTGTTTAAGACTAGGTTAAATCACAAAGCTATGCATACCAATATCAACAAAAAAATCTAAAACTATTTTAAACAAATTTATATAGACTACAAAGGGTCATAAAGATCTTTTGGGGGGGCGGGGCCATGGGGGTTAAGTGACTTGCCCAGGGTCACACAGCTAGTAAGTGTCAAGTATCTGAGGCCGAATTTGAACTCAGGTCCTCCTGAATCCTGGGCCAGTGCTTTATCCACTGCACCACCTAGCTGCCCCGCATAAAAATCTTTAATAAGTAATACTTTTATGGTCTAGATACAAAAGTTTCATTTATAATAAAATGACAAATGGGCCCAATGTATGTTCATCACATAATTTTTCTATGCTAAATAATTATTCCAGGAAGTAGAGATTTTAAAATATGAAAAATTATATAGTCTCCAAACTCAAGAAACTAACAATCTAACAAGGGAATAAGATGTGCACAAATAATTATAATAAATATTAAAATGTGATAAATACCTAGGAAAGATTAAACGGATCAGGATAAATAAAGGAGGGATTATTTCAGGGGAAAAGGGTAGGGGAAAAGAGAATCAAGGAAAGCTTAATGGAAGAGAGCATCTGAGCTAGGTCTTGAAGGAAGAGAGGATTTTCAATAGGTAAGATTATAGATGGAGTCTGCTCCAGCCATGGGGGGAAGAGACCCATGCAAATGAGGAAGGCTAGAGAAGTTAAACAAAGTTAGGTTTGGTAGTACAGTTTGTGTGGAAATTAGAGGACAAAAAAAAAGTGGTATGAAACCCTGGCAGGGAAGAAAAGGAAGGGAAGGGGAGGGAGGGGAGGGGAAAGAAGCAGACAAGCAGAATAGTTTTTAAACTAATGCATAAAATGTACGTGTTTTGTTTTTTAAAAAGGAAGGCATATAAAACAGAGATTCATGGTTTTGTGTAGAATCTTTTTAGTGTTTTTCTACATACATAGGAATTCTCTATTTTTTGGTTTTTAAATTCAGAATAAAAAAGAATCTACTCTTCAAACAAAATATTGTATGATATTGGTTAAACATAGAAAAAGATCCATGGAACAGATCCAATGACCAAAAAACAGGAATGATCAAATTCAATAGTGTTTGATAAAAGTAAGTATTTAATAAACCCAAGAATATAACATACTTAGGGAAGATACTAATTTGATTTTTTTTTTAATTTGGGAAAACTAGGAAGTAGTTTAAAAGAAAATAGGTTTAGACCAGCAACTTAGACCATTTACCACAATAAGTACCAAATGGATACATGACCAAAATATAAAAGGTCACACCATTTTTTAAAAGGGAGTGGGAGGGGCAGCTAGGTGGCACAGTGGATAAAGCACAGGCCCTGGATTCAGGAGGACCTGAGTTCAAATCTGGCCTCAGACACTTGACACTTACTAGCTGTGTGACTCTGGGCAAGTCATTGCCCCAACAACAACAACAAAAAAAAAACAACATAAAGTGAATGTTGCAAAAAAATTATAAATATTAAGCATAGCCCCAAAGAGATATGAGAAGACACCACCACCCCACTTCTTTTTTTTTTTTTTTTGGTGAGGCAATTGGGGTTAAGTGACTTGCCCAGAGACACACAGCTAGTAAGTGTCAAGTGTCTGAGGTCGGATTTGAACTCAGGTCCTCGTGAATCCAGGGCCAGTGCTCTATCTGCTGCGCCACCTAGCTGCCCCCACCCTACTTCTTTATAGAGGTAGAAGGTCTATTATATGGACAATCGTGTATCTCTTCAAATTCTTCCAATGCAGTGATGGAATTTGCTTTTTTCCTCTTCTTGCTCTTTTTTCTTTAAAAAAGTCTTCTGGACCTGGACCGTCGGCTGGTCTCCTCCTTGCCTGCTGCCCTGAGTCACTGCCCCGCCATGGCCGCCTACAAGCTGGTGCTGATTTAGCATGAAGAGAGCGCCTGGAAGCTGGAGAACCACTTCAGCGGCTGGTACGACGCAGACCTGAGCCTTGCCGGGCACGAAGTAGCCAAGTGTGGTAGCCAAGCACTGTGAGATGTTGGGTATGAAATTGATATCTGCTTCACCTCTGTCCACAAGAGAGCAATTTGTACCCTTTGGAGAGTACTGGATGCCACAGAACAGATGTGGTTGCCTGTAGTGAGGACTTGACGCCTCAATGAGCAGTACTATGGAGGTCTGCCAGGCCTCAACAACGACGCTGAGACAGCTGCTAAACACAGTGAGGCCCAGCTGAAGTGGCAGGGATCCTACAACATCCCACCACCTCCAATGGAGCCCAACCACCCCTTCTACAGCAAGATCAGCAAGGATCATCACTGCAGATCTTACTGACGATCAGCTGCCCTTCTGTGAGAGCCTGAAAGACACCACTGCCCCGGCTCTACTCTTCTGGAATGAGGAAATTGTCCCCCAGATCAAGGAAGGAAAATACGTTCTGATTGCAGCCCATGCCAACAATCTTCGAAGGACTGTCAAACATCTTGGGGGTCTCTCTGAAGAAGCAATCATGGAGCTCAATCTGTCCACTGACATTCCCATCGTGGATGAGTTGGACAAGAATCTGAAATCCCTCAAGCCCGTGCAGTTCCTCCTTGTGGCAGCCCAAGGCAAGATGTGAGAAAATATTGGGATTTGGCAGATACTCAAAGGATCACCTGGAGATTAATCTAAACTGATTGAAGTAAGTGAGAGTGATTGACTTTTATGGTTAGCCTACTTCGAGTTAATGAGATTGTAACCACACCTGGCTGGCCCTTAAGGAGGAATTGTTCTCAGAAGCTAAGGACTTTGAACTCAACTGGAGACCACCTTCAAGTCCAGTGAACAATGGATTTGGATGATGCCTCCCAAACAGCTTGAAGTAGTGTGTAAGTCCCGCCTCTGCTCCAGACCCATAAAAAGCTTCCACACTTAGTTTGAGAAGAGTTTGTGATTGAAGCAGGCTCATGGCAGAGGACTTGAGGAAGAACCCGACCAGGCTGGAACTCTAGGCTAGATAGGCCTTTTCTTAATTTTCTGAACTTCACGTGAATACCTGGTATGCTTTAATAAATGCTTAATGCCCAAAAACTGGTGCTAAAGCTTCTAATTTAAGGCGACCATACATTTAGATTTTAAATGTCACAAAGGCCAAGAAGTGAAAACAGGTTACCAGCACATGCCAGCAGTAAGCAGGTCCTTCCTTTCTCACTGTCTCCACATCTCTCCCCTTCCTGCTCCACACACTGACCATTGCCTTGGGGATCACAACACATAGCTGCAGGTGGGGGACTGATGGTTTCTTTTCTCATTTCTTCCTCCCTGTTTCAGACCAATTTCTTTTTCTCCTGTTGCCCCTGCCCTCAGCCACATTAGTTAAAATGCCTCCTGGGTGGTTTGGCCCAATAAGGACCTGGTTAGGGGTTAGGGATGGGGACATAGTAAGAAGTGACCAATGTGGGGAGTTGAAAGAAGCAATTGTTCCAGTTATTCCTATGAGCCAGTCCTGCCAGTAGGGCGGCCCTCTCAGGGGCTGTAGTAGGAAGCTGCCCATAACCCAGGTGGTCATTTAATGAATCATGAAAGTCTTGTTTGGATGTTTCCTCCCTAACCCAAGAAAAATGTTTCTGGGAGGTCGGGATCATGTCCCAATGTTCACTTTTGCATTTGCTTTCACAAAAGATCCTTCTAGATTGAAATTAACTTGTCCCACTTGGTAATTATCAGGGAAGGTAGAGAGTTCCTTGATTTCTAAGGGGTAGCTGAATACATCTCACTGTGTGTTTTATAGCCCCTGCTCTGTTCAGTGGCAGTGAAATGCCCCTAGTTTATGTCTCATCCCACTGCCTTATACCTCTTGTCCAGCCACCTGGGTCCTCATCAGTTTGAGCATAACTGCATTAACCCTGCCTCTCCCCCTTCTTTTTGTTGTTCATTATAATAAAGGAGTGATGTACAACAAAAAAGTCTTTATTATATGGGATGGCTCAAAAGGAGAAGAAAAAAGGATACTATGGAAAATTTAAGCAATGTTCAAACAAAAGTTAACTAAAATTTATTTTATTAGTAAAAAACCAAGAACCATTTCCCAAAAGACAAATGGTCTAAAGTTATGAACAAACAGTTCTCAAAAGAATAATTAAAAAATACCAACCAACATATGAAAGATTGATCTATATTAATTATAAGAACAAAAACCAAATTAAAACATCTAAAATCTCACCTCACACTCAGGAAATTGGCAACACACACACATGCACGCACACGTGCACGTACACACACACATATATGAAACATAAGAAGAGTGAGTGATGAAGAGGCTATGGAAAGATAAGTCCACCAATTCTGTTGGCGGAATTATGAATTGGTCCAACTAATCTGGAAAACAGAATTTAAAATTATGGTAACAAAGTGCCTAAAACATCCATATTTTTAGAACCAAAGATTCCACTGCTAGCATATTGTGTAAAGACATTAGAAACAGAAAGGTCTGTTATACCTCAAAATACTTATAGCAGCAATTATTTGTAGTAGCATAGAAGTGAAAATAAAGTGAATTTCCATCAATTAGAGAAAGACTAAACAAAGTGTGGTACATTAATTTAGTGGAACATTACTATACTATACAACACCATAAAGATGAGTAATTCAGAGAAATATGGTAAGACTCTTATAAATTTAAACTGAATGATGCTAGTGGAAACACAAAAACAGATAATGACTGCAACAATATAAACAGAAAATAATTAAATTGAACACGCTAAATTTCAAAGGATCTTTCTGACAAAAGTAATTTTAGGCAGGGTATAAATATTATTATCCCCATTTCTCAGATAAGGAAATTTCGAGGCTAAGACAGATTAAATGATTCACCAACAACTCAAGGAAACATTTATTAAGAACACCCTGTATGCAAGGCTTTGTGCTAGTCACTGGAGATAACAAAACAAAAAGTGAAGCCAACCCTGCACTCAAAGAGCTTCCATTTGTACAGGAACAGTAGATCATGCATACAAATAATTGTAATACATGGTACTTTGAAGAGGGAAAGATTTCAGAAATAAAGACCACTTCACAGATTTGTCTGTCATCCATCTGTGAATCACATAGATAATGAGTTAGTGGAGCTAGTGTTGAACACAGGGCTACTGAATGCATGTGCAGTGCTCCCAATTGGTGTGGTTCTAATGTGCACACTCAGTACTTCAGAAGTATGTGACAGTGCATCTGATCTGACTTTGATTTTCTTTCAGATGGCCGGACAGACCCAATTTTGGATGATGTTAGTGAAGCCTTCCAGCTTATGGGGGTCAATCTTCATGAATTAGAAGATTATATTCACAACACTGAGCCTGTCACTTTTCCACATCAAATTCCTTCATTTCCTGTCAACAAGAACAATGTACTTCAGTTTCCTCCACCTGGGAGTAAAGATGCAGAGGAAAGGAAAGAATATATTCCTGATTATATGACACCCATTGCCTCTTCTCAGAAAGGTATGCAAGTTGGAAATAGCCAATGTTGAAGGAACTGCGAAAGAGTAAGATGGTAACAGAAAGGGTCACAGAGGAATACAGCGCTGCCAGATATACTCCAGCAAACATATCTAAAATGGCACCAGAAAGAGCAAGGATCAAGAAAACCAAAGAGATACAGGAAGAAGCTCTTCCATCCTGAACAGGACTACACAGGGAGGTAGCTAGAAGTTCAAAAGTGTTCTTAAAGGGGGCAGTGAGGTGGCACAGTGGATAAAGCACCGGTCCTGGATTCAGGAGGACCTGAGTTCAAATCTGGCCTCAGACACTTGACACTTATTAGCTGGGTGACCCTGGGCAACTCACTTAACCCTCATTGCTCTGCAAATATGCAAAAGTGTACTTAGAGAAATTGAGATAGGGTACAGGGAATCCAATGAAAGCATTTATAAATGGTCTTATGTCTAAGGTCATTCCAAGCAGAGATATAGGAGGGCAACTTGTCAAAGAATTAGAGCCAGGTGTCTTCTCTAACATCTTTGGGACCAACCTTATACTTTATAATTTTGCAATATTCAGTTTCTATTGTCTCATGGTAAGCGTTCTTTTCACTTACATTTCTGCAGTCATTGGGTACAATCTTTTCTGAGCTCTGCTTACTTCACTTTGCATCAGTTCATGTAAGGTTTCCCAAGCAAAAGAAAACTTTAGTCACTTTGTTCTTTGTTTTTTAAAGTATAGTAATATTTCATTACATTCAAATATTACCATCTGTCTAGCCATTCCCCAGTTGATGCACATCAACTTCATTTCTAGTTCTTTGCTATCACAAACTGGGTTGCCACAAATTATTCTGGCAGAGATGAAGTCTTTGTTTTTTGTCATGCCTGCCTCCTTGGGGCCATATGTTTAACAATGGACTCTCTGGGTCAGAGGGTATCAACATTTTAGTCACTACGTTTGCATAATTACAAATTGTTAAGCAACCATCTTGGCAGGAAGTCCAAAGGGCTGTGATTAGTTTTCAGTTCTTCTGACAAGTGACTGTACATATCCTTTGACCACTTCTCTACTAAGGAATCTCCATATACTTACATAGCTACATGTTGTCTTCCCTAATAAAATGTAAACTCCTTGATGGTAGAGACTACTTCAATTTTGTCTCTATATCCTCAGTACCTAGCATAAGGTCTGGTACATAAAAGGCACAAAAGTTAAAAGCTCGGTTGTCGACTGACTGATTAAAAATAACTACAATAACAATCCTGGTTTTCCTATGTTTTCAACCTCCTTTATGTACTATTTCAAATTTCTTAGCATTCATGTTTTCTGATCATATGCAGCCAATTTAAGCAAAGTCGACAATGCAATGGATTTGCACACATTACATGTGTTTGACTCGTAAATCTGCCACTAAGTAAGTTACTGTTAAGGTTCATTTTTCTCATTTGTCAAATAGGAATAACAACAGGACTACCAGGTTTTCTGTGGGATTATTCAGTTAACAAACATCTATTAAGTTCTTACTATATGCCACGCATTGTACCAAGCACTAATAAAAGTAAAAACAGCCCTTGCCTTCAAGAAGCTTAGATTAAGATGAGGATAAACGATACCAAGAAATAGGTAGATAAACAAGATACATAAAAAATAGATAATATGGGGGCAGCTAGGTGGCACAGTGGATAAGGCATTGGCCCTGGATTCAGGAGGACCTGAGTTCAAATCCAGCCTCAGACACTTGACACTTACTAGCTGTGTGACCCTGGGCAAGCCACTTAACCCTCATTGCCCCACCAAAAAAAAAAAAAAAGGATTAAAGAATAGATAATATGATGCATTCTGTAATCAGAAAGCACTACATAGAGGCTAATATTAATATTATTATGTTACTTGCCACCCATAAGCTAAAAAGTTCAAAAAGCTTAGAAAAAAACAGAGCAAGAGAGTATTATACTTCACATGTAGAATTTATGAAGTTCTAATTCCACAAGGATGCTGATAAACCACATTTAATGGAAAAAAAATGAGAGATTCTAGAATTGCATGGGATGTGCAATGAGATTTTTGTAAAGTAGCATAATATAAGCTCCTTCAAATATGTTATTGTGGGGTCCCTTACCACCAAAAAAAAAAATCTACTTTGTCCATGCTAGTAATTATTGCCTTCTGTCATTTTATTGTAGGTTATATGGAAAAAAATGATACAATATTATGAAATCATGAAAGGTAAATAGACATGTCAAATAAATTCCAGAATGCCAGAATTAGGAGATGCCTCATGGAAGTTTAAAAAAGGGAAAGATAAAACAAAAGGACAACTATCTTTATATGGTACAGTATGAAACATGGGTTCAATTTCCAGTTCTGCCAATTTATTGGCTATGCAATTTTTAGCAAGTCATTTAGCATTTCTGACCCTGTTTTTACTCATCTATAAAATAAAGAGAACACACATTCCCCCAATAAATAGTGAAGGTTACAAAATGAGTTCTAAAGGAGTTTAGTTGAATTCATCAACAACAGATCCATAATGAATTATTTTGGAGAGATAACGATAATTGATTTAAAATAAAATAACTTCAAAGAGTTGTTTTTTGGTTTGGGGGTTTTTTTAAAGAGGGAAAGGAGACAGTTAGGTGGTGCAGTGGATAATAAAGCACCAGCCCTGGATTCAGGAGGACCTGAGTTCAAACCTGGCCTCAGACACTTGACACTTACTAGCTGTGTGACCCTGGGCAAGTCACTTAACCCTCAGTGCCCTGCCCAAAAAAAAAAAAAAAGAAGGAAAGGACCCCTATCTACAAAAATACACACACACACACACACACACACACACACACACAGCACTTTTAGGGTAGCAAAGAACTGAAAATAAAGTGGTTACCTATCAGTTGGGAAATGGAAAAACAAAATGTGATACATTAATATAATGGAATAACAAAAGATTCAGAGAAACCTGGGAAAATTAGCATGAATTGATACAGAAGGAATTGAGCTGAACCAAGAAAACCATGAGAACCATACAATGACCACAACATTATAAAGGAAAACAATTCTAAAGACTGAAAAAAACAATGGATGCAATCAAGACTCTAGAAAAATGATGATAAAACATGCCTCTCATCTCTTGATGAAGTGAGGGACTGTAGATGCAGAAAGAGACATACAATTTCCAACATGATCATTACAACACAAATTTGCTTTGCATGACTACATCTTTGTTACAAGGGAGGGCTTTTTATTGGGTGGGGAGTTGTAGAGTACTGATAATGATGCAGAAGGAATGAAACATTTCAAAATTACATAGAAGAGAGGTCGAACCAAGATAAAGGAATACTGGGTAGCAGGATAGTGAGCTACTCCCATGAAAAATTCTTCCAATCAGATCTAGAAAATGATCAGGGCACCTAGATGGCACAGTGGATAATGCACCAGCCCTGGATTCAGATCCAGCCTCAGACACTTGACACTAGCTGTGTGATCCTGGGCAAGTCACTTAAACCCCATTGGAAGGAAGGAAGGAAGGAAGGAAGGAAGGAAGGAAGGAAGGAAGGAAGGAAGGAAGGAAGGAAGGAAGGAAGGAAGGAAGGAAGGAAGGAAGGAAGGAAGGAAGGAAGGAAGGAAGGAAGGAAGGAAAGAAAGAAAGAAAGAAAGAAAGAAAGAAAGAAAGAAAGAAAGAAAGAAAGAAAGAAAGAAAGAAAGAAAGAAAGAAAATGCATAAGATCAAATCCCAAAAGAGAAATCCAGAAAAAGTCACAATGAATCATTTGTCCAGTACAGGTCATCATTAGGAGACAGAAGTCTGTAGATAATAGATATAGGATCTAGCTAGGAAAATGCCACTCTTGGAGAACTACAACACCCAGAGAGAGGCTGTGACCTAAGACAAGAGGACATCCCAGACCTAAACCAGGGTATCTTGTGAAGGGTGCAGGAACAGGTGCCTCCAGCAGATTTGGAACCCATTACCCAGTTCTGGGGTAGACTAGGAAAATGACCTGTCCCTTAGAGGTGGTGAGGCCCTAGAAAGTGTATTGAACAAGGAAGATATACAGAAGCAAGCAGCAGCAATGTATCTCAGACCCCAGTGGAGGAAAGGGGTTTCAATTCCAGCACCCATCCCAGTCTGAAGCCGGCAGAGGCATAACTAAGGCAGGAATACCAGGCCAAAGGGAAGACTACGATTCTATCACTCTGAACTAATAAAAATCCAGGTAAGGAACTTGGAAAACTCATGCCAGAGGGGCAACAATCAGACATTGACTTGGAATGAAATACTCTGAGACCAATGAAAGCTTATAGGTCTCTAGTCTGAGCTGTCCCTTAGATGCTAGAATAACACAATCCTCAGTACCCCAGAGAGGGAGCAACAGGACTAGCTTAGACCTTCCTTCCAAAAAGTGTGAAGAATCTGGCCCTAATATTAAGTCCCAAGTCAGGAAACAGGCTTAAACAATGAGCAAAAAAAAAAAATCTAACATGATAAAGAGCTACTATAATAACAGGGATGCCCAAGATTCAACTAGAATTCCTGGAAGAGATGAAGCAAAAATTTTTAAGTGTTTTTATAAATAAAAGGAGAATGCTTATGGGGAAAATGGAAAAAGAAATGAAAGCTATGGAAGAGAGAATTTGAAAGGAAATCAACAATGTGGCACAGGACGTATAAAATTTTGCCAAAGCAACAAACTCTCTGAAAATCAAAGTGGACCAAACAGAAGCCAATGATTCCATGAGGCAAGAAATACTGACTCAAAGTCAAAAATTAGAAAAAAGAAAAAAAGGAGGAAATGTAAAAATACCTCATAGGAAAAATTGACCTGGAAAACAGATGAAGGACAGATAAATTAAGAATCATTGGACTACCTGAAAGCCATCATCAAAAAAAGTCTAGACATTATATTTCTTTTTTTTAAAGTAATAAATATTTCTATTTATAGTTTTGAGTTCCAATTTTTATCCTTCTTCTCCCCCCCCCTCCCCGACCCCTCCCTAAGGCAGTAAGCAATCAGATATGGGTTGTACATGTGCAATTATGTAAAACATTATACCATATTAGTCATTTTGTACAAAAAAAAACCTTGAATAAAAGAAAAAAAATGAAAGAAAGTAAAAAAAAATAGCATGATTCAGTCTGTGTTCAATCAAAATAAGTTCTTTCTTTGGAGGTGGAGTGTATGTTTCATCATTAGTCCTTTGGGGTAGTCTTGGGTCACTGTATTGTTGAGAATAATTAAGTCATTCATAGTTCTTCATCAAACAATATTGCTATCTCGGTGCATGATGTTCTCTTGGTTCTGCTCACTTCACTATACATTAGTTCATACAAGTCTTCCCAGGCCTTTGTGAAATCATCCTGCTTGTCATTTCTTATAATACAATAATATTCCATTACCATCATATACCACAGCTTGTTTAGCCATTCCCCAATTGTTGGGCATTGCTTTGCTTTCTGATTCTTAGTCACCACAAAAAGAGCTGCTATAAATATTTTTGTACAAATAGGTCTTTTTCCCTTTTTGGGGATGTCTTTGGGATCTAAACCTAGCGGTGGTATTGCTGGATCAAAGGGTATGGGCAGTTCTGTAGCCCTTTGGGCATAGTTCCAAATAGCTCTCCAGAATAGTTGGATCTTTTCATAACTCCACCAATAGTAGATTAGCATCCTAGCTTTCCCACATCCAATATTTTCCATTTTTGTTATATTTGCCACTTTTAGACATCACATTTCAAGAAATCATAAAAGAAAACTGCCCACATCATTTCAAACCAGAGGACAAAGCAAAGACGACTAGTCTACCAATGACCTCCTGAAACTGCAAAATGAAAACATGATAGGCAAAATCCAGAGTCCACATTGAAGAAAAAATATTGAAAGCAATCAGAAAGAAAGAATTCAAGTCAGGATCACACAAGATTTAGCAGGGAACAGGGAGCTTGGAATATTACAGAAAGCTTATAATTAATAATAATTTACCCAGCAAAGTTGAGTATAATTCTACAGGGAAAAAAATGGACCTTTAATGAAAAAGAAGCTCTCCAGGCATTCCTGATGAAAAGGCCAGAGCTTTGTCGAAAATTTGAAGTTCAAATACCGGAGTTAAAAGAAACTTTAAAAAGTAAACAAAAACAAACAATGATAAGGGACTAAACAAGGATAAACTGCTTACATTCAAATATGGGAAGAAGATGCATATATTCCCTTGTGACCTCCATCATAATCAAGGGTCACAGAATGAGTCTAGAAAAGACCTGGGAGGGATTCTTTTATATATTTTTGATCTTAAGAGACAAATGTAAATCAAGGAGAGAAATAAAGTAGGAGGTTGGAAGGGAAAAGGGGAAGGGAAAGGAAGGTTAGAGAAAATTATCTCACATCATCAGAATGCACAAGTAAAGTCTATACAAACAAGGAAGAAGTGGGGGCACAGCTGACATTTCAACCTCCCTCTCATCTGAACTGATCAAAGGAGAGAAGAATAGATAAAAATAAACAAACGCAGATTTGGATACGGAAATATATTTGATTCAGGAGGGAAAGAGGAGAAGTGAAAAATGGGGAGGGTAGACTAAGGGAGGGATTTTACCTAAGCAAAACAAAATCTAACTAAAAATGCACAAAAATATATAGAGATTCTTTTGAGGTAACAAAGAATAGAAATCTGAGGGGGTGCCAATAAACTGGGGAATGGATAAAAGAGTTTTGGTATATAAATGTGAAGTGTAACGACTGGAGTGACGCCACCTGCTGGAGAGATGCTGTAGGAAAGCTCTGACATGAAGAGAAGGCGTCTGAGGGCAAGCCATGTGGTCAAGTCCTTGGTGTCAGGAAGTGACGTTTGCTCATGGGTACTATCAATCAAGGCTACCAGCCAATTAGCTTGGAGATGTGTGTGGGGGGTATGTGGCCAGTTTCACAGGAGGCTTGGGGGATGAAGGAGGTGTGGCTCACACTCTTTCCCCAGGACTCTCCTGGAGAGCAGAGCAGGACAAGTGTAGCTCCCTGAGATAGATACCTGAATCTAGGCCTCTTTCTCTCTCTCTTCACCAAATTCTTATTCTCCTTAATAAATGTTTAAAAGTCTAACTCTTGCTAAAGCTTATAATTTATTATCGACCACTCGTTAGATATTTTAGACAGACTAGCTAGAATTTTAGCCCCTTACAGAAGGAATAAATATGAAGGGTTATAAGAAATGGGGGGGCAGCTAGGTGGTGCAGTGGATAAAGCACCGACCCTGGATTCAGGAGGACCTGAGTTCAAATCCAGCCTCAGACACTTGACACTAGCTGTGTGACCCTAGGCAAGTCACTTAACACCCACTGCCCCAGGAAAAAAAAAATAAAGAAAAAGGAAAAAATATATTATTAAAAAAGAAATGATAACAGGGATGGTTCCATAGGCACCTGGAAAGATTTGTATGAACTGAAGCAGAATGAAGTATGCAGCACCAGAAAGAAAATTTATGCAATGATAACAATATGATAAAGACCAACAACTTTGAAAAATTTTGAAACTCTGATAAACATAATGTGTAACCACAATTTCAGAAGACTAATGATAAAACATGCTACCCATCTAAAAGAGAGAAGAAAGATCCAGAGTACAAAAGAGACATATTTTTTGGACATGGTCAATATGGAATTTTGTTTTGCTCTACTATACACATTTATAACAAAGGTTTAGTCTTTCTTTTGTTCTCTACTGTGGGAAGGGAGGCTGAGTAAATTTTTACTGATTGAAAAAAAATAAAATGCAATTTTTTAAAAGAATGAAAATACACTAAAGATGGCAGAAGGAAATTTGAAGAGGAAATAGATAAACAAAGCAACATTGGTACTACAACACTAAATTTATATATCTATGCACACATATGTGTGTGAATATGTGTGTATATGCATGCATATATTGGTAAACATCTATAACCTATATTATAAATATATTATATAATATGAACCAAAAAATACATATATATTTTAAAGTGTGATTAATAGATTAATAGTTTCATATATTATCACTATTTACTGTTCTTTTATATGGACATCCCCATAACTGTTGATGATTTTCAATTTCAAAAAGTTTTTTTAATTTTTAATCACTATAAAGGATGAGGGCAGTACTCTTTCACACAATATGTCTATTGATAGCACCATCTAAATTATTTTAATTGAACTGGATAGATATTATCTCACATAATAAATTACATAATGGTATATCTATTAGGGACCTCCAAAACTCTAAGTCAAAAATGCATTGATTTAGTTGGCACCATCTGTAGGACTCTTAAAATATGATAGGAATATGTTAACAACCTCCTACAACCTATAATAAACTCTTCTGCCATTACCAAAAAAAAAAGACTTAGATGGGAATTTTATATCTGATTTAGTTGTGCATATCTCGTTTGTAATATACCTCCTTAAAGTTTATTGCAATAAACACTTAGAAGAATCCATTATGTCCTGTATCAATACTGGTAATAATGATTCATCTATCTACAGCAGATCTCAAGGACTCTGGCTAATCTACAGGTAAACATACTATGAAAAAGTAAAGTTGAAAAAATTTAAGCATAGACCTAACCCATGCAACTAACTGCTCTTTCATGAAATTCTATAAAATAGTGAGAGGGATTCTAGGATAAAGACAATTTAAGACACTTAAAAACACTGTACTCAATTCATTTAGTATAATACAATTGTAAAAAAATGTTTTTAACTGTAATATTGACTAAACATTTAAGATTCTAATTTTCAAACTGTAACAAATAATTCATGTTAATAAGAGTTCATATAAGTTTTTGTATGGACTAGTACGGTACTTCACAGGTACTTCATCTTCAACCCCAACTAGCATCATGTCTTATGACAATTCAGTATATTATGTAAGTGAAGCAAATGAAATTGTATTAACAAAATTTAAGTTGGGAAAGGTTACTGTTAACTGCTTATCAGTTAGGTATAAGTTGATGCTTTCAAAAGAAAAAAAGTTTTTAAAAAATTGAAACAGAATTCATTATTATCAATTCCCAATTACCCATGTATATCACTGGTACATTAATCTAATGATTAATGCATAAATGCATGCATTTAACATAAAAAAGTGATTTTTTTTCTTCTTCAGGTGAATCATTCCAATTCCAAAACTTTGTGAGCACTTTGAAAGAATCAAGAACTCTGATTAACACGATCAACCACGATTCCAAAGGATTCATGATGACACACATGCTATCTACCTCAAGACAGAGTGAAGACTGAAGAACATTTTATTTCATTTATTTAGTTATTTAACTATTTTCCTTTCTTTCTTTTGTCATGGCTAATACAGGAATTTATTTTGTATAACCATATATACTTGTAATTGATTTTGTTTTTGTTTCCTTTTCAATGGGTGGGGGGAGGGGGGAGCTGGGAAGGAGAGAATTCAGAATTAAAAATACAGTTGAGGGGTGGCTAGGTGGCACAGTGGATATAGGGCACCGGCCCTGGAGTCAGGAGTACCTGAGTTCAAATTCGGCCTCAGACACTTAACACTTACTAGCTATGTGACCCTGGGCAAGTCACTTAACCCCAATTGCCTCACTTAAAAACACACACACACACAAATACAGTTGAACTTCAAAAAACAAAACAAAACTGTGCTCCAACAAGAAACATTACACCTACCAAGCAATACAGAGATATATGTCATTCAAATAAAAACCTTGAACAAGTGAATAAACTGGCTGAAAGTAACAGGGTTTAATTCATACTAATACAAATGAGGGAGTAGCTTTTGTTCATCTTTATATTTCAAGTTTTCTACCTGGGTTATTCTATAGTCTATTCCTACATGATAATTTTACTAAAAGGATATTTTTCTTTGGCCACATTTTGTTCTTCCTCAACTACTGATATCAAAGGAAATAAATGCCTCATTAGGAATAACTTTGGTCACAGAAATTGCAATAAGCAGTTGGCATTTAGTTTGGGGTATATGCTTACTGGTATGATTAATAACATTAATATATGCTATCTGCATTTCTAAAATTTGCTCTTCAGCAAAGTACTTGAAGACCATTATATAAGGCTGAATAAGTTATGATATAGAGACAGCTAGGTGGCACAGTTAATAGAGAACTGGCCTGGAATCAGGAGAATCTGAGTTCAAATCCAGCCTCAGACCCTTACTGGCTATGTAACCTAGAGCAAGTCACTTAATCTCACTTGCCTTCCCCACTACTCCAAAGAAAAGGAAAAAACCAGTTATGCTACACACTAAATATCTTAAGCTTGTATAAATAAGAACATAAAGACCAAAAAATGACATACCTTCCTGAGAAGAGACAATGGGTGGCATATAATCAGGAATATATTCTTTCCTTTCCTCTGCATCTTTACTCCCAGGTGGAGGAAACTGAAGTACATTGTTCTTGCTGACAGGAAATGAAGGAATTTGATGTGGAAAAGTGACAGGTTCAATGTTGTGAATATAATCTTCTAATTCATGAAGACTGACCCCCATAAGCTGGAAGGCTTCACTAACATCATCCAAAATTGGGTCTGTCCGGCCATCTGAAAGAAAATCAAAGTCAGATCAGATGCACTGTCACATACTTCTGAAGTACTGAGTGTGCACATTAGAACCACACCAATTGGGAGCACTGCACATGCATTCAGTAGCCCTGTGTTCAACACTAGCTCCACTAACTCATTATCTATGTGATTCACAGATGGATGACAGACAAATCTGTGAAGTGGTCTTTATTTCTGAAATCTTTCCCTCTTCAAAGTACCATGTATTACAATTATTTGTATGCATGATCTACTGTTCCTGTACAAATGGAAGCTCTTTGAGTGCAAGGTCGGCTTCACTTTTTGTTCTGGAGTCTCCAGTGATTAACACAAACAAAGCTTTGTATACAGATGAGTTGTGAGTACATAAAATGTGTTGGATTGACTATAAAAGTGCTGTGATTTTTTTGATGCATCAAGACCTTGCTTTCTATTTTTGACATCTTTGGGGCAAAGGATATGGACTTTTAGCGACTTTGTAAACATAATTACAAGCAGCTAGGTGGCATAATAGATATAACACTGGGCTTCAATTCAGTAAGACCCATCTTCATGAGTTCAAATCTGGCCTCAGACACTTACTAGCTGTGTGACCCTGAGCAAGTTGTTTAACCCTATTTGCCTAAGTTCCTTATTTGTAAAAGGCACTGGAGAAGGAAATGGCAAAATGCTCTAGTATCTTTGCTAAGAAAACCCCCAAAAGGGGTCATGAAGAATTGAACATGACTGAAACAACTCAACAACAACAAACTAATTCCAAATTGTTTTCCAGAAAGGTTAGAACAACTCATCTCCAACAGTGTATTATATTTGTATGCCTATATTCCCTCAACTTCGCTGGCGCTATTTGGAATGGGAAGTATTACTGCCTATTTACTAAGTGTATGGGTTATCTTAATTTGCATTTCTCTTATTATTAATGTAAAGAAATCTATTATATGGTTATTAATAATTTATAACTTTTTTACACCTATTGGTTCATAGTCTTTGACAATGTATTGGGGAATGACTAAATAACAACAAATTAATTCCCTATATACTTGATATTCAGCCTTTACTAGAATTTGGGCGGGGGGGGGGGGGTCAATTCAAGGTGGTGAATAGGAAATACTTTTACCTAGCTCACCCAGAAAATCTTCACATCTCTACAACAAACCAGAACACATGCCACACCCAAATTCTGATTGGGAAAGCCAATAAAAAGACACAGTGATTCATTTTTCCACAGCAGCTTAAGAAAACAGAGAGGTCTACAGACTGGGGTAGGAGCTGACCAGGATTGTAGTAGAGGGGCAGCGGAAACAGGGAGCATTCCAGCACCCAGGGATAGAAAAGAAGAAAAGATAGAGCACCAGGTCAGGAACTACTGGGGCAGAAAGAGATCCCAGGGGAACCCTGAACTATAACTGAGAGCAAGAACATTACTATTTAAAAGCTCTGTCACTCATTACCCAGTTCCAGATCACAGTTCCAAGGCAGAAAAGAGTGGTCCCAAGGAATATGTGGGAATCTAGCAGCCTTCTGAACAAGAAATAAGTTCCAGAAGCTTAGCTGTGTTACTCTGTGCCCAACAGCAGAGCAGCAACTCAGTTCTAACCTGTAGTCCAGCACATAAGTCTGCAGTGGAATAATCAGGGCAGAAGAGGAAAATCAAAGGGGAGCCAGCAGTTCAGTTGCTCTGGAAACTCAACCACACAAATGCCAAAAAAATCCAAACTGGATCAGGAACTTGCAGAGCTCAGACCAGGAGGGCAGTAAACAGACCTCTCCCTAAATCACACCACAACAGAAGCACTGAAAACCTGCAGATCCCCCAGCCTGATCTATGAAAGCAGCAGGACATAAAAGACAGAATCTCAGGCCAGACATCCATCTCTCACCTACCCACCTTCAGAAGTAAGCAGAACCCAAGACTATCCTAAAGTCCAAAGTCAAGGAGCAGGCTAGAAGAATGAGCAAAAAGACTATGGTGACAGGGAAACTCTAGACATAAACACAGAAGACATTTAAAAGGAACTAAGGACTTGGAATGATACTCCAGAAGGCAAAGGGCTCAGGATTACAACTAACAACTCACTCTGCAAAACTGAGTATAAGCCTACAGGGGAGAAAATGACATTGAGGATTTTCAAGCATTCCTATCAGAGCTGAATAGAAAATCTAACATTCAAACAAACACAGGACTCAAGAGAAGCACAAAAAAAAAAGGTAAACAAGAATGAGAAACCATAAGGGACTAAAGAATGTTCAAGGGTTTTTTATTCCTTTGTGGGGAGACAATACACATAACCCCTCAGAACTTTAACATTACTAGTGGTTTGAGAGGGAGTCTAATTAGAAAGTGTGTGATTCTATTGTATTTGCATGATCTCAAAAGAAAAACAGAAGAATAAGCAAAAGAAATGCATTGGGAGAAGGAGGAAGGAGAAGAATAGGGGAAATAACTTCAAATAAATGGGGAGCACAAAGATTTATACAATGGAGGGGTAAGTAGGGGAGGCCAACACTTGAACCTCACTCTCATATGAACTGGTACAAGGAGGGAAGAATGCATATACATACACAGCTGGGTACAGAAATTCATCTTACCTAATAGAAAAGTTGAAGGAAAAAGGGTTAAGAGAAAGAGGGAGAGGAGAATAAAAGGAAGGGCAGATTAGGGGAAGCAGTAGTCAGAAACAAAACAGGCTCAAAAGAGGGACAGAGTAAAAAAGAGGATAAGTATAAGAGAATAGTATGGAGTGAAATACAATGATAGCCATCATAACAGTGAATGTGAATGAGATGAACTCACCCATAAAACAGAAGTGGATATAAGAATGGATTAGAAACCAGAATTCAACAATATATTGCTTTACAAGAAACATACTTGAAACAGAATGATACACAGAGTTAAAATAAGGCCCTGGAACAGAATCTATTCTATTTCAGCTTAAATAAAAAAGGCAAAAATAGAAATCATGATCTCAGACAAAGCAACAGCAAAAATAAACCTAGTTAAAAGAAATAAACTGGGAAACTACATTTTGCTGAAAGGTAACTATAAAGAATGAATTGAAATCAGTACTGAACATACATACACCAACTAGTATAACATCTACATTCTTTAAAAAATGTTAAATGTTACAGGAAAAATTTGAAAGTAAAACTACAATAGTAGGGGACACCTCATTTTACCCCTCAGACAGATAAATATAACCCCAAAATAAATAAGAAAGAAGTTAAGGAAATTAACAGAATTTTAGAAAATTTAAATATGATAGACCTCTGGAGAATACTAAATGGGAACAGAAAGGAGCTATTTTTTCAGCTGTGTATGACACCTTCACAAAAAATGATCATTGAAAAAAAAAATCCCTCGCAAACAAATGCAGAAAGCATACTAAATTCATCTTTTTCTGATGATAATGGAAGAAAAGCTACACTCAATAAAGAGCCTTTGAAGCAAAGATTAAAAATTGATTGGAAATTAATTCATCTAAAAGAATAGGTGGGTTAAAGAACAGATCATAGAAACAATCAATAATTTCCTTAAAGATAAAGACAAGAAACCAAAATTTATGGTGTGCATCTAAAAGCAGCTCTTGGGAGAATTTATATCTCTAAAAGAGAGAAAGAGAACAATGATCTGGGCATGCAACTATTTTTGTTGTTGCTTGGACCATGACAGATATTATGTCTTGCAATGAATGGGATTTAAGTGAAGAAGGGCTGTACAAAGTCACCAGCTTCATTCCTCCAGAGTCATCTGAGTCCAGTGGCAAGATATAAATCAGGACAGAGTGGAGATGGCCCCAGATGTTTGAGACAATCAGAGTTAAGTGACTTGCCCAGGGTCACAGAGCTAGTAAGTGTCAAAGGTCTGAGGCCAGATTTGAATGTCTTCCTGACTCCAGGGTCAGTGCTCTATGTACTGTGCCACCTAGCTGCCCATTAAAAAAAAACCCTCAAACCCAACAAATTTTAAATCCCCAATTAAATAAACTAGAAATCATGAAATCAAAGGAGAGATAACAAAATTAAAAGTACAAGAGCCATTGAATTAGTAAATAAAACAAGGAGCATTTAAAATAAAACAAATATTTTTGAAAAGACAAATCACTGTTATCAAAAATGAAAAAAGTAAACCCACAACAAAGAGAAATAAAAGTAATTATTAGGAGTTTTTGTTTGTTTGTTTGTTTTTTGAAGGACAATGAGGGTTAAATGACTTGCTCAGGGCCACACAGCTAGTGTCAAGTGTCTGAGGCTGGATTTAAACTCAGGTCCTCCTGAATCCAGGCGCCACCTAGCTGCCCCAGGAGTTATTTTTACCAACTATATGGCAATAAAACTGACAATCTAAATTAAATGGATGAATATTTACAAAAATATAAATTGCCCACATTAAGAAAACAGGACATAGAATATTTAAATAAGCCTCACTTAAAAAAGGAAATTGAACAAACCATAAATGAATTCCCTCAGAAAAAAATCCCAGAACAGATGGATTTACAAGTGATTACTATCAAACATTTAAAGAACAATTAATTCCAATACTACATAACAAGAGAAAAGAGTATCACAGATGGCAAAATGATCAATTTTTATTATGTAAAACTATAAAGTTTTTGCATAAACAAAACAAATGCAGCTAAAATTAGAAGAGAAACAGGCAAATGCGGGGGGGGGGGGTTGGGGGGCAGGGGAATCTTTGCCACTAGTTTCTCTGATAAAGGTCTCATTTCTAAAATATATAGGGAATCAATTCAAATGTATAGGAATAAAAGCCATTCCTAAAATGACAAATGGTGAAAGGACACAATTAGGCAATTTTCAGAGGAAGAAATCCAATCTACTAATGACCATATTAAAAACATTTTCTAAATCACTAATTAGAGCAAAGTAAATTAAAATAACTGAAGTTCCACTTCATACCCAAAATCAAAATAAAGGGAAATGATAAATGCTGGAGGGGCTGTGGGAAAACAGGTACAGTAATACACAGTTGGTAGAGCTGTAAACAAGAAAGCAATTTGGAACTATGCCTCAAAAGTTATCATACTGTATGAATCTTTTGGCCTAATTACAAACATAACACCAAATTAATTTTTTAATGTCATAATGAACAATAAATGAAGATTCCTATGAAGATACAGGTAGAATAATCTTTCCATAAATTCATGTTTTATCAGAAGACACTGAATTAAATGGAGAGACAGCATAATGCTGACAGCCTTGATAAAAATGTGTTATGATAATTTTTAAAGAGAAAATTTCTCTACCCTTAATGGGTACTGGGATTTGAAAACCTCAAGGTTCTATATTTCCAAACGTAACTTCTCACTTTACTTCCAGGTCTATATTGCCAAATGCCTAAAGAACATTTTTACTTAAATATTTAATCATCACCTTAAAATCAACCTGTTTTTGGTTTTTAGTGAGGCAATTAGGGTTAAGTGACTTGCCCAGGGTCACACAGCCAGTAAGTGTTAAGTGTCTGAGGCTGGATTTGAACTCAGGTACTCCTGACTCCAGGGCCGGTGCTCTATCCACTGCGCCACCTAGCTGCCCCGAAATCAACCTGCTTTAACTGATCTCCTTTCACCCCAGGTCAAATTGCCTACCCCATAGAACTTATCTATGTTAATAGCACAACAATTATTCCAATCCAGAAAAGGTGGGGCTCATCTTTAAATCATTTCTCATTTGCCCTCATTCCCAATCAATCACCATATCCTGTTTGAAATGTCTTTCAGATTTATTCTTTCCTCTCCACAACCCTAGCTATCTCCAAGATATCGCTTCTTGAACATACTTTCACAGGGCCACAGATTAATTTTCCCAAAATGTACAACATAGGGGCGCAGCTAAGTTGGCGCAGTGGATAAAGCACTGGCCTTGGATTCAGTAGGACCTGAGTTCAAATCCAGCCTCAGACACTTACTAGCTGTGTAACCCTGGGCAAGTCACTTAACCCTCATTGCCCCACAAAAAAAAAAAAAAAAGAAAAGAAAAAAATGTACAACATATCATCCTTTGCTCTAGATCAATAGCCTACAATGCTTCATATTGAAAACTGAATGGTTGCTGTCTGTAATGTGGCTAGTGTGTCTAAAAAATCTAATGATTGGTCACCAATAAATTAGAAGCTTTAGCAAGAATTTAGACTTTCAAGCATTTATTAGGGAGCATAAGAATTTGGTGAGGAGAGAGAAAAAGGCCTATCTATCTATCTCAGGGAGCCAGCATTTTCGCTCCACTCTCCCGAGGTCCTGGAGAGAGAGAAAGAGAGAGGGGGGGGGAGGGAGGGAGGGAGGGAGAGAGAGAGAGAGAGAGAGAGGGAGGGAGGGAGGGAGGGAGGGAGGGAGAGAGGGAGAGAGGGAGAGAGGGAGAGAGGGAGAGAGGGAGAGAGGGAGAGAGAGGGAGAGGGAGAGGGAGAGGGAGAGGGAGAGGGAGAGGGAGAGGGAGAGGGAGAGGGAGAGGGAGAGGGAGAGGGAGAGGGAGAGGGAGAGGGAGAGGGAGAGGGAGAGGGAGAGGGAGAGGGAGAGGGAGAGGGAGAGGGAGAGGGAGAGGGAGAGGGAGAGGGAGAGGGAGAGGGAGAGGGAGAGGGAGAGGGAGAGGGAGAGGGAGAGGGAGAGGGAGAGGGAGAGGGAGAGGGAGAGGGAGAGGGAGAGGGAGAGGGAGAGGGAGAGGGAGAGGGAGAGGGAGAGGGAGAGGGAACTCGCCTTGCCCTTTCTTTGTCCCACAGGCCTCCTGTGAAAACCAGAAACATCCCATACAGGCACACACAGCTCCAAGCTAATTGGCTGGTAGCTTTGATCGATAGTAACCACAAGCAAATGTCACTTCCTGACACCAAGGAACTGACCTTCCAAGCCACATGGCTTGCCCTCAGATGCCTTCTCCTCATGGTGGAGCTTTCCTACAGTATCTCTCCAGCAGGGAGCGTCACTCCAATTGTCACAAAACTGCTTTGAGTTTAACCTCTGCCTTTTTTTAAAAGCCCTCCAAAATATGGCTCCACTCTATTTTCCAAACCTTACTTCCTACCATAAACCCTCCACAAGGTTCAAAATAGATTGATTCCAAGTCCTCTATAACCTGATTCCAACCTACCTTTCCAGACTTATCAAACATTACTTCTACTTAAATACATTTTAGCCAAACTCAAGTATTCATTCTTGCTTACCTACACATCATGTCCTTGAGTCAGTCCCCCATTCCCAGAATAGACCTTCCTTGACCAGCCATTTTATTTTTTTTACCCTTTGAAATTCTAGCATTCCTTAAAGTTCAACTTTAAAAGTCTGCCTTAAATCACCTCTTCCAATGCTCCCACATCACTGGAACTTTTAACCCTCTTCAAAATTCATATAAAACTCTTTTGAGATCTCTCCTTTGCCTTTATCATAGTCTGTCCCATATTATACTTTTGTATACACATCTTATTATATAACTTCCCCCACAAACTGGTCCAACTATTCCAGAAAACATTTTGGAATTGTGCTTAAAAACAGGCCAAAATGTCCTTTGACTCTGAGGTCACAGTACATTAAAATATCTTGAGCAGAATTTCTTGTAGTAGCAAAGAAATAGAAGCAAAGTCAAAATTCATTGACTGGGTAATGACAAAAGTAAATGTGGGGGCAGCTAGGTTGTGAAGTGGATAAAGCACTGGCCCTGGATTCAGGAGGACCTGAGTTCAAATCTGACCTCAGACACTTGACACTAGCTGTGTGACTCTGGGCAAGTCACTTAACCCCAACTGCCTCACCAAAAAAAAAAAATATTGACTATGAAGCATACAATCAAGGGAATATATGTGAACTGATGCAAAGTGAAACAGAACCAAAAAATAACACAAACAAATCCATATTAATTTCTTTTGTTGGATATCCATGTTACGAGGGTGGACCTCTACTTAGAAAGGAGGAGGATGAAAGTGGTAGGTTAATAAGTAGAGATAGACTTGCAACAAAAGAAAAAAAGTCACCAATAAAACCCCTGCCTATTCCAGAGTAGTACTCAGAAAAGAGAAGGGGGTATACTGCAGAAATCTTACAAAGGTGAAATTGACAGGCATAAGGCAACAGATTGGATATTGGGGGTGAGAGATAGTATGAGAGACAGCAAGGAATCATGGATGACTCTTAGGTTCTGAGCCTGAAAAACTGAGGGGTTGGTGTTGTCCTCAGCAATAACAGGGAGATTAGGGAATTGGGGAGAAGGTCTAGGGGGAAAAATAAGTTCAATTTTTTGACATGTTGAGTTTAAGATGTCTACTAGGTATCCAGTTTGAGATGTCTAGAAGGTAGTCTGAGATGCTAGACTGGAGATCAGCAGAGAGATTAAGGCATACTAGGTATAGAGTTGAGAATAATCATCGTAGAGGTAATAAACCCATGGGAGTTGATGAGATAACCAAGTGAAGAAGTATAAAGGGAGAAGAGAAGAGAACCCAGGACAAAGCCATGAGGGACACATACAATTAGAGGGCATGATCTGAAGGAGAATCAAACAAAGGAGACAGAGAATAAGCAGTCAGATATGTAGGTGCAGAGTACTGTCTTGAAAAGCTAGAAAGAAGAGAGTGATCAATAGTGTCAAAGGCTGCAAAGAGGTCAAGAAGAATAAAGAATGAGAAAAGTCCATTCCACATATGGTTAACTCTATCAGAAAGTTGTCCCTAACATCAAGCCTAAATTTGTCTCTTTGCAATGTCCATCTATTATATCTGGTTTTGTTCTCTAGAGCCAGAGAGAACAAATCTAATCCCTTCTCTAGATGACAATCTTCAAATACTTGGAAAAGAGCTACCAGGTCCCTCTGAGTCTTCCCTTCTACAAGCAGAACACCTCCAGTTTCTTCCACTGATCTTCATATGACATTTACTCAAAGCTATTCACCATCATGATTGCCTTCAGCTATCAAATATGATGGGGTGTAGTGATCAAAGGAAATATAAAACATTACTACAATCTTAACAAAAATGAGATGTTTGTCCAACTTAACTGAATTAGAGAGCCACATGAATACATGCATGCATAAATGCATATATATCTAGGTAAACCACATATACATGATATATGCATGCATGTCTACATATGTGCGTGTATCTATGTATGTGCATGTATCTATGTATGAATGATTATGTGAAGAAAGGAAAAAACCTTATGTCTGTTATTTTCTACCTGTGTAACGTTAAATAAGTAGGAACCTGAGTCTGTTTCCTCATTTGTAAAATGTGGGAATTTCACCACATGGTCTCTGAGGTCATTGCTTAAACTGTCCTTTCACTAATCCCATGCCCTTCACTCCCTGGTCCAGGCAGGACAATTGGAATACTCCTTGCTCCCCAGTGCCATGTCCATGCTCTTCCTCCACCTCCACTACTCAGTAACTTTTCCTCCTTTTAGCTTGATTCAGTCGCTATTTACCACCCAATCCAGATTCAGGTAGCTGTTATCTACCAGCTGTCAAAATACTCTCCTTTTCTCAACAATTTCAATGCCTGCCTCACAGTCCTTCTCACCTCCCCAACTCCTGCCTGAGGGACTTCCAACACACATACTGATACTTCCTCAAATACCCAAACCTACCAGTTTCTCAACTCCCTCATTTCCCATGACCTTCTCTTCCACCCTACCTCAGTTACACAGTCATCCCCTTGATGTTACCATTACCCACGTGTATTCCTCTTCCACATTCATGAATTAACTTTCTCCATCTGATTAGTCTATTGTTATTTCCCTTGTCTCCCCAGCCTTACAATCCCAAACCTCATGCTTCATGCTCTCCATGACCTCCAAACCTTTAACCCTTGAGTTTTTTCCCAGGCAGCCACTCCTGCACTAGCAACATTCGCCTCCCTTCTCAATCACAAGCCTTTGATGAACCAGTTCGACTCTGTGATGAAGTTTCTAAAGTCCATTACTCCCTCATTTCACCATCAATCTTGCCTCCAAGCCTCAGACTTGAATTACTCCTACCATCCACTGCCTTTGCCCCTATTCACATGCTGCAAAATAAAGTCACAAAAAAATCATGAAACCAGGCTGACTGGGTCCGCTACAAATTTGTTACATAATTCAACTGGGCTCTATAGCAAAGAAATCCATTTCTACCTCGCTAATCCATTCACTATCCTACAGCACCTTTTCCAAACCTTTATATTCCTCTTAAAACCTCCCATGGTTACCCCAGCCCCACCCTCTTGGCTGAGAACTTTGCATCAAATTTCCCTGAAAAAAAATGAGGCCCTTCACTGAAAGCTCTCTCCTCTCTCCTCTTCCTCATTTCACATCACTGAGATGCTTTTCAACACAATATACTCCCTCTACTGACTCACATGAAAAGGTAGTCCTCCTTGCCAAGGCAAATCCCTCTACACCCACAAGTGATCTCATTGCATCCTACCTTCTCCTGCAGAATATCTCCTCTATTATCCCTACACGCTCACTGATCTTCAGTCTCTCCTCATCTACAGGCTACATCCCTACTGACAATAAACCTATACCTCCCCAACCTCAGAAAATCTCTCTTCCCTTTTAAGGCTAAACTTCTGGAAAAGTCCATCCACATACAATAGCTGCCTCCATTTCCTTTCTTCCCACTCTCTTAACTCCCTAAAAACGGATGAAATCTGGCTTCCAAAATAATCATTCAACTAAATCTTCTTTGTCCAAAATCACCAATCATCTCTTAATTAGCAAATCTAATGTCCTTTTCTCAATCCTCATTCTTGACTTTTCCATAGCCACTAACATTGTCTATCACACTCTTCTTGACATTTTCTTATATCTAGGTTTTCCTGACAATCTTCTGTCCTGATTCTCCTCCACAACCTCTCTGACCATGGCTTCTTAGTCTCCTTTGCTAGATCTATAATCAAGTCACACCTACCAACTCTGTGTCCCCCCAATACTGTCTTGATCCCTCTTCTTTTTTCTATACAATTTAGTTTTGAGATCGAATCAATTCTCATGGATTCAATTATCCTCTCTGTGCTGATGACTCTCAGACTGACTTATCTAGCCTTAAGGTTTTTCTAAACTTCAAGTCTCCAATTGTTTTAATTGATATATCAAACTGGATAACCTATATACATATTAAACATAAGTCCAAAACTAAACTCATTATCTTCCTCTCCCTCTCCCTGAAAAGCTATCCTCTTCTTAATTTCCCTATTGTTGCCAAAGGCACCACCACCAATCCTTCCAGTCAACCAGGCTCAAGACCTAGGTGTCGTACCAGACCTACACACACACACAATCAGTGGTCAAGTCTTGTCATTTCCACCTTCATAAAATAAAACTGCCCCCCTTCTCTCCTGACAGAGCAACCATCCCTCATAACTGGACTGCTGCAATAGTAGCCTTCTGCCTAGTCTCTTTGCCTCAAGTTTTTGTCAACTCCTATCCATGCTCTACTCAACTATCAAACTGATCTTCCTAAAAAACACAGGTCTAACCATATATCCCCTCTTCCAATCAATAAACTCTAATGGCTCCCTACTGCCTTTGGGGTTGAGATATAAAATGTTCTGTTTGTCTTTTAAAGCCCATAACCTGGCCCCTTCCTACCTTTCTAACACCTTATTCAACTCTGTGTAATCTTCCATCCTGTGACACTGGCCTCCTTCCTGTGCCCTGGATATTCATCTCGCAACTCCAAGTGGCTGGAATGTCCCCCTCGATATCTGACGGACTTCCTTCAAGTCTCAACTAAATCCCCATATTCTACAATAAGCCTTTCCCAGGCCTCCTTAATTCTAGGGCCTTCCCTCTAAGATTACCCCCAATTTATCTTGTGTATATCTTGTTTGTATATAGTTGCTTTCATATTGTTCTTTTCCATCATACTGCAAGTTTCTGAGTACAGGGATTGTCTTCCTGGTCTTCTGCCTTATTATCCCTAGTGTAAAGTACCTGGCATAGTAATCATTTCATAAATCCAAGTTAACTAACTAAAGTACCTGAGTGCTAACTAACTAAAGTAACATCAAAAGTTATGATAATAAGTTGTCAGGAGTTGACTATAGGAAATTAAGAGGCCACAAAAAGCTATTTTTCAATATTTTTCAGGCTAATTTTAACAGCAAAAGACATTTGTTAGCATTTATTAAACGAGAAATTGTCAACTTATGCCAGAAACAAAAATATAGATATATAGATATGTGTGTGTATCAATACTAATAAAGGACCCAAATAAACTTACTCTCATCAGTAGAAAGGAAGGTTTAAAAAAAAAAAAACAACTGGATGAAGATGAGCCTGTGAGAAAGAAGCTAAGGCACGGAGTGAAGTGGACAGGCTCCACCAAGCTAGGGTGGACACAGCAAGGTACTTATGAAATAGAGGGGGGAAAGAAGGAAGTGGCAGCATTGGTCAAGGCATTGAGAAACAGCCAGTAAATACTTCGGGGCACACAACTGTCCATGAGTGTGGTGTTATGCTATAGAGGAGGAAGGCCGGCAAGTCTGAGAAACTGTCAGCAGATGGGGCGCCTGTGACAAGTGAGCGCCGGAGTTTGCCGGTGCGGGAGGGAAAGGGATCAAGGTGCGGGGTTTGGAAGGGTCAGGGAGCAGAAGGAAGGTCAGGACCGAGGTCCATCCACAAGCGCTAAAGAAGCGGGGCAGGGAAGAGAACAAGAGGCAAGTTTGCAGCGGGCAGCGGGGAATGGGGATGTCAAGAGGATGCTGGCGGGAAGTTAGCTGCTGAGAGGGATGCCCCAAGAGGTGAAAAAGTGTTCCGGGGTAACAGGCGGTGAGGAACGCGGGGTGGGAGATTCAGGGGTCGGAGGTCACGCCGAGAGAGAAGCGGGGTCGGGGGCAGAGGGCGGAGGTCAGGGGTAACCCTCCCGCTTCGGCCCTCGACTCACACAGCTCGGAGTAGCGATGGCAGCCCCGGCCCAGCTGCTGCAGGTACAGCTGCAGGACGTCCGTGAGGAGGTGGCAGGCGCTGAGCTGCACCGAGTCCCAGCCCAGCGCCTGGCAGATCTGCGCCACCGACACCCGCAGCAGCGACCGCGAGTAGCTCTCGCACATCCCGCTCCACGGACTCCCGCGCCGCCTCCGTCTTCGCCGCTGCCCCGCTCCCCCCTAATGCTTCCGACCTCAGCGGGCCTGCTGGGCCATCGTCCGAGACTCGCCTCCACGGCCACCACGCAGGGGAAACCGTTTCCCGGTCTCCTGGCGTCTACCTCAGAGCTTCAGCTCCGCCGGGCGCGCCAGCCTGAGAGCAGCCATTTTGGATTCGCCCCGCCTCCGTTTGGGGGCGGTCTCTCCGGCAAGGCAACACTAAACTATTGCCGAATGCATCGATAGGCAGCAGTTCCCACCCCACCCTCCGCCCATTGATGATTCCGGCGGTCGTCCTGGTCCCACGGACTGCCGGGGCGGACACTCACATGGACTTGGGACTTCGTGATTTGCTCAGCTCTTCCCTCCCCGCCGCAGCCCTACCTGGGGCAAGGAGGGAGAGAGCCATAATAAAGTCATCTCATTTCCATTTTGCTAATGAAACTAAGAACACCGGCAGGAGAGCCTGGATCCCAACTCCCGTTTTAGCGAGGGGGGGAGGGGGAGGTATGAGTAAAAGGGACTTTGCACTCGGCCAGAGAACCCACGTGAGAATGCGGCTGCTCAGGAAGCCAGTGGATGAATCCAAGGCTCTGTCCGAGCATCCCTCCCTGAAGTTACAGGACAGAGATAGTCGTGTATGCTCTCTCAATGCAGAGCATTCAGCCTGTCAAATAAGCATATATTTTTTAAGCTACTTTTTTTGACATTTAATTTTTTTCCAGTTAGCAAACTCACACACACACAGCGATCGCAGGAAAAAAAAATGCATAGTCAAGAAATTTACATATTGGCCATAATCCCCTCCAACCTTTCCAGTCTTCTTACACATTATTACTCTCCAACCTGTACTTT
Source organism: Dromiciops gliroides (assembly GCF_019393635.1). NCBI lineage: Eukaryota > Metazoa > Chordata > Mammalia > Microbiotheria > Microbiotheriidae > Dromiciops > Dromiciops gliroides. The sequence goes on from NC_057865.1 coordinate 172,007,188, forward strand.
TCACTCCAGTGACGTTGGTCTCTTGTCTCATGAAACAAAATACTCCATTTCTAGGGTCTGCGCATTTTTTCCAACTGTCACTCATAACTGGAATGGTTTTTTTTCTTCCTCATCTCTGCCAAGTTGTTTCCTTGGCTTTTAAGTCCCAACTTCTAAAGGAATTCTTTCCCAACTCCTCTTAATTCTAGTGCCTAACCTCTTTTAATTACAAGCATACCTCGTTTTATTGAGCTTTGCTTTCCCAAACTTTGAAGATATTGGGTTTTTATCAAATTGAAAGTCTGAGCAACCCTGCCTCGATCAACTCTCTCGGCGTCATTTTTCTAACAGCACGTGCTCACATCTTATCTCTGTGTCACATTTTGGCAATTCTCATAATATTTTTCCCTTATTATTATACCGGTTATGGTGATCTGTGACTAGTGATCTTTGATGTTACTATTATAATTGTTCTGAGACACCACAAATTCTTGATCAATGAATGTTGTGTGTGTTGTGACTGCTCTACCAGCTGGCTATCTCTCCCTGTCCTCCGGCATCCCTATTCCCTGAGACACAACAATATAGAAGACTAATACATAAACATTTGATAAAGCACCTTCAGGGTTTGAGAGGATGGACTCCAATTTTTTTTTTTTAAGTGAGGCAATCGGGGTTAAGTAACTTGCCCAGAGTCACACAGCTAGTAAGTGTTAAGTGTCTGAGGCCGGATTTGAACCCAGGTACTCCTGACTCCAGGGCCAGTGCTCTATCCACTGCGCCACCTAGCTGCCCCCAACTTCAATTTTGAAAGAAGTTCTACGGTAGGTAAAATGCTATCAAAAATTATTGAGTACAGTTTGGAACTATGTCCAAAGGGCTATAAAGCTGTGCAAACCCTTTGACCCAGCAATACCACTATTAGGTCTTTTTCCCAAAGATATCATAAAAAAGGGGAAAGGACCCACATGGTACAAGAATATTTATAGCTGCTCTTTTTGTGGTGGCAAGGAATTGGAAATTGAGGGGATGCCCATTAATTGGGGAATGGCTGAACAAGTTGTGGTGTATGAATGTAATGGAATACTATTGTGCTGTAAGAAACGATGAGCAGGTGGATTTCAGAGAAACCTGGAAGGACTTACATGAACTGATGCTGAGTGAGAGAAGCAGAACCAGGACAACATTGTACACAGTATCAACAACATTGTGTGTTGACCAACTGTGATAGATAGACTTGACTCTTCTCAGCAATACAATAGTACAAGATAGTTCCAAAGGACTCATGATGGAAAATGCTCTCCAAATCCAGAAAAAAAAAGAGCTATGGAATCTAGATGTGGATTGAACCATACTATTTCAATTTATTTTGTTTTTCTTTTTTGATGTTTTTCCTTTTTGCTCTGATTCTTCTTTCACAGTGTGACTAATGCAGAAATATGTTTAATGTGATGGTATATATATATAACCTGTATCAGATTGCTTGCTGTCTTGGGGAGAAGGAAGGGAGAAAAAATTGAAATTAGAAATCTTATAAAAATAAATGTTGAAAACTATCTCTACATATAACTGGAAGATTATAAAATACTTTTATAGTGTTAAGGGCTAAAATTCTAGCTAGTCTGTCTAAAATATCTAATGAATGGTCACCAATAAATTATAAGCTTTAGCAAGAGTTAGGCTTTTAAGCATTTATTAAGGAGAATAAGAATTTGGTAAAGAGAGAAAAGCCTAGATTCCTATCTATTAAAGGGAGAGCACATTTCTAGTTCCGCTCTCCACCAGAGTCCAAAGGAAAGAGCACGAGACCAAGCGCCAGTCTCTTCCTTCCTCCTCCCAATAGGCCGCGTCACTTCCTGACGCCAAAGAAAAGACTCCTGGTCTTGCCCTCAAAGACCTTTGTTTCATGGGCGGAACTCTTCTACAATAAGTCTCCAGCAGGTGGCGTCATTCCAATCGTTACAATAGAAAAAAATTATTGTATACTACAGAGAAAATTTTTGTGAAAGGATCAATCTGGGCAGCTAGGCGGCATAGTGGATAGAGCACCGGCCATGGAGTCAGAAGGACCTGAGTTCAAATCCGGCATCAGACACTTGACACTTACTAGCTGTGTGACCCTAGGCAAGTCACTTAACCCCAATTGCCTCACCAAAAAACAAAAAAAGAGTGTGAAAGGATCAATCAATATGACAAATTTCATCGTCTTATTTTAAGAAATTGCCACAGCTAACCCAACCTTCAGCAATCACCATTGATCAATCATCAGCCATTTACAATGATGCAAGATCCTCCACCAGCAAAAAGATTAGAACTCACTGAAGGCTTAGATGGTGGTTAACATTTTTTAGCAATAAAATATTTTTAAGTTAAGGTATGTACTTTTTTAGATATAATACTATTGCACACTTAATAGATGACAGTATAGTGTAAACATAACTTTTATTTCGGTGGTCTGGAACCAAACCCTCAAAATCTCCCAGGTATGCCTGTATTTCCTATTTATCCTGTATATGGCTCACCTTGCCATCTGTTCGCATGTTCTCTTCCCCCATAAGATTGTAAGCTCTTTGAGGGCAGCCCCCAAACAAATTTCCAAGGCCATAAACAAGTTACAAATTAGTTTTGGATGTACATTAATTTAAGGTGTTTCCATTGGGGAGGTCCTTTACACAGATGAAATCACAGGTGTGAACAATTCAGTACTCAACTCACAACCACTCACAAGCATTTACCTATCACTTACTATGTGCCTGGTCACTTAGCTCAGCGCTGGAAGTTTAAATACAAGCAAAAATAAAGTCCCTCTCCTCAAGGAGTTAACATTTTAGTAGAGGTAGGCCATAGTAATAGGAAGCTGAAAACTTGATAAGATGTGGAAGGTACCTAGCAGGGGAGCAAAATTGACCTGGGCCTTGGGCAACCTCCCTCAACAGAGGTTCTGGGAGGAGCCATACAATCGAGGGGATGGTCCAAAGAGGCTGAGGATATTTAGGAGGTATGAATTCCAGGGCTGAAAATGGTGGAGGGGTGATTGCAGCCACTTTAGAAATGGAGGTGTAAAAACATCTCACTTTCCTTAAGACAATGGCAACTTTTCAGGATGTATGGGGCAAGTAGCAAACACAGAGGCTTAAGGGTCCATTCAAATTGCATTACACTTAGTTAAAGACGAGCTACTTAAAGCTGTGAGTGAATCATTTTGTACCTTGTAAGAATACAAAACTTGGAGCAGGTGTAGATGTATCTAATAAAGCATATGTAGATAATTTGTAGATTAAAAGTTCAGTAAAGCAGGTGAGCAAGAATAGAATGTTTCCTGTTTGTTTTCCCCATCTATTCATTTGCATAGACCAGTAGGTGAGATTTAGAGTTTTAAAAAACTGAGGAATCCAGAACCCCATGATGTAGGAGGCAAAAAGGGGTTAACAGAAAAACCTAAGACCCAAGCTCTAATTCAGATATGAGCACTAAAAGGGATTCAGACCTCAGTTAATGGATAAATTCTTTATTAATATAAGTCAGGGCCTAGCTTCTTGTATACCCACAGTAATCAGTACCCATAACAAGATCATAACAAGAACATAAAGGTCCAGGTCAAAAAGACCATAACAATAACAATGATATACTGACAGGCTATAGAAAACCAAACTAGAAATAAATGAAAAATGAAGATATTTTTAAACTAGCCATTGGAAACAGAAAGAGATATGCGCGGAAAAGGCCAAATTTGTCCCCAGATTCACCTTATGATGTGTAAACCCCAAAAACACACCTCCAAAAAGGTTCCCACCTGGGGGTTGGCTTAGGACCCCAGGAATTCCAAATTAGGATAAGCCCTCCCCTGTACCTCCCAAAGGTGGAGATTATTATAATGAGAAGGACAGGCCCTCCCCTGTACCTCCCTAAAGTAGAGATTATTATAATGAGACTGATGCTCAATTTATCCATACTATAAATATAACTCTTTCCTTATTTGAGAGATACCTTTGCACTTTTCTGGTTCTCTCCCTGTGTTCACTCACAGTATTGTAATAAAACTTGGGAAACTGAGTCTTCTAATTCTTTTGGGACGACTCATGATCAATCTGACCCTCATTCCTCATCACCCAAAGTGCCTTGGTGACTATTGGACAAACAGACATTGTCTGTTTATGACCTAACCTTTAGAGATGAAGATTTGGAAAATACGCTGAATCTTAACCTATCTGCCACCTTTGAAACTGTTGACCATCCTCTCCTGGGTGCTCTCTCCTCTCTGGATTTTCTTAGCACTGTTCTCTTTTTGTTTTCTTCTTACCCATTTGATGACTTCTCAGTAGTCTTTGCTGTTTCATTGTTTGCCTTAGTCCCCCTTCTCTTCTCCTTCTATACCATCTCTTAATAACCTAATCAGCTACTATCATCTCTGCAGATGAGTCACAGATCTATATATCCAGCCCTGAACTTAGGTCCTGCATCACCAATTGCCCATGAGATATTTCAAACTAGATGTCCTAGAGACATCTTAAAGTCAACATGCCCAAACCTGAACTCATTATCTTTCCTAAGAAAAAAAAAAACCTTCACCATTCCAAATTTCCTAATTTCTGTTACACCATCCTTCCAATCTCACACATTTAAAACCTTGAAATTATCCTAGACTCCTAACTCTTCCTCATCCTACATATCCAATCCATTGCCAGATCTACTGTCTACACCTTCAAGTCTCTCAAATCTAACCCCTTCTCTTCATTCACACAGCAAGAACCTTAATTCTGGCCTTCATCACCTTTCACTGAGATTATTGCAAGAGCTTCCAAATGTGTCTCCCTGTGTCAAGTGTCTTACCACTCCTGCACATCCTACATACTGCTGCCAAAGTACTTTTCCAGAGTGGATATTTGCCAATATCATTCCCCTTTTCAGTTGTAATCAATCAGTGATTTCCAGTTGCCTGTAGTATAAAATGTAAACTCCTCTCATTAGCTTTTCTTTTCTTTTTTCTTTCTTTCTTTCTTTCTTTTTTTTTTTTAGTGAGGCAATTGGGGTTAAGTGACTTGCCCAGAGTCACACAGGTAGTAAGTGTTAAGTGTCTGAGGCCAGATTTGAACTCAGATCCTCCTGAATCCAGGGCCAGTGCTCTATCCACTGAGCCACCTAGCTGCCCCCTCTCATTAGCTTTTTTTTTTTTTTTTTGCAGGGCAATGAGGATTAAGTGACTTGCCCAGGGTCACACAGCTAGTAAGTGTCAAATGTCTGAGGCTGGATTTGAACTCAAGTCCTCCTGAATCCAAGGCCAGTGCTTTATCTACTGTGCCACCTAGTTGCCCCTCTTATTAGCTTTTAAAGCCACACCTCCTGGCTCCAACCTATCTTTACAATCTCATTAGACATTGCTTCCCTTACTGCACACTGTGATTCAGCCAAACTGGGCTTCTCTCTCTTTCTTACAAAAGACACTCCATCCCCCATCTGGGATTATTTCTACCAGCCATACAGCATGCCTGAAATTTGCTTCCTCCTTCCCTTCACCTTCTGGAATCCCTCCCTTCCTTTACGATGTAGCTCAAGTACAGGGGACAGCTAGGTGATGCAGTGGATAGAGCATTGACCCTGGCATTGGGAGGACCTAAGTTCAAATCTCACCTTATTAGCTGTGTGACCCCAGGCAAGTCGCTTAGCCCCAATTGTCTTAAATATTTGGGATCATCTTTCTCTAGAGGAGAGAGTGAGGCTGGTGACCTTGTACAGCCCTCCCTTACTTAAATCCAATTCACTACAAGTCATGACATCACTCCGATGTCATGGTCCTCTTCGAGAACGAAGCACAAACAACAAGCTCAAGCACCATTTTCTGAATGAAGCCTTCCCAGATTGTCCCAGCTGTGAGTATCCTCCCTTATAAACTATCTTGTGAAGGATGTGTGTGCTGCCCATGTAGATATTTCACAGGGATTTGCTTAAAAGCTGCTTGCAGGGAGGTGCAAAGAGGTCTTTGGACTTTTCGACCGCCTCTTTTTATTTTTTTTTTTATTTTTATTTTTTTTTAGTGAGGCAATTGGGGTTAAGTGACTTGCCTAGGGTCACACAGCTAGTAAGTGTTAAGTGTCTGAGGCCGGATTTGAACTCAGGTACTCCTGACTCCAGGGCCGGTGCTCTATCCACTGTGCCATCTAGCTGCCCCAGACCGCCTCTTTTTAAAAAAAAACAAAACTTTGATTCTTGCCTGGAGGAGAACAGGAAATGGGTGTCACAAGCCTGGCTCACACTGCTCTTCTCAGAGAGGGGACATTGAACTAGAATTATATTTAACTGCCCTCCTAAATGTTATTTTTGTTCAGTCATTTCAGCCGTGTCCAACTCTTTGTGACCCCATTTGGGGTTTTCTTGGCAAAGATACTGGAGTGGTTTGCTATTTCCTACTACAGCTTATTTTACAGATGAGGAAACTGAGGCAAGCAGGGGTAAGTGACTTGCTTAGGGTCACACAGCCAGTAAGTGTCTGAGGCTAGATTTGAACTCAGAAAGAAAAGTCTTCCTGACTCCAGGTCCAGTACTCTGTCAACTGTGTTACCTAGCCAGCCCAGAGGAAATGATTTTTAGGTTCAAGTCACTCTTCTAATAGACATCCCTTAATGGGAAAGGAATGCCCCAAACTATATCTAAAGGCTTGACTCCCCACCAAATGTTAGTTACCCAATAACCATCACAATAGTAAGTAGCAACTAAACCTATTTATCAAAGCCAATAGCAAACAGAAATCAGAGAAGCTATATAGGTTAGAATATACCAGACAGGGGCAGCTAGATGTGGCAGTGGATAGAGCACCGGCCCTGGAGTCAGGAGTACCTGAGTTCAAATCCGGCCTCAGACACTTAACACTTACTAGCTGTGTGACCCTGGGCAAGTCACTTAACCCCAATTGCCTCACTAAAAAAAAAAAAAAAGAATATACCAGACAATATGCAGATTATATGGGCTTTCTCACTGGGATGATATCTGGACTAAGAGAGAATGCCCAGTCTCATTCAAGAAGAAATTCTGCAAAGGCTCTAGTGTAGCAAACTGGGAATCTAGGGCTTGAAGAGTCACCAGCTCTTCTACATGTTGACATTTTCCCAAAATCTTTCTCTCCCTTTGGGGTCCTCTCCCTAAAGAGAGCCTGGACTAGACCAGGGCTTCTTAAATGTTTTCCACTTGCAACCCCTTTTCACCCATGAAATTTTTACACTATCTTGGGTATATAGGTATATAAAATAGGTATACAAATCAAACATTTACTGCCAATTTTTTTTGCAACTCCCACATTCAGTTATGTGACCCTATATGGAGTTGTGACCCACAGTTTAAGAAGCTTTGGACTAAACAACTTTTAAGGTCCTTAGCTATGCAGAGGCAGCTGGGTAGTACAGTAGACAGAGTGCTGGGCTTGGAGTCAGGAAGAATTGAGTTTAAATCCAGTCTCAGACACTAGCTGTGTTACCCAGGACAAGTCATGTAACCTGTCTATTTCAGTTTCCTCAACAGTAACATGGGGATAATAATAGAACCTATGTCCCAGGGTTATTTCGAGGATCAAATGAGACAATATTTGTCAAGTGATTAGCATAATGCCTGGCACATAATAGTGTGATCTTAAGTCATCCCTTTTTTCTTTCTTTTTTTTTTACATCATCAAAATGACAAATTCATACAATTACCTAGATCATTCCAGAGAAGGAAAAAAATGTATTTTGCTCTCAAACCACTGGATTATTTTGAAAGTATATTTGGGCCAACTAACCCAGGAAATTGTCTCCTGTGCTTTCAAACAAGTGAAAGCCAGGTCTTAAAACCAGGACAGCAGTCCAAGTACAGAGGAGGAGCAGTCAGTGCACTTAATTCAGATTAAGGTCCGAAAAAACAACTAGCAGATCTCAGCCAAAACGGACCACAATCAAGGCAGGAGCTTCATCAAAAAGTCATATCATTGCAAGTCATCCATTCCTTAGGAGGGTAGTTGCGCTCACTTTCACAGACTGAGAAACTGAAGTAGAGAGATCTAAGGAAGAGTGCTTCAGCTATTAAGCTTCCTTCGCTAAGACATGAATTATAAAAGAGAATAATTTATGAGAGATTGGATGAATGATGCTTTCACAAGCACCTAATTATAAATTTATCTTCTATAATAACAATGTTCAAACTTCCATCTACAGGCCACATAGGGTCATTTAGTTGAAAGGTTTTCGAGTGAAGACATATGAATTTGCTTCCCAGTGTGGTATAATTAAAACAGACTTGGATTTGGAATTAGAGGACCTGCTACTTCCTTATGTGAGAAAGTCACTTCACCCAGTACTCAATTTCCTTATCTGTAAAATGGGAAGACTGGACTAGATTATCTCTAGCTTTGGCATTCTGATTCTAAATAGAGCAAAATCTTCCACTTGAGATCACAGCATTTTGACCCTCGTTTTATGGTTTAGGAGAAGAGGATAGATGAAGAAGTATAGAGCTGGGGAAAGGGAAAGAAGAAGGAATAAGATTAATTAATTAATGTCTCTGTCAGTTTAACCTCTTTCAATTGGATTTGGGCGGGGCGGGGAGGGGCGGCAATGACGGTTAAGTGACTTGCCCAGGGTCACACAGCTATAAGTGTCAAGTGTCTGAGGCCGGATTTGAACTCAGGTCCTCCTGAATCCAAGGCTGGTGCTTTATCCACTGTGTCACCTAGCTGCCCCTGGAATTTTCTTTTTAAAAAATTTTTTTTAATCTTTTGTTTTCATTTCACTTTCATGTTCAACTATAATCTTCCCTTCCCCCTCCCCAGGTGGTCAATCGCTATAATAAAGAATTTGAAATGAAAGAGGGAAAAAAGCAGTTCAACAAATGAATCAACAAGCATTTATTAAGCATAAGCCTTAACCTCCCAACCTCTAGCCTCATATTTCCAACTGCATTTTGGACATCTTGAACTAGATGTCCCTTCAACATCTTAAACTCAATACACCCCAAACTGAATTCCTCTTTCTGTCCAAACCTTCCTGACTTCCCTTTTACTGTCAAAGGCATCACCACCATTTTCCCAGTTAGTTATCCAGGCTTGGGACCTAGGTGTCATTTTAGACTCCATATCCAGTCAATTGTCAAGTACTGTCATTTCCACCTTTGCCCTCTTCTCTCCTCTAACACCACCACTGTAGTGAAGGTCTCTCTGCTTCAAGTTTCTCCCCACTGAGCTATCAAATTTATCTTCCTAAAACCACAGACCCAGTAGTGGACTCTGGTAGCTCCCTATCATTCCAATATCAGCAATTAATTTCCTCTATTTGTCCTTCATAACCTGGTCCCTTTCTACTGTTCCAAGTCTTCTTATACTGTAGTCCCTGTATTCTTTGATCATGTGACACTCTGTCTACTGCACTGCCCAGCTGCCTCTGCATAGCTTAGGGACCTTAAAGGTTGTCTAGTCCAAAGCTTCTTAAACTGGGGGTCGCAACCCCACATGGGGTCACATAACTAAATGTGGGGGTTGTGGAAAATTTGGCAGTAAATGTTTGATTTTGTCTCCCTGTTTTATATACCTATATGCCCAAGGTAGTATAAAAATTTCTTGGGTCAGAAAAGGGGTCCAAAGCGGAAAAAGTTTAAGAAGTCCTGGTCTAGGGGGCAGCTAGGTGGCGCAGTGGATAAAGCACTGGCCTTGGATTCAGGAGGACCTGAGTTCAAATCCTTCTTCAGACACTTGACACTTAACTAGCTGTGTGACCCTGGGCAAGTCACTTAACCCTCATTGCCTTGCAAAAAAACCCCCCAAAACCAGAAGTCCTGGTCTAGTCCAGGTTCTCTTCAGGGAGAGGGCCCCAGAGGGAGAGAAAGACTTTGGGAAGATGTCAACATGTAGAAGAGCTGGTGACTCAACTTGCCCTAGATTCCCTGTTTGCTACACTAGAGCCTTTGGAGGCCACTGCAGTATTTCTTGCTCTTCCTGGCACATGACGCCCCATCTCCAAACTCTAAGGGTTTTTTGCTGACTGTTCCCAAAGGCCTGGAACAGGTTGTACCTATTCATCTCTGCCTCCTGGTTTCCTTCAAGTCTCATCTAAGGTCCCACCTTCTGCAAGAAGCCTTTCCCAGTCCTCCTTCATATTAGTGCCTTCTCTCTGAGATTATCCCCAATTTACCTTGTATATAACCTTTTTCTAAATAGTTGTTTGCATTCCCCATTAGACTATGAGCTCCTTGAGAACAAAGGCTATTTTTTTCTGCCTTTCTTTGTGTCATCAACATGTAGCACAGTGCCTGGCATATAGTAGCTACTTAAATGCTTGTTGACTGACTGAAGCTGTGGGCTAGGTTCTGGGGGCACAAAGACAAAAGAAAACAGTTCTGATCTCAAGAAGCTTGCATTCTCTTAGGAGAGATAACATATACATATATAAGCATACGCAAGGCAAATATTTCTTATGAACTCACTACCTCAGCGTCAGAGTGCTCTATTACTCCCTCAGGCTGCTAGCTCACCTCCTGAGTATCCTAGAACTCCCCCTGAGAGAATGGGATGTCTCTTCTCTAAGATATCACTTCGAATCTCCATTCTGGGTATGTTCCCTGTGGTTAGTTACCAGCTTGTTGCTCTTAAATGTCGAGGAGTCTAGGAGTCTAGCATTCTCTCCCCTTATAATCAGGTGAAGAGGCAAAGTCCAGTAAAGAGAGGACCAACCAAGAGAGAGCAGGCAAGGATAACCAAGGCCTTTTGAAAGTGCCTTCAGTTCCTGTTCCACAACTGCAGACATCGAAGACACCAATGTCCCCCACACAATTAACAGAATGGAAACAATTACTGAATGTCTATATATGTACATTTCCATGACTTGCCATCATGACTTTGCTGGAATCAGATTCGCCAGCTTCTTTTGATTTAAGGAAGTGCAGCAGTCAAACATGCTGATACACTATGCCCAGGCTAATAAATACTGGGCTTATTGACCAACCTCTAGTTCCACACAGAATATATACCCCAAACAAGTACAAATGAGGGAAAGTACTAGCACTTAGAGAATCAAGAAAGAAGTTGAGTAAATGATAATGCTTGAGTGAATCTTGAAGGAAACAAAGGAGTCCATGAGGTGAGGTTTAGAAAGAAGTATATTCCAGACATGGCAGACAACTGGTACAAAGACATAGAAAATGGAGTGTTCTATGTGGGTAGAGGGTGCCATGGCTTTAGCTGTGTGGCCGAGTCTCATAAGGAAAAATCTGACCTGCCATTCACCCTATTGTGTAAGGGGAGGAATGTTTGCATGCACATCTTTTTAGGCACACCATTAGTCCATCCTTGACAGTCTTAGAGACTTTCTTATCAATAGTTTCCCAGAGAAGTATAGGTGGAGTGTGGGATCCAAGACATGCAGAACATCCAAATAAGGAGGAGATTTCTGTGCTGCCCTTAAAGTACATACAGTATGAGTTATTGAAGCTCAGGGAAGTCATGCAACATTTTGACTAATCACTTTCCTGGGCACGTGCCCTTATACCTCTGATTCACGCTTGCACAAAGAAGGCTTTCTGCCAAGTATACTTATATAACCTATATGTATAAATATCAGGGAAGGTTGGGGAGAAGCTTGATGGGAATTCACATAACATCCATGAGCAGTCCCGGACACTGACACCACCTACCACCACTACCCCCAGTCCCAAGTAAGTCTCTTTTCTTTTTTTTCTTTTGTGTGTGTGTGTGTGTGTGTGTGTGTATGTGGCAATTGGGGTTAAGTGACTTGCCCAGGGTCACACAGCTAGTAAGTGTTAAGTGTCTGAGACCAGATTTAAACTTAGGTCCTCCTGAATCCAGGGCTGGTGCTCTATCCACTGCGCCACCTAGCTGCCCCCCAAGTAAGTTTCTTTTAAATAAATTCTTTCTCTTTAACTCCGGAGTTGCCAATGGCTTTCTTTGGTATCAAGTTGTTATCTTGGGGGCATGGGGGAGGTATACATCTGAGCCCACCCCATACCCAACAATTGGCATAGTCAGCAGGATACCACACCTAACAGTGGGGAACAGAGGAACAATGGCCGATTGACTGGACCTTAGGTTTGAAGAGAGAAGGAAAATATAATAAAGCTGGAAAGGTAAATTGAGGCCAGGATGTAAAAGGTTTTAAAAGCCAGAGGAGTTTATATTTTATCCTAGAGAAGCTAGGGAACCATGGGAATGCATTTAGTAGGCTAGTAATATGGTCAGATGTCTACTTAAAGACAATCATTTTGGCAAGTATGTGGAAAAAGAAGTGGAGAAGGAGGGAAACCAGGAAGGAGGCCATCGAAATATTCCCAGTGATAACTGATCAGGGTCTGAACTAAGGTGGTGACTCTATGAATGGTGAGGACACAGATTCAAGAGTCATAGTAGGGGACAGCTAGGTGGTGCAGTGAATAGAGCACCGGCCTTGGATTCAGGAGGACCTGAGTTCAAATCCGGCTTCAGACACTTGACACTTACTAGCTGTGTGACCCTGGGCAAGTCACTTAACCCCATTGCTTCACACCCCCTCTTTCAAAAGAGTCATAGTAGAGGAAGTAATGATAGAATTTAGCAACTGATTGAAAATATGGGTTGAAAGAAAGTGAAGAGTTAAGAGATAACCTGAAAGATGGCATCAGCCCTTGACAAAATTGGTCAGTAGAAGATTTGGGAAGAAAGATGGTGAGTTATGTTTTGGAAATATTGAGTTTGAAATGTCAAGGGGACACCCAGTTTGAAAGTCCAATTGGCAGTGGACTCAGGAAAAAGACTAGGCAAGATATACACACCTACATAGCTATTGGGGAATTGATGAGGTCACCAAGAAAAAAGATAGAGCATGAAGAAAAGAGCATTTGGATGGAGCCTTGGGAGTATATGCCAGTTTTAAGAGAGTTGCAGAAATATAAGTATCAAAACCTTAAGATGAGTTAGTTTATTTCTGAGCCTCTTGGCAGTTAGGAGTTAAAAATAAAAGTGCTGGGCTATGTAGAGATCACCTGATCAAAGAAAACATAGAGGTTCATCTCGGGGCAAACTTTCCTGCTACTAAATTCTGGGTGTAATTCATCACATAGATCTTATGTAAGGGATATTGAATAACACTGTTATTTCCAACAACTGTTTTCAAAAGACATCAAGTGGATGTTTCTTGTATCGATCCTCTATAAAAGCTCAGGGCATAACATTAAATCTTAACTCAGCAAAGCAATTTCTTCAGGGAACTAAGATAATATAGGGCAGGTAGATAGCTTTCTAGTGATCTAACAATAGAGGTACACAGCTTGAAAAACCTAGAGGAATGGAGTTAACATGTTCATTTTGCTTTTTGTTTGTAATATAAAATGTTTCAAAGAAGATACTGGCAAGTGCTAGATTAGTCAATTCATGGTTCAATTCTTGAGCAAGTGCATGTATTCTGTGTTATTGGTTAAAGAGATGTCCATGTGCTTTCTTTAAACACACACACACACACACCAAAATGATTATTCTAAGCTAGAAAATCAACAAACATGAACACTTCCATATGAATAAGCCAGAAAGAAGGGAGGAAATCACTTTGTTCAACTCCAGAAGTGAAGAGAGTGTTCTAGAAGAAATGGGAGTGTGACATAGTTGCTCAATTTTGAATTGTTAAAAGGCTAAGATATCTTTTCCTTGTTCAAAATTCCTATTAATGTTATCTGAAATTGTCTTGGAGCAGTCATATTGGAGGGCATGGGGTCTATGCTAGTTTGGACCTCCATCTCCAAGCTAGAAATGGCTTGGAATTAGATTCATTGTAAATTAAAGTGTTTCTGGCAGACTCAAACCTAAATCACAGAGTATAATATTAGTATGATTGTTTTTCTTTGACACTAGTAACAAATGCTCTAAGAATATTTAAATGGCACAAGGTCCTCTAAAAGACCATAGGATTGTATTACCAAGGGGTATAGTGTGATAAAAACAACATCTCCTAGGGTCCTTGTCATATAGGCTAGCCTATTTTTTTTTTCCTCTTAAAAGGAAGGAAAGCTTTCCTTGAGATTTTATTGGTTCAAGGAACTTAGGTTTGAACCATTGATATGATTTCCTAGGCATAAAAAGATAGCTTACAAGGAGTCAATGCTTCCTCAGATTTGGTAGATGACTCACTGTCATTGGAAACACCATAAAAGTAACCACATCCATCTGACTCAACACAACCTACTATTAAAAGTTTCTATAAAGAAACAGGCCTGTGTTTACCCGAAGCAGAGCTGTATCCTTGCTGAACATCCTTTCCATGTTATTTTTAAATGTTGGAAGGTGTATGCATATTTAATTTCATTACAATTCTAAGCTTGAACCAGTGGACTGATATCCCCAAACAGTACATAAAGGGATGTTTGGAGGAGGGATGGATGGCTTTGGAAGCTGTGAATTCCATTTGGATGTGTTGATTTTGAGATGTCTATGAGGCATTCAGACCGAGAAGTCAAATAAGCAGTTGGAAATGTGTAACAATAGTTCTGGAAAGAGATTAAGGCTGGATAAGCAGATATGGGAGTCTTCTGCATAGAATTTAAAGTGAACCTATAGGGACTGAAGAGATGACTAATGAAGTGTTGAGAACCCAGGGCCTTAGGGGACACCCACACTCTGTATTAGCATGATGATCTAGGAAAGAAGACCAGAAGTGTCATACATTTAGGAGAACTAATAGAGAGCAACGTCACAGCAGCTAGGGAAGAGAAAGTGTACAGGAAAGGAAAGCTGGGTAAAAGCTACATAAAGTCAAGTAGCCTTTGGGTTGAAAACAGGCTGTTGGAAAGAGCCATTAAAAGATTGTAGATAGCGGGGCAGCTAGGTGGCCCAGTGGATAAAGCACCAGCTTTGGATTCGGGAGTACCCGGGTTCAAATCTGGCCTCAGACACTTGACACTTACTAGCTGTGTGACCCTGGGCAAGTCACTTAACCCCCATTGCCCCACAAAAAAATAAAAATAAAAAGATTGTAAATAATCATGGAGGGAGCAGCTTTAGTTGAGGTAGAGGTAGAATATTAGAAGCCACACTACAAGGGATTAGGACATGAGTGGGAGGTAAATGAATCTACAAAGAATATACCTTTTCTAGGAGTTTAACTTTAGGGAGCAGGAATGGGATTGATTACTCTAGGACAGTGATGTCAAACCCAAATAGAAAAGGGCACCACTAAGACATTTATAAGGATCCCTTCTTGTTGAATATTGACTTAGAAAACCACATGGTAACATTGGCTATATTTTATTGTATTTTTATTTTGTCAAATATTTCCCAATTACATTTTTTTTCTTTCTTTTTTTTCAGTGAGGCAATTGGGGTTAAGTGACTTGCCCAGGGTCACACAGCTAGTAAGTATTAAGTGTCTGAGGCCGGATTTGAACTCAGGTACTCCTGACTCCAGGGCCGGTGCTCTATCCACTGCGCCACCTAGCTGCCCCTTCTCAATTACATTTTAATCTGGTTTTTGCCCACTATGGTAGGTGGCTACATGTTTGACACCTTTGTTCTAGGAAACTTTGGATGTGTGATCCTGTAATCTCCTATTCTTGGCATTAAGTATCTCTAATTAAGTACTTTAGTAAGCTAGCTTCAATGGCCCACATGGGCATACATATGTATGTGTATATATAGATACATACATATACATATACACACATACACACACACACACACATACATACACATATAATGTAGCTACAATGGCCCACATATAGCCAGTTATGGCTACATCCTGGTGGTAAGGATTGGCTTGGGGATAAGTAACATAAACTTTGAAAAGACTTCAGTAGGAAGCTTGCAATTGTTTCCCAGATTTGACAGAACTCTACCTCATTTATGCTGGTCCATTGGAATCTTAGCTTCTGGGGGAATGAGTGAATGGAATCGAAAAGCATTTCTTAAATTTTTACTGTGCTAAGTTCTGGGAATAAGAATAGAAAAGCAAGACATTCCTTGCACTCAGTTCACATTCTTATTGTAGGTGACAAAATATGTATGAGTTCAACTACGAGATGGGTCAGAAGGCCTGATAGTCCTTAGAATGGAACAGCTGGTAGACTGAAAGTCTGAGAATAACTTACAGTCCATCTTAACCAGAAGCATCATGATAATAATAGCTAACATTTATATAGCATTTACAAATTGTCAGGCACTGTACAAAGCACTTTATGATTATTATCTCATTTGATCCTTAGGGAGGTAGGCATTATTATTACCCCCATTTTACAGATGAAGAAACTGAGGTAAAGGTTAAGTGACTTGCTCAAGGTCACACAGCTAGTATCTGAGTTGAGACTAGATTGTCTTCCTGACTCCAGGCCCAGAACGCTTATCTTCTATGCCATTTAGCTGCATTTTAATGATGCTCATTGAAGTAATTTGTGAAGTCTTATCTGTCCCACAGCCAGGGATCTAGGCCCACAACTGTTGGGGAGATTCTGACCAGATGTGACTAGGAGGCAATGGGGAAAAGGCTCTAGGCAGATGGAAGTTGGGTTAGGTCCTTTAGGGAAAGGGGTCAGACACCCCCACACTCTAAGACCAGTAGTATATCTCACTTTACACCTTTACATCCACTTTATACTTTGTTACATTTGGGCAGGCCTCAGACATTGTCATCTTTATCCCTCTTCAGGCTGTACTGCTGATTCAAAGTCCTTTCTGCCCCTGTGAACTCACCTTCAACTTGGCAGGTGCCACCAGAACTTCCAATTTAAATACCTTTCTAGGCAGTACTGCTGATTCATTTCCACAGGACTTTCTCTACCATGCCCCCAAGACATGTACCTTCTTCCTCCTCCCTCCCCATTTTTACCCCCCTTTTGTATTGTCTTCCTACGTTAGAATGTAAGCTTCTTGAGGACAGGAAATGTCTTCATTCTATTTGTACTCCCAATGTTGGTACATGGTAAGTGCTTAATGAATGCTTGTGAACTTACTGACCAATGGAAGAGAACAAGGAAAAAAGAAAACTGTATCAGTCAGCTGAGAAGCCATGGGCTCTTCCTTGCTACAGCTATCCTTGTTTTAATTATATATTCTTGCTTATATAAGCCTTAGCAAGTGAAACCAGGAACATCATGTCTTCCTTATTATATTGGTAAGGCAGAAATTTGGAGTACTCCAGAATGAAGTACTTGGCAAGATATGGCAGGTTATAAGACAAAGGGACAGGGAATTTAATGCTACCTTATGTCTTATGCTCGAATTGATCGATACCAGGTCAGAGTTGGACGGAGAGAAGCAAGGCCAGGGCAGGAGTGATGGACTAGGAACATATGTATTAGTGATGGACTGAAGGACACAGTAAGGGTGAAAAACAGACTTAGGAGTGAGGTCCTTGGGAACTAGGTTGAATTGAAGCTCTACATCTTTCCTAAAGCCTTATCCCAAGATGGCGAGGGATGAGTCACATAAAGAAAAAACCCTGCACATGGTACACGAACTCTGAATCACACTGCAAACTGCTACCTCCTCCCACTCTCTATCTTTGATGAATGCTCAAAATCTGTGAACCGTGAGATCTTTAGTCCTCAAGAACTGATCATCTACTGTCCTAACACCATTCAAGCCATAAAACTCAACTAGAAATAGGTACAGCAAAAAAGCACAGAGATTGTACTTTGAATTTCAGAAGCAGATCCAGTGGAAAAGAACACAAAACATGTACCACCCCAATTTGAGAGCCTGAAAAGCACTAGTTTATGCTCCTAGAAATTAGGGATTGTTTTCATTTTTGTTTTTGTATTGCCACTGCTTAACCAAGCATTAGGTACTTAAAAAATGCTTGATTTTGATCAGTGATTAAAATGTACTGGCCAAAGAGCATACAGCTTACATAATCAGTCAACAAACATTAAGTGCCTACTACATGTCAAGCACTGTGCTAAGTGCTGAGGATATAAAGGCAAAAGACTGCAGTTCTCAAGCTAGTCTAAAGGGGGTAGAGGGATGGACAATATGCAAACAACTATACACAGAAAAAATTGAAAATAATTAATTAGAATTAAGGGGGAATTGGGGAAATTTCTTGAAGGTGGGATTTTAGCAGAGACTTGAAGGAAGTCAAGGAAGCTAAGAGATGGAGATGAAGTGGGTGAGCATTCCAGGTATGAGACACCCAAGAAAAAACTCCAGTTGGGAGATGGGGAGTTTTTTGTTGGAGGGACAAGATCATTGTCACTGCAACAACTGTCATTGTTGCAGAGTATGTTTATGGGGGTGGCGGTGGTAATGTTCACAAAAACTATAAAGGTGGGTGAAGGGGAGAGTTTTTGAAGGCTTTGGGCACTAGAAGAGTTGTATTTGATCTTGCAGGTGACTGGGAGCCAATGGAGTTTTGATTGTGTGGAGAGGGTGACATGGTCAAACATATGCTTTTGGAAGATCATTCTGAAAACTGAATGGAAGGTGGACTGGAAATTAATGGGTAGAGATTTGTGGCAGGGAGACCAACACAGCAGGCTACTGAAGTAGTTCAGACATGAAGAGGGCTTGCACTGGTTAGAGGAGAGAAGCGGCATAGAGTTGTTACAAAGGCGAACTCAACAGGCCTTGGCAACAGATTGAACATAGGGGAGTGAGGGTGAGAACTCAAAGATGACATCTAGGTTTTAAGTCTAGGTGACTGTATGGTGGAGTCCTTGACAGAGGTTTGTGGGGGAAAGTCAGTTTAGTTTTGAGCATGTTGTGTTTAAGATACCTATGGGATATCCAGTTCAAGATGTCTAATAGGTAATTGTGAGAAAATTCTTTAGTCTTCCAATTAATTTTCTCGCATTGTACAAGTAATCATGTATACAGTTCGATTCTGTTCCAATGTCTTACATTTCTCAAAAGACATACAGCCTCAAGTCAAAAAACGATCCATAGGGACAGCTAGGTGGCGCAGTGGATAGAGCACCGGCCCTGGAGTCAGGAGTACCTGAGTTCAAATCCGGCCTCAGACACTTAACACTTACTAGCTGTGTGACCCTGGGCAAGTCACTTAACCCCAATTGCCTCACTAAAAAAAAAAAAAACCAAAAACGACCCATACTTGCAATACTCCTTCCAGATTTCCTCCTGGGATCCCAACCCTAGGTTCCTTTAAGTCTAAGCAGCCTAACATCCTGAGCCCAAGAGCCCTGGGAGTACAGCAGGGCCACACAAACCACCAGTCCCACCTCCAGCCCAGTCCTTCGAGCCATTGAAGGAAATAGTCTCTATGGAGTAGTGGTTCATTTCCTCTTCCCCACTGGCAGTGACTGCTGACCAAATGCCATCCACAGGCAGACAGGCACAGGAACCCTGCAAGGGGCGGCACCTGCCCAGACCACAGCTTTCATCCCTGCCCTTTTAGCTATCATCTAGGGAAGAAACTCTGGTGAAGGGGTGAATCACCCCCAACTGTCACTACACACAAGGCAGCAAATCCAGGGTAGCTGAAGCAGCAAGGCACCTTTTGGGAGAGGAGGCAGCATATGCGAGCTAAACTAGTCTGCCACCACTATTTCCCCATATACCATAATGGAGCCAGTTCAGAAACCCAAGCTTCAATGTCTTGGGAATACAAATACTTCCAGACCAGTGCCCACACCCCCCCCCCCAGGGCAATGGGGGTTAAGTGACTTGCCCAAGGTCACACAGCTAGTAAGTGTCAAGTGTCTGAGGCCGGATTTGAACTCAGGAACTCCTGAATCCAGGGCTGGTGCTTTATCCACTGCACCACCTAGCCGCCCCCACAACCATTTTGAAAACCAAACTCTGTGGAGATGAGAATTCTGGCATCTACTCCTTCAGGTGCTACAGCCACAGCTACTGAAGGCACAGAAAACATAGTTCTTGCTACCCAAGGCCTTGGCACTGTCAAATAGTTCAATATCAGAAAGTAGTATGATTTTTATAGTTGGACCGACATTCGAGATGACACATTATCTGCTCTGCTGTCCTCAAAAGGACCACAGGACCTTGTAGCGGGAACCTTCCATATATGTTTATCTCTCCTGGAGAGCAATAACTTACCTTTCTATTCACATTCCCAGTGCTTAGCACAAATCAAGCACAATGATCCAGCCATCCTCTTTGATACTAATACAGAATGTCCAGGAGGAGGTTATGTACTCCAATTACTTTGGTCTAAGTAATATTTTCTATTCTCAGAGAATCACTAGGCTAGAAAGCATTTTTTAAGTTAAAACCCCTCAAATTTTGCATCACTGCAATTCCACCTTGAGACAATATAGAAAAAACATTATATTTTCACATAATTTGTTTATTGTAAGATAATTTACAAATATTTTGTCTTCCATGTACACAATGGAGTTCTTCTGACAAAGTAGGATAAACTAATTAGCTTGCTTCATATTTCATGTCTTTACCTGAAAAATAAATAAATTTAACAATGTTAATTTGGAAGATAAAATATCCTAGAAGTGATATAATATACCCTAGTGTTTTTAAAGGATAATATACTACTGTTGTAGGGCAGCTAGGTGGCCAAGTGGATAGAGTGCTGGGCCTGGAGACAGGAAAACTTATCTTCCTGAAGTCAAATTTGGTCTCAGACACCTAATGGCTGTGTGACCCGTGGGCAAGTCACTTAAACCTTGTTTACCTCAATTCCTCATCTATAAAAATGAGCTAGAAAAAGAAATGGCAAACCAACTCCAGTATCTTTGCCAAGGGAAAGCCAGGGTCACAAAGAGTTGGACACTACTGAAACATCTTAACAACAACAAAATACTATTGTTGCTAACTGTCCTAATCAATAGCTAATATTTAACATATGAATGAAGTTTTATTACATGTGTTTTCTATTACTGGGTCACAGTTCATATCTGACCAATACTTGTCTAACCTAGCTTCTCCCAACGATCAGAACATTTTTTGGAGTTTATTTTTAGAAGAGGGAAAAAAAGCCCTTAAAACACATGGCACTTTCCTATTAGGCTATATTTTATGGTCAAATAAAGCTATTTCACATTCAATCTACAAATAAAAAAACGTTCTCACTGCTTTTAAAATGTCTGTAGCTGGGGCAGCTAGATGGCTCAGTGGATAGAGCACCGGCCCTGGAGTCAGGAGTACCTGAGTTCAAATCCGGCCTCAGACACTTAACACTTTATAGCTGTGTGACCCTGGGCAAGTCACTTAACCCCAATTGCCTCACCAAAAAAAAAGAAAAAAAAAAAGAAAATGTCTGTAGCTTGCTGAATTATTTAAATTAGTACTTTTTTTTCTTTCAGGAGTTTAGAGGGATAGGGAGGTAGGTGAAGTGTCACCACCTTTACCTTTTGAATTTGTATAAAACTTGGATCCATTAGTTCCTGGTTATTATGTTAGAGGGAAAAAAACACAAAACAAGCAGATCAAGAAGCATTCCATGCAAGTCAACATTTACATTATTTTAGATTAAAAAAAAGCACAAATCTTTACCTGCAACGTTAAATATATCAAAGAATATTCAAACATTCCTAACAGCTTTATCAATCATTTATGCATATATAAGTATAAAATTTCACTTTGGTAGAAACTATAAGCTTTCTCCATTGCAAAACTATGAATAGCACATAACCAATAAAAACTTTGTACTAAGGATAGCACTTAGAATCAATGAATGCTGCATTTTATTCATGTTTTATTGATAAAGTTACAAAATACACAAGGCAATAAAAACTAAAAGCTCTATCAGAACAATTTTGGTATTTCCTAGTTCCTGTGAAAGCTATCTGTCATGTATACAACCTACCTTTAACTACAACATATCATATTTTTATGGAAGGAGTAAACTATACATTTGACAAAAGAGAAAAATTTAAATTGCTACTGTATCGATTATTTTCTAATTATCTAAATGTTGTTATCCATGTTATCCACAAAAATTTTACTCATAGGTCTTCTCACACCTGACGAATCAAGACCTTTAGCAGCAGCAAGGTGCACGTAAGAGTACAAGAATAGATGAAGAAGCTATAACAGCTAGTCAGAAGCCATGGATGAGAAACAGAGAAAAGGCAAGGTAGCAAGAGCGGGGTGCAGCAAAACGATAGAGATTATTTTTTAGCACAGTTTTTGAAGCTTTCAGGTTTGTCTTAAGTATCCTAGGTATTATGGAAATAGAACTGAATTAAGTCCTATGCTCTCCTCTGTACCTTGGTAATGGTGTTTTCTGGTCTAGGACAGCCTTCTCTACTCCACTACTCCTCCATGAGTTGCAATCCTGTACATCTTTTAAAGCTCAGCTCAAATACCACCTCTTTCATGAACCACTCTCACATGTCTCTGAGCAGATCTGAGTGTTATATAAGTGATAATAACTCTCTTACAGCACATATAAAATTCTGCCTTATATTTATTTCTATACATGTATGATCTCCCATATGGGGTTGTAGGAGTCTCCTTCCCTATATAGTCTGTAAGGAAGGGATTGGTCCTTCTTGCAAAGGGTAATCTCTTCATTAGCCATCTTGATTCCATCCCCTCATCTTCTGTTTTATCCATAGGCTTCCTCAATCATTTGAGCTTTTTCATCTCTAGTATTTCTTATCTATCGGTACTACCCCACTGTCTTCAAGCATGACTCATGTCTCCATACTTAAAAAACCTTCACTGATCTGGACACTTCTAAAACTATCACCTTTTACTACACTCATGGAAAGGGCCATCTATATTCTTCCTGTATTTCTTCATTTCACTCATTTCTTTCTTTTCTTCTTTTTAAAGGATGGGTTTTGCTCACTCACTCAGGCTAGACGTACAAGAGCTACACATGAACCTA
This sequence comes from Dromiciops gliroides, assembly GCF_019393635.1. NCBI lineage: Eukaryota > Metazoa > Chordata > Mammalia > Microbiotheria > Microbiotheriidae > Dromiciops > Dromiciops gliroides. The sequence continues at coordinate 172,029,918 of NC_057865.1, forward strand.
GTCCCACTGTTGACTGGCATATAAACTTTTATCTGATCCATTCCTACTAGGGCTGGTTAGCTCCACCATAGGCAGCCTGTTCATATTGATACCTGGCACATAAGCCCAGTACTAAAATGTTACACAGGCAGCTTTCACTGCTTTTTCTACTGCCATTTTATCATATAGGGAGAGCATGTTAGAGACTGTTTTCGGTAGCCTTAACTTCCCAAAGCCCAACAATTTCCTATTAATTTGATAATGATAAAAACGGCAACTTAATATTCAGTCAGGTTAGCCAGAACACAATGGAGAAAAACTCATCTTCACCTGGTCTCTTATGATGTCAGAACAAGATAAAGAACAATAATCATGCGATTTTTGTTACCCTCAAATTTCAGTACCCAGGTACTAAAATTAGCAGAAGTGGAGGATGCAGTAACTAGATCAATATAAAATCCAAACAAATACTTACAGAGCTGCAGCACCAGAGATGATTTCAATCAGCTCCTTTGTGATGACAGCTTGGCGAGTACGGTTAAATGTCAAAGTCAACTTATCAATCATCTCAGCTATTAAAAAAAACATACACATATATGTATCTGTGCACATACAGAGAAATCTGACAAATCAAGCAGGAAAGTATTTATTAACTTAGCTCTGAAAATTAAATGCTTAAGACAGGGCCCTAAAAATAGGAATAGTTGCTAGTACTAAAGCACTAGTTATCTTCTTAAATGATTAAGTATAAAGTCTTTATCCTTATTCAGGGAGACCACTTCCAACTTCTCTAAATATATTTTTACCACTTAAAATACGTTTAATTTTGCAATAACAAACTTTGAATTACATAGTACCTTTCTAAAGTTCTTTCGTATTTATAATTTCCTTTCTTATAATCAGTCAGCCAGGTAAGTAGGCTAGGCGGTATTAATCTCATTTTGTAAATTAAAAAAAAATGAGCAAAACCTCTGGCATCCCAGGATTTTATTACAAACAATGGCAATTAAAGAAGACTAGACTACTACCCATGTCACATGACTGAAATGTTATCACATGATTTTAATATTGTTACCACTCAAAAAGTGACAAGTAATAAATTTTAATAACCTCTTCACATTTCTAGGCTATTAAATTAACTCAGCATAGTGTCTTACAGGCATTCTTGCTAGCATTGTCCATAGCTGTCATTCTTGCACTCTGCTCACTGGTGGTGGACTCCTTTAGAGTGTAGTAGATGATGTTTGCCAGACTGTACTCTTGATAGTTTTGCAACACATCAGCATCAATGTCATCATAAATACTCATACTCTCTGTTAAAGACAAGTTACAGTTTTAAAATGATACTGAGTACTGATACAATGAAAACTGATTTTTATGATCAAAGCTGATAATAAGGCAGGTTAGAATGGTTTTGTCCCAACATTTTCACCTGTTAGTCATACTGAACAGATGTCTCTAGAACAATATATTATTAATGTTCCATTGGATTACAATATGCAAACAGTATACTTTATATCCTTCCAGAACTTTCTATTTAACATAAAGACTGATATCTGAAAGAACCCAATGAAAAGAGTAATGCTAAATCTCATGGGCACAAAGTTCTCTGGCTTTGTGATATGTTATCAGTTATAAACATTTATAGATCACTCCTACTTTGTGAGGTTTCTTATAACAAAGCAAAATAGTTAAGTAAAATGGATAACACAGTGTTCTCATATGAAAATACATGTAAATGTTTGTTTGTTTTGTAGTGAGGCAATTGGGGTTAAGTGACTTGCCCAGGGTCACACAGCTAGTAAGTGTTAAGTGTCTGAGGCCATATTTGAACTCAGGTACTCCTGACTCCAGGGCCGGTGCTCTATCTACTGCGCCACTTAGCTGCCCCGAAAATACATGTAACAATTCATATCTGTAGCAACCCTTTACTTCTACATATTTTTTAAGGATAAGTTTTATTGATATCTTTTGTTTCTTACATCAGTTATCCCAGCATCCTTCCTCCTTTCCCTTCCCAAGAGCCATTCCATATAACAAATAGTATTTTTTAAAGAGGAAAAAGGAAACCAGCATCCACCAATTCTCTTTAAGAAAATAAAATCTATTCTCTTCCTTCCTGTCCATGCTCTACTGGGAAAAAGGAAAAAAATATTCTTGTAACAAATATGCAGTGTTAATCAAAACAAATTTCTTCAATGCTGTATATACAAATGTCATCCTAATGAATCACCTTTATGAGTTGAAAGAATTGTCTACTGAAATACTTTCAAATAAGAGAATTTTCATTTTTTATTAATATGAAAATCTTGTTCCAGATAATGAGAAAATTTTAGGCACTCAGAACAGAATGGAAGAATTAGAAATTACTTTGAAATTTATTGTGTTAGCTTCAAAATTGACTTATTGGAAACAGGAATCCTGAGATGGTATTAATAAAGAAAAATAATAGCTTTTTAAAAAATAAAATCAATTCCACTAGGAATTATTGTACATTTCACTTCTAAACACTTGGACTAAAACAAAGTATTGATATTAAGTTAGCAATGAAATAAAGTACTCTCAAAAACAAAGATCCATTTTAAATACAATATTCTGTGGGGGGGTTATCAATCATATCAATCATATCTATCAGAGAACACTAATTTAAAGGTAGTTGTACACAGGCTGCAAACTGTGTATATGAACAAGATTTAGAAGAATCTCATTAAGTATCTGAACAAAAAAGATGCTGGTCACTTAGCAAGAGCAAGGAAAAACCTGTGGATAATCCATGTGATCTGCGGGTTTCTTCATGATGTCAGAAGAAAGCAAATAAGGCCTCCCAGATGTTGGATAGACTCCTGTGAACTTATGGGAGGACATGGGACAAGAATGCCACAGGATAGATGGTTTGTAATCTCTATTAATGGAAGGAATATCCATCTTGCAAGAGATCACAAATCCACCCGAGAATTTAGATAAGTAAAACAAAACTTAATGTTAGAAATATGAGTAGTCACAGCAAACAGGAATCAATCAAGACAGACTGACATTTTACGGAGGCAAATGAATTTCTCTCAATGTTAAGATATTCCTTCAAAGGGGCTTGGTAGCACCCAAAACCAAGCCTCCAGTGCTCATTCTGTTAAGCTTTTTAGAATCTTTATAAAAAAAATATTTAGCAAAATATTCAGTATAGTGACCACACCATACAACACACGCAGTAGTCTTCCTTAGTAGTCCTTTGTCTTTGCCATGAGGAAGGAAACTTCTTTCAGTATCTGATTCCTAAGATTTAAACACAAATCTCGTAAGCCTGGAGACCAATAATGCTAGGCATGTAGTGAAATAATTATAAAAATGACTGCTGAATGGACAAAATATGGTTTTGACACTTTGACAACATGCTCTTCAATGAGGTTGTGTAAATTTGAGTAATTACCCCAGCACTTGCAACAGTATTTAGGGAAAAGATGGGTTTTTTCTCTGTCTTATAAGAGGATAACAGACACTAAGGGAAGATGAAATTATATGAATTTTCGAATAATTTATTGAAAACATGCATCCAGTGGATTTATTAGTGATATACTTATGTTAAATGAAATAATTCTGTTCATATTAATACTTGTTGAAATGTTTTTTAATTTATCAATAAAAGTTATCCAACCTGAATCTATTAACAGATAATAGAGTCCGTCATCAAACTCATATCCAGCATTTAGTAGTTCAAGGGCAATGACTGAAGCATCTGCCAAAGGTAGGGGGTCTCCTCCCCCACTTCTTTAAAGTCACACAAGAAGTGGGTCAGAGTGAAGTCCTAAAACAAAATCATGTCTATTTAAATTCACTGAATTTAGTTTAATGAAATGATACAGATCAAAAGGGCAATGTAGAAAATATCCCATGGAGTTCTCTGTGGGTTTTTCTGAAGTTCAATAGATATTCTAAAGATGTTTTTTCTCCTATTTTTGGCAACTGTAAACCGCCAATATAGTAGCAATAAGACAAAGGTTCTTAATCTTTTTTGTGCTATGAATGGCTTTGGCAGTCTGGTAAGGCAAATGCAACCATTCTCAGAGTAATGATTTTTAAAATAAATAAAATACTTAGGATTATAAAGGCAAAAAATTATATTGAAATATGATTTACTAAAATATTAATTTGTAAACAGCTCACAGATACCAGGTTAAGAACCTTTGTTCTTTTCATTTCATTTCTCCCTTTCCTTAGTTTTCTCTCTCGTAGGATCAGAGGTTTTAGTGCTGGGACTTTAGAGATCATCTTTGTAACCCATAATGGGAATTATCTTTCAGATAGATATCATTTTAACAGTCACCAGAGTCTTAAGTACTCATGCTAAGACAGTTTCAGATCAGAATGTCTATGAACTAAAGTTAATAGCTTCTGACAGGCTCTGTATTATTTAATGAATGGTGATGGGGAAGAAGGAAAGAAGCAGAAAATAAGGTAAGAAAAAGTATATTCTAACAGTCACATTATGGAAAACAATGAACATAAATCTCCATCTAACAACTGCTAGTTTATAAAGCACTTCCTTTATAAATGCTCAGTGAGTTGAACAGTACAAAGATAAACATACCTTCATGATGGATAAGAACTGAGTCCAGAGAGAATGGATGAACTGTCAATCATCAAATATCTAGTAGCAAGCACATTTGAACTCAGGTCATCTTACTCCAAGTCCAATGCTCCTTCTTTTTTTAGTCTCTTTTTTTCTTTGCAGGGTAATGAGGGTAAGTGACTTGCCCAGGTCACACACCTAGTAAGTGTCAAGTTTCGGAGGCCACATTGGAACTTAGGTTCTCCTGAATCCAGGGCCAGAGCTTTATCCATGTGCACCTAGCTGCCCCCCCTTATTGTTATTTCAAAGAAATTCTGCCTCTTGTTGTGACAAAGTCTCCCAAAAAACACTTACCTATTAAGTATACCTCTATTTTGTCACCAACTCCAACAATCATAACTTCCTTCCCAGCTGCTGTGAGGGTAGCAACCTCATTTTTAATCAGTTTAGCAACAGAGGAATGGATAGCACCACAAAGGCCTCGATCTGAGGATACACCAATAATAAGGTGTTTCTTCATGTCTTCTGCAGCCTTAATATCAGCTTTCATAAAGAGCTTAAAAAAAAAAAAAGAAAAGCAAGAAATAGATTTGTCAATAGCAGTAGTTTAACAAAGAAGAATTGGCTGATTTTTAAAAGTCAACAAAATTTCAAGAATCCAGTGACCTTTTAAAAAAAATGCCTTAGTTTTTAATCCTTACAATATGGGTCCAAATTCTGTATCTAAATCTTCAAAAATTCCATGTCATTCTAAGGTCTTCTACTCTTAAAGATACTCAAAAACCAAATCCTAGTAAGTAACAGTCTCATTTTTCAATCTGATAACAGTCACTTACCTTCCAAGGGCAGAGTATCTAAGACATAACAAAGAGCACCCCCAACATCTGTCAAAATAGATTACTACCCATTTAGTAATGTATAGAGGCACAAAATAATAACAGACTCTAGAAAGCATATACTAAGGATTACAAAGCTTAAGGCAAGAATTGAAGACAAGGGTAAGAATAGTTGGCATCTTCTTCGTTGCTGCTCACTGATGGATGGGCAAGAGTAAGAAGAAAAAAGAAGAGTTGGGAAATGTATAAATAGCTGATTAAGGAAGACACCATACTGAATGACAGGCTCCTGGCCAGGGAGGAAACACAGTCTAACAAAATTGGGTAAGAATGTATTTGCCTATACACAGAACACACAAGTGTAGAGGGAAATTTGCAACCTTGGTGTTCATTCTCCACTACACCTACAATGGCAGCCCTATTTAGCACAGCCAGACTGAGCTTCAGCTTTCTGTATTTTGAAGTATGCTGTGGGCCCCATTATCTGAACTAAATGGTGACAAGGAGACACACTGCTTGGATGTGAAACTAGGTAGGACTAATGCTTTCCTATATAAATGAACTTATAGGCCCAGTGCTCATTCCTTCTTCTATAGAGACCTGGACAGAAAGAATAAATAGGTTAGAAGTACAATCACAAGGCTGCACACAGTTGCATGATATAGTGTGTAGGGGAACCTTAATTATGCAGGACATCTGCTGGAGATTTCTCTGACGAAGAGAAGCTAACTTGTGATTGTGCTTAATTAAAATATTTCGAAAACAGTTAAGCAAGGTGAAAGTTAGTTCTGGATCTTATTCTTGCCAACGAGGGAAATTTTGGTTGTCAGGAACAGAAATGATAGAAACGTCTTGAGAGTAGTAATGACGACTTCACTTAACGTATTGTGACAGAAGAGAGAAAAGTAGGTGAAAGTGTGCGAACAGTCAGACATAAACCCGGTGATTGGGAAAAGCAAAGGTCTAAAGATCCAGAGAAGGTATATAGCCGCACAGATTAAAACTGGAGATGAGAATGAGCCTAGGATAAGCAACAATAGAGGAGGGATACTGTACACAGATAATAAAGATTTAAAATTCAATAGCATAAAAAATCCTCTAAAAAATTATACAGTTTAAGAAGTGGGTGGTTATGATCCAATAAAACAGCAATGATGCCAAAGCAGGGGAATAGAATTAATGAGAACACCCCTGTCACCAGTCTTCATCAAAGGGTCAGGATCATCTATAGTAGATAAGTGGTCATGAACTCCAGTATGCAATTCATACCCAGTTCCTTCATCTGATATTCATATGGCATTATCAGTGTGGCTGTCCTCCTTGGAATGCTCTCCAGTTTATCAAAGGGAGGTGCTTTTGCCTAATGATATAAGAAAGTGAAACTATCTTTTTACTTTAAAGGGAAACATTGCTAGTTAAAAAAAAATATAGGTAGCATTTTAATTGGAGTAGTGAAAGTTGGGTTTTTCTTCATCATAAACTGGGCTAGTGTAGATGAAAAAAACAAAATTTCCCCATATAAAACATGATTCTCTTCCTGCAATGCTCCTTTCCTAGAGGCTCCCAGTCTTAATTCATACAGAAATAGTAATTAATATTTAAAAAATCATCATTTCAGAAAATAACTGTGAGGTAGCATAGATATATTTTCGGGGGGGGGGAGGGGAAGGAGAGAGAAATGAGGGTTAAGTGACTTGCCCAGGGTCATTCAGCTAGTAATTGGCAAGTATCTGAGGTTGGATTTGAACTCAGGTCCTCCTGAATCCAGGGCTGGTACTTTATCTACTGCGCCAACCTAGCTGCCCCCCCCCCCAAAACTTGTCATTTGACTTTTTTTTTAATCCACTGTGCTGCCCCCTGGTAACATAATATTTTGAAGTAAAATAAAAATTTCTCTCTTACTACAGCTAAACTTTAAATACCACCAACAAGGACTAAATATTAGGTGTTTAACACAATGATAAACATTCTGGAGAAGTGTCAAATTTGAAGTCCCCAAGCTGCCCTGCAAAACTCCCCAGTTGGTTCAAGCCAGATTAAAATGTAACTGGGAAATGTTCAACATAATAATAAATAAAAATACAACATAGTTAACGTTAATTAGTGGTTTCCTAATCAGTTTCTCTATTTGAGTTTGGCATCACTGTTCTTGAGGTTAAGAGAAAAGTATCAGGAATGGTTTGTGCCTTCAAGGAACTTATAAAGAAGTGAGGAAGCAATTACAATGAATATATAATGAAATGCTAAATTTGCAGTATAGGACATAGATAGCAAGGAAATAGTAGAAAAAGTACAGCCTGGTACCTGTAACATCCCGTTCTAGGTCAAAGTCTGCTACAAACTAGTACCTAGACCACGTGTAAGTTACTTAAATCTTTTTACTTTATTGTTTCCTCATCCATCAAATGAGGGAGAACGGACTGGTTAGCTAGTGTGGAGAGGAAAACTTGAGCCAGACGTGAATTCAATGAAAATGGAGGGAAATACCCTAGCAGCTGGTAGATAAGCACCACCAGTATTTGCATTGCATTTGATGTCAGTAGAGGACAAGTATGCAACCAGCAATGGAAAAGAATGGTCTCCATATAGTGTAATTCAGGGAAGCCCTATCTCAGTAAAAGAAGATGAAAGGAATTGATAGAAATAATATATATGTATATAAAACACAGAGCCATTCCTTAATAAGTAGCCAAAAATATGAACATTTCCTTTCAAAATGCAAACTATACATGACCATATGAAAATGTGCACCAAAACATAAACAGTACAAAGACAACTCTGATATTTCACCTATCATGAAAATTGGCAAAGACGTAAATGAATGGGAACGCCCAATTGTGGAGGGGCTCTGGGAACACAGGCTCCCTAATAAAACTACTGGCTGAGTTGAGAAGTGGTCCAGCTATTCTGGCTTCAATTTGGAATTAATAAAAAAAAATTACTACTATTTGTAAGGGGCTAAAATACTAGCTAGCCTGTCTAAAATATCTAATGAGTGGTCGCTATTAAATTGGAAGTATAGCAAGAGTTTAGACTTTTAAATATTTATTAAAGAGCTTTAAATCTAATGATCAGAAAGAAAGGTAAAAATCTAAGTATTTCTAAGAGAACCCAATCATCTGACCTGCCAACGGGAGGTCAGGAACCAAAGGGGCCCAACTGTTTCCTTCTTCCTCCCAGAAGCTGGGAACATCCCATCCAGATGCACACACAGCTCCAAGCTAATTGCTGTAGCTTTGATAGACAGTACCCACGAGTAAACGTCACTTCCTGACGCCAAGGACCTGACCTACATGGCTTGCCCTCAAGAGGCCTTCTCATGGTGAGCTTTCCCACAGTAACTCTCCAGCAGGTGGAGTCAACCCAATCGTTGCATATTCATTACCCCTAGACCCAGTGATTCTATATAGAGCACAAACCCCAAGGAACTCAGAGAGAGAAATAAAGGTTATACCAAAATATTCAGAGCAGTCTTCTAGTAGTAACTCTCTGTAGTAACAAAGAAACGTAAACAATGCAGATATCTACCAATGGGAGAAGTGAAATTAACTGAGGTATGTAACAGTATTTTCATGCAATAAGAAATATAGGACATGAGGAATTGAGAGAAACATTGCAAGATTTGTATGAAGTGAGCTGGAGTGAAATAAACCAAAACAAGAGAACAATACATAGTGGTTACAACAATGCAAATGAAAGGGTCATTAAGCATGAATTGGGAGTAGCAGAAAAGTTAATGAGGGTCCTGGAGCACAGATTATTCCTCATTATAGGAGAAAGGCAGAGAATTACTAGGGCAGACTACTGAATACTGTCAGATGTGGGTCACTATATTTCTGCAGAAATTTTTTTGATTTCAATCTGCAGTGTACTGATTAGTAAAATGACTGACATAGAGAAAAAAGGCAACACTAAAATGCATTAAAAACGACATTTCATAAAGGAACAGTCAAATGTATTAAAAGTGTTTATTGTGCAGACTATATATGACATGCAAGTGAATGAGTGTCACATTACCTATTAGTCCATCAAAACATGTATTTGGGGTAAATTATCAGAGCAAAAATTTTGGAAATCCAATATTCTCCAAGCGCTGTTATGTAATTATGAAATATGAAACACTACAATCTTTGTAATCAAAATCGCCTGTGATTTACAGGGCATAGTGAGCATAAGAAAGTCACAGCATTTACCAAGAATATACATGCAAATGGCTTGAGGGACATCTTCCAGTAAACATTTGATTAGAAGAAAAAATAACTTTAAAACATCTTAGGAGCCTTTATGGACATATTAGTCAAATTCAGCCAGCAGTGTCCTCCAAGAGGAAGCCCTGGGAACTGAGAATCTGTTTTAATTAAGAATGAAAGAGAGGAAATTTTGTAGTGACCCAATTGAGTTCACGATAATTCATGATGTTTGACTGTCATGGTCAGGTAACTGCTCCACACAAAGTATAGGCTATTTTCTCTTCTCAAAGTGAATGCTCTCCTTTACTGAGACCATCACCCAGAGGTTAAGTGACTTTCAGTATGTAACCATCATTTAAATATGACTCCAAGTTCAGTGCTTTTCTGCTATATTCCTAAAGAATGTTTTAAATTGGTTAATGCAGTCATTTCTCTTTAAAGTAATGTTTTCTCTTTTTTTTTGCAGGGCAATGGGGGTTAAGTGACTTGCCCAGGTTCACACAGCTAGTAAGTGTCAAGTGTCTGAGGCTGGATTTGAACTCAGGTCCTCCTGAATCCAGGGCTGGTACTTTATCCACTGCGCCACCTAGCTGCCCCCTAAAGTAATGTTTTCTGTGTAAAATAGCAACTGTGTTCTTTTCTTACCCAAAGATCCAACTCCATAAACTCTAGCTGGTTTCAGCTCTCTCTCAGCTCGGGCATACTTTGCAGCTGCCACCATTTTCATGGACTTGGTAATTTTCTGGATGTTTTTGATTGACTTCAATCTCCTGGTAACTGAAGATACCCAAAAGTTAGAACAATTAAAATTTTCAAAGATGTAATTAGTTGTGTATAAGACACTGTAAACCCCACCCATTTCTTACCCTCAGTTAAACCAAAAGAAACACAGGATTTAGACCCAGAAAGGATCATCTGGATAATTTAGACCAATTTCTTATTTCAAAATTGAGGAAAATGAGGCACAGAAAATTTAAGTGACTTGCCAGAAGAGGCAGAACTGGGACTAGAAGCAAAATATCCTAAATACTATTTCACCGTACCTTCTGCTGAACATGCTGTCTCCCATGAAGCCACCTTGTTTTATTAAATTAGTACAGAAATATCATGGGTTAAAGTCCTACGTTTAAAAGGAACAAATTATAGAAGTACAGTTGGAAGTGACCTCAGAGGCAATGTAACCTAGCCCCTTCATCCTATAGATGAGTAAATGGAAGCTATGGGAGGCAAAGTGGCCAAAGACATAAAGGAATGATTAAAATAGTCTTTTGGAAACCAATATTTCTCCTTAATACACACAAAATACTTACTGTCTTTTAAAGTTGCCAATTTCTGACTTGGATCCTGAAAATAAAAAAAGAAAACTTTGAACAGGTTCCAATACCCCCACCCCCACCCTATTCTAAGAACAGCAGAATCATGATTCTCGAAGTGTTTTGATTCTCTCATTTATACATATATCAGTCCTTCTACAATTTATCTTCCTTGTGAATATTCTGCACATCTTTCCCCTTAAACACTCTACAGAGAGATCTGTTAACATACTGGAGTATTTTCTCAATACATTATTGAAATAATACTTTAACTTCTGATATGTCTGACATTAAACTATCGTTTAAGTTTCTCCAACAAACATCCCTATTTTACCTGTCCCACCATTCCACAAGATGAAATCAGTGGTTGGCAAGACTGACTTTCACACGTGTCACACTAATCCCCTCTCAGAGCCTTTGTTGTACTATTACCCTCAATAGAGGGGATGACCTCCCAATTTCCACTCAAATACCACTTCATCAAGTCTCAGCTTTATAACAACTCTTTCTGCCCTTTAAATCATAGTTCTTAATCCAATTGTTATTTTCCCAGTTGTGACAAAACACACAATCAAAACCTGATAGAGAATCTTTTGTCTCCTCAACTAGATTATAAGCTTTTCAACAGAAAGAACTCTTTTCTCCTTACATTTTATTTTTATTAGGAATTCTCTTACAATTTACCTGAAGAATATCTAGTACAGTGGGGGTCACATGGCAGTACTTGTGTGCTTGCATGCATGTATCCCTAAATTACCTGAAAACGCAATTGGACAAATGACATACTTTCTTCAATAATCCAATAATGCTGTATCTAGTTATAGAACAAACCACAAACCAAGCCAAACACTTTTAACTATAACGTAAACCACAATTTAGACCACCATGATGATTTAATTTAATTTCACTTTTACAACCACAATTTAAAAGTAGTGATTTACTTTCAAATTATTTTAGATTAATTTTGCAGCTATATTAAAAAAATTCACGAAGGGCAAAAGGTTGTAGATACTTGTTTACACTCTTCTTAAAAAGGTGACCTCCAGGGTATATAAAGAATGATATAAATATATGAGCCATTCCCAATAGATACTAGGCCTCAAGGACATACATAGATAGTTCTTAAATGTAGAAGACTATCAACTGTGGCAACTGGAATTTAACAAAAGGGTAAACAAAAGGCAGATCTCTCAGTAAGATAACATTTATTAGCAAGGGCATGTTACATGTCAATGGCTTCCATCCATTTATGCCCAAAACCCTGAGCAAGAAGGAGAAAGACAATCCCCTTCATATAGATTTTTGGGGAGTGGAAAACAATGTACAGAACAGGGTAGATGACATCACGGGATTAAGGACAACATGGCTGGTTAAAAAGTTGAGGCACAAGGAATAACATGATTGGTTGGAAGTTTAGTAATGGGGGCTAGCGACACACCCTGCCCCAAGACTAAGAGTACCAATTGTTTGAGTCCAGATGAGAGATAGTAGCCCAGACTTTTGGACAGCAAACCACACATCCCTGAAAGATAGCTTGGTAGAATGAAGTTTCCACACACATTTTCCAAGGTTACCAAAATTTCTTGAGACAAGAGGTGAATTTTTAAACTTAACCCATTACAGGCCGGCTTAACTCTGAACTAAATTCAGAGACAAAGAACAATGACTTAAGCAATTAGAGGACAAAACCAATTAATTGTAAACAGAAACAATAAGAAAATGGAACAATCTTTAATCTTCTTACAACTCTATGAAGAAATGTTCTAGATCACATAATTATAAGACAAATTCGGATGATTTTGTTCTACCCCAAAACAAACACACACACACACACTCTCTCTCTCTCTGGCAAAAAAGGGTACAAGATACAAAGAAATTTTGTTGCTACCTTGTTACAGTTAAATCCATCTAAATGTATTTAAAAAAAAAAAAACCGTGTACATAATAAGAAGCTCATAGTTTCTTATCTAATATTCTTTTCTGAACCATACATCGAATTTTAGAAGGATGACTGTAATCACTAAAGAGACATTTAAATGGCAAAATAAACATTCTTGGTATTTTTATTAGCAAAGACAAATGCTTTAACAATTTGTACTTATTTTTAACTTAAGGATATGCAAAGTTTTGGGTTATGGGAAGGTAAAAGAATTTATCCAGGATGTGGTTTCTACTCTCAAGTTACAATTAAATATGAAACCTGTTAAAATGATTTCAGAAATTCAATCATCAAGCATTAGCTTAAACAAATTAGAGCTTCCACTACTTCTAAATGCCACTGTTGGTATGTCTAAAGGTTGCTACCCGTAAGTCTAATATATTAAATGAAAGAAAGATTAGAGGCACATATAGTGGAGTGGTGACTTACATAATGAACTTAGTGACATTTAATACTATAGACTGCTTAACCCTGACTTTGGTGATATGCCAAATTTTCAGAGGCCTCAATACTTAAGATATTTTTAGTGAGGTTATATACTTTTCTTTCTTTTTTTTGGTGGGGCAATGGGGGTTAAGTGACTTGCCCAAGGTCACACAGCTAGTGTCAAGTGTCTGAGGCTGGATTTGAACTCAGGTACTCCTGAATCCAGGGCTGGCGCTTTATCCACTGCACTACCTAGCCGCCCCCGCGGTTATATACTTTTGCAGATCACATCCCAAGCACCTTAGTAGGAAGCCTTCCTGTGGCTGAAAATTTTCTTTATTATCTTCTGGCCAAGTCTTCAATTTTTGAAAGACTATTTCTTCTCGACAGTTCAGTACTCAAAACTCTTTCAGGTAGGCAGGCATTGCTAGAATTTTGCTTTGCTATCATTTTTTTTTGGGGGGGGGAGGAGGGGCAATGAGGGTTAAATGACTTGCCCAAGGTCCCACAGCTAGTTAAGTGTCAAGTGTCTGAGGCCTGATTTGAACTCAGGTCCTCCTGAATCCAGGGCTGGTGCTTTATCCACTGCACTACCTAGCTGCCCCTGCTATCATTCTTACAAAATCATATCTTGAAGCATTTAAACAGGAATATAATGGTAGTGGGGGATTTATGAGTCATAGCTGGTTAGCAGGAAAATTGAGGACATCCCCCATGCCTTGTGATCATTCCTTCTTTACAAACACACCCAAGGCACTAGTGGGTTTAAAAAACTTATACTTCACCCTGATGTGTTGTACCTTTCTTTTACAACTCAATTCCTAGGAAGTCTTTAAAACTGTCTTCATTTCCATATTACCTACTCCTCATTCCCCTTTCCATAATTTCTTTTTTTTTTTTTTTTAGTGAGGCAATTGGGGTTAAGTGACTTGCCCAGGGTCACACAGCTAGTAAGTGTTAAGTGTCTGAGGCCAGATTTGAACTCAGGTACTCCTGACTCCAGGGCCTGTGCTCTATCCACTACCGCCACCTAGCGCCCCCCTTTCCATAATTTCTACTCTACCACTTGACCGAACCTACTGTCCCCAAGATTAACAACAATGTCTGAATTCAACAGTCTTAGCTTTCTTGACCTCCCGGATACTGCATTTCTCTTAGCTTTCCAGACACTGCTTCACTTGGGCTTTCTATCTTGCAGGGTATGTTCAGCCACTTTGGTTGTCCCCTAAGTGTCTTGGTCTCTTTTTTCTTCTATTTCTTAGCAGATTGCGTCTAAGTGATAATTCATCTCTGAATTTGAGTTCTAACCTTTCTACCTGGATACCATAACAGTATCTCAAATTCAGCACACCTCATTATCTCTTACTGCATCCATCTTCCATATTTCCCAATTTTTGTTTGATTACTCAATGCCTAGCACTTACTATCACTCAGGTTCTCAAATGTAGAATCTTCTTCCACTTATCACTGTCCCTGACTGCCTAAATGCAATAAACTGTCAAATTTTGTCTCTTGCAACTTTCCCCTTCTCCTTACACACAGCCACCCTTTAAACAGGCTTTCAATCCAATGGATTATTTTAAGAGCCTCTTAATTGGTCTCCCAGTGCTTAGTCTCTTCTCTCTCCAATTTATCTCTCCCCCAAAACCCCTAAGACTGAACATGTAACTGTTTTGCTTGAGTGACTCCTTTTTATTCCTGAAATAAACTGGCCCCAGCTTCAGATTTATCCCCATAGCCAACATTTCAAGTCCCATTCGTTCCAGAATGGACTCCTTTCATATGTCAATTTAAGTACTACCATCTACAGGAAACCTTCCTGATACTTCTAAGTATTAGTACTTTTCTCTTCCTCAAATTACCTTCTGTCTCCCCCCGTACACACACACACACACACACACACACACACACACACACACACACACACACACACACACACACACACACACGATGTTTTGATCCCCCCCCTTTCAACATTATATCCCTTGCTAGTAATTACCTTAACAACTAAGTCTTGTTATTTACTGAGTATACAAAAAAGAAAAGCAGAAACAGCAAATGCTCTTGAGAGGCTAAAGAGATGGAAAAGTAAGGCATGAGACATTGGAGAGTGGAACTTGAAAAGGGGCAAGACGTCATTTTTTTAGAGAGCCTTGGTTCTGATAATGTTCATTCCAACTCATTGATTCATGTACTGACCTATCTGGGTTACACACTGTCATGCTTCACAAAGATATTCAATCACCTCAAATGAATGATTTTTGTCTTTTCTCTAAAAATTCTTTTAAGTAGTACAGCATTAAACATCAAAAGTTGACAAAATGGAATTCTAAAAATGTGGTGTAGTAAATGCACTACCTTCTTTACATGGTTATGATGATCAAATGTTTTATTTTAATTTGGCATTATCACTCATTAATAGCCATAAGTAGCTATTTCATAAATAGCAACGATTTAATAGAATAATTTTACGTTTGTGCATTGTAACTATCTTTCAAGAAACAAAAAGTAAGTGTCTATGATAACTAATAACAAAAAGGTCATTTAAAATGAAATTCGATTTATAATTATATAAATGAGATCTAAGTAAACACCTCTTCATTTTTCTGTAAGGCTCCTTTTTTCTACACGGTTAATCTACCTAAAGTGTGTATCCAGACACACATATATTTTTGCAAGTTTTAAATGCAAAAAGCAAGTTAACTACCAACAAGAAAGAACAATAAATTAGGAAAGACAAGGAGAAAGCAATTATGGTGGAAGAAGAGCGGAAACAAATTTAGGAATGTTATGGTGAGCTTTGTGTATTGGTGATTAGTAAGCTCATGACCTGCAGACCTCAATTCAGTGTTAAAAAGGCCACTGAGGATAGGCCTTCAGACTTCCGAGGTTCTAGGATGATCACCAGAATAGCCTTAAAGTTCTGGGTTTGGAGCCAGGACTTGGGTTTGAACTCTGGCAATGACACTCACTTCCTTTGTGAGTTTGGGCAAATCATTTAACTTCTCCAGGCCTGTTTCCTTATCTGTTAAATGAAGGTATTAGACAAGATGGTTTCAAAGATTTTCTTCCAGCTCTTAATCTGTAATTCTATGGTCTACTTGGGTCTCCAAATGAAGGCCCTAGTTTAAACTAAACTTTGCAAAACACATTCCCTTAGCTACAGTTAAAAGTTCAGGTCATGGAGTCTACATGAGTACATTTTGACCTTGGTTTCAGAATATCTTTCACTTTGGTTTAATTATGGTAGCCACTTGAATTTTATGTCCCCAAACAGACTGACCTACACTGACCTCTGGGACCCACACTGGTTGAGAAAATAATTCCTCAAATCTCAAGATATAGCAAGCAAAATCTACAAATCTATATAGCTTTAAGGATTTAGCTGCCCCACTGTTCAGATGATGTCTCACCCCTTTCATTACAATTTTTGGCGGGGCAATGGGGGTTAAGTGACTTGCCCAGGGTCACACAGCTAGTAAGTGTCAGGTGTCTGAGGCTGGATTTGAACTCAGGTACTCCTGAATCCAGGGCCAATGCTCTATCCACTGCGCCACCTAGCTGCCCCCCCTTTCATTACAATTTAAATGAAACTTTCTTTCACTGTAAAATTTGAAACTTTCTATGGAAAAGTCTGGAATTTCAGCACTAATCTGTGTGGCAGCAAAGAATGGCCATTCTGCTTCCAGACCCCAGGACATAATTGGCCTTACCACTTTGTGACCTTCCTACATAAGTCTTCTACAGAATTTCCTGCAAAACCCTAAATCTTTCCACCATCCAATATCCCTTACCTTCAAGAATCCTTAAAAACCATGGATTTTCTCCCTTTTTGGACTCCCTCTTACATAAGAATTCTTAAAAAAAAAAAACCACCCAATTTTCCCCCTTTTGGATCTAATTTTTAATTCAATAAGCATAAAACTAAAGCATTATCCCTTAAACAGAATCCTGAAAAATGTGTGTTCTCCCTTTTTGGATCCTTTACTCTTAATTCAATGAGCACGAATCTGAAGCAATCAAACCACAGTATTCCCCCTCTTTGGTCTCTTCCTTACACAAGAATCTTTTAAGATAACAGTATTTCTCCCTTTTTGGATATCTAACCCTTAATTCAGTAAGAATATCTTAAAGCGCTTACTATGTGCAGAGTACAAAGTCGTGGGATAACCCGGGTCTTTGAACTTCCTTTGCGCTCAGGTTGACCCTTCGGGGCTCCATGCACAGCCCAGGGGGCGTCCTCACCCATACTGCCCTTAAAGCCTGAGGTTCAGGGTCATCCTTTTCCCCACCCATTTTGGGAAGGCTCTTCAACCTGGTGAACCGACTTCGGGTCTGCAACACCAAACGCACCCATGGGTGACCTTCCCCGTCCTCCTGCCCATCCCGCAAGCCCGAGCTTTCCGGGGGGCCTGCTCGCCTCAGAGAAAGAGCCTAGCCCGGGCCCGCACGTCCTGCCACGTCCTTAGAGCTCTACCGCCCCGGAGTCCAGTCCTATTCCGTCGATCCCCCCCAACCACTCACTCCCTGCCCTGCTGTCCGGTGGGGGTCGCGTACCATTGTGGCTGCAGAACCAAGGCAGAGGAGCCGGCGAGAGTAGCTCGACAGAACATGGTGGTGCTGGTCCCTGCTGAAGGTCGGGCAGACAGACCTTATTGCGCATGCGCAACAGCTCCTCCCGCCCCCTTTCTCTGGCGTTTTCCCCTCTCAAGCCACGCGATATTTCGATTCTCCCTCCCTGTTCTTCCCCCCCCCCTTTATGTCACCCTCCCCCCCTCGCTCTCCGCCCCCGGGTCTGCTTCCGGTCGGCACTGCTTCCGGTTTGTAGAGCGGTGGGCACAGAGAGCAAAAGGGGGTCGTCCGCGGTCGCCGTCGCTTCTTAACCATGGGGAAATCCGATTTCCTCACCCCCAAGGCCATCGCCAACCGGATCAAATCCAAGGGGCTCCAGAAGCTGCGGTGGTATTGCCAGATGTGCCAGAAGCAGTGCCGGGATGAGGTGAGTGTGCAGCGCCGGCTGCGCTGCCGCTGGCTTGTTTTTACTGCGCGATCCTCGCCCGGGGGGACCTTCAGCACCCTGGGGTTCGAGTCCCGACGCCGCGGGGCCGGGCTCAGAGAGACCACAGAATGAATGGCGCGGATGCGAGGCTTGTTTGGGCAGCACTTTCACGCTGCTATCAATATGGAAACATTTATGAAGCGTCTACTTTGTGCCAGGCGCCATGGGGCGAGAGACAGCCCCTGTCCTCAGCCACCTTCCAGTCTAATGGGGAGACAACATGAAAACCAATAAACGCAAAGCGAGTGATATATAGGATACATAGGAAATGATTAACAGAAGAAAGCACGAAAATTAAGAGGGACCTAGGAAGGCTTTCAGGAGAAGATGGGATTTTAGTTGGAGAATCAAGGAAGCTAGACCGGTTAGTAGTCTGAGAGGAGGAGGAGGAGCATTCCAGGTATGGGGGACAGGCAGAGAGAATGCCTGGGATCGAGAAGTAGAGATGGCTTCAGATTAAAGACCTTTCCTCACCCCTTTCCCCCCCTCCTCCCCATTTCTTTTTTCTCTCTCTCTCTCTCTCTTTCTTTCTTTTTTGCAGAGCAATGGGGTTTAAGTGACTTACCCAGGGTCACACAGCTAGTAAGTGTGAAATGGCTGAGGCCGGATTTGAACTTAGGTCCACCTTAATGCAGGGCGCCACCTAGCTGCCCCTCCATTTCTTTTTAATAATGGATTTCTTGGGGGACCCAGAGATCACTCTTATTTATTTTTTTTTTTTGGTGAGACTTGCCCAGGGTCACACAGCTAGTAAGTGTCAAGTGTCTTTTAACTCAGATCCTCCTGAATCCAGGGCCGGTGCTCCATCCAGCTCTATCCACTGCGCCACCTAGCTGCCCCTCCCCATTTCCTTTTTTTTTGTTTGTTCTTTTAGTGAGGCAATTGGGGTTAAGTGACCTGCCCAGGGTCACACAGCTAGTAAGTGTTAAGTGTCTGAGGCCGGATTTGAACTCAGGTACTTCTGACTCCAGGGCCGGTGCTCTATCCACTGCGCGCCATTTCCTTTTGATTCTGAGCTCCACAGACATCAACTTAGGGAGCACTGCTAGATACAAAGCAGCACAGAGGGGGTTGTAGGGGAAACTGCGAATCTTTATTACTTGAATTCTTATTTTCTTTTTAATTATATAATATATTCAACATGTAAAAGTTGTCCTAATGACTCCCCTTTTTCTTTTTTTCTTTTTGGCAACTATCCCCAGCTCTCTTCTCCACCAAATTGAGAAGAAAGAAAAAACTTTCTAACAGATATTCATAGTAAAGTCAAACAAATTTTCACATTGGCTGTGTCAGAAAATTTATGGGTTCTGCAGTTTGAGTCTATCACCTCTCTGTCCAGAGCTGGATAGCTTTATCATTGGCTTCTGGCATCATGGTTATAGACTAAATGTTTTTTTCTAGGGCTATCTCAATCAAGAAACCAAACAACAATCTGTCTAAGATACTGCTATGTTATAGGGGAAAGATTGCTGCATTTGGAGTCATAGGACCTTGATTCAGATCTCAGCTTGGGTTTTTGCTGATAATTTTTCTACTTTTTTTTTTCTCAGAGGTCTGAAATAGTCTGAGCAAAAAGAGATAGAATTTTCTAACTTTTCTGTATATGCCTCTACTATGTAAATAGTATACTTTCCTCTGCAGAGTCTCAAGTTTTTACATTTATTAAGTTTTACATTTAACAAGCTGCAAGACCCTTAGAGATCATGTACTCTAGACATTTCTCTTACCATTTTGGTCTTCCTTCCTTCCTTCCTTCCTTCCTTCCTTCCTTCCTTCCTTCCTTCCTTCCTTCCTTCCTTCCTTCCTTCCTTCCTTCCCTCTCTCCCTCAGCCCTTCCCCAGTTGAAGAATATTGTTCTTATGACATTTTCGGTAATTTAAAAAAGTTGAGAGTTCAGGACAAGTACCAAGATGAAGCTTCTTTTGAAAAAAGAATTGAGGATTTTAGTGGAAGGAAAGCTCATCAGTATTATCTGGAAGTCTGACAAAAAAATAGTATTATTCTAGGCTGTTTAAGAGAAGCACAGTGTCCCATTCTACTCTGACCTGGTCAGTCAGCCAAGCATTCATTAAATGTCTTCTATGTGCTAGGCACCCTACTAAGTATTGGGGATACAAAAGTAGTCCCTTCCCATAACAGACATTTTAATGGGGGAGACAAATATGCAAACACATTTGGGCACACACATATGCAGACACACATGTACCTGCATATCACAGGTGTATACATGTGTATACACATACATGTATGTGCATACACACATACACACACACAAGGTAGACATCTAGAATCTTAGTTTCTTTTTAAAATGAAGATAATAATAAAACACCCACCTCACAGGATTGTTGTGAAGGTCAAATGAGATAATATTTGCAAACCACTTAGTACAGTTCTTGACACATAGTAGGTACTTAATATATGGTAGTTCCACTCCCCTATCCAACTCTGTATTGTGTCCTGGGTCCAGTATTTTAGGATGGCTATGCAGATAGAAAATTGGAGACCATATCATAGAAGTGACTAGAATGGACCAGACATCCTTGAGAGGTACATTGAAGATTTTCAGACAGATGTTCAATAATCACTTGTTAGATGTGTTCTAGAAGGGATTCTTGTTTATTGAATTAGAGTTCAACAAGATGTCCACTTAGGTTCCTTTTATCTATGTGATACTGTTTGCACTGAGGAGCCATAGATTAGGTCCCCCTTCCCCCTTATAAGAGAAATGACAGAGGCCTTCTTTGTCATCTGCCTTCTCAACTCTTACTCTGGATCCTTAGCTCAGTTAAGGTCCAGCTCTGGTAAAGCCTTCCCTGATCCACCTATTTATTTGTATTCTTTTCATCTTATTTTGTATTTGTGTACATATCGAACGCTACAGAAAAATGTAAATTCCTTGAGGGCAGAGACTGTTCTGTTTTGATTTTTTTTATCCCTAGCACCCAACATATTAATATTTTTAATTGACATGAGAAATTATGGAGAGAAGCAAGTCTGGGGACAATTTTTGACTCATTCAATTTGAGGTACTAACAGAATAACCAAATATAGCTTCCCAGCAGGCAAGATTCATGTTTTTTGAAGAGTAAGGCTAGAGTTATACATTTTGGGATCCGCTGCATACGGGTGATGAAATCATTGAAATGGGTAACATCACTTTGCCACAGGTGCTTAGAAATTGCCTTTTTTTATGGAGAGTAACACAGGCCACATTGGGAATTATTCAAATAGAACAGAATTAGAGGAAACTAGAGAATGGGTCTAGCCTTTGGTGTAAAGGAGTAAAGATGTATTAAAAGCCTGAAGAAGGGAATGTAAGAAATACAAAGTATCTCAACCATGTAGTAGTGTCAAGGAAAAGTATTTTTTGCCTCTATCTTTCCCAGTAATGGAGATGGAAAGATAGTGATATAAAAGGGAGAGGAAATAAATAAAGCTAGGATTTGAATGCGTATAAGCATTAGCCTTGGAAGAGAGACTTCTTACTCTGGGTCAGGTAAGAATGTAGGTCAGATATTTAGAACACAGTATGATAAATTATTAAAAAAAAATTAACCATCATCTTTTATGCTTTGTAGAATGGGTTAAGTGCCATTGCAATGTCATAGTCTCATCAGAGGACAACACCTTTGGCTTCAGAAGATCCACACGCAACGTATGGATTACTTTTTCAGAGTGAGTATCTCAAAACCTATCTATAGTTAAGAGACAGTCTTCAGTTGGGCAGCTAGGTGGTGCAGTGGATGGACAACTGTGCGTGGAGTCAGGAAGATCTGAGTTCAAATCTAGCCTCAGATACTTATTAGCTGGGTGGCCCTAGATAAGTCGCTTAAACCTGTTTGTCTTAGTTTTCTCATCTGTAAAATGAGCTAGAGAAGGAAATGGCAAACCACTCCATTTCTTTGCCAAGAAAACCCTAAATAGGGTCATGAACAGTCAGATACAACTCAACAACATTTGGTTGAGTTTAAAAAAAAAAATCAGTTTTTATTGGTCTTTTTTTTAACATCACCATAGTTTCCCCTAGCATTACTCTATCTCCAGAAAGCCAACCTGTATAACAAATAGTATTTCTTTAGATTCATCTTAAAGACATTTTTAAAAAATCGGCGCAATTGATCAATCTAGCAAAAAAATCTGAAATTATTGCAGTGAGCAATACTTGTGAAGAGGTTAACTCTGCAAAACGGTGGACTAGAAATGACTCATCTTTTTTGAGCTCTACCATTCTTGTATAATTTGGAACATTCACTTTTTTTGTGTGATTGTAATTGTACTTTGCATTTCCATTGTTGTTGTCATTGTGTATATTGTATCTTGGCTCTGCTTATTTCACTCTGTACCACTTCATGTAGATCTTTTCCATGATTCTGTATATTCATGACATTTGGCATTTCTTATAGCACAGGAGCATTTCATTACAACAACTTGTTT
Organism: Dromiciops gliroides; assembly: GCF_019393635.1. Lineage (NCBI taxonomy): Eukaryota > Metazoa > Chordata > Mammalia > Microbiotheria > Microbiotheriidae > Dromiciops > Dromiciops gliroides. The sequence goes on from NC_057865.1 coordinate 172,052,658, forward strand.
AGCCCTTTTCCCAAATGATGGATATCTGCTTTGTTTCCAATTAGTTGAATGTCACAACTAATGCTTTACTTTTGAAAAATAGAGAGTTCTGTCATTGTCAATCAATTTAATAAACATTTATCAAGCACCTACTATGTATCCAGCAGTGTGTTAAGTGCTGAGATAGAAAGAAAGGTAAAAGACCTTGTTTTCAATGAGCTTACAATCTAATGGGAGAGATAACAACAACAAATTAAAACAAAATACACACATATATATACATAGACAGACAACTATATGCAGGATAAATAGTAAATAATTAACAGAGAGAAGATACTAGAAGATTGGATTTTAATTGGAACTTAAAGGAAGCCAGAGGAGTCAGTTAGTGGAGTTGAAGACAGAAAATCTTCCAGGATGGGGGACAGCCTGAAAAAACCGTAGGAAAAAACAAACAAACCACAAACCTTGTTACAAATTTGCGTAGTCAAGCAAAAGAAATTCCTACATTGGCCACTTCTGAAAATGTATGTCTTATTCTACATCTTGAATCTGTGGTAGCACACTTCCTCATTGGTGTTCTAAAATCATGGTTGGTCATCACATTGATCTGTATTCTAATGTTTATTTTTGTGAGATGAGATATAGGGGATGTGGGACTAGAACATAATATAGTCAGATGGATAAAAACTGGTAGGTATGGCCATATTTATAAGAGCAGTTGTTAATGGTTTAATGCCAGGTGTGGCATGAGGACTCTGTGGAGGTGCCCCACAGATCTGTGTTAAATACTGTGCTATTTAACATTTTAATTTTTTTTGTTACTTTTTTGTTTTGTTTTTGTTTTTGCAGGGCAATGAGGGTTAAAGTGACTTGCTCAGGGTTACACAGCTAGTAGTGTCAAGTGGACTGAGGGCCGGATTTGAACTCAGGTCCTCCTGAATCCAAGTGCCAGTGCTTTATCCACTGCGCCACCTAGCTGCCCCCTACATTTTTATTAATGATTTGATAATGGCATAGTTGATGTACTCATTAAAATTGCAAATGACACAAAGGGAGGATTAACTATTAGAAGATGACAGGCGGGGGCAGCTAGGTGCGCAGTGGATAGAGCACCGCCCTGGAGTCAGGAGTACCTGAGTTCAAATCCGGCCTCAGACTCTGACACTTACTAGCTGTGTTACCCTGGGCAAGTCACTTAACCCCAGTTGCCTCACTAAAAAAAAAAAAGAAGATGACTAGGATTCAAAAGGCTCTTTGATTCTATTGATCACCCTCTCCTCATTGATACTCTCTTCTCTAGGTTTTCTGGACACCACACTCCTCATTTTCCTCCTCTCTTAATATTTATTGATTGATTGCCAGGCTAGAATGTTAAGGTAAATCTAATAAGATAAAAGTTACTAGGGATAAACAAAAAGTGCTTCACTTTGTTGTTTGTTGGGGTTTTTTGGGTGACACAATTGGGGTTAAGTGACTTACCCAGTGTCACACCAGCTAATAGGTGTCAAGGGTCTGAGGCCGGCTGTTAACTCAGGTTCTCCTGAATCCAGGGCCAGTGCTCTATCCACTGTACCACCTAGCTGCCCCCTGCACTTTGTTAGTAAAATTTAAACTTGACAAATATAAGATGGAGGAAATGTGTTTAGGTAGCAGTTATTCTGAAAAAGATCTGGGGGTATTAGAGGACTGCAAGCTCTATATGAGGTCACAGTGTGATGCTGCAACCAACCAAGCTTAATTTGAGATTGTATTGAAGGATATAGCTTCCAGCAATAGGGAAGTGCTATACTTTGCTCTTGTCAGTTCTTGTCTGCAGTTTTGTGTTCCATCCTGGGCACCACTATTAAGAAAGATATTGATAAGCTGGAGAATATCAGGTCTATTCGTATGAGGCAGGTAAAGAATTGGACATGTCTAGTGTAGAGAAGATTAGACTTGGCAAGGCGGTAGCCTTGGAGAGGAGTGGGGGAGAAGATAGCTGTCTTAAATATCTGAAAGACTATTAATATGGAGTAGAGATTAGACTTATTTTGTTTGGCCCCAGAAGCAGAAGACAGCTGAAGCAATGGGTGGGAAATGCTAAAGAATCCAATATAGGCTGGTGTCAGAGAATAACTTCCTAACAATTTAGAGGCTGTCTAAAAGTGAAAGGTCACTTACACTTAGAGGTCTTCAGCATTAGCTGGAAAAATCATTTGTTGGATATGTTTTAGTGGAATTCCTTTGTGTAAAGTTAGGACTGGATGGCCACTAAGATCTCTTCAACTCTCAAATTTCTGTCATTACTAACCCTCTTAAAGTATCCATGGAATATAGAATTGGCCTTCTGTATAGTCTGAAAACCTTTAGCCTTTCCATTTCTTATTCCTGGGTGAAATATGAAGTGTGAAATTCAAGCATTGGTGTAAAGTATTTACTCCTAAACCAACTATAAAAAGGGATCTAGCTGCTGTATCTTTTTGAGCCGAAAGAAACCAATTTCTGAGAGGTAACTCTGCATACTTTTAAAAAGTAATTTTTATTGTGGGATTAAAGATGCTTTCAAACCCAAGACTTATTCCTTGACTAAGCAGGATAGACCAGGTATAGGTGAGGCCTCAGATGGGGATTTCTACAGTTCATTGAATTGTTTTTCTTCTTTTCCCCACCCCCAGGATGCATTTTAATGTTCTGATACAAATACAGAGCCGTTTTACTAATTTATCACTTCACTTTAGTTTGTGTGATCTTGCCTGAAGATTGCAATCTCTTATGGCCTTTTCCTCTGCCTAAATTCTGTGATTCGACCACTACATTTACAGTAATTATTGACATCTTTCAAAGACAATATTTTATAGTCAAAACAGATATCTTAATGGTATTTAATTTTTTCTTCTCAATTCAGGAAGGCATTATGATGGATCTTGCCAAATTTACCTAAATATTTTCCTTTATTTTTTTCCCCAGAGGGAGTTCCCGAAATGACTTTCTAGAAACTGCTCAGAAGACATTTGGTAGGCCAATTTTGTTATTCGAGTTACCTTTTAATTATCATTTGAATGGTCTTCTCCACTTTTTAACTTCTCTGTGGTTTTTTGTTTTTAGGCACTAAGAGAGTCCACAACAACATTGTATATAACGAGTATATCAGTCATCGAGAGCATATCCATATGAATGCTACCCAGTGGGAAACTCTAACTGATTTTACCAAGTGGTTAGGCAGAGAAGGTAACTTAAAGAGTAAAAAGTGTAATTGTTGTATATCTGTCTTTTTTTGTTTTTTTTAGTGAGGCAATTGGGGTTAAGTGACTTGCCCAGGTGTCACACAGCTAGTAAGTGTTAAGTGTCTGAGGTCATATTTGAACTCAGGTACTCCTGACTCCAGGGCTGGTGCTCTATCCACTGCGCCGCCTAGCTGCCCCGTATATCTGTCTTAAAGAGGAAAACTGTATACTTTACTACTTATTTGTGAAATTAACAGATAAATGGGGCAACAAAATAACTGAAGCAAATTTCTAGGAGAAAGTTGGATTATAATGGACCAAGATTTTCTGATGAGTGCTCTATGAAAGGGAATTCTTCCCCCCACTTTAAACCACTCCCTGTTAGGATTTGTTACCACCTCTACTGTCCTTGTTCAGGCCTCTTCAGCCTTATCCCACCTAGGTGGGTTTTATATTTGCTTTCTCCTTTTTATTTTTACTATTCTAAGGATTAGAATGTGATTTCCTTGAGAGCAGGACTGTCTTACCTTTGTATTTGTATATACAGTACTTTACACACAGTAGGACTTCAGAAATGCTTCGTTTATTTATCAGTTAGGGCAAGATTGAAAGGGAGAAGTTTCATTGTTTTTTTCATTCATGGACCCCATAGAGTATAAGAGCTAGAAGGGGACCTAAGAAATTGAGTCCAAAACTTTTTATATTGTATAGATCTAGAACGGTTGACCCAGAGAGTTGAAATTACTTTCCCAATGCTATATAGCTCGTTAATTGCAGAGCTGAGACCAGAAGCCAGGTTTTTTTAAACTTGGTTCGATGCTCCATTCTGTATCTCACCATTTCCCACTTAAATGAGTCAGTAGCTATTTAAAGAACAATTCCCTCATCTTTTAAAGAATTTTTTTATTTTTAAGAAGTCCAGGGCTTCTTAAACTTTTTCTACTTGTGACCCCCTTTTGACCCTTTTCATATGACCCTGGGTATATGTGTATATAATATAGGTATACATAACCTTTTACTGTTACCAAATTTTTCTGGTGACCCCCACATTCAGTTACATGACCCCCATATAGGGTCTCAACCCAACCATTTGAGAAGCTTTAATCCAGTCTACTACACTCACTAATTTTCTGCCCCACCAAAGCAATTGTAAAGGCATGTGATCTGAGGAATGACAAAAGGTTAATTTTGACCTGGAGAACTAGGTGAACAATTCAGACTCCTCAGACTTTCTGCTATTGGCTAACCTTACTCACCAGTCCTGATACACTATTTGGAATGTGCTTAGCACAGTGCTTGGCTCTTGGTGGGCACTGTATAAATGCTTATTCTCTTCCTTTCACTTCTCTCCACCCTCTCCATTCCACTCTCCCTCCCCCATAACCTTGAAAACAATAAAACAAGGTGTTAAAACTTCTGTAGCTTCCCCCACCCTGCCCCTTGCAGGGCAATGAGGGTTAAGTGACTTGTCCAGGGTCACACAGCTAGTTAAGTGTCAAGTGTCTGAGGCCGGATTTAAACTCAGGTCCTTCTGAATCCAGGGCTGGTGCTTTATCCACTGTGCCACCTAGCTGTCCTCTGTAGCTTTCTTTAGAATGATAGGATATTGTAGTGGACAGAGCTCTGACCTAGAGTGGCTTGTTGTAAGGAAGGTGCTTTGTAAGTGGTAAAGTGCTATGAAAATGTAAGTTGCTGTTGTCATTATTACTTCAATATTTCAAGGATCTGTGATTTCAACAATGTGACACCTCTCAGCTTCTCTCAGGTTTAGTCGACAATTATTTCTTGAGTTGCTGTAGCTATAAAGTTTATTTCTCAGTGGCCAGCCCTCTAGGATGAGCTCTGAAGTTAGGGAGGCCTCTTTTGGGGGGACTGACAGAAAATTCTTACTCAGAGACTAGCCTGCCAGAAGTTGTTCTTCATTGGCCTAACTTTTAGAGAATTCAGAGTTACTTCTATGCCACAGTGAGGTATCAGTTGGATTTTGTATGATTATTGTTTTTATGTTAATTGTAAATAAATATATATCTCCTGTTCTACCTCTTAGCTACTTAAGTGAGTATCTGTTATGGCAGCTCTACCTGTTAGGCTGCTGCTTCTTCAGGGGCAGGTATTTTTTCATATTTGTATTTCTACTGCCTAACATAATACTTTATATCAGGCATTTTTTAAAATGTTTGTTGAATGAAATTGTTGATCAACTTTCATCTCCATGTATATTTTAGTTTTATGTCAAAGTTTGATCATATATTTGTGGATTTGTTTTTTAAGGTTTATGCAAAGTGGATGAGACACCCAAAGGTTGGTATATTCAATACATTGATAGAGACCCAGAAACTATCCGTCGACAACAAGAACAGGAGAAAAAAAAGAAGCAGGACCTTGATGATGAGGAAAAAACAGCCAAGTTTATTGAAGAACAAGTAAGAAGATGGTTTAGATGGAAAAGAACAGTAAAAATACCCCCACTTTCCCCAAGAGATTATTTCCCTTCACTTTTTAACAATGCTGCTAGGAAACTTCCCTTGTAAATTTATATTGAATGAATCAATTATCATACATTAAAATTTCATAACAACTTTCACTTATTCCAGGTTTCATTAGGATTTTTTGTCCTTTTTTCCCTGTTTACTTTTTCTCTATTTAGTTCTGCTTTTAGCTTTGCATTACCTCCTTTTTTGTTTTGTTTTTTTGTTTTGTTTTGTGGAGCAATTGGGGTTAAGTGACTTGCCCAGGGTCACACAGCTAGTAAGTGTCAAATGTCTGAGGGCCAGATTTGAACTCAGGAATTCTGAATCAGGGGCCAGTGGCTTTATCCACTTGCGCCACCTAGCTTGCCCTCTCATTACCTCTTAAAAGGGCTTTCTAAATGTCTTTATATTCTTGTGCTTATCTACTTTAATTGCATTATAGTATTCTGATTCGTTAATGTAACACAGTTTATAGAACCATCCCTTTTTAATGCAAATTTTTTAATTCTGAATAGAATTTTATTTTCCAAAATATATGTAAAAACAAAATTTTAACATCAATTTTTAAAGAACTTTGTGTTCCAACTTCTCTTCCCCCCTCCATTCCCACCCTCTCCATCCACAAGAACTCAATCAATACAAAATAATTATACATGAGTAGTTATGGAAAAATTCCCATATTAGCTAGTTGTGGAGAGAAAACAATCAAAAACCCAAAACTTCAGATTAAGAAATTGTCAAAGAGGAAATCTGTTTTCAGATACTATCAGTTCTTTCTCTGCAGATGGGCTGCAATCTTCATAAATCCCTCAGGGTTACATTGGATCATTGCCTTGCTGAAAACAACCACATGCTTCCCAGCAGATCATCCCCCACTATTGCTGTTATTTTGTATACAGTACCTTTCACTCTGCTTCAGCTCATGTAGGTCTCTCCAGGTTTTCCTGATAGCATCCTGTTCATCACAACCTCTATATAGTACATTAAACTTGACAGAGAATCTTCTTCACAAAAGCCCAGCAAAGTAGGTACCATACATTTTGCCATTATAATCAATCATCATAACTATTTCCCTCCATCCCACTCTCTTCCCATGGACATTTACTCTATCTTCTTTTTACCTATTCCTCCTCAGAGGTGCCTTACTTTTGACTATCCTCTCCCTTGCTTTGCACTCCCTTTTTCCACCCTTCCTTCCTTCTCCTCTTCCCCTCCTATTTCCCTGCAGGGTTAAATAGATTGCTCCTCCCAATTGGGTATGAAAGCTATTCCCTCCATGAGCCCACTCCAATGAGATCAGGGTCCCTGAGCTAATTCTGTGTTCTAAATTTTTCTTCTCCCTCCTTCCTTCCTCAACCCTCCCTATGAGATCAGGCAATTCAATATGTCATACTGGTACAGTAATGCAGAACATCTTTATCTTCCTTGAAAGTGTTTTGCTTTTTACTGCTCTCTCCCCCAATCTGCCCTTTCTCCCTTCCCTTCTCCCCTCCCCCCCCCAAAAGTATATTACTATACCTACTTGAGTATGTATGTTAGTCCTTCTTTGAGCAAATTCTGAGATATTAAGGTTCACTCAGTCCCCAACTCCTTCCCCCTCTCTCCTCTCCTCTTCTTGTTTCCTTCATGTGAAATACCTCTCCCAGACCATCTCTCCCCTTCTCCTTCCCCCAGTTTATTCCTCCTACACCTCACCCCTGTTTTAATGATGTCATCATGTATTAGCTAGGTGGCACAGTGGACAAAGCACCAGCCCTGGACCCAGGAGGCCCCCAAGCCCAAATCCAGCCCCAGACATAAGACACCTCTCCCCGTCTGCCCTACAAAGAACAAAACATAAATGCTTTACAGATGTCATCCCTTCATATTCAGTCCATCCTGTCTTCTGTGAATTTCTTGTGAAGAGTTTTGTTTTGTTTTGTTTTGTTTTGTTTTGGTTTTTTGGTAAGGCAACCGGGGCCAAGCGACTTGCCCAGGGTCACACAGCCATCAATTGTCAAGTGTCCAAGGTCACACCAGGACCCAGTCTCCTGGAGTCCAGGGCCGGCACTCCATCCACTGTACCACCCAGCTGCCCTTGAATTTCTTACTGAGATAGTTCTTATGATTTCAAAGTATTATCTTCCCAGTAGATGTAAACAGTTTGATCTTTTAATATCCCTCATGAGTCTTTTCCGTGTTTACCTTTTATGCTTCTCTAGGATCTTGTATGTGAAAGTCAAATTTCTATTCAGTTCAGGTCTTTTCCTCACAAATGCTTGAAAGACCTCTTCTCATTGAAATCCCATTTTTTGCCTCTGAAAAATTATACTCAGTTTGCTGGCTATGTGATTTTGGCTGAAGTCCCAGTTCCTTTGCCCTCTGGAATATCATATTCCATGCCCTTCGGTCCTTTAATGTAGAAGCTGCTAGATCTTGCTTTAGTCCTTATTGGAGGCTCCACAGTAATTGAATTCCTTTTTCTAGCTGCTTGCAGTATTTCTCCTTCATCTGGAGTTCTGGAATTTGGCTATAATATCTGGAGGTTTTCCTTTTGGATCTCTTTCAGGAGGTGATTGGTGGATTCTTTCAATTTCTATTTTAGCTTCTGCTTCTAGAATATCAGGGCAATTTTCCCTCACCATCTCTTGGAGGATGTGGCTAAACTTTTGTTTTGGTCATGGTGTTTCAGGTAGCCCAATGATTTTCAAATTATCTCTCCTAGATTTATTTTCTAGGTCAGCTGTTTTTCCAAGGAGATATTTCACACTGCCCTCTATTTTTTCATTCAATTGGATTTGCTTTACTGTGTCTTGGTTTCTCATAAAGTCACTTGCTTCCATTTGTTTAATCCTATTCTTAGGCAGTTATTTTCATCAGACAGTTTTTTAATCTCCTTTTCCATTTGGCTTTTCGAACTGTTGACTTTTTCTCATGACTCTCCTGTATCGCTCTCATTTCCCTTTCCATTCTTTCCTCCTTTTCTCTACATCTTCTTTCTATTTCTCCTACTTTCCTCTTCAAAGTCCCTTTTGAGAGCTTCCATGGCCTGAGACCAGTTCATATTTTTCTTGGAAGCTTTGGAATGTTGGAGCTTGACCCTGTTATTATCTTCTTCTTCTGAGGTTGTATTGTGGTCTACCTTACCCCCAAAGAAGTGTTCGATGGTCTTCTTCTTTCTCTGCCTGCTCATCCTGGCTTACTATTTCTTGGCTTTTAACTCCTTCTTTAAGTGTGGCACTGCTACCAGGACACACTGTTCAAGCTACAGCGTGGCCTGGGGATGGTTGGGCTTCTTCTCAGCCTGCCTGGCCTCGCTTTCTTTTGATTTTAAACTCTCCAGTGGGGGATTGGGGGGGGTGGGGGCTCCACTCCTGTTCTCAGCTTCAGAGGTCCTAGGTGTTTTGGGGTTGGTGGGGGGGCAGGCTTTAATCTCACCTGGCCTGTCTCAGGTCCGGAGATAACCTCAGGCCTATTTACTAAGCAACCAACCAGCAAAGCTTTCTGTGGTGTGGTTCTCAGCTTCCAATGAGACTGCTCCCCTGCTCCCTCCCCCACCTGGGCCTTCAGCCACTCAGGATTTCTTCCTGTTGCCCACTGGGGTCGGACAGTCGAATCCTTCCCCCCAGTCCACTGGTACTCTTGAACTTACCACCCCCCCCCCCCCAACCCCCAGGCCAGCCGTTCAATCTGACCGCTGCAGCCGATTCAGAGGCACTGGGGCAAATTCCTCTGGCGGGTGTCTGGTGTGTTGGCCCAGTTGCGGGGATAGGCTTTATTTGTGACCCAGCATGGCCCCTGAAATCTGTCCATAGCTGAGAAAACCTCTCAGCCTGTATTTTTGTGTGTTTTTCTTCCCCAAGGGGTTCTTTTATTGCTATTTTGGGGTTATTGGTATCAGAGCCCTGTGAGCTTAATGTCTTTCCTCCACCATCTTGGCTCCGCCCCCTGATAATGCCGACCATCTCTTTTTGCTGGATATTTAGGTACTTCTAATTTTTTTGCGATTAGAAATAATGCTTTTCCTTCTCCCTTGACTCCTCTTGAATTGATATGTGGTTAGAGCTAAAATCAGTGATTTCTCTGAGTTGGTCTCAGCCCAAGCATCACTTGGCCATTGTTTGGGTTTTGATAGCTCAGAATGAGTGTAAATAGTAATTGTTTCTGTTCTGGCCAGAAAACCTGAGGGTTTTCCCCTCCCAGATTGATTTTTTTTTTTGAGTAAGCAAACTAGGCCATCTTTTGTTTCATTTCTTACCTAGCCTTAAATCACTGAATCACTGAATGTTGTTGGCTCAGACAAACTGAGACCTGAGAAAGACTTTAGGTTAAATGCTCACTTAAATCCAATTCGCTTGCAAGTCAAGACCTCTTGATGTCATTGGTCCTCTTTGAGGAGTATTACCTGCCCCACTGGATCCCAGCTGGTTAGTTCCAGTTGGGCAGTGCTCCTTCCTTCCTTCCTTCCTTCCTTCCTTCCTTCCTTCCTTCCTTCCTTCCTTCCTTCCTTCCTTCCTTCCTTCCTTCCTTCCTTCCTTCCTTCCTTCCTTCCTCCCTCCCTCCCTGCCTCCCTTCTTCCTTCCTCCCTCCCTTTCTCTCTTCCTCCCTTTGTCCACATGAGGGATCCATACCTTACATATGGGTGTTCTGCCCAAAACAGTATAAATTTTGATCGCTTAAACTTTGCAAAATATCTTGGTGTTTTGGGGGCTAGATTTTTTTTTAAAGTAGGCAAACTAGGTCATCTTTTGCTTCATTCCTTACCTAGCCTTAAATCATTGGATTGGTGTTACCAGAGACAAACAGACCAGGAAAAGACCTTAGATTAAAAAGACCAAGGTCTCCCCATTGCATTGGGGGACCATCTCTAGTTGTACTGACCCATGTCTTACCACTGGACTCAGATGACTGGAGGACAGAGTGAGGATGATGACTTTACACAGTCCTGTCTCACTTAAATCCAATTCACTTGCAAGTCAAGACATCATCCTCCTGATGATCCTTTGTGAACAAAGGACAAACAACAACAACAATTCTCTCTTGAGTTGATATCTGGCTAAGAGCTAAATGCAGTGAGTTTTCCCCATCTTGCCTACCATAAAGCCTAGAGAACCCCCCTTCCTCCCCACCACCCTCAAGGGGTGAGGAAATACCCTTCTTCTCTCAACCCTTCCACCCCCCCAACCCTTCCCAAAACTTGACTTCCTCCTGTTTCATGCAGATCACAGTAGGTTATGATTCTTCTCCCACCCTTGAGCTTCATCAAAGCTTGCTACTGAAAGTACTCTAGAGCATCCTGTCACACTGAGATCTCATTTTCTTCCAGAACTCCCATTTCAAACTCCAAAAAGACTTCTCGTGAGGACTGTTTCATTGCCTATATAGGAGAAAAAATATCTTATGTAGCAAAACCTTTTCAGTCCATCTTAGTAGTTTCTCCTTGCAACTACTTTTTAGCAGTACAATTAGTAGTTGATCATGCATGATCAGGCAGAATATCTGCTGTCTTTAAGAGATCATTCTGTGGCAGATAGAAGGCTTCTGAGGTTTCTTCTTTTTTTTTTGAGTGCAATGAGGTTAAGTGACTTGCCCAGGCCCACACAGCTAGTAAGTGTCAAGGGTCTGAGGCCAGATTTGAACTCCAGGTCCTCCTGAATCCAGGGCCGGTACTCTATCTACTGCACCACCTGGCTGCCTCCTGAGGTTTCTTCTTAGCTCCAGCTCAATGATCCTGTGATCTTCAGTCCTTTACTGTCGCTGCTTTCCCTCTTTTGACCTTTCTTAAAGCCATGTTGTGTTTCTACAGCTATGGGCGTAGTTTTTCTAAAAAGCCCAGATACAATTAAACAAAAAAACTGAAATTGACTCATTGGCTCATGTCCATTTCTAGTTAAAACATTAGACCAAGAAAAAGTCATGTTCCCTGAGACATTATAGAGTAAGTTCTTCGGAACTTCAGAGACTTTTATGTGGAAAAGGTTTTTATTATTTTTTTTAAAAAGTGATTGTGACGGGCGGCTAGGTGGCGCAGTGGATAAAGCACCGGCCCTGGATTCAGGAGTTCCTGAGTTCAAATCCGCCTCAGACACTTGACACTTACTAGCTGTGTGACCTGGGCAAGTCACTTAACCCCCATTGCCCCACCAAAAAAAAAAAAGTGATTGTGATCCTATAATTTCTGAAGGTAATTATTGCTTTGTTTATTTAACTTGAAGCATTATTTAATCTCTAGACCAATTTCTGTAAGCTAGTAAAAAGACTAGGGTTGTTTAGAAAAGCCGTTGTTATTAAAAAATATAGATGCTAGTTGGAAAATATTTACAATAAAGGGGTTATCACTAACAAAATGATTTCTGTTTTTAGAATCTTAATTTACGATTGAGTTTTTGACTTAATTAGCCCCATTGGGATGGTATTAAAGTATGTGATTTCATTGATGTGTAGTTTCCTACACCTGAGGAAACTATTTCAAGCTCTGTTAGATCAGCAACTGTTGGGCAGTTTTATAGTCTTAGAGAGTTTGCCTGAGGCATTGAGGGATTAGGTGACTTGCCCAGGGTCATTTATAGCCTGTATCTGTTAGAGGGAGGCCTTGTACCCAAGTCTTCTTTAATCTTAGATCATCTCTACTATACTACACTTCTTCTGATAGTAAAATAAACGCTAATTTGAGGCATTCATATTCTGAATAAATGTAGTGATGAAGCTAAATCTTGGAATTCTTAACTTTTCTTTCCAGGAATGTCCAGTTTTCACTGAATTAAGCAGGGAAAATGATGAAGAGAAAGGTAGGGGATTTTTTTAAAAAACATAGATGCTTTGAATTCCCATAAAATAAGTTAGTAGAAGCATTTTAGTTCTTAATTTTAAACATTTCTACTTGAATATGTTTAATTTCTTGATTTGTTTGAAATTTATTTTATAAAAACCTTTTATTGTCACTTTCCTGAAACATATTTGGATTCCTTTTTCTTTTTTTGGGGGGGTGTCCTTAGTTGCATTCAATTTGAATAAAGGAGCAAGTACTTCAGGAGCTTCTTCCAAACCAAGGTGAGTAACATTTACAATTACTTAGTTAAGAATGTGAAAAACTTTTGTGAACTATGCATAGGGGAGAAAGTTCTTATTCTTTATTTATGTTGCACTTGATAATTGAAAAAGTTTTTTATCTACATTATCTCATCTGATCCTCGCAACAGCTCTATTAAGTAGGGAGGTGTTTTGTGAATCATCTTAACTCTGATTTGGTTTGGGCAGTTTTTTCTTTTATAACTGGATTTAAGTTTTTTCATGTTTAAAATTAGGGACTTGAAATAGATGACCTCTATGGTCCTTTCTGGCTCTAGAAGTCTGATTATGCCTTATTTAGCACTTGCTATGTAAGATGTTTATCTTTTCAGAAAAATATATTTTGATACACTGTTGTACCTTTTTTCTTAACTTCTATAGGAAAAGGTCTGTCTAGTTCAGTTTAATGATTTGTTATTGTTAAATCATGAAGGCTATTCCGTTTCTCATTTTAGTGCCTGGTAATAGAAAATAATATCCTCAACCCAGATAAATAGAATTCCATTGTCAAGGGTATTATTTACAATTTTCATTGAAATTTTACATCTCTGTTTTTGGTTTTTGATCCTGCTTATTAGTTTTTGTTAGATTTTTAGAATCCTTAGTCTCCTTAAAGACTGAGCTATTCCCTATGAGATTGGATACCCCTAGTTGTTTGTGTCCTCCCTCTCTTGAAATAAGTTTTTCTTATTTTTCTATTTATGTATCACATCCCCCAGGAGAATATAATTCCTTGAGGATAGAGATAATCATTATTTTAGCCCTTATAGTTCTAATCTGGGCTATTTCATTTGTGATTTGTTGAAATAGAGTGTTCAAACCTCCCCTCCCCTCCCCCAAATCATGGTTTTCAGGGAGCCCAATGATGATGATTCTTCTTTTTTTTGGTGGGGCAATGAGGTTAAATGACTTGCCCAGGGTCACACAGCGAGTAAGTGTCAAGTGTCTGAGGTCACATTTGAATTCAGGTCCTTCTGAATCCAGGGGCCTGTGCTTTATCCACTATGCCACCTAGCTGCCCCGAGCGCAATGATTCTTGAATTAACTTCTCCTTGAACTGATTTTCAGCGTGGTTGTTTTTTATATCACATATCCTATATTTTCCAGTCTTGATGTTCGTTCTTATATTTTTTTGCCGTCTCATGGAGTCATTGATTTCTCTTTTGTCTCTTCTACTTTTCAGGAGTCTATTACTTGGGTAAAGAGTTTAATAGAGAAGATTTTACCACTTTCTCTATTAAGCTATTTATTCTCCTTCCCATTCTTTCTTAAATAGTTGTTATTTCATTTTTTATGTCTTGCTTCATTTCTTCTGTATTTATATATATAGTCCTTGTGGAAAATCTGTTTTTCTTTTTGAGTCTTTGCTTAAAATTGTTATACATCATTATTCTGGGTTGGATTTGGGGGCATCTTTAGATCTATGAGGAGTTCTTTTTTTGAATTTTTTTTAATGATCCTGGTCAGTGTCTTCTTTGATTTACACTCCCTTCAGCTTTAGTTCCTGAACTGGGTCCTTTGTGCCAGGGCCAGGCTCTGCCCTTTACTATGCTTTTTTGTAGGGTGTTCTTTCCCTTGTAGTTGACCCGAGTCACCTGAGTTCTTACACTGACCTCTGTTTCTGGTAGAGTGTCCTGTAGTTTAGAATGTTGATAGTTTTTAGGCTTTCTGTAGGTCTATGAGGTTCAGTGTGCTAGATTTTCAGGGTCATGTATGGTATCTCAGGGCAGAGTAGTGTGGACCATGGAGTTCTGGATCCTAGTCCAAGGTGCTGATTCATCCATACTGGTCACTGCTGATCCAGGTTGCTTCTCGTTCATGTTGTGGATTTCTGACCACTCTGAGGCCTTCTCAAAGTAACGCTTCACTTTTGCTTCCAAATACTTAGCCGTGTAGTTTACACATGTCTTTAGTCTGACTTTGGTCACCGAGAGGATATTTTCTTTATCCATGCTAGAACTGGTGTTTTCAGGGGCCCCTCTTTGCTTGGTCTTCTGGCACGTTTTTTTTTTTTAATGCCATTCTGGTAAGGATGGAAAGAAAAACTATAATTTCTCATTGATTTCTTGATCATTATTAGGTTTGGTGCTAGGGTAGGTGTGTGGGGAGCTGGGCTGCATTTTTCCTCAAGCAGTTGTTTTAGCCAGGAATCTGTTAATGATTTGATGTGAATTTGGAAGGAGGACCCTAGTAAGGAGTTGTTCTTGGCCATGTGGTACTTAAGACTTTTGTTAGAGACTTGAATAAAGACATAAATAGTATACTTCTCCAGTTCCTAGATAACACAAAGTTGGAGAGCTAGGCTTAGGCTGGTAACAGATCTAGATCTTCCTGGGTCCAAAAATACCTCAGTAGTCTAAAGCATTGGTGTCAAAACCCAAATAGAAATAGGGCCCCTAGACTGTATCTAAGGATCCCTGCAGGCTGTATATTGACTTAGAAAATGACATTTTATGTTATCTATTTCTGTTGTTGTAGTTTTATTTATTTATTTTTGTTAAATGTTTCCCAATTAGATTTTAATCTGGTGCAGACCTGAGTGTTTGGCTGCGTATTTGACACCTGGGAGCAGAATCTGATGAGATGAAATTTAATAGGGATAGATATAAAATCTTATATTTGAATTTAAGAAATCATCTTCATAAGTATAAGAGGAAGGTGGAAATGTCTAGATAGTAATTCATCTGGAAACGATCTTGGCACTTTAATGGACTATAAACATTGCATGAGTCAGCAGTATGAAATGGTAACCAGAAAGTTACCATGGGATGTACCTCTCTTACATTTAAAGAGAAGCATAGTGTGTAGGACTAGAGAGACAATAATCTTGTTTTATTTGTCCTGGTCAGATCTGGGTGCCACATTTTAGGAATGACATTGATAAACTGGAAAGTATCCAAAGGAGGGCAACCAAGGTGGTGAAAAACCTCAAGATCATACCATAAGAGGATCTCTGGAAGGAATTAGAGATGCTTAAACTGAAAAAAAGATTTATTGGGGACATGATAGCTGTCTTCAAGAATCTGAAAGGCTGTTGTGTGAATGAGGGATCAGACTTGTTCTACTTGGACCCCAGAATGCATAACTAGGATCATTAGGTGTGGAAGTTACAGAGAGTGAGATTTTGACTGAATTATGAAGAATTTCCCATCAGTTAAAGCTTCCTCCCAAAGTGAATGAACTGCCTCCTGAAGGGAACTCAATGCATCTTACTCTTCAATTCTTCAAGGAAAGGCTGAATGACTGCTTGGATTCTTAATTAGGTATGGGTTGGACTAGATGTTTTCTCGGTTTTGTTTTTCCAATTTCTGAGATTCTGTGAAAGATTATATGGCTTTTCAGTGCTTCTAAAGTGACTCAATCCTTGTGAGCCCTTGTCGAAATTTGTTATCCTCTAAACCATGGTACCTTCTTTGTTCTTTGATTGATTTTAATTCTAGAGGTACTATCAAATACGATGAATCTCTTGTTAATCTTTATTTTAAAATCTTTATTTGCATATGTATTTGCTAAGTCAGTGAGCAAGGATTTATTAGGCATCTGCTATGTGTTAGGCATTATGCTAAGTGCTGGGGTACAAAGAAAGGCAAAAGATAGTCTCTCATCTCAAAGATCTCACTGTTAACTTGCCTGGTCTTTGTTTTGATCAGTTCCCTGGGTCCTAGTGCATTGAAAATGGTGGGAACTTCATCAGCGAAAAGGAAAGAATCATTTCAGAGCTCATCTCAGTCAAAAGAAAAGAAGAAGAAGAAATCTGCACTTGATGAGATCATGGAGGTATAGTTAAGAGAGGGGATCTTTTAAGATGTGAATTGATTCTTCTTCTTTTTTTTCTTTTTGGTAGGCCAGTGGGGTTAAGTGACTTGCCCAGGTCACACAGCTAGTAAGTGTCTGAGGCTGGATTTGAACTCAGGTCCTCCTGACTCCAGGCTGATTGACCCTTAAGTGGAGAGAAAGGTAGGGTTAATTATATACTTCAAAGCTAATGAAAATCTAAGGAGAGCTTAATGAATGTTGCAGTATATTAAACAAATAATATGTCTATCTTGGACTGGACAACTACATGCATGCTATTTTATGAAAAATGATCGTTAGCCATATCCATTTGTGAAGTTTATATAATTAGAAAAGCAAAAGAAACACCACACTTTCTTGCCTGAAGAGTTATCATAATCACCACTATACAGTTTGGGGCACAGAATTACAAAGTTTAACAACAATGAAATTTCATCATAGCTTTATATCCAAAGGGTTAATAAAGCTAGAACAATTGTTTTTACCCCTTAGTCTCTGGGGTTTTTTTCCTTCTTTTTGGAAATACGCATTCTCAGTAATCAGATGTTAAGTAAGACCAATACCTTTGTGTTCTCCTGTTGTTTCCAGCCTTACCACATCCTGAGAAGTGAATAGATATCCACATGAGGTATTTTAGTTTGTTTAGTCGAGCTCAGAATGATGAATCTTCAGCTAAAGTAATTTGTACTGTTTGAAAGCATTTAACTAGTGAGGTCCAGTTTTGTGGCTCTAAAGCTAATTGGGACTTTGTATATATTCTAGTGGATATCTGTCTCTGTAACTCCCAGACCTTAGCTTTACCGTACCTACAAAGAAAGAATCAGGACTAGAAGGAAACTGAACACTTCTGTTAAAACAGTTGCTATGTCTTTTCCTCTCCTTGACCAAAAAAGCTTTCTACTTTGTTTCTAGTCATCAAAAGATTGACACATTATTTTTGTGGTTATTGAATATCATCATTTTTGGTCCATGTGCTGTTATGTTACCCCTGCCATTGTTTTTCAGGAATGCGTTTTTATCTATGGACTTAAAAATTTCATCCTTTAAAAAGTTAATTTAGGTAGTACTGAAAAAGTAAAATCTCTAGTGCTTTTATCTCTTGTTTTTTTTTCCATTTTTCAGTTTCCCCCATGCTGAAAATTTACACTGTATAGGACCAACTAGAAGGCTTAATTAAGTATGATATATAAGTAGCCACTTAAATGGCATGCCTTCCAGATACATTTCTTTCAATTGTAACCTTGAATATCTTGATTACCCTTCATTCATATGAAAAGCTGGAGACTCTAGAATTAAGTTTCACTTGAGATATAGTATTCTCATTTATTCCCATGGAAATCTGGAAAATCATGGGTTAACTTTAAGCAGCTAAGAATGTAAAGATCTGAGTATGTGACCATAATAATACAACAGAGTTCTGTCATTCATTTAGCTATTCCCCATTCTGATTGTTTGTATTTTTATTTCTCTCTTCCTCTAGCTTGATTATCATATTCAAATAATTTCAAATGCCAGTGCTTCTTGTGTTTAAACTTGCTGATGCTGGAGTGTAGTCCCTGCTCTTAATTTGCATAAACATCATTTCTAGTCTTTAACAGTGGGAAAGATGGACAAGCTAGTTTTAGCAGGTGCTGAAGGTAGTTGGAGTTGTTGCATTCATCTTTAAAAGTGAATGAGATGAAAAATTTTAGAATCCTGCTTTTTACACTTAAAAGGCCATAGCTTATAGTCAGCCAGTCAACAAGCATTTAAGTACTTACTAAGTGCCAGGCATTCTGCTAGGCACTGGAGATTTAGAAAAAGGCAAACCAGATCTCACTCAAGGAGTTCACATTCTAGTGGGGGAGACAACATATAGAATAACTAGGCACATAGAGATGGACAGAGAGTAGACGAAAGATAATTTAAGATGAAAAAGCACTAGCAGTTTGAAGGAGGTCAGTGAAGGCTTCTTGCAAAGGGTAGAATTTGAGCTGAGAAGGAAGCTGGGGAAACTAAGAGACAGAAGTGATGGAGAAGAGCATTCCAAGAATGGTGCAAAGGCCCTGAGGTGGGAGATAAAGAGTGTAGTGTGAGAAACAGCAAGAAGCCTGAGTATAGCTGCATAAAGTCTGTGGAAAGAAGTAAGGTATAGGAACACTAGAAAGGTCAGAAGTGGCACTGGAGATGAGGCAGGAATACTTACCCCGGGATTTTTCACATTCATGACATACCCTGAGTCTTTGATGTTCACCTTCTTGACCATACTTTTTTCCATTTTCCTCCCTCTTCTCCCCTCCAATCCAGGCTATCTCTATCTCTTGAAATACTTTTTCTGTAATTTTCTGTGAATTGTTTTTCTTTTTTTAAAAAAAATTCTTTTTTTTTTTATTATTTTGAACAAGACAAACTTCAGCAAACGGTAATATTTCCATACCCGTCTTAGTAATTAAAAATGATGTTTACAATTTATTAAGGATTTTATAGGAACAACATCATGAATAGCTTATTTGTTTTGTAGCTTGAAGAACAAAAGAAAAAAAGTGCTCGAACAGATTATTGGCTACACCCTGTAAGTACTATTTTCTAAGTAAGTGCTAGTTTTTAAAGCACAAATTTATCTTTATGTGACATTTTTTTGTTCTGATTTACCACAAATATCTAATTTTCCAAATAGATTCTCTTTAGTGTGTTCTTTACAATATATTCAGTAATTTTCATATAATGACTTCAGATCTTTCAGTTTGGATTTAATATGTTTCAGTGTATTCCTTTATATTTCAAGAAAGGAATAGCATTATCTTACAGGGAAGTGCTAAATCTAGCAATAGTTTAAATTGAAGATTGTAAATGTCCCCTTGAATAAAAGAATGTTTGCTGTCTTCTTTTGTTGGGGGAGGGGGGCAGGGCAATGAGGGTTAAGTGACTTGCCATGGGTCACACAAGCTATTAAGTGTCAAGTATCTGATACTGGATTTGAATGCAGGTCCTCCTGAATCCAGGGCTGTTGCTTCATCTACTGCGCCACCCCTTTCTACTTTTTTCCTAAGGGAATAAGGACTAACCAGGCTTTTATATCTGAGACTGAAGATAATTTTTCACTAAGAAACATCAAAATGTCCCTAAATTATAGAAGAAATCTGATTTGAATCTGGCAGACCAAGGAAAAGCATTTATATTTATTTATTGAAGCACCTGTTTTGAACTTACTAAGCTGGAAAGTTTTCACAAAATTTTTTTCCCTTTGAAATGACACTGTCCTTTTAAGGGTGTAAATCTTACAAGAAAGAAATGTGCCAATTCCAAAATGAAAGTATATAAACTAGGAGATGGGAAGTCCAATTCCATCAATATGTTATGTCTACTCTTATCTTTGAAAATCAATTGCATCTTTATTTTGGTCTTTTTGTCTTCATTTTTACCTCTGTAAAATGGAGATAATTCCTGCTAGTGCTGGTAATGATAGGATTCATTCAGAAAGTCAGTGTTTTTAAAAAAGAAAATGCTTATTGCCATAACATAAGAAATCAATTTGTAAAAACATTCTAGCTAATTAATTACCCTGATTCATTTAGGAATATCATGATTTAATCATCTTTATTTGTCTAATTTGTGGGTCGAAGCTTAAGGTCATTGTAAAACCTTGAAGTCAATGTCTGGGTTTATATGAGAGTGAGGGTTTATTTTTCCTTTCTCTCTTACAGGAGCAAAGAGATTTTCTTCCCCACCTACCCAATGGAGAATGTTATTGCACCCTGTAGGAGAGAAAAATCACCTAATTGTTTTAGAAATACTTTTTTACCCCTTAGGATAGGTGGTTTTTGAAAATTGGTAGGTTTTCTGTTTCTAGAGATTTTTGTCATACAAAACAGTTTGTAAAATGAGAATACAACCTATTCAATCAGATAAATTTCATAGATTTATAGATTTCTTATTGAAAGGGATTTTAAATATCATCTAGTCTAACCCATCTATTTTATAGGTAAAGAAAATGAGGTTCAGAAAGTTTAAGTACTTAGATTTGCTTTAGGGATATGTGAGAGTAAGTGGCAGAGACAGAATTTAAATCCAGGGCCTTTGGATCTAGGATTCTTTCTGCTATGCCACTTAATTCTGTTGGTGATTGGGTGATTCAGTGATTTTTAGCTTACTAAATAATTGTAGTTCTCTGAAGTGTCGATTCTTTTTCTTGAATACGTGTTATTCCAAGAACATGACATCCACTTGTAATTTACCAACAGCTTCACATGGCTTACATGTACACAGTTAAAATAACCAGTGTATTAATGTTGTTGAGATTTTTTAGCTACAGAGCATATTGTCTTAGATATCTTAAACTATTTGAATAATTGTTTTAATTAATTTTCTATTTTATTTGTACCCTGAAGCAGTTTATCCAACTTTATGAACTTTTCAAGACTCTAGAAAAAAAGGAACTTAGTGGTAAAAATTATAATTGCATAGTAAGTCATCATTTCTCTTCTGGTTACCTCATTTTATGGCCTTTGGTAAATTCAGCCTATTTCCTTATGGCATATAATAGTACTTGAGTCAGAAAAATTGCCTTCCCTGGCATTAATTAGCTTCTTTTCAGAAGCTTTAGGATAGACTTGGATTAAGAAGGTTCAAATATTTTCTGTATGAGAAAGAGTTCTAGTATTAAAAGACACTCTTTGCTGCCTTATAGACCTCCCACCATAGCAGCCTTCTAAACTTTTTGTAAATTCAGCATTTAGCTTGGCTTAATATAGGACTGATATCTAGTTTATTGTCTTTTTAAAAATAAACATTTGAAAAAGCAAATACAAAGTCATTGCACTTTATATAGTAAAAATCAGGAAGACAGAAAGAAGAAATAAGTCCAACTTCTATTTATGTGAAATAGATCATTGTAATTTTTCTACTACTTGAAAATTAGATTCTCAAAAGAAAGATAACAAGAATTAATCTGAAAATTCCTAGTGAATCAGAAATTCAGAGTCATATGATGATAAACTTTTGAATTAATTTGACTACAATACATGAACTTAAAGGCTTCTTGCTGTTTTTTTTGAGGAATCTTTGTTAATCTTTATATATATCAAGAATGAACACTAGTTTATCTTTTCTTAAAATTTCTCAAACTTTAACTGTAAATGATGAAACTACCTTTTTCCATAGTCTTTTTTGTGAAGTATTAGAATATTTGAGTATGTTTGGATAAGTTTATATATATATATTTTTTAAAAGAATGAAACCAGTAAAATAATGGAAGACATGAGTTAATGGGATTAACATTCCAGAGTAAGTGTTGAGACATTTTCATGATGCAATGAAGAGTATTTTTATCTTGACTCTTCTTTGATAGTGGTGATCTGAACAAGAAATGAGAGCTTATTAAGGGAATGTTTTTGCTGTAGCACAGCTGACTTAGGAAAATCTCTTCCATGAATATTAAGTTAAAGGAACACAATAGAAAGGAAAATTCAATCCTTTATATATATATATATATACAACTTCTTTTTTTGTTTTTGTTCAAGGAAATTATTGTGAAAATTATAACAAAAAAACTTGGAGAGAAATATCATAAGAAAAAGGGAGTTGTCCAGGTAAGCCTATAAGCCAGAATATTTGGAGAAATTGGGTAACTTGTTTCTATAGTGGAGCACTAGTATTTTGATCACTTATAGCTTGGTTGTTTAATGCTGCTTTGGCAGCCAAAGTCCTTTGTTTGAATCCTTAAAGATCAGGAAACATTTTTCAAATATGGTGATTTTTAAATTTTTTTATTTTCTGTATCTCTTGTATTCATCTGTATGCCAAGTCCTCTCAGTTCTGTTTCCATAAAAGGTTTCAAATCCATTCCCTTCTTTCTATTCTTACTTCTTTCACTGTAGTATGGCACCTTAATACCTCTTCCCTGGGCTGCTCTAATAACCTTCTAATTTGTCTCTATTTCTAGTCCCTTACTTGCTCTACTATTTTTCATATTGCTTTCTGAAGAATCTTTCCGATGCATTGCTCTGATAGCATTAACACTCTCTTGCCCTTAGTCCATTTGACCTGTTCATTGTTTCCCAATTTTTTCCTATCCTTTCTTGCTTCTGTGCCTTTATTCATCTTATTCTCATGCCTGTCTCTATTCATGTATCAAAATCTTTCCCTTTTTTTGTTTTTGTTTTTTTTGGTGAGGCAGTTGGGGGTTAAGTGACTTACCCAGGGTCACACAGCTAGTAAGTGTCAAGGGTTTGAGGCTGGATTTGAACTCAGGTCCTCCTGAATCCAGGGCCAGTGCTCTATCCACTGTGCCACTTAGCTGCCTCATCTTTCCCTTTTTTTAGGGCTCAGCTTAAATACCTTATCTTCCATGAATCCTTCTCTTACCTTTTACCCCCTTTCTCTTCTTTCCATTCTCAACTCTTCAAATTGCAGGGTGGAAGTATTATTTTCAACTCTCAATCTCTTTGTACTTTGTTGGGATCTTGCTTTATATGTTAAAAAATTATAAAATTGATGCCTCTTTTTTATACCACATCATTTACACATATAAACTTTCCTTGTAACAAAGATTTTTAAAAATTGTTGAAAAGTTTAACAAAAACAACCAATATATCTGTGTCTGACAACATATGAAATAGTCCACATCCTTAGTTCCCCATCTCTTCATTCAAGATAGTGATGGTGGTGGTGGTGGTGAAGGTGATGACGATAACTAGGATTTGTGTAACACTTTAAAGTAGGGAGGTACATTTTTTCATCTCTTTTCCAGGACCAGTGCTCATGATGATATAGCATTTATATATACTTTAAAGTTTTCAAAGCACTTTATATACATTATCTCTTTTGATTCTCACAATCAACTGTGAGATCAGTCAAGAAACATTTCTTAAGTACCTGCTATGTGCCAGGCACAGCTAAGCTGTGAAGATACAGATGTGATCAAGAAAGATAGTCCCTGGCGTCAAGGAGCTTACAGTGGGGGGAAGACAGGTGCTATTATTATCCCCTTTTTACCAATGAAAAACTGAAGCTGCAGTTGTGTAGCAAGGGCCACACAACTGATAATTATTTGAGGTAAGATTTGAACTTCGATCTTCTGGATTCAGAGGTCGACACTATCTACTATGCCACCTAACTGCCTATTTACCCTCTTACTTTATTCCTTCTAATTTGTATTAATTATCTATGTCATCTCTTCAACTTTTATAAATTGCTTCTGAGCAGGAACCATGTCTTTTTTTCATTTTTATACATTCCTATACTAAACAGAATAGAATGAGCTTAATATACTCAATTTAGTCTAAAATGGACTGACCTATCTCAGAGTTTGTGGCAATCTTCACAAAGGGAACTGATCAAGATAATGTTAATAACTCAGTGAAATCCATCACTATCTTTAGAATATCAAAATAAATATACAAACTGTTAATGATGGGTCAAGAACATATATTTATCTTCATATGTAAAGGATATTATATTTTTAAAAATTTATTCATTTTGAACTTAAATACATAAACACCAAAAAAAGATTTCCATGTATACAGCACAGCATAAAAAGATAAAACCACAAATTTTGATTTCACTCCATGTACTTTTTTTTGAAAAACTATGTAATAATTACTATACATTATTTTCAAAGCTACTCTGCTTTTCTAAGTTCTTTTGCTCTCTGCTGTGCACTTTTAATTTTGTTTTCTCCTTCCCTCCCCACTCCTGTCCTAGCAAAGGCTACCACTAGACACAAATATGTATATATATGTAAAACCATACTATGCATACTTCTTTTTATCAGTTCTTTCTCTGGAAACAGTTTCTTCCTCTATAGGTCCTTTGTAATTGATTTGCTTATTTGCAATAATCAAAATGACTTAGTTGGTCAAAGTTGTTCTTAGAATAAATATTGCTATTAGTATGTACAACATTGTCTTGGTTCTGCTCATTCACTCTTCATTATTTTGTGCAAATCTTATCTGTGTTTTTCTAAGATCACGAAGCTCAGCATTTCTTAGAGTACAGTAGTATTCCATCACGATCATATACCACAATTTGTTCAGCCATTCCCCAGTTGACAGGTATCCCCTCAATTCCAGTTCTTTGATGCCACAAAGAGCTGCTATAATATTTTAGAACATATAAGTTCTTTTCCTTTTTCCTAATCATCTCGGGAAACAGACCTAATAGTGGTATTGCTGGGTCAAAGGGTATACACAGTTTTATAACTCTTTGGCATAATTCCAGATTGTTCTCCAAAATAGTTGGATCAGTTCACAGTACGGCTAAGAGTGTATTAATGACCCAATTTTTCCCACATACCCTTCAATGCTTGTTGCTTTCTCCTTTTATTCTAGCCAATATGATAGATATAAAATGTTATCTTAGGGGCAGCTAGGTGGTACAGTGGATAGAGCATCGGCCCTGGAGTCAGGAGTACCTGAGTTCAAATCTGGCCTCAGACACTTAACACTTACTAGCTGTGTGACCCTGGGCAAGTCACTTAACCCCAATTGCTTCACTTAAAAAAATGTTATCTTAAAGGTGTTTTAATTGCATTTCTATAATCAATAATAATTTAGAGCATTTTCTTATATGACTATATATAGTTTTGGGTTTCTCATTGAAAACTGCCTCTTCATATCCCTTGACCATTTTTATTTGGGGAAGAGAAGGATATTATATTCTGAGGTCCTAATAGTTACAAAGATTTTTTACTTTAGTGGACTCTAGGGTGTTATTGTTGTTTGTCCCTTTGTTCTCAAAGAAGACCATGACATGTGGGTGATGTCATGACTTGCACTGAATTGGATATAAGTGAGGAAGGTCTCTATGCAAAGCCACTAGCCTCACTCTCTTCTCCAGAGCCATAGGGGTCCAGTGGCAAGATATATATCATGACGACTGGAGATGGTTCTGGATGTTTAAGGCAGGTGGGGTTAAATGACTTGTCCAGGGTCACATGGCTAGTAAGTATCTAAGGTCAGATTTGAACTCAGATCCTCCTAACTTCTGGACCAGTGCTCTATTCACTGTGCCACCTAGCCTGTCTCAGAGTGTTATTAACATTCTGATGGAATACTTATACAAACTATATTTTCTACTTCTTTAAAACTATTTATATATTAACACTCTGCCTGATTAGTGAATATACTTATCTTTTTTTTTTTTTTAGTGAGGCAATTGGGGTTAAGTGACTTGCCCAGGGTCACACAGCTAGTAAGTATTAAGTGTCTGAGGCCGGATTTGAACTCAGGTACTCCTGACTCCAGGGCCGGTGCTCTATCCACTGCGCCATCTAGCTGCCCCGAATATACTATATCTTAAAGTTGGGTACAGTGGGTCTTCATACTTCATATATATATATATTTTTTTTTTGCAGGGCAATGGGGGTTAAATGACTTGCCCAGGGTCACATAGTGTCAAGTGTCTGAGGCTGGATCTGAACTCAGGTCCACCTGAATCCAGGGCTAGCGCTTTATCCACTGCACCACCTAGCTGCCCCTCATACTTCATTCTAAAAATTGTCTCTGAATTTTTCTAACCTCTATTTCTTTAGCAGATGGAAATCTTAGATAAGCTTTAGACTAAATTTGCTTTTGGAAACCTTAGATTTGAAGCCATTTCTGGACATTGGAAAACACTGGAATTTGTAGAATGACTTTAGTTCCTTTGATATAGCCACCGTTTTTATCTTTTGTCTGTATTTTCAAAATTTGTTTGCTAAAATGTTAATTTTGTACACAGGAGTAAATGACAAATACACAGCAGTGGTAAAGATGATCGATTCTGGAGGACAAACTAAAACTTGATCAGACTCATTTAGAGACAGTAATACCAGCACCAGGTAAATCTCTTTTCAAATGTATAACTTATATGCCATCAAAATGATTCATTTCATTCTTAGAATCAACCATACCTTCATTTAAGGGTGATGAGTGAGATTTTCTTTTTAAATTTTTTTTTTTTTGGCCAGAGTTTGTAGAGAGGAATATGGTGTCATAAATGAATGAAATTTGAGTACATCATGGACCTTCTCTGCATTCTCTTTCTTTACCAAAGCGTTGTTTATATACAAGTTATGGCAGTAGTCATCTAATTGTTTCCTCAGTACCTTTGTCCAGGGCTTTTCTCTGCATGTAAAACTGGATGCTACCACTACCTTGTTGGCATTTGTCATTTAAACTTATTTTTCCTCTTTTTTTTTTTTTTTTAGTGAGGCAATTGGGGTTAAGTGATTTGCCCAGGGTCACACAGCTAGTAAGTAAGTGTTAAGTGTCTGAGGCCGGATTTGAACTCAGATACTCCTGAATCCAGGGCCGGTGCTCTATCCACTGTGCCACCTAGCTGCCCCTAATTATTCCTCTTTTAACTTGAGTTTCTGGTACAAGATTTGAAAATTTGAAAGTATTTCTGTACTGGGAAGGATGTGTGATTTTTGTCCATGTAGAATACTCCTGATATGGAAATTTCCTTTACTATTGCAGATTGATAGTTCATTGGTAATTTATAATCTTGGTTACCTGGGTCACTGAAAGGTTAAGTGATTTATCTGTGGTCACACAATATTTTTCAGAGGCAAATTTTCAAACTATGTCTTCCTGATTCTAAGGATGACCCTATATGTCATACTGAATAATCTGCTTATCTAATAATAATGATATCAATTATAATACTACTTCTCAAATTTTGTTTTCTTAAAATTTTAGGGGGGCTTCTGACTTATTCCCTTTGTATAATTATTATTTTACATTAAAGCCATCTTCTATTCTGATAGTAAGTTTTCATTGTAAACTTAACAAGAATTATTAAAGATCTTTTGGTTCTTAGGAGTACAAGAAAAGTGATTTGAACAGTTGCTTTTAAAACATAATTACCTGAATGATGCCCATAAAATTCATGTTGGAGGGGTCTTAAATGCCATCCAGGCAAGTGGTCTCCAGAGTGCTGGCTTCACCAATCAGATGATAGGTATCATCCCTTCTTCACTATAATAATTAATCAATAGCCTCACTATGATAATTAATTATGCAGCTTATCTTTAGCTACTCTTATCCCCTAAGACTCTTCCCTCTGCTGTGTAATCTCCCAGTCTTCTTATTCATAACCTGGCATTAGCTCTTTATTGCACTTAAAACCTAAACTCTTTCACTACCCACTGTAACTGTGCAGGTGCTGTTGGAAAAGTTCCACCTTCATTTTCTCTTCCAGATCACCTGGACTTCAGCAGGCATCCCTCAGGGCAGTGTTTAGTGGTTAAATCTTGCCTCATTGTTGTCATTTTAACTGGGACAAAGTGAACCACAGGGAATGAGTAGGCATGGATGAATTATGACAGAGATTACAGATATCATTACATTTTCTTTCCCTCCAAACCCACCCATCTTTCAAACTTCCTTGTTACTGTTTAGGCCACCACCATCCTTTCCCTGGGTTTTTACAACCTTGGTATCATCTTCAGCTCTTCATATTCCCTTATCCTATATCCATGTTTCTAATTAATTACCAATTCTTGTCGGTTATACTTCCACATTTCTTCCATATGTCCTTTTCTTTCTACTCACACAGCTTCTACTTTAGTTCAGGTCCTCATCACCTTTGACCTGGACTACTGCAATAACCTCTTGATTGGTATCTTCACCTCAGGTCTCTCAAAACCTCAGTTCAGAACACAGCTGCAAAATTGGTTTTTCTAAAGTGCAAGTCTTTTAAAAAAAAACCCACACATTTATTTTTTATTTATTTTTAATTTTTTTTTGCAGGGCAATGAGGGTTAAGTGACTTGCCATGGGTCACACACATTTATTTTTAGCATTCATTTTTTAAAAAATCTGAGACCCCAGTTCTCTCCCTCCCCTCCAGCCCTTCCCCTACCCATTGAGAAGGCAAGCAATATCAATTACATGTGAAATTAATGCAAAACGTATTTCTATATTTCCATGTTGCCAAAAAAAGGAAGAAAAAGATAGTGAAAAATTATACTTCAGTTTGTACTTAAAGTTCATCACTTCTCTTATGGAAGTGGATACCATTTTTCATCATGGGTCCTTTGGAATTGTCCTGGATCATTGTATTGATCAGAATAGCCACAGCTGATACTTATGATAATCCTTATAATCCTTATAATCCTGCTGCTTCTGTGTACAATGTTCTGGTTCTGCTCACTTCACTTTGCATCAGTTCATGTAGGACTTCCCAGGTTGCTCTGAAACCATTCTTTTCATCATTTCTTACAGCACAATAATATTTGATCACAGACCTAGTAATGGTATTGCTGGGTCAAAGGGTATTTATAATTTGATAGCTCTTTGAATATATTTCCATATTGTTCTCCAGAATGATTAGATGAGTTCACAATTCCACCAGCAGCGAATTAGTTTTCCTATTTTTCTATATCCCTTCCAGCATTTGTCATTTTCCTTTTCTGTGATGTTAGCCAATCTGATAGGTATGAGATGGTACCCTAGAATTGTTTTGCTTTGCTTTAATTATTAGTGATTTAGAGAATTTTTTCATGTGACTATTGCTAAACTTGGATTTCTTCATCTGAAAACTGCACATTCATATCCTTTGACCATTTATCAAATGGGGAATGACCTCTTTGCTTTTATAAATTTGGCCTTATTTCCTTGTGTATATTTGAGAAATATCAGAGAAACTTGCTAGAAATCCTTCCCCCCACCCCCAACCCCCATTGTTGCTTTCCTTCTAATTTTGGCTGCATTGGTTTTATTTGTGCAAAACCTTTTTAATTTCATGTAATCAAAGTTATCCATTCTACTTCTTGTTGTCCTTGCTATCTCTGGTTTGATTGTAAACTCTTCCCATATCCATAGGATCGTAAAGGTAAATTTTCCATTCTCTCTTAACTTGCTTATATCACCCTTTATGTCTAAATCATGTACCCATTTTGACTTTGATGTATAGTGTGAGCTCTTGGTCAGTGCCTACTTTCTGCCACCAGTTTCCCTAGCAATTTTTGTCAAATAGAGATTTCTTGTCCTCAAAGCTTGGATATTTGGGATTTATCAAATATTAGATTATTTTGATCATTTAATACTGTGTATTGTGTCCTTAAACTATTCCAGTGATCTGCCACTACTCTTTCTTAGCCAATACCATATTGTTTTGATGATTGCTTTTTTTGGTAATATAATTTGAAATCTAATACTGCCAAGCCACCTTCCTTCACTGATTCCTTTGATATTTCTGACCTTTTAATCTTCCACATTAATTTTTTCTAGAACTATAAAATAATTCTTTGGTGATCTGATTGGTCTTGGCACTACGTAAATTAATTTAGTTAGAATTGTCATTTTCATCATATTGGGCTTGGCCTACCCATGAGCAATTAATATTTCTCTAGTTCTTTAGATCTGTCTTTGTGTGAAAAATATTTTGTAATTGTACTCATAAAGTCCTTGCATTTGTCTCAGCACATAGACTCCTAAGTATTTTATTGTCCACAGTTATTTTAAATGGACTTTCTCTTAATCTCTTTGCTGGGTTTTGTTGGTAATATATGCTGATATTTAAAGTGAATATCTTCACATGGATCACTCAGTTAACTCTGTTGGCACCTTTTGCCTCTGAGAATAATACTTTTTTTACCTTTCTAAACTTCTATTTTTTTTGTGTTTTATAACATAATTAATAGTATAGTAGTACATGTATCTTATTTACAAGTAAATAAACACATATTAGGGGTGTGTGTTCAAAAATTTTTTACTGATGAGTTTTGTATAAAAAATTTTTTACTTAAATGGGTACATAACTAAAACAAGTTTGAAGAAAGATGATTTAGGCAAGTTCCCTCATTTGACAGGTAAGGGCCAGGGAGGCCTAGAAGTCTTTAGCATCCATATCTAGCATTTTTTCTATGGAATCACATTCTATCTCTTATATTCTGTTGGCTTTTGTAAGAAAAAGGTATTTCTTCAAAAATTGTAATTTAGGGGGGCAGCTAGGTGGCGCAGTGGATAGAACACTGGCCCTGGAGTCAGGAGTACCTGAGTTCAAATCCAGCCTCAGACACTTAACACTTACTAGCTGTGTGACCCTGGGCAAGTCACTTAACCCCAATTGCCTCACTTTAAAAAAACAACAACAACAACAAAAATTGTGTTTTAGGACATTTCAGTGTTTGAGCAGACCAGTCATTTCTATTTTAAGATACGGTTATTATTGTTAGCAGTGTGGTGCCAATGTGGTACAAAAAGCCCCTGGCTAGGAATTGGGGTCTGACCTCCCCATTAATTCGAATGTGTGACCTTATTAAATCACTGTACATTTTGGTGGGCATCAGTTTCTACATTTATAATAAAGGAGCTCTGAAATTCTATGATCTACTTGATGAAATTTCATTTGCTCTCATGTATGAATAATAAAAATGGATATTTCTTTACATGAAATTTCCTCACCTACCACTGTTTTTTTTAAGTGAAAAAGAGTTTTGGTTTTGTATGGAGGCCTACCAGGGGAAATGAAGCAACCTAGAATCCATTAATGAAAAGGCTTTTTACGCCACTGTATGATTGAAACTTGTAAGTATATTTTACTTAGAAAACTCATCCAATTTTAAATATTCAAAAAAA
This sequence comes from Dromiciops gliroides, assembly GCF_019393635.1. Taxonomy (NCBI): domain Eukaryota; kingdom Metazoa; phylum Chordata; class Mammalia; order Microbiotheria; family Microbiotheriidae; genus Dromiciops; species Dromiciops gliroides. The sequence continues at coordinate 172,083,699 of NC_057865.1, forward strand.
AAGGGGGCATCTAGATGGTGCAGGTGGATAAAGCACTAGGCCAGCCATGATTCAGGGGACCTGAGTTCAAATCCAGCCTCAAGCGACTTGACACGTACTATCTGTGGTGACACTGGTAATGTCACTTAACCCAAATTGCCTCCCCCACGCCCCCCGTCCCCCCAATGTTCAAAAAATCTGAAGTGAATTTTTTAGTTACAACTTTTTATACATGCTGGGAATAATCCAAAAATGAAGATCTTAATAAATATAGCAAAATCAACGCTATAATGTAAATTTTTAGACAACAATTTAGAGAATAGAGGATGTAAGATGGAAAAAAGTTTATAAGTATAGAAATGAGAGGAATAATTCCTTTCAGAATCCTCTGTTTAATATTAGGACATTTGGTTCATTTGGCAGAAGATAAGCTAATAGAACACGGGTGTCTGGCATAATCAATGGGGAAAGAAGAAGATAAAAGACCAATAGATTTGCCTCACTAATTCCTTGGAATCCTAAAGAATTGTATTGAAGTAATTTTCTCATCAAAATCTATTTGGGGACTTATTTCAAATTTGTCTCCTTCCCCACACTGAACCTCCACTCCTCACTTTCTCACAGGAATCACAAGATATATTTAAAATGGGGTACATAGGGGCAGCTAGGTGGCGCAGTGGATAGAGCACCGGCCCTGGAGTCAAGAGGACCTGAGTTCAAATCCGGCCTCAGACACTTAACACTTACTAGCTGTGTGACACTGGACAAGTCACTTAACTCCAATTGCCTCACTAAAAAAAAAAGGGGGGGGGTTACATATACATTTCCTGGATTCCTAATACTTTATTCTTAGAACCTTATAAAAGTACCAAACTTGTTTTTCTGCTATTAGTCATAATTCTTGTTCTCTTGGCTATGGGAGGCTTCTAATTAAGATAGTCTATAGTTTTCCTAGAAAAAGGAGGCTTTAAAAAAACCTTTCTTTTTTTTAAGTGAGGGCAATTGGGGTTAAGTTGGCTTGGCCCAGGGTCCACACGCTATTAAGTGTTAAGTGTCTGAGGGCGGATTGGAACTCAGGTCCTCCTGAATCCAGGGCCGGTGCTCTATCCACTGCGCCACCTAGCTGCCCCTACTTAAGTCACTTTTAAGTAAATTAAACCTTTGCATTTACTTCTTGTTCTGGGGGATAGGGGCTGTGTCACTGGCTTTCTACTCTGAGGCCTCTGTGGCTTGTGGATTCCTCACTGCCCTGGGCTTGCTCCAGACACTGGGATGACTTGGCCCAGTTGTGCCTGTCCCTTGGGTAGCCCGCCAGCTGGCAGCCTGCCCTCTTAGCTGGTGCTGGTGGATCTCACAATTGGCCTGCTGTGCCACCAGCTCGCTGAGTCAGGATCAAAGGGCCTCAGTTGCTCTGATGTGGCCAAGAAGCTCCTGCTGACTGTGCTGCACTGTGCTGAGCTGCACTGTGCTGAGCTACGCTGTGCTCCCCTTTTGCCTGAGTGAGACCGACCTTTCCTGAGTCTTCTAAATTATCTCAAGTTGGAAGATTATGTCTCACTGTATTTTTGCAGGTTCCATAGTTTCAGAATCCATTTAGAGGCTTGATTTAATGTCCTTTTGGGGAACCGCAGGAGAACTCAGGCAACTTGCTGGCCTCTTTCCACCATCTTGGCTCTGCCTCTCATTTACTTCTGACACCAGTGATTTAGAGACTATCACTCTAGATGAGATAATGCCGGTAAAAAACTTTGCAGTCCTTAAAGCACTATATTAGCTAATATAGAAATATATCCACATAACATTATAATACTCTGTTACATTTTGTTATAATCTATTTATTCCTAAACTTTCTAATTTTTTTAAAAACGACAAACTTCTTAAAGCAAATTATTAATAAAACTATCCATCCCATCCCATCCCCCCCCCAGTTGAATTACTACAACTTTGATTCACAGTTCATAGTTTGGGGGTTTTATTATGTTTTGTTTTCAATAAAGCCGATCTATTACCTTTTAATTGGCTACTCTGTCTCCTTTCTAATGTTTTAATTGCTAGCTACCCACTGTCCCATTCAGATTCTCCCTTTGCCACCGATCACCTTGAGGCTTCTTTTCTCCTAAGTTGTCACCCAATCAAGATTATGGTAGGTTTTCCTCAATGAATTTAGTGCCCTTTCACTGTTGTAAGTTGCTATCTAGACTATACTGGTCTAAAAATATCTAATTAGTGATCGCCATAAATTATAAGCTTTATGCAAGAGTTTAGACTTTTAAGATTTGTTAAGGATAATAAGAAATTGGTGAGAGAGAGAAAGAGCCCTAGATGCTACATCTATCCTTCTCAGGGAGCAAGCATTTTTGCTCCACTCTCCATGAGAGTCCTGACCAAAAGAGAGTGAGAAGAGCAAGCCTCGCCCCTTCTTCGTCCCACAAGCCTCCTCTGAAACTGGGAACATCCTATCCACACACACAGCTCCAAGCTAATTGGCTAATAGCTTTGATAGACAGTACCCATGAGCAAACGTCACTTCCTAACACCAAGGAACTGACCTTCTAAGCCGCATGGCTTGCCCTCAGACACCTTCTACTCATGGTGGAGCTTTCCCTACAGCAACTCTCCAGGAGGTGGGCGTCACTCCAATTGTTAAACTAGTGTTTCTTTCCACTTCAACTCCTACCCTCATACTAGGGAAGATTCAACTTACATATTGATACTCACTCAAATATCCTAACTTCCCTGTTCATATCTTTTATTCATTTTCCATGAACTACTTTATTCTCCTTGGCTATACAGAGATGGTCATAGCCTTGATCTTAACATCACCTGTATGCTCTACTTTTCATGTTCAAAACTTTGATAGTTTTTTGTCTGATGATAATCTTTATTAATTCCATTTTTCTTTCTGCTTTATGACCCCTAAGCCTGTCCTTTGTTCTTGCCATAAATTTCTATCTCTTTTACCTTCTCTTTATCTCACAGGCGCTTACCCTTTTACCAGGTATACTCCTCTTTTCTCTTTCTTAACCCCTTGATGAATCATTAAATTCTTGACTGTCTTCTACACTTGAGTTCCTTCTTTTCTTATCCTGTCACAGTCATAACCCTGCCTAAATCACAGCCTTTAGTTACTACTACCTTCTTGTTTTACTTTCTGTTGATAAGAGCTGGAGAAAAATCCAAAACCATACCTACAGTGAAATTGGCTGCTAAGATGTTTCCTTTCTAATTTTTGCTGTGTTGGTTTTATTTGTGCAAAATCTTGTGAATTTGATGTAATCAAACTTGTTCATTTTATCTTATGTGGCCCTCACTGTTCTTGATCATGAACTTCTCTTATCCATAGATCTCAAAAGGTAATTTCTTTCTTGACTCCTCTAAATTGTTTATAGTGTTTGTAACAGCCTTCTGATGGTCTTCCTTCCTCGAGTTCCTCTCTACTCCAGTCCATTCTCTACTTAGTTTCTAAAGATGATCTTTCTAAAGCACAAATTTGTCTATGTGACTCCTCTTCATCTAGAAACTCTAGCAACTCCCTATCATCTCAGGATAAAATATAAAATCCTCTGTTGGTTTTTAGAGTCCTTCTTACTTTTTCATTCTTCTTACACTTTATTAAACCCCGACAAGTCTTTTGATACAGGGACACTGATGGTGTTTCGCTGTTTCTTGAACATGACACTTCATTTCCGTAAAGAAGGGAAACCCTTGCACTAGTTTGCCCTCCCATGCCTGGGAATGCTGTCTCTAGGGCTTCATGGTTTCTTGTCTTTCCAGGCTTCCTTCAAGACTCGGTGTCAAACACCACCTTCACAGGGTACTTCCTTTCGCTCCCCTTTGCTCTCCCCCTTCTGCTTTCCTCTGAAATGAATTTCTATACATATTTACATGTTGTCTTTCTTTTGCATACCTGGGCACCTTAGCCGAGTGCTGCCATATAGTAAGTGCTTAATAGATTATTTTTTTACTGAAAGAGTTTTAAGACTACATTTTTTTTCAAGGCAATGAGGGTTAAGTTGAGCTTGCCCAGGGTCACACAGCTAGTAAGTGTCAAGTGTCTGAGGTCGGATTTGAACTCATGTCCTTCTGAATCCAAGGCCGTGCTTTATCCACTGAGCCACCTAGCGCCCCAATGCTACTTATTTTATGGAAGTTGAAGAGGGAAGGGAATTCGGACTTATTCTCTATTTTTTATTACTTCTCTTACATGTGTACTTATACTTTTTATTTTTGATTTCTAGGGCCCTTTAAAGGGACGAAAGAGTTGAGAGGTATTCAGTATGAGGATATCTTAAAACTTGCCTGAGGGATGGAAATAGGTAAAAAGCCTTTAAAACTCCAAAGCATCAAATTGGTGTTCTCTAGAACAACATATGACTCTACCCATGTTAGGGTACTTCTTTTGTATAAGACAAAAGAATCTATTAAATACTGCTGTATATCTTAAAACTATTTGGAATTCATTCAGATTTATTAATGTATTAAGGTGTATACTTTAAAAAATGTTGTCCTTGTTTTATTGCCTTTTGTAATATGCCTTGGAACGTTGTACCTTTTATTAAAGAAGAAAGATATTCTAAATGTTTTCTATAAAGGGCAGCTGATAGTTATTTCTTCAGGAACCTTATTCTGCTATGTAGGAGAGTCTTCTCCAGCCAAGGAGAGTCTACAGGTCATCTGGTCCCAGCTTCCATCATTTTTTTACATAGAAGGGAAACTGGCTTAGGGAGATGAATTGTTTTTCTGAAGGTCCTCGAGTGGTCAAGCTGGGTCTCAAATGGAAGTCTTCTCATTCCCTAATCTCTTTGGCAGTATACCTGGGGCTTTGACTGTAAGTAGAGAGAGGGACAAAAGAAAGAGTAGCAGTAAGTCTAGAACCATCTTTTTTTTTTGGGTGAGGCAATGAGGTTTAAGTGACTTGCCCAAGGTCACACAACTAGTGTAAAGTGTCTGAGGTCAGATTTGAACTCAGGTCCTCCTGAATCCAGCGCCAGTTCTTTATCCACTGTGCCACCTGGCTGCCCCCAGCAGTAGTCTAATGACAGTATTCTTACTACATATTTTTTCCCATGGTATGTTATGGTACATTTGAAAATAGGTGTTGCTTAATTTTGTCTAGTGGTATTTACACTTTCACAAAGCACTGAACTAATTGATACATTTGCATAATCCATCTCTCTTCTGGAGTCTGGATATGAGTGTTGTCTAACAATTTCATTAGGATACTACCTTTCCCCAATACATATTGTTATAATCGTAACTTATTAATTGGCAAATTTCCTTCCAAACACCTCTACAGTGGAAAGAGCACTGGAGTTAGAATGAGGAAATCTCCCCTCTTGGAGTTTCAGCCCCAGGATCAGTTGTGAGACCTTGAGCCACCTCTCTTTGATTTTGTTTACCTATCTGTAAAATGAGGAGCAATTATTTAACTGAGTTAAAATCTAGGAAGCCTCTACTATGCTAGGCCCTGTGAATACAAAAAATGAAAGTGGTTCTTGGGGTACTTTTACTGGAGGATACATTGTGTGCAGATAAATTCAAAACATTTTCAAGAGAAAGCAAGAAATAAAATGAGGGAGGGGATCAGAAAAGGTCTCAAGCAGTGGTGGCACCTGGGCTATCCTTGTGAAGGAAGCTAGGGATTTAGGGAGGCAAGAGGGTGAGGGAGGAAAGGATTCCCAATGTGGGGACCAACCCATGTAAAAAGCCCAGGGCAGGAAATGGAATGTCACATATGAGGATGCTTGAGAACACTCGGGATTCTACCTCATGGTCTTGTTTGGTTCAAATATGACAATGTAAAGCACTTTGTAAAATGCTTCTATTAGAAGAAACATAAAAATATCTTACTTAGATGTACCACTTTTGTCACTTTAACTTTTACTTTTTCTGGCATTTAAAAAGAAAAACAAAAGATCAATATGGTTCCCTAGGCCTGTAAGTGAGGTGGCTCACACCTAATTGAGTGGGATCGATGTAACTATGAGGATAATTATTTTCTTAGTCAAAACAACTTACATAAGACTTTATTCTTCCGTCAGACACCCCAACCCCGTATCCAAAATCAATTGCCAAGCCTGGTTAGTCTGCTTCCATAATGTTGCTAATATTCTTTCTCTTTACTCACATGCCGTGTACCTAAGGCCCTTACATTCTGACTCCTACCTCCCTTTCATAATGTGTTTCATGAATACCTTTTCATGCATGACATGTCTAGTCAAAGTGGCCCCCTTACTGTCCCATTTATACTAGATCTGCTGCCTCCCATCTCCAGCTGTGGAAATGTACTTCCCTTCTCATCAACACCACTCAGGAGCCCTGGTTTCTTGGAAGCCAAGCTCAAGGACTCTTGTGGCCCCAGCTGCTAGTGCCTCCCATCACTGAAAGTCATTTCTATATACTCTTACATATTTTGTGTAAACATTATATGTTATTTCTAGATAAAATTTCTACATAAAATGGCAGGGATGGTTTCATTTTTGTCTGTGTTCTAAAAACTAGTTTAGTACCTGGTATACAGGATACTTAGCAAATCTTTTTGATTGGTTGATGCAGATACCTGAGGACAAATCTTATATTCACTTGCATACTATAAAGAATTGCAAAGTGTTTCCTTCTACCCGAACTAGTGATTAGCTCAAGGATAGACTAAAAGTCAATTACCTGACTCTTATGTGTGTAAGAAATCATAAGATTTTTAGATTTAATTTTTTATTCTGAATTTAAACCAGAAAGATCATTTTCATATACACAGAACACAAAGATGATTATACATGAAATTGTGAATTTCAATTTCATAACTGTATTTTTAAAAGTATTTAATAAACTCTGCATGATTTTTAAACCTATCCTGCTTGTCTTTTAATCCTCCTGAACTTCCTTCTGTTATTTCTGTGCATTTAAAAATGTTTCAAAAGGCTCTCTTTTATTTTGGCATCATTGTTAGTAACCTCATCCTCTCTTTTCAAACATTCTTTCCACCAAATTAAAAACTGAGAGGAGAAAGAAAAATCAGTACAGCAAAACAGATCTATGCATTGGCCAAATCTACAAATATGTGACTCTGCACCTTGAACCTATTAATTCCCTGTCATGAAGTGGTAATGTGCTTCATCATTGATCCTCTAGAGAGATGGTTGGTCATTTTATTGTTTTAGAGTTCTAAAGTCTTTTAAAGCTGCTTTTCTTTTTAATGTTGCTGTCTTTGTATAAATCTTGTTCTGGTTCTGCTCATTTCATACTGTATTAATTATTTGTTTAGCCATTCTCCAATGGATGGAAACTCCCTTTGATTATAGTTCTTTTTCTTTTTCCTTTTAATCACTCCCATCAGGATCAAGATGATTTTTTTGCTCATTCCTCTTTTCTTCCCCAAAACTCTCCTCCTCTTTATTCCAGCTTGTTTCCTTTGAGTTTGAAGTATTTCTTCACCAAATGGTGTATTTATATGATTTCAGACCTGCTTTATCCATTTCAGCTAACTGAGGATTATCTGATTTTTACTCCCTATGACCCCTTTCTCTATGTTTGCATATTCTCACTCTCCCAAATTATGAGAAGTATCAACTTCTACTCCCTTATTTCTCTTGTTCATACTTATGTATTCCTTTTTTTTTTTTTTTAAGTGAGGCAATTGGGGTTAAGTGACTTGCCCAGGGTCACACAGCTAGTAAGTCTTAAGTGTCTGAGGCCGGATTTGAACTCAGGTACTCCTGAGTCCAGGGCCGGTGCTCTATCCACTGCACCACCTAGCTGCCCCTTATGTATTCCTTTTACCCTCTATTCTCTTTCCCTTCTGAAAACACTTAAAAACAAAACCAATCCATCTCCAGGTCCTTTGTAATTCCCTCAATACTTTTTCTTTTTTTTTTTTTTTGGCGGCACAATGAAGGTTAAGTGACTTGCCCAGGGTCAGGCAGCTAGTAAGTGTCAAGTGTCTGAGGCCAGATTTGAACTCAGTTCCTCCTGAATGCAGGGCTGGTGCTTTATCTAGCTGCCCTCCTCCCTCAATACTTTTTGAAAACATTAAGATTCTGAAAGGACAATTGTTTCTTCTCTGCCGATGAGAATATTACTGTAACATCATTATATATCCCCTTCTTGTTCCTCAAGGAGGTTTACTTTTCTAGGTTTTTCTTGACTCTCGTGTTTGTATTTCAGAGCTTTTACTCAGTTCTAGTCTATTCATCAGAAGTACTTGAAAGTTCTGTATTCCATTAATACTAAAAGGACCAGAATTCAAGAATCCCTTAAAAGGACTGGACCAAGCTGCAACAATTGATGTAATGCACTTTTTTATTTTAAAGCAATAAAGCAAAGAAAATAGATGTAGTAGGATGAACATTTTAATTTCAGAGTAAAATTACAGTATTTTTTGCATCAATTGACATACTTGGTTCTATTGTTAAAGATATGTTTTTCCCTGTATAGGATAACACTCAGCTTTGCAAGTTAAATTATTGATTGTAAACCCACATCTTTTCCTGTTTGGAAAACTGTTTTCCTAGGTTTTATCTCAACATGGTCATTTTGGAGATCTTTAAGTGCACCACTCTTTTTACTATATCTTGAGAGGGAAGGGGAAAATACACTTTACACTATACCATGATATGGTGGGAGTAATCCAGATTTAGAGTTTGGAAAGATATAAGCAGTGACAAGAAAAGAGGTGAAGGGTTTGGCTAGTTGGTGAGGTCTAAGGTCACTCTTCAGAGTGAGTAAGATATGGAATGAGAGATGTAGATTGTGAAAGTCGAGGAATTTGATAAAGTCCAAGGCCAGGGTATTGAACAGGATTTTGAATATTGAAGTCACTAATTATGAGGGCAGAAATTAGGGATAAAATGAATATGTGAGCAAGGTATTGAATTTGAGAAAGGAGTGAGTGACTGAGAGGTTAATAGATGATGCATAGATGGATGGAATAAATATCTTTTTTTTATTTTTTTTTCTTTGCGGGGCAACAGGGGTTAAGTGACTTGCCCAGGGTCACACAGCTAGTAAGTGTCAAGTGTCTGAGGCTGGATTTGAACTCAGGTACTCCTGAATCCAGGGCTGGTGCTTTATCCACTATGCCACCTAGCCGCCCCTTGGAGTAAATATCAAAGGAGAAAAGATTGCTGAATGATGACAGAAAAGATCTAGAAATGGCAGTGGGGTCTAAGGGGTATCTGACTGGCTTATTTTTGTCAGGAAACATGGGAAAAGAAGCAATCACCCTTAGAGTGTTTTCAAGGAATTTAAAAGATAGTGCTTTTGTGAGCACCAAAAAGTGGAAAGAATGTGAGAAGAAAAGACATAAGATGAAGGGGAGTTTTAATTCAACAAACATTTTTAAGGATGCAAGGCACTACTAGGGACTGGGGATACAGAGACTACAAAACTTCACTAGGCTCTTTGAGTGGAGGGAAGGGAATGGATTTGACAGGAGTTGGTTGTGGGGGGAGGGGTGTGAGGAAAACGGAGGAGTCTAAGATGATTCCAGGGTCACCAGTCTAGGTGGCTAGAAAGATGATGGTGCCTTTTACAGAAATATGGGATTTTGGAAGAACAATAGCTTCCCTCTCCCTCGATAGCTATACCTAACATCCACAATATCTCTGATGCTTAATATCTAGTGTGGGTATTCCAGACTTAGAAATGGCCCATATTTACAAATTATATCACCCTGATCTAGTAATCCCATAATAGCATGGGGGCAGGAGAAGCATCTGTTAGTTTGAGCCAGTTTTTCCCCTAAAAGGCTGGAAGCAGTCTCTGAGACTTGATTGGTTCACAGACTAGGGCTCCATCCTTTTGTTGGGGGCTTTCAAGTCATTTATGGCCTGAAAAGGATAGCCTTAGATTTGATAGATGCCACTCGCACTGAGTACAGCACCATCCTACTGATCCAACATGCCTTTCTGACTATACTCACTTCTAAATGGAGGTGAGGTGGGTTGCCTCTACTTAAACAAATGGCGTATCTTGCTGAGTATCCTTTTCATACTATTGTTAAGTAAACTTTTTGTTAAGATGCAAATAGAGGGGGGCAGCTAGGTGGCGCAGTTGTATAGAGCACTGGCCCCTGGGAGTCAGGAGTACCCTGAGTTCAAATCCGGCCTCAGACACTTAACATACACCTTACTAGCGTGTGACCCTGGGCAGTCACTTAACCCCAAATGCCTCACCCCCCCCCCAAAAAAAAAAGATGAATGAGATAGTATTAAGTACTTAGCACAGTGCCTAGCACATAGTAGGTGCTCTATAAATCCTTATTCTCTTAAGTGTTAGATGGCCTAGAACTGTCTCATTTCATTCCAGTCTACACTACCAGACTGGCAGGAGTAAGACTTGACCTAAAACAACCTACTTTCAGAGCTTCCAGGGAAAGGATCTATTCTTTGAAACAAAAACAAAAAAACTTGGAACCTTTGGAGACTGATGGTTTCTAAGTAGAGAAACTTTGTAGGAAATGTAATGGTTTGGACATGTTAAAATGGAGATGCCAATGAGCATGTAGGTAGAGCTGTCCAATAGATGTTGGTAATACACACCTAAAGTTCAAAAGGAAGATAACGGCTGGATATGTTGTTTGTATAGAGTTTTGTGAAAGATAGACATGGGATTCCAGGAGAACAACGAAAGCAGTAAGACAGAAAAAGGTAGGAATTGGAGGGAGGGATAGGACTGACTGGGTGAGAATGATAGTGCAGTATGAGATAGGGAGAGGAATTTTAACCTTTGGGAGAAAAAAATTCTGAATCATGGAAATTAAATTAGTGGCAGCTGAGGATTTGTCAGCATAAGAGGGAAAGGTAGGACAGGGCAGGTATGGCACAATGGAAAGTTATCTGGATTTGGGATCAGAAGGCCAGGATTCAAATATTGAGTCTGCTACTTATTATCTGTGTGACATTGGCCAAGTCATTTAATCTCTGTGTCTCTTCTCATCTCTAAAATGAAGAGGATGACCTTTAAGTTCCTTTCCAACCCTCATCCTTTGGTCTGATAATCAGTTAATTGGAGCAGGGGGCCTGAGGAGTTGTAGGGGCCAGAGATGTTTGGTGTTGAGGGAATATACCAGTTCTAGGCGGCCACTTCACTGCTGTGGTCCTCAGGGTCCTCATCTATAAAATGGTGACCTTGGAACAGGTAACTTCTAAGGTCCCTTTCAGCTCTGGATCTGTCTCTATCTCTCTAACTTTGGATTACTGGTATTCTCAGTCTAAAGAGAAAACTGGGCCAAAATGTCAGAATGAAGTTTCATAAGATAAAGGTAGAGTCGTAGAGGCCAAGTTTCCAGTGGGCCTCTTTTCCTTAGAAGCTCATAGGTATGCTGCTGTAACAATTGGAATGACGCACCTGCTGGAGACTTGCTGTAGAAGAGTTCCGCCCATGAAGCAAAGGTCTTTGAGGGCAAGACCAGGAGTCTTTCTTGGGCGTCAGGAAGTGACGCGCCTAGTGGGAGGAGAAGGAGAGACTGGCGCTCCGTCTCACTCTCTTCCTTGGGACTCTGGCAGAGAGCGGAGCTAGAAATGTGCTCTCCATTAATAGATAGGAATCTAGGCCTTTCTTCACTCTTTACCCAAATTCTTATTCTCCTTAATAAATGCTTAAAAGTCTAACTCTTGCTAAAGCTTATAATTTATTGGCGACCACTCATTAGATATTTTAGACGTTTAGCTAGATTTTTAGCCCTTAACCAGATGGCTGACCACCGAGAGGAAAGCTAAACCTCAGTCTTCTGATCTTCTGGTTGGGTAAGAAATTTCCCCTACCCTCTCCCTTTAACTGCTAAGTACTGGCTTACTGGCTGTGTTTTCCCTTTAAATTTTTTCGAATGGACCTTTTAAACTCCCTAATTACCCTATTTTTGATTTTAGTCTGTTTAACCAGACAAATGGGAGATATTATGTTAAGGTTTTGTTTTTGTGGATTTTCTATTTTTCTTTTTATTTTTGTTAAAAGAGCCAGCAACTTACTTACACAAGGAAATATCTCTCCCTCTCCCAAGCATGCTTTTTCAGAGAAACCTGAAGAAATTCCTGCAGCTTTTCCCAGTTCTAACACTAATTGTTGCTCTAATTTTGCATGCCTGGAGGCAATGACCCACCCTCTAGAAGCTTTTAATCCCCTAGCACCAGGAGGCAAAGTGGGGGAAGAGGAATCCAGGCCTGAGTTCAAAATCAAGTCTGATTCAAATTGCTCTGGTCCCTCCCCTCCTCTCCAGACCCCACCCTCTACTCCTCCCATGGCCAAGCCCATTGATTCCCCTGCCAGGGAAGTCCAGAGATCTGATGTGAATGCTCAACTTTCTCTAACTACATTTGCAGCTTCAGGCTCAGCCCTTCCCAGCTGGCTGTGCTTCTGAGACAAACCTTAAAAAGCCCTTTAAATTCAGATATGCTCGTTTTGTTCATAATTTTGCTAACCAGCTTTTGTCTTATAATAGTAATCTTATAAAAACATTTGTATGGTGAAAAGACTGACAGAACATATAGAGGGGTTAAAGAAGAAAAACTTAAGCTGAATAAGAATGAAAACCATCACATAGTTCAAGACTCTGCTTCTTTTGCCATGGAAGGGTATATATATTTTACAGAAATGTAAGAAGGAAACAGCAAGATATTGATATGATATTGGGGATTTTAGATATCGGAATCAAAAGTGTTCTGAATTCACTCAGAGTAATAGTAATCAGTTCAGAGGTTACATAGGATTTCTATGCTATTACATCTACATTTTGAAATTAATGGTATGGGTTTATTTTCATAGAGATTTTCATGCTTTTGAGATTGTGTCTTATACTTAGGTTTCTAAAACAAGGAGATATTTGTAAAAGCTTTTATAGTCATGTGATCAAGTTTATATTTTATAATACTCTTATTAATATTAAGTTCATATTCATTTAGATATTCCCTAGTTTGAATTTCATTGTCTTTTATTGTTCATGTGTATTTTTTTTTCTATTTATTCATCTCTCTAATTTTGAAACATTACAAGATGGTTTGATTTCATAATACAAATGTTATTCTAGGAGTATTGTGCTCCCATATTCTGAGTTGTTTTTGTTATTTTATTCTCAACTGATTATTGATCAAACTCTTTAAAGCATTTTCCCTGGCAAATTGGTTGCCATGGCAAGTGTAAATTGATTCTAGAAGTATTATTTTTGTAAGCATATTAAAAAAAAAAAGGGGGGAACATTTGTAAAAAGTTTTCTTTTTTCAAAAAAAAAGTTTTCTTTGAGATTCTGTTGTGCTTTAACTTGTATTTAAATATGTTCTGATTTTTCACAAAAGTAATTGTATACTAAGTAAAAAAAGGGTATTATTTGAAATTGTTGTATAATTATATATTGTGTTCTGAGTCAAGGTGTATTCACATTTTTTTAAATCCATATGAGACTTGGATTATGGGAACTTATCATTTAAGACATTAATTGCCTTTATTCTGAGTTATCAGATGCCAGTTGGCCAAGATGCCATCCAATCACAAGAGGAATACATGCAAGAGCAGACACTGAACTGTCACATGAGGGGAGACATGTATGAAGTTAAGGTATGGCCAAGGGAACGGCTTTTGACAAATGTTGAGGTTGGATTCTCTTGGCTTAATATTTTATTTTATTTTTCCCCACAATATTGTACAGATGGCTGGAAGTATTCATCCCACCCATCTCATTTCTACACCTGACTTCTATGCCCCCTCCTATATGCCTGATGCCATGGACATCTGAATCCCATGCATCTGATTAAGTCTGACTCAGTTTCTTCCAATATATTCGGTGGCATGGACATATATTCCATCCACCTATTTTAAGCCTGGCATACTGCATGGGCAGTACATATTGCTCAAGTGTGGGAATGCTCATATCCCATCATTTCTCTGTTCTTTTATGGTAACCCCCATAATTATCTCAGGTGTCATGATAAATACAGTGTTGAATTTGGCCTTGACACCTGTTACCAATTATATTAGATTTTTAAATTTCTCGTAATGGTATGAGGATAATTAGGCAGATGATGCAAAAAGTGATGAGACAAAAATAAAAATTATTTTTAAAAATTAATATCGCAGCAATTGTCTTCTCAATTACCCTCCATAAGGGGGGACTATAGTAATATTATAATTTTAAAGAATGTTTCAATTTTTGTTTTATTGTATGTTTCATGTGTTAACAACTAAGATTCTGTATTCCCTTAGACATGTTTTTGAGAACTTTCATTGTTTGATTTGATTATTGACAAAGCTATTTTAAAGTTGTATTGAACTCAATTTTGTAGGAAATTTTCCTGGCTGATTACCAGCATCCACACATCAACCCCTGAAAAGACTTCCATTCCATGACTACACCTAGAGGACATCTGAGAAAAGACTTTTAGAGACTTTAAATGAACAGTTTTGTTTTGTTTTTGTTGTTTTTTTTTTTCTCTTTTCTCTTTCTGTTATAATATACACCATCTGTAACATGTATTCTCTGCAGAGGCCCTCCCTTTGCAAGACCAATGTCAAAGCGTTGGTTCATGAGGACAAAAAAATCGCCCCTCTGGACAAAACTTTCCTCTCTCCCTTTTCTATACTGTTATTAACATATTGTTAGTTAGCATAGGTTATTATATTCTGTTATTTTTGACTGTTTCATCAAGGAAACGTACCGTTTCTTGAGGAAACAAAGCGGGGAACTGTAACAATTGGAATGACGCCACCTGCTGGAGACTTGCTGTAGAAGAGTTCCGCCCATGAAGCAAAGGTCTTTGAGGGCAAGACCAGGAGTCTTTTCTTGGGCATCAGGAAGTGACGCAGCCTAGTGGGAGGAGGAAGGAAGAGACTGGCGCTCGGTCTCACTCTCTTTCCTTGGGACTCTGGCAGAGAGCGGAGCTAGAAATGTGCTCTCCATTTAATAGATGGGAATCTAGGTCTTTCTCTCACTCTTTACCAAATTCTTATTCTCCTTAATAAATGCTTAAAAGTCTAACTCTTGCTAAAGCTTATAATTTATTGGCGACCACTCATTAGATATTTTAGACAGTTTAGCTAGAATTTTAGCCTTTAACACTGCTAAGAATCAGGTGGTGCTTAGAAAAATGTTTCAGATAGGCTAGATAAACACAGAAGACTGCTAATATGTATTACAAGGAGTAACAACAATTCCCAGTTTGGCATTAAATCAGACTACATGTATGTGTGTCTGCATACATGAATGTATATACACGGTTTGGTGTTAAATCAGACTACATGTATATATATACATACATGCATATACACATATGTATGCATTTTAACCATGTTTCTGAAAACATTCTAGACTTTTTACAGTTGTTTTATGTAAACTGTTTAAATCAATGACTGATCACATGACTTTTGACCAATACATTGACCTTAGTTTATTTCTTTACTTAATATCTCTTCACTTTTTCCTTTGCCTTGTTTAAAACTTCCAAATTGGTCATTTCTACTGAGAGCATGATCTCATAGTCTCATAGGGACACCTGCAGGCAAAAGGACAGATTGCATTCTCCTCTTTGCTTAGAGCAGGTTTCTTACACTTTTTCCACCCATGACCAATTTTTGCCCAAGAAATTTTTACATGACCCCGAGTATATAGGTATGTAAACTAGGTATACAATTCAAAAATTTACTGCCAATTTTTTTGCCACCCTCACATGCAGTTACATGATCCCATATGAGGTCATGTCCCCACAGTTTAAGAAGCTTTGGCTTAGATTTTGCTATACTGTTTCTGAGGCTAAAGATTCATATCATCTGAGTATATGAAAAATCATAAATCAAAGTATTTATGGAGTCTAGAACAGTGTTGTCAAACTCAAAGAGAAGCAGAGGCCATTATCTATACATAAGGATCCCTGCAGGCTGTGTATTGACAGTTAAAAATGTCATGTTAGCTATGGTTTTATTGAATTTTTATTTATTTTGTTAAATCATATCAGTTATATTTTCATCTGTTATATACATACTTGAGATAAGTGTGAGTTGCATAGGCAGCCTCTTGGAGCATGTATGATATCTCTAGTTTAGACTATTCAGCTTTTTGTTTTTAAGATTGTAGTTAGTAAGATCTGAGTTCAATTCCTACCTCAAACACTTACTTAGCTGTACAGTCCTGGGTAGGTCACTTAAAATCTCTCAGCTTCAGTTTCCTCATTTGCAAAATGGAAATGATACTAGTATCTACCTCCCAGGTTTGTTGTAAGGATCAAATGAAATAACATAAATAAAGCACTTTGCAAACTTCAGCATGTCGTTGATGGTGGTGGTGGTGGTGGTTTCCACTGACCGAGGATGTTGAGGAAGAAAAGGAATGGGGAAGAGAGTCTAACTTATCCTCATGGTTCCTTTATGATCTTGGATATACAGATATACCTGGCTTTGAAGGCAGTATGGAAGCAAGCAGTTGATAGCTAAGGGTGGAAGATTTGAGAAAAAGGGGGACGTTTCAGGAGCAAATCTGCTGAAGAAGATGAAAAGCTGCTTCCCTACTGCCCTTGTCTCCCCCATCGTCAAGTCAATAAGTTAGTCAATAAATCAGTCAACAAGTATTGTTAAATGCCTACTATATTCCAGATACTGCTGCTAGGTATTAGGGATAACAAGTACAAACAATTAATAATCTTACTCCTTAGGAATTTATATTCAAGTAGGGGAAATAACATGTACATATAGTATACATGCACATATATATATATACATATGCATTTGTATACGTGTGTATATATACATGTTATGCATAAATATGAAGTTACTAAATACAAATACATACAAAATAATTAAATACAAAGTAGCTTGGGAGAAAAAAATACCAATAATTGGGAGATCAGGAAAGGCGCCATTCAGAGAAGATGGTTCTTGAGCTGTGTCTTAAGCAAAGGGAGGGACCCTTTGATGGGGGTTAAGGAAGGAGTACATTTGAGGCATGTGCGATGACCAGTTCAATGACATAGATGGAATGTTAAGAGTTTGGATGGATCACAGAATCAGGATGGAGAGCAGTGTCCAGAGAAGCTAGTAGAATGGTTATAGTCAGGTTGCATAGCCTTCAAAAGCTTCTCAAAGCAGGAAGAAGTTACTGGAGTTGATCAAATAGGGGAGTGACATGGTCAGATCTGTGTTTAAGGAAAATTACTCTGGTAGGCAGTGGTAGGATGGACTGAAGTGATAAAAGACATGGGAGGGAGAGAAATTAGGAGACTGTTGCAATAATCTAGATGAGTAGTGATGAGTGATAAAAGGTACCTGTGTGAATAGAAGGAAAGGGTGAGATGCAAGAGATGTGAGGGTAGAAGCAGGAGGTGGGGGAGGGAGAATGAAGAATCCAGGATAATGTTAGGATTAGAAACCAGGGAGGCTGAAAAGACAGTTGTGCCTTTGACAGAAATAGGAAAGTTGAAAGAGGGAAGGTTTTGAGGGGAAAGATGAGATCAGTCTTGGACTTGTTGAGATCAAGATGGTTCTGGGTTGTCCAGTGTGAAATGTCCAAAGACAATTAGTGATGCAGGACTGAAGCTCAGGAGAGAGACTGTGATGGATGGATGGATGGATGGATAGATAGATAGATAGATAGATAGATAGATAGATAGATAGATAGATAGATAGATAGATAGATAGATAGATAGATGAATGGATAGATAGACCAGTCGATCTGAGATTCTTCTGCACTGAATTGATAGTTAAACTAATGGAAGCTGATGAGGTCACCAAGAGAGAATATATAGGGAGAAGAGATAAAGGCCCAGGGCAGAACTTTGGGGAACACTCACAGTTTGGGGAAGTGATATTGATGATGAACCAGTTAAGGAGTCTGAGGGGTGGTCAAACAGAAAAACCAAGAGAATGTTCATTGTGGAGAGAGAGAGTGGTCAAGAAAGGTCAAGACAGAAAAGCAAGTTTTGTCAGTAAGAGATCAGTGGTTCAGTTGAGGGATGAAATTGGAAGCCAAATTGCAAAGAGTTGTAGAGTAAATGTGAGGAGAGGAAGTAGAGGCAGCCAGTGTAGACACCTTTTTCTAGGAAATAGAGTGGCACCTTGAAGTAATGGTAGGGTCCAGTGAAGGTTTTTTAATGATGGAGACTTGGGTTGAAGGCAGTATGGAAGAAAGCAGTTAGCCAAGAGTTGAAGATTGAGAAGTAGGGGGATGTTCCAGGAGCAAATTTGCTGAAGAAGGACTAAGTAAGGAAGGCTGCTTCCTTACTTCCCTTGTCTTCTCAATCCTCAAAAACTCCTCAATTTGATCCATGCATCTCTGCTAGTTAGTTATGTTCCTTTATTTTTTCTTCCCCTTTCTGGCTTATCTTCTGACTGTCTACAATCAATGCTTTTATTTTCTATCCTTTCACTCCCTTCTTAATTCTCTGCAATTTGGCTTCTGATCTCATCATTCAACTGAAACTGCTCTCCCAAAGTTACTAATGATCTCTTATTTGCCAAATCTAATGGCCTTTTCTCAACCTTCATCCTTGACCTCGTAGCAGCTTTTTATGCTGTTGATCACTCTCTTCTCCTTGATACTCTTCTCCTTGATTCTCTCTCTATAGGTTTGGTTTTTGGTTTTGTTTTGTTTTGTTTTTTGGCAAAGGGTAGTGAGGGTTAAGTGATTTGCCCAGGGTCACACAGCTAATAAGTGTCAAGTGTCTGAGTTCGGATTTGAACTCAGGTCCTCCTGAATCCAGGGTCCTTTCTGTATCTACTGCCTCTCTATAGGTTTTTGTGACCACTGTATTCTGATTTTCCTCCTACTTGTCTCATCTACTCTCAGTTTCATTTGCTGAATCTTCATCCAGACCCTGCCTGTTAACTGTGGTTGTTCCCCAAGACTCTGCCTTAGGTCATCTTCTCTTCTTCTTCCATACTATTTCACTTGATGATCTTAACAGCTCTCTGCGCATATGATTCTCAACTGGGCCATCGCCAGTCATCTTGACTTTTGTCTTGCCATTAGACCCAGATGACTGGAGAAGAGAGTGAGGCCGATGACTTTATGCAGCTCTGCCTAACTTAAATCCAATTCATGAGCAAGTCAAGATATCACCTTCCTGATGTCACTGGTCCTCTTCAAGAATGAAGGATGAGCAGCAATAACATATGATTCTCAAATCTACTTATCAACTTCTGAGAATTTCATTTCTACCTGCATATTAGACATTTTGAAATGGATGTTCCCCATTAGATTGTGAGCTCTTTAAGAGTAGGGAAGGTGTTTTACCTTTCTTGGTATCTCCAATGCTTAGCACATGCCTGACATGTAGTAGGCCTTTAATAAATGTTTATTGATTGACCGGATGGATATCTGAGATCTAGAATTTAGCATTTTCAAAAAAGAATTAATTACTTTCTCCCCCAAACTGACCCCTCTTCCTAATTTCTTTTGTTACTATGGAGGGTACCTCTATCTTCAGAGTCACCTGGGGTCACAACCTAGGTGCTATCCTCTTCTCATCACACTCACTGCCCCTTCCTCTACCCCGTTCAATCAATTGCCTTCATAACATCTCTGGTATGCCCCCTTCTCTCCTATGACACTGCCTTCACGTTGGTAAATTACCCATCATCCCATATTTATTGAAATAGCCTGCTGGCTGGTCTCCGTGCCTCAACTCTTTCTCTACTCCAATCAGTTTTACACTTAGCTATCAAAATGATCTTCCTTAAAGTACATATTTGACCAAGGAACCCTACCTAGTCAGTTAACTCCACTGGCTCCACGTTGCTTCTAGGATCAAATATAAAATATCCTGTTTGACTTTTAAAGCCCCCCATGATCTCGCCCCTTCCTACCTTCCAAGTCTTCTTAATCCTTATATCCTCTCTGCAACCCCCCCACCCCCACACCCCTATACTCTGCATTCAGTGACACTGGCTTCCTTGCTGTTTCACATGTAACACTCACAGCTCCTAAATCTAGGAATTTTCACACAATGATCTCCATGTACCTAACAACTTCCCTGACTTTCTTCAAGTTTCAACTAAAATCTTATCTTCAGCAAGAAGCCTTTCTCAATCCCCCTTAATGGTAGTCCCTTCCCACTGTTGATTATCTCCAATTTCTCTTTTATATCTGGTTCGTATATAGTTGTTTGCATGTTGTCTTCCCCTTTAGATTATGAGCTCCTGGAGAGCAGGGACTGTATTCCATGTTTCTTTGTATCCCCAGCCGTTAGCACAGTGCCTGCCACAGAGTAGATCAGAAAGAGCATAAACTATTCACAGTCCTATTCTTAAAAACACTCTTGAGTCACTAATAATAAAAGAAATGCAAGCTAAACTCAGATTTGACACCTAGCAAACTGACAAAGGTGACAGAAAACAAACAACGTTGGAGATTGTAGAGCTCTGAACTGATCCAACTAGTTTGGAAAACAATTTACAAATAGGATAGAAAAATGACTAAATTGTTAATACCCTTTGACATGATGACAGTACTATTCAGCATATACCTTAAGATTATAGACAAACAGAAATTTCTGATATATAACAAAATAATCATATCAATGCTTTTTATAAGTAGCAAAAAACCTAGAGACAAAATGTCAGTTAGCCAAAGAATGGCTAAACAAATTGTGGCTAGGCAAATATAAATGTAATACATTTCATCATAAGATGTGACAAATATGAGGAATCCAGAGAAACTTTCAAGGACTTTATGAACTGACAGCAAGCAATGTAAAAGAATCAAGATAATGACAGACATAGTTGATTGCAAAATAATTTAATGAAAAATAACACTAAAAGGAGTTTGGAACCGAGAAGACTGGTGATGAAACATTCTTTCCTTTTCTTGGTAGAGAAGTAATGGAATATAGGTGTGGAATGAGGCCAAAATGGTCAAAGGGTTGTCTAGTTTTGCTTTATTTTTGTTGTTTGTCCTTCATTCTTGAAAAGGACCGTGATAGATGTCATGACTTGCAATGAATTGGATTTAAGTGAGGAAGGGCTGCGCAAAGTCACCAGCCTCTCTCCTCCAGAGTCATCTGGGTCCAGTGGCAAGATATATATCAGAGGATTGAAGATGACCTTGGATGTTTAAGGTCCTCCCAACTTTAGAGCCAGTGTTCTATCCACTGTGCCACCTACCTGCCCCTTGCTTTATTATAGTGTTTGTTACAAGGGCAAGGTCTAATGGGGGTTATTAGGAAGTATTTTATATGAATTTATATATATATATATATACATATATATATATATGTATATATATAAAGTGAGAGGGGATTTGTTCCTCCCCCTATAGTTGATTTAATCGTAGAAAGCAAAGAGCAGGTAATGGAGATAATGAGGTGTTCATGTGTTAATCAGAGTTAACATCTAGTAATTTGTTCATGAAGTATGAACATAATTCTCTGACAATTAAAGGGAGGAACCTCATTAGACAGGCAAAAATTGGACACCCTTTTCTAGGGCTTTAAATAGCCAAGTCCCTGAACAAATTCAGGTGAGCCCAAGCCAGGAGATATAAGTCAAGGAGGGTTCTAGCCCTGACACTGCTGGGATCAGGTCTTCTGAAGTTGCTTGAGAATATAGCCCAACTCAGGAAATAAACTCTATTTAAGGCTAAATACGTATAGTATCAGCACAAGACTAATAGTCAATACTTGAAAAAGTACCTCAAGGGAAAGTTGAAAAAAATTTTGAAGAGAGAATTAAAGAGGGTATGAAATTATTGAGATGTGCCCAAGGATTGTATAAGGTCCCTTGAACTCTCTTCTATTTTAGGCTTCTGGTTCACACTCTCTTCTCCTTGCCTAAGGGATAGCATTTTTTTTTTTTTGGTGAGGCAATTGGGGTTAAGTGACTTGCCTAAGGTCACACAGCTAGTAAGCGTTAAGTGTCTGAGGCCATATTTGAACTCAGGTCCTCCTGACTCCAGGGCTGGTACTCTATCCACTGTGCCACCATGGGCTAGGTGGCACAGTGGATAAAGTGCCAGGCCTAGAGTCAGGAAGACTCATCTTTGTGAATCAAAACTGGCTTTAGATACATCCTAGTTTTGTGACCCTGGGCAAGTCACTTAACCCTGTTTGCCTCAGTTTCCTCATCTGAAAAGTGAGCTGGAGAAGGAAATGGCAAACCACTCCAGTATCTTTGCCAAGAAAACCCTAATTGGGGTCACAAGGAGTTGGACGTGACTGAAATGACTAAATGACAAAGGACCAGCCAAAATGGCAGAGTAGGTAGAAACAGTACAGCCCCACCACAATTACTCCAAAAGATGTAAAATAACTGTGCCAGGTTGAGTAGTGATCAGGAAATCTCAAAAGAAACAGTGGGTCATCTTTCCAACCCAAGATCAAAAATTCAATCCATAGGTAAGTAAACAGTTCAGGAATTGGCTAATACTGGTGACCTGGGTAATGGTGTAGTAGAGATGTCAGGTTCATCCCTGTGCTCACAATAGAGCCTTAGCATGGAGCACCGGCCCTGGAGTCAGGAGTACCTGAGTTCAAGTCCGGCTTTAGACACTTGACACTTGCTAGCTGTGTGACCCTGGGCAAGTCACTTAACCCTCATTGCCTCACTAAAAAAAAAAAAAAGTAGAGCCTTAGTACTATCCATCTGACCCCAAAGCAGGCTCAAAGGACTCATGCCCCCAGGCTCAGGACAGGGTTAGTGCTGGAAGTGGCTGTGTTAATTCTCAGACTCCAGAGAGAATCCTGGACTCAGTTTATAGGTTCAGCACAAGGGTCAGCAGACTACATTGTGGCTCTAAACTTTCAGAGGCTCCCAACTAGCTGACAGAGTTTGAGACAAGCAACTAACTGTCCGCTGAATCTCTACCCAGGACTGAGGCTGCAACTGTTTGGCCTAGACCCAATGCAGTGTCTAAAACCATGAAATCCCAACAGGGCAGTGATCAGACTGTCCCCTTGATCAGATGACACAGAGTCTGCTGAATGTTTGCAGCTCTCTAGCCCAAGATATCCCTGTGATCCTTAAAGGACATAGCACACAGTACCTGGAGAATACAGTGGTATGATCCCAAACAAGATAGGCCAAGACTATCCAAAGCCATGACAGTATCTTTAGAAGTGTGCTGAGGCTGGTTTTCACACAAAATCCCAAGGCTGGAAGTAAGGTTAGAAGAATTAGTAAGAAAAGATAAAGATTTATTATGATGCCAAGAATGCCCAAGAGACAAACCCAGAAGAGAATAACTAAAACTACTATGAGCAAAGCCTCAAAGGAGAAACACAACTTGGCTACAAGATCATTGAGAATTTCTAGAAGAAATGAACTAAGAATTTTTTAAAAAGAGTTTAAAATGATATTATAAATGAAAGTGCCAGAGGAGAAAATTGGTTTAAAAAAATGAGAGTAATAGTGGAAAAACTTGGAAAAAAATTAATAGCTTAATATAATAGGTATAAAATCTTATTCAAGGAACAGACTCCCTGAAACTTAGGATGGACAAAATTGAAGTTAATGACTACATGAGATGATGAGATATTTTTTAAAGAGTCAAAAGATTACCAAAAAATGGGGGGCAGCTAGATGGCGCAGTGGATAGAGCACTGGCCCTGGAGTCAGGAGTACCTGAGTTCAAATCCAGCTTCAGACACTTAACACTTACTAGCTGTGTGACTCTGGGCAAGTCACTTAACCCCAATTGCCTCACTTAAAAAAAAAAAAAGATTACCAAAAAATGAAAGAAAATACAAGGTATTCCATGCAAAACTGACCTGAAAAACAGATCTAGGAGAGATCATTTAAGTATCATACAATACTATAAAGTCATGACCTCCTCCACCCCCTACCTTCCCCCCTCCCCCCCAAAAAAAAGCCTGGATATCATATTTCAAGAAATGAAGTAAACTGCCTAGACTTATTAGGACAAGAAGTAAAATAAGAATCACAGGACACCTTCTGAAAGAAACCACAAAACGAAAACCCCAGGCGGTAACATCATCAAAATCCAGAGTTTATGGGTGAAAGAAAGAATTCAAGTTATGAGGAGTCAAAGTGAAGATGACATAAGACTTAGCAGTTACCATTACAAAGGAGTAGAGAACATGGAACCCCAGTACAACCAAAAGTAACTTGTCTGGCAAAACCGAGTATAGTCTGCTAGGTGTGTTGGTACCACTGGTCATTCCTGCTACTAGGGAGGCTGAGGCTGATGAATTGCTTGAGTTTGGGAGTTTCGAGCTGCAGTAGGGCTAAAGCTGGTTGACTGTCTGTATGTCTGGCACACATATGGTAAGCTCCTAGGAGCAAAAGACCACCAGTCTGCCTGAGGAGGGGCAAACCAGTCAAGGGTGGGAAAATGGAGTAAGCTGAAGTTTCTGTGTTGATCTAATAAGCTAATAAGATCAGAGGTAACACAAAGATGTACACTGCTATTTGATATAGGACTATCAATACTAGCTATGGTAATTAAAAAAAAAGAAATTGAGGAAATAAGCAGAGAAAAAGAAAATTATATGTATTTGCAAATAATATGATGGCATACTTGGAAAACCCTGGAGAGTTAAATTTTTTTAAATCCCAATAACTTCAGCAAAATTTTAGGATATAAAATATATCCACATAAAAGATCAGTATTTCTGTATTTTGCCAACAAAATCTAGCAGGAATAAATAGAAAGAAATTTCATTTAAACTGCAGAATGAATATATAAAATACTTGGCAGACTACCTACTAAAATGCGGACAGGAACTATATGAATAAAACTATAAAACGCTGTTTATGGAAATAAAGTAAGTGGATCAATATTCATTATGCATGAGTAGGCTGAAGTAATATAATAGAAATGATGATGCTTCTAAAGGAGGCAGTGAGGTGGTACAGTGGATAGAGTGCTAGGCTTAGACTTCAGGAAGACCTGAGTTTAAATGCAACCTGGGACACTTACTATCTGTGTGACCCTAGGCAAGTTGCTTAACCTCTGTTTGCCTCAGTTTCCTCATCTGTAAAATGAGGATAATAATTGCACCTACCTCCCAGAGTTTGTTTTTGTTTTTTGCTTTTTTTTTGGTGAGGCAGTTGGGGTTAATTGACTTGCCCAGGATCACACAGTTAGTAATTGTTAAGTGTCTTAGGTCAGACTTGAATTCAGGTCTTCCTGTGCTCTATACACTGCGCCACCTAGCTGTCCCTCCTCCCAGAGTTTTGATGAGGATCAAATAAGATAATATTTTTAAAGTGCTTAGCACAGTGCCTGGCACATAATAAGCATGATATAAATATTAGCTATTAGTATTCAATTAACTTACTTATTCAGTTTCTTACCAGCTAAATTACTAAAGGGTGACTTTAGAGAGCTAGAAGAAATAATGCTGAGATTCATTTGGAGAAAAAAGGATAAAAAATCTTAAGGAAAATAATGGAAAAAATGGGAAAGAAGGAGCCCTACCAGTGCCAGATCTCAAACTATCAGACAAAGCAATAATCATCAAAATGATCTGGAAATGGTTAAAACAGGTTGATCAGAAAAGATTAGTTATACTACATGTAGAAGAAAATGAATCCAATAGCCTGGTATTCAATGAATCCCAAGACCTCACTTACTGGGGAAAGCATTCACCATTTAACAAAACTCTTAGAAAAACTGAATGCAATCTAGCACAAATTAGGTTTAGACCACTGTCAGGCTGTATACCAACATAAGCTCCAAAATGTATGTATGACCTAGATATGAAAAGTCATTTTATAATTATTATTTTTTTTTTTTTGCGGGGCAATGAGGGTTAAATGACCTGCCCAGGGTCAAGTGTCTGAGGCCGGACTTGAACTCAGGTCCTCCTGAATCCAAAGTCAGTGCTTCATCCACTGTGCCACCTAGCTGCCCCCATCATTTTATAAAATTAAGGAATCAGAAGAAATTACCTTTTGGATCTATAGATAGGGGAAGAATGCATGATCAAAGAAGGACTAAAGAGGCTCACAGATGATAAAATGGGCAATTATAATTACATAAAACTGAAAAAGTATTTTGGCACAAACAAATCCAAAGTATCTAAGAATAGAAAGGAAAAGGTTAACTTGAGGGGAGGAACTTTGCATTAAGTTTATTGATGCAAATAAACTTTTTCAAATTTGTAATAAGAGTCCTTTATCAGTTGACAAATAATCAATGGGCATTAAAAAGACAGTTCTCAAGAGACAAATCCAAGCTAACTATAGCCACATGAAAAAATGATCCAAATCACTAATAATTAGAGAAATGTAAATTAAAGTATCTCCAAGGTTTCACCTCACACCAATCAAGATGAACAAATTTGACAAAAAATTTAAATGACCAATATCTGAGGAGCTACATGAAAAGAAGCACGTTGATGCATTGTTGGTGGAGTTGTGAATTGGTAAAGCAATTCTGGAAAGCAATTTAGAATCTTCCTCCCAAAACTGTCCATAACCTTTGACACAGTGATACCTGTGGTGATTAAAAATTTATGGGGTTGGGGGCAGCTAGGTGGCACAGTGGATAAAGCACTAGCCTTGGATTCAGGAGAACCTGGGTTCAAATCCAGCTTTAGACACTTGACATTAACTAGCTGTGTGACCCTGGGCAAGTCACTTAACCCTCATTGCCCTGCACCCCCCCCCAAAAAAATTTATGGGGTGCCCTATTCCTGTCCCAAGTGTTAGGGAACTTAGCTGGAATTTCTGATATATTGCTACTTAGAAATTTGAGGCTTATGCACCAGTTTGGGGCATTAAGCATTTATTAAAGCATATTAAATATTAGTAAAGTTAGAGCACATGGCTCAGAAAGTTAAGAAAGCCTATCTAGTATAGAGAGAGTAAAAGTACCTCTGCTCCTGCCAGCATTCCAAGGCTAAGAGCAAGGTTTCCCTATCTGAGGTCAGGAGAAGAGGCAGCCCTTACACACTGCTTAAAGCTAATTGGCTAGCATAATTCAAATCTATTGGTTTACTGGACTTGAGGGGGATCTGAAGCAGCATGTGTTGAGGTCACAGCCCAGAAGACAGATTGGGTTGGGGGGGGGCGGGGGCAAGGCTTTTCAGGTATTTGTGGTTTTAACCTCTAGTGTCTGTATTCGCAGTCCAAAGTCCAACTACATTTCCTTTGAAATTCTCCTGACTCTGGGCTGGCCTTAAGAAAGGTCAGGCCATGCTCTCTGGGTTTCATAGAACCCCATTATTTCCTCACATACCACTATTAGGTCTGTACCCCAAAGAGATCACAGAAAGAAGAAAAAAAGTCTTTCATGCTCAAAAATAAAGCATTTTTTTGTAGTGGCAAAAAATGAGAAGATAAGGGTTTGCCCATCATTGAGGAAGGGATGAACAAATTGTAGTATGTGAATGTCATGGAATACTTATCATGTTCTAAGAAATGATGAAGGGGATGGCTTCAGAGAAAATTGTTAAGACTTGTATGAAATCATGGAGAATGAAGTGAGCAGAACAAGGAGAGCAGTTTCCACTATAACAACATCATTGTAAAAAACCCCAATTTTAAAATTTGGGAACTCTGATCAATATAATTCTAGAGGACTAATGAAGAAGAATGGAACCCACCCACTGGTAGAGGGAGAATGGACTAAGTATATAGAACTAGACATATATTTTTAAGCCTGGGAACAAACATGAGAATTTGTTTTCCTTGCTACTGCATATTAGTTACAAGGGCTTTCTTTTTCTTTTTTCTTTTTTTTTTGGGGGGGGCAGCAGGGAGGAAGGAGAAAAAAAAATAAATGTTTGATAATTGGAAAAAATTTTAAAAACCCAAAACTTTTTAAAGCAGTGTCCATTTTTTGCTTTTTCAGTGAGGTTGCTTGCTCCCTTTAATTCTATCAGGGAATTCTATTCACACTTCATAAAGGAATCATTGGATGTTAACACTTCATTAACACATTAACACCTCGTTATCTCTATTATCTGTTCTTTGGGTTTTTTTGTGGCTATATCAACAAGGAGGAGACCAAATCTTCACTCCTTTATATGCACTAATGAATACACATATGATTTTTTTTTTTTTTTGCATCAGGCCTGTGACTACATTGGTATAGGAAACTTTACAAGAGAAAATTCCCTTTACAAATGCAGGTGGCATCTACTATTTACATACCTATGTACATATATATATATATATATATATATATATAATAAAACATTAACAAAGAAAAATGTGTTTTGTTGGAAATTAACAAATGGTGGAAATTTAGTTATAACTGATCTATTTTACATTCTTTCAATCAAATATTAGGAACTCAGACAGGACTATAATGGAGGTTTAAAAATTGTATTTCTTGAAATAATCAGTTTAATCAGACCTTATTTTGACTACAAGTTGGTAATTCAATTTTTGAAAAAACCCACCAATGTTCAACAATGCTTTCAAGACCTATTAACAGTATTGTTCTTTATCTTGTGTAAAAATTATGCTGCAAAAAAAGGGACGAATACAAAGAAGGAGTTTATGTTCCCACTATTTTGATGACTGGTTTTTCAGTTTAAAACCCTGGAACTTCCTTTAAAGATGATTGTTTTTCTCCAACTTCCACTAGTTCTTACATTGTTAGTGTCAGGTTTGGCTATTTTTAATATTCCAAAATGCAAAAAAAGAATTCAAAAATGAGGGATGGAAGGAAATTTTGCCTTTTTACATAATATTCAAGTTTTTATTTAGACATTTTTAAAAGGTACTTTGAGGAAGCTGTACAGCTGGGGGACAAGGTAATCCTTATAATGTCCATCAAGAAAACCTTTCCCACTGTTGTGCACAAACCAGCAAGGAACATCGGTTCCCAGCACCATATCCGTTCTGTAGTCTTTCTGCAAACCCCTGTAAAAATAGATGTTAACTGCAGTTAGGTCAGGGATTGGGGAGACAGGGACATACTTCTGCCATTCTTGGAAGTTACTATTATTCCTACTGTGCTCACCCTAGCAGCATAGGGCATCTGGGGCATGGGGTAGAAGCGAGGGGTCAAGAGAAGGAGGTAGGTGAAAGGGCAAAGAAAAAGCAATGTCTATTTAAGTGCTCAGCTGGTCTGTTCATATTTCCTACATGGAGACATTGGGATGTGGACCTTTCCAGAAATGAAATTGCAAGGGATTATGGTCCAGCTCTTCATGAATTTTAAGAAGAATAAACCTGAGGTCATACACCCTTTTTGTTATGGGAGGATTATCGGCCCCGGTTACCCCAGAAGTTGTCTGGGGAAGTCAAGGAACTTTTTCCTTGAAACTCCAGGAGTTTTCCCTTGAAATCAAGTAGGCCTCACCTTGAGCTCAACCAAGGATAGACACACCCAAAAGAGATAAGCAGCACCAGATTGAACTGAGCATGCTCCAGGACCACCACCCCGCATTCCAGCCCTCCTAGCCCACCTGGATGAGGTAATCCTATTGGGCGTGATTACACCAGGAAACGCCCACCAGCAGACTGCTCCGACCCACCAGGATGGAGTTAACACCCATCACCAGATTGCTCATGGACCAATCATCACCTACCCCAGCCGCCCACCAGACGACCCCCAACCCATCACCCAATAAGGGACATTCTTACACACGCCATCTTAGCCCTATAAAAGGGCGCTCCCCAAGCTAGTTGGGGAGGAAAGCGTTTTCTCTAAAACCTTTCTCCTGGCCAGTTTCTCTTGTACCCCAATAAACCTGTTCTTTTTATTCCTAAGTAGGACTTGTGCGAGAGTGTAATTTTTCACAGAGGAATCCTAAGGACCCACGTGCTTTCTCCCCATATCACTTTTCATTTCTTCTTTCTCTGTAAGTGGGTCCATAAGAGCTACCCACTCAAACCCAGCTAACTGATAAAACAATGAACACATTCAGGAGGGATGTTTCGTTTGCAAGGGAGATAAGTATGAACAGCATTCTTTATCTTGGAAGGTTATTTGCAATTACTGCTATTTTTCAGGCTTAGTGAAACACAATTTGTTTGCATCTTATAAATATGTTGAAGTTCACAGCCTGCATAGGTCACAGTTACTATAGAAAAAAAAAACCTGATGGAGCTAGAAAATAGACTAGGTTGTACCCTGTGGAATTGAAGTATAAACAAAAGGGAAATGGAATAATTTGCTAACTATTCTTAGCATTTTGTAATACACAAATATATCTAGTCATCTTTTGTGTTTAAAGATGAGCTGTCAATGATGTTCAGACTGCAAAAATGCTAAGTTCTATATTTAATTATTTTCTAGTGAGATTTGATCAGTTTGAGGTGAGAAAGGTTTGATACCTTTTCATTCTCTCCACTTCATTTCGAAGTGGAAATTCAATCCTGTTAGGGCTTTTTCTTGCCCAGGAAGTTCAATCAATCCAAAGACCCACCTGGTGACAGTTAGCTTGTGTCCTTTCACTTCCATACTAGCTTCTGGCTTCCCAGGGTGTTGACCAGGTCTCTCGTTGAAGATCCGTACTTCTGGCTCATGCATAAACTGACCTAAAGAAATCAAATGTCAAAGTTTTATTAGTTTAGCTAATACTTGTTTGTTCTATTTTGGGCTTTATCAACTTAGATTGCTGTGTGTGAATCCTGTTGGTTTGTAGCATTCCTTCCATTGTTTTTAGGGTGGGGAAATGAACTCTTGGCATTGAAAGGAGTGATGTTTAGGAGAGGGTCGTGCCAGGTATATTTATCAGAGAGCTGTATTCCCTGCTGTCTTCCCTCCCTCCTGTACTCATCTCATGACAGATCTGAGCATGACATAAGTTTGTTAGGTTAGATTAAATGAAAATTGCAGCATCGATGTGTACATGAAATTTAGGGAGCCACAGAAACGGGGAGCAGAGCCTGCTAAATACACACTTCTGCTGCTTAAGAAACAGGGAAACATTTTCTTTAGGACATTGAAAGGCTAAAGGAAAACAATCAGCCTCATTATCGAACTCATTGCCCTTGTGAACTACTTAACCTTATCCAGCCGTTTAATAGGCAGTGGGTAGAACACCTGCCCTGGAATCAGGAAGACCTGAGTTCAAATCTAACTTCAGACACTTAATAGCTGTGTGACTCTGGGCAAGTCATTTAACTCTATTTGCCTCAGTTCTTCATCTGTAAAATGAACTGGAGAAGGATATGGCAAACCACTCTGTTATCTTTGCCAAGAAAACCCCAAATGAGGTCACCTAGTCAGACACGACTGAAGTGACTGTACATCCTGTTAAATACATTGAGTTTAAGACTGTAAAGCTTTAATGTTTAGATTTTACCCGTCCTTTCAGAAGATTACTAAGCCTCAGGGATAGAAGGGATTTCTGAGATCACCTAATCCAACCAGTAGATTCAATAGGAGCATCTTTCGCAATATCCTTGATAAGTGAATATCCGGCTGAAAGCTGGCCGGTGGTGAAGCATGTCTCACTTCTCCAGGCAGCCCATGCCATTTTTTTTTTTTTGGTGAGGCAATTGGGGTTAAGTGATTTGCCCAGGGTCACACAGCTAGTAATTATTAAGTGTCTGAGGCTGAATTTGAACTCAGGTCCTCCTGACTCCAGGGCTGATGCTCTATCCACTGCCCCACTTAGCTGCCCTCAGCTCATGCCATTTTAAGACAGCTCTAATTGTTAGGAAAATTTTCCTGACATTGACCAAAATCTGCCTTTCCCATGGCTCCTCTTTCTTTCCTCTGGGGCCAAGCCTATGAGGATTCTAGTTTAATAAATTTAATCCCTGTTTCACAAGGGGTCATAGATTTAATAACTGGAAGGGAATTTAGGTTATCTAGTCTAATCCCCACTTTTTACAGTTGAAGAACTGAGAACTAGGGTGCTAAAGTGACTTGCTCATGATCATACAGGCAATAAGTGGCAGAACCAGGATTTGAACACAGATCCCTGTCTCTAAATCCAGCACTCTTTGCACTATACCACACTGCCTCACACACGAAGGTAGCCATCATATATCCTATAGATCTTTCCTATTCAAGCTAAATAGTCCCATTTTCTTCAGCTAATCTTGAGGTGGCATGGTCTCTAGCATCGTAAAAATTGTGGTTGCTTCCTCTGTGCATACTTCAGTTTGTCAACATTTTTCTAGACTATTGCACTTAGAACTAAATACCCCACTCCAGATATGGTAGGGCAGCTAGGTGGCTCAGTCAATAGAGTGCTGGGTCAGGAGTCAGGAAGACCTGAGGTCAGATCTAGCCTGAGATACAAGCTGTGTGACCCTGGGCGAGTCACTTAAACCTATTTGCCTCAGTTTCTTTATTTATAAAATGAACTGCTGAAGGATATTGCCAACTGTTCCAGTATCTTTGCTAGAAAACTCCAAATGGGGTCACAAAGAGTGGGGCATGACTGAAACGACCAAACAACAATCAGATAGGATCTGCACCGTGAGACTATTACCTTTCTCCTCCTGTTATGTTTTTGTGATTATGGAATCTTGTCTCTGAGGAAACATTGCTTGATTTTTGAAATATCCCTGGCTATAGTTCTCGTTCATTCTCCTCTGAGTTGTCAGGTTCTTCCCAGAATTACAGAATCTCAGGGTTAGAAGGCACTTTAGAGTCCAATTAATCAAAGGCATAACTGAACAAGAATACCCTCTGTGATATATTCAACAAAAGCTACAGCCTTTGCTTGAATGGGGTGAGTATGGGGGAAGTCAGTTCTCCTTTTGATAAGTTCTAATTATCAGCAAGGTTCCTTTCTTACATCAAACCTAAATTTACCTCTTTACAACTTCCATACTTAATCTGCATGATCTCTGTTATGATCAATAATTAGTTCCCTGGTTTTCTCCAATTGCAGTTTCTGGCTTAGAGAAGAAAGCCATCTAAAGTCCTAATAATAACTAGACACTTGGTGGTAGCTACCATTTTCAGACAAATACTTTACCTATTAATCCGTGGGCATTCAATGAAAACCTGTTTGTAGGAGGGATATAAATACCCAAGAAATCAACATTAATGGGATGTTTCTTCCAAACACGGTGAAGTAAAACTGAGAAGGACATGTCTCTATCCAGGGTGATTTTCACAATCTTCTCTTTTTTCACTGAGACAAGCAACCTAACACAAGATCAAGGCCAAAGTAAGATTAATTTTATTTCTGGACAGACCCAGAGAGTAACTCCACTCAACCCCAGCAACAACCATGAGCATTTCTCAACACTGCTTTTCATAGTTTTTCTGTTTAAAGAATTTTATAAGACATTGTTAATGTGGCTGATATTTAAGTCATTATCTCATATTTAGGTCAATAGACTAGAAATACATGGTTGACTAGATTATTTCAAAGGTAAAACATAAATGGAAAAAAAATTGCAATACAGTGGTACTTACTTCTTATGAACAATGTGAGCTGTGTCCAACCATGACAAAATGGTAGTGTGGGGACCATTTTTCAGGGTGATCATCTCTGTACTAATTTCTATTTTCATGTCTTGGCTTTGGAAATAAAATGCAAGTTTTCCAAAGTAGGTACTTAGTTTTTTATTCTTGGGCATCTTGGCTCCAATGAGCTCTCCATTTACCAATACACCTATAAAAAGAAAAAAAAATAATGTTCCCTTTATTTTTCTTCTTTTCTGTAAATATTTGATAGAAAGAAAGAGTATTTATTAAGTGTTTAGTATATGCCTGGCACTGTGTTAAAAGGTGAGGATACAAATACAAGCAAACAAGACAGTCCCTATCCCTGAGGAGCTAACATTCCAAAAAGAGGGGACAATGCCTAAAGAAATGGGAGCTGGAAACTGTGTGGGGTGAGAGGTATCTGTTGGTGAGGAGCAGAGAAGGTAGAAAAGCCTAGAGAGCCACCGGGTAGCAGTGAAGTGATCATGACTGGGGTCCTTTATCGAATGGTGGCCTGAATGAGGAAGTAATAAGTTAGGAGAGTGGGGCCTCAGGGCAGACGTTTCTCCAGAGTAGCTGGCGAGGAGGCAAGGTGATGGAGAAAAATGGAAAGTGAGATGAGTAGAGGGAATAAAGAGAGATTAGCTGGGGCTTTTCATGAAGTGGTGTTGCAGGTGAAGGGGTCCCCCAATCAGGAGAGCAGGGCCTCAGGGCAGACGGTTCTTCAGAGTGGGAAGGCAATTGATTAGGAGATGAAGTCTGGATAAATCTGATTAAAAATGCTGACATGGGGATTTTTTTTTCTATATTGTAAGAACCCTGAACATTTGATATCCTTTATAAATTGTGTCTCATCTCATAAAATCCTTTTCCAGTGCTTTCTCAGGATTAAGTGGCTTGCCTAAGGGTCACACAGCTAGTAAGTGTCCAAGGCCAGATTTGAACTCAGGAAGATGAGTCTTCATCATTCTGATACAACTGTCCTTCCAGTCCAGTGATGCTATATGATTGTGAATTTTGGAACATGTCAAAATCTAAAAGGTCAAAGTTAAGGGTGATTCAAAGGTGCAGAAGTAATCCTTCTTGGAGGAGAAGGTCTGGCAAGTTCTAGGATTTAGGAATGGTCCTGGCAACAGATTGGGTAAGCTGTTTAAGGACCAACTCAATTAAGTAAAGAGAGGCCCATCAGCAGTAGGATGAGAAGTAGGTGCTGAATTCTTTGACCAAAGAAACCTGTGAAACAAAGAAATATTTTAAAATTGCCCTCAGTCCTACACTTTCTACTTATGCAATGATGATGAGGAAATGGTCAACAAGAGCTCAGAGGGTGCTAAGAATCTCCATAAACATTAACTACTGATAGTCTAGATGTGAGATTTATCCAATGACTAACAAATCAATGTATTATTGGAAGAACTTAGAAGGCTGAGAATGTCGATGTTGACAATCTCAGAGCAAGCAATTCCAGAGGAAAAAGCAAGGTTTAGCCCTTCATTAATAAAATTTAAAGCACATTTACACACATGCTTATATATGTACATATATAATTATTCAGAATAAGTATGTATGAAAATTATACATATGCAATTATATATTTATGAACCCATGGTTATTATTTGAAATGGACAAACACCAGAAGCTTTGCTGTATAAACTAGGGTAAAGGAAGGAAAGCATGTATCTAAAACCAAGAACTAGCATTACTTGAAATAAACACTAGAAACTTTTTAGTATAAACTGAGATAAATCAAGGATGCCCCTTCTCACCAGTATTATTTTATATAGTTCTAGAATTGCTAATTATAGCAATAAGAAGAGAGATTGGAATGAAAGATGTAAATAAATGTTGGCAATGAGGAGACAAAATATACTTATTTGCAGATGACATGATGGTTTTACTTAGAAAACCCTAGGAATCAATGGGGGAAAAAACCTAAACTAATTAGGATGATTAATAGAATAGGTAAAGTAGGATACAAAGTAAATCCACAAAAATTATTAGCATCTCTATATAGTACCAATCAAAACCAGGAAGAAGCAAAAAGAGAAATTCCATTGAAAATAACTACAAAATGCATAAAGCATCTGGGAGAAACCTACCAATACACCAAGAAGACTTCTATAAATACAAGTATAATATACTCTTTTAGAAATAAAGGAAGACAAATAACTGGAGAGACATTTAGTATTCATGATTGGACTGTGCAAATATAATTAAAATAATTATACAGATTTAGTACTATACTAATCAAACTCCCAAGGGATTTCTCTGTAGAACTAGACAAAAAAAAAGGTTTAGAACTCAAAGGAAAAAAAGGGAAATAAAGGCAAGGATGAAGAGGAACATAACCTCATCAGACATTAAACTATATTATAAAGTAATAATCATCAAAATTCTTTGGTTCTGGTTAAAAGACAGAAATTTAGCTCAACGGAACAGACTAGCTAAGCAAGAATCAATAGCCACTGAAAACAGTAGTCAAGTATTTGATGAATTGTGATGAATGCAAGGACATAAATGACTAGGGGAAGGCATTCTTATTTGACAAGAATTAGAAGGGAAACTATAACTTAGTGTGGCAGAAATTAGGTTCAGGCCAGCACCTAAGTGGCACAGTGGATAGAATGCCAGACTTAGAGTCAAAGAAACCTAAGTTCAAATCCTGCATCAGGCATATACTAGCCGTGAGCCCTTAGGCAAATCACTGAATCTCTCCCAGCCTCAGTTTCCTTATGTGTAGAATGGAAAGAATAATAGCACCTATATCTCATGACTTTTGTGAGGATCAAATGTAATAATATATGTAAAGTGCTTCACAAACCTATAGGTGTTATATAAATATTAACTGTTGTTATTATTATTATTAGGAAGATAAATATGAATATTTGACCTGAATAAGAAAAGTCACATCACTCATATGAAATTATAGTCTAAGTGCTTCACAGACCTACAAGTGCTATCTAAATGTTTGCTATTATTCCTAATTATATACTATACTATACTATAATATTTATATATTGATATGTTCATATGTTTATACAAATGTAATTTATATACTATATAATTATTAACAGTAAGGCACACATCCATATTTGATTTGAATAAGAAATGTCCTATAAGCTGTATGAAATTATGTTCCAAATCAAAGAAGATAAATGTAAATTAATATAATTCTAATGTAACACTGTCACATTCGTGAGACCCAACTAAGCCAAATTATTTCACGTATTCATATATGAAAAAGAGGACAACAGATATAGGCAAAATTGTCAGTGTTTTTATAGGGATATATTTTCATCATCAGTAATGGAAGAAATTACATTTGGACGCTAGTATCTTAGTCTTTAATGAGCTATATGAGGAAGTCAAAATGTCACTTAAAAAGATGAAATATATATATGTATGTATGTATGTATAGACACACAAAAACCTCTTTGTGTCTAATAGTAGCCATGGGAGAGAAGGGAAGAAAAAATTTTATATCTTTATTATATATTTAAAAGGAATAGCAAGCAGTTTCACATGGAATCATCTTTTTATTATACTATGTTATGGAAATGCTTGTTTTATTCCATACATTAAAAAATTAAACAAAGAAACAAACGAGATGAAATCAGGAGGAATGGATGGATGAAGGCAAGTATACATTAATGAAGTATTGGATCTGGAGTCAGGAAGACTTGAGTTCAAATCAAGCCCTAGACCTTGCTAGCTGTGTGACCCTGGGAAAGTCACTTAACCTCTGCTTGTTTCAGTTTTCTCATGTGTATAATGGGCATAATAATGACATCTACCTCACTGAGTTGGGGTGAGGATCAACTGAGATAATAATTGTAAAGTGCTGAGTACATTGCCTGGCACAAAGTAAGCACTGTATAAAGGTTAGTTTTTATTATTACTACTACTACTAAAAATATGTATGAAGTTATAAAAAGATTGGGAATGTTTTTTTTTGTTTTTTTTTTTTGTTTTGTTTTTAGTGAAGCAATTGAGGTTAAGTGACTTGCCCAGGGTCACACAGCTAGTAAGTGTTAAGTGTCTGAGGCCAGATTTGAACTCAGGTACTCCTGAGTCCAGGGCCGGTGCTTTATCCACTGCGCCACCTAGCTGCCCCTGGGAATGGTTTTTTTAACCAGATGATATTTTTACTCCCTCCAAAAGGCAAATGACTCATGTACCTTCCTTTTCAGCCTTATAAAATTCTAATGAGAATGATCTATACACATATAGAGAGTATTTTTCTTGAAAAAAAAAATGGGAAGGGAACAAACAATTTGGCTTTTGTAAACAATTTTCTACAGCAGATTTTATCTTTGTAGTCATACCAGTGACTCAAAGTTGCAAAGAATACAAAATCCCAAATGGGTTTCATGATTGTGAAAAAGCATTTGATTTTATAGAACAAAAACGGCATCTGAAAGGCTCACCCCCAACAGGGAGTCTCTTCAGTATGTTAAGATCAGATAAGAATCCTTGATAGATTTAACAGGTCTAACACTAATGATTTAATATAATAGATGATGTCAAGTGTGCCCAAGTCCCTATTTGTGGGTGATATTGTGGTGATTGCATTAAGCTTCAGAACATTATAGTCTCTTCATTGAAATACATGATTACTCAAGAGAGGTCAATTGAATAACTGATTGAAAAACTAGATGAATGAAAAATGCTTATTGTCAAGACAAGAACATACAATTAAAAGGGACATCCTTTGAATGAGTACACCACTGCTGGGGAATAATAAATTAAAGCCAGAACTCAACAGGAAGAAGAGAATGGGCTAGATTGATTTGGAAAATTGCACAGTGCCTTTAAAATTACAGAATGCTCAAAAACCCATCCTTGTTCAGTCATTCTTAGTTGTTTCCAGCTCTTCATGACTCCATTGGGGGTTTTCTTGGTAAAAATACTGGAGTGGTTTGCCATTTCTTTCTCCAGACCATTTTACAGATGAGGAAACGAAGGTAAATAGGATAAAATGCCTTGCCCAAGGGTCACACGGGTAGTGTCTGAGGCCATATTTAAACTCAGGAAGATGAATCTTCCTGACTCTAGCACTCTATCCACTGTGCCAACTAGCTGTTCATCATTTTGCCACAGCTATCCTTTTTTTTCTTTGCGAGGCAATGAGGGTTAAGTGACTTGCCCAGGGTCATGCAGCTAGTAAGTGTCTGAGGCTGGATTTGAACTCAGGTCTTCCTGAATCCAGGGCTGGTGCTTTATCCATTGCACCACCTAGCTGCCCCCCACAACTATCCTTTTAGTAATGCTGTATGACTCTGCATCTTAGAACCTGTCAAAGTCTAAAACATCAAAGTTAAAGGTGATTCAAAGCTCAAGGGTGAGACTCATGGTGGATTTAAGTAGGTTTAAACATATTGGTGCCATGTGGGAAATGTGCGATTGGAAGAAAAGATGGGTAGCTTATATTATGTGAGAGGGAAGATAGCAGATGGACCACTCAAGGACTGCCCTGGTATCCTTTGGGAAGCCGTGTACAAGAACTGTCAAGGGCGAGAAGGCATACTTGTGTTGTGATTCACACCGATGGCAGTAATATCCACATAAACATTTAAATATGGAAGAAGGATGATCTCTAAAACTCATTACTTATAACATGTTTGATAATGATAAAAAAGTTTTTCCAGTAATAATTAAAGTTAATGGAATGGATTACATTGTTCCCAGAATACTTTTCCTTCTAAAAAGTCCAAACCTTTAGGGATATAGTTGGGAGAACTGGCAATCTTGAATTCTAGTTGGGATTCCTATCACTAACTATAAAACTTGGAACATATACCAGCCTCTTTAAGCTTCTATAAAACATTCCTGTCTAGTTTATCATATAGGGTTATTTCTTTTTTCTTTTTTTTTTTTAGTGAGGCAATTGGGGTTAAGTGACTTGCCCAGGGTCACACAGCTAGTAAGTGTTAAGTGTCTGAGGCCAGATTTGAACCCAGGTACTCCTGACTCCAGGGCCGGTGCTCTATCCACTACGCCACCTAGCTGCCCCATATAGGGTTATTTCATTTCAAATGAAATAATGTATGTAAAATGATTTGAAAACTATAAAGCACTATATACAAAGGTAAGGCTTTACCATCAATCAATCAACAAGAATTAATTAAGGACCTCTTATGTGCCAGTTACTATGCTAGGTACCATGGATATAAACTTTAAAAATGTTATAGTCCATCCTTTCAGGGAGCTTATATTCACTTGAAGGAGACAACATGTACACATATAAATGAATGCAAAATGTATGCAAAATATTATCATAATTTCCTCATAATTCTGTGAGCTAGGGAAATATGAAGTTTCTATGATGATGGCATAAGGAAAATGATTCCTGAGTAGTGGTGATGAAGCATAAGAAATGCAACATTTGGTTTGGCTGCCTTAAATTTAATTTATTTGTCACTTACCTGTCCCTGGATCAGAAACCAAGTTGAGGATTTTACCAGGTTCTGAATCAATATTGAAACAAATGTTCTTTTGACTCTTCGGTAGGTAAATGATGAAGTGTGGGTCATTCTCAACTGAAAAATAAGCACAGAAAGTAATAAAAGCAAACAGAAAAGGAGCAAAGCTAAAATGGTGTTTCGTATCTTCTTCCGGAATAGTTGCATGTATGCTTTATAAACATGTTAGTATCTAAAGAGTTTAAATAAATAAATGTGTCTATTACTGTTATAGTCCTCTAATGTTGCACTACAGTATGTAGAGGATTCTGGGTTTTTCAACTTCTGGAGATCTCTTTACAGAACTGGAAAGTCATTGAGTACAGACTTAATGATAGACTGAATTCCTGTTGTCCATGGATCAGCCTATGTAATTTGGAGAGGCTCATTTCCAGGTTATCCAAAGGTGATAAATTTTTCAGTCACTGACCTTCAAAGTTTATCTACTATGTTATATAGTGGTTGTAGTCTGTTTTGTTTAATTACCATATGGTGAATAAGTATAGAAGTAGCAAAATAAGTAAAAAACCTGTTATCACTAAAGAAGATATTATGTCCCCAATTGCATTTTAAAGTATGTACAAGAACAAAGAGAAGCAAACTATCTTGACAGTACATTTTGGCGGGGAGGGTACTCTGTGGCACTATATTGGTTTTACACCTACCTCTTCGACTAATTCTTCTCTATCTCCATTTTTGCCCATAACTCTCTCCTTTTGACTATAGACATTTCCCAAGGTTTAGATTTTTGCCATAAACTCTTCTCAAGAGAATTTATTATTCTCATAGCTTTAAGTCAACCAACAAATACTACTTAGAAGTATAAGATATTCCTTGTCTTCAAGCAGCTCACAATATAATTAGGGAGATAAAATATAAACACACGCACAAAAAATCAATGATAGAAGAGATAATTGTTAATTCAGCACAATAGCACACAAAATATCACAAGATGGTACCATATGTAATTGATTGCCAAATAAATGATACAGATGTTATCTATGCTAATGGAGTCAAAGTGAAAAAAAACCAAACCACTATTCTGAGAAGGCTACAGAAAGTAGGTTAGCTTTGAACTGGGACTTGAAGTACAAGTTGAATTTGTATGGGGGTGGGGGAAGTAAAAGGAACACACTTTTTTTTTTTTTTAGTGAGGCAATTGGGGTTAAGTGACTTGCCCAGGGTCACGCAGCTAGTAAGTGTAAAGTGTCTGAGGCCGGATTTGAACTCAGGTACTCCTGACTCCAGGGTTGGTGCTCTATCCACTGTGCCACCTAGCTGCCCCAGAACACACTTTTATAAAAGTAATAGTACAGAAGTGAAAAAGGACGTATTTATTAAAAAAAAATTAGAGAAATGGTAAATTATTCTTGTTTAGTTAGAAATGGGTACTCAAGATTAGAAGTAGTTGAAAAGGAGAAAAATTGGGTTTTGGTTATTTAAAGCCTTGTAGGCCAGGATAAGAAATTTGGATTTTATTTTATAGGCAATGAAGAGTGACTGATGGTAACTATAATCTCTCTTGTCCTGTCATACAGATAAAAGAGCAGGAATAGGAGCAGAGATGCTACATATTTTTTTTTCCCTTCTAGGAAATTTCTTCCTTGTTTTAGCTGAAACAGAATAGACTGGGGAGAGTGTTAGCAAGAGAACTGAAAACCCACCGAGTCTATGGAAATCGCAAAATTCTTGATAGAGAACTTATAACAACAACAACAATAATAATAGCTAACATTTATCTGCTGCTCAGTATGTACCAGGCACTGTGCTAACTACTTTATAGTAACTATCTCACTTGATTCTCACAAGAACTCTGAGAGGTAGGTGCTATTACTATCCCCATTATAGAGATGAGTAAACTGAGGCAAACAGAGGTTAAATGTCTTGCCCAGGATCACACAGCTTCTAAGTATCTGAGATCA
Organism: Dromiciops gliroides; assembly: GCF_019393635.1. Lineage (NCBI taxonomy): Eukaryota > Metazoa > Chordata > Mammalia > Microbiotheria > Microbiotheriidae > Dromiciops > Dromiciops gliroides. The sequence goes on from NC_057865.1 coordinate 172,125,284, forward strand.
TGTTTGAACTCAGGTCTTCCCAACTCCATCTACTGGGCCATGTTAGAAGGAGAGTCCAGGGTAGCACAGCCTCTTTCTCACTCTCATATTCACACTCCCAGTATGGGTCCACAGAGGACAGCTGCTACTTTGGATTCTAAGGTTCTAGACCCTGTAGGTTTGCAATATTAATCCTAAGCCTCAATAAACATCCACTGGTGTGTTTCCCATTAGTGATGTCAATAGATACAGCTATCTGGTAGCAAAGGTCAATGCTAAAATGGTACGGTAAAAACATTAGATACAAAACATCCCCTACATAAACCTGGGGTGCAGTCTTCCACAAATGTGTATTATCGTTATTTTGAAAATTCTTGGTAATAGATTCAAAAGTGTGGTTCTAAGTTCAGTGCATTTCAATACTTAGCTTTAATGGCTATCATAGCTGAAGATTGCTCACCAAGATATGTAAATCTAAATGGAAGAGGTGCATTATAGGCAATACTTATTAAATCATGATCCTTATTTTTCTTTTCAGTCCTACTCACCAATGTTGCAAAGACTTTCATTGAAATTTGGCTAGTAAACATGGAATGTGAATTCCTGGATAGTAATCTGGAGTTGTTGGAAACTGCAAAATGTTGAATTTTCATGTTTTTTAATAAATAGTTTCAAAACACATTGAAACTTCATTTGAAAGATTTTCAAACAGGTTAGAAAATTCTGCTTACAATTTTTTTCTTTTCTTTTCTTTTTTTGCTGAGGCAATTAGGATTAAGGACTTGCCCAGGGTCACACAGCTAGTAAGTATCAAGTGTCTGAGGCCAGTCCAGGGCTGGTGCTTTATCCACTGTGCCACCTAGCTGTCCACTGCTTACAAAATTTTAAAATGTGTGGATGTGAAGGTTTATATAGGTAACATTGTTTTTGCATAAAAATGGTTTTTTATTATCTTGCTAATCATGGTGGCTTCATACTCATATTGACTAATGTCTCAAGGTATAATATACGTTTAGGGCAAGATTCTTCCTTGATGATAGTCAATGTGAATCTATATTGCAAATAACCTTCTTGATAGTTTTCAATTTTTTGGACACATACTTATATTGTTATTGCTTTTACCTCTTCATGTGGCTGGAGGAAAAAAAAACCTCATGCTAGAAACAGAAAAGTGTCAGTTCTCTCATTTTCTTGTCCCTAAGTAATCAGATTATTAATGTTGTCTTCATGCCAGTACTTAGCACAATGCTTGCCAAATAATAAGTGCTTAATAAATGTTTTTCATTTTGTAGGAATCTTTTTAAACCACTTACCAATTTTGTGAGGATTAATTTAGTTTAAAATATTATAATTTGCAAATCCACTAAACTGGGCACATATAAATTGTAAATATCACAACATAGTAAAGTGAACAACAGTAAGGTTACTATTGTCAAACCTTCATCTATGTGAAATGCCTACTCTTCCCTCAGGACACCTTCTGTGACATGTGGACAGTTGAAGGCATTTAGTCCATCTCTATATTAATTAGTAAAGCTTAATTTCTTTCTTATTTTTCAAAAGAAATAAATGAATGGAAGTTCTCATATTTTCTTCCCAAACTCCTGTGAATGGACTATCTTGAAGACTTCCTGGGGTAGATGAATATGTGTTAGGGATCTTGCAGATTGTATCCTTGGTGGTATCATTTCTGAGTTCCCTTCTAACCCTGAGATTCTGTGATATTCTGGGTGGCATTTTCATATTCATTTCACCCATCTATGGTCTTAAATTTTTTTTTTTCACGTTTGCTTCAACCAGCTTTTGCTGTAACACACTTCCTCAGCATTCTTCTAGTCAAAAGCACAGGAATAGCACAAAATCTCAAAGAAATGAGAACTTGTTTGGCACATAATAGGCACTATATAAATGCTTATATCCCTTCCCCTTTTACTCATCTATCACCTAATATCTGGAATGTTCTTCTTCTCCCCATCTAGTTCTATTGAAATCTTGTCCATTATTTAAAGCCCAATTCAAATGCTGTATGTTCTATGAAACCTTCTTTGTCCTTCAATCTGTAATGATCTTTTCTACTTGGGAGCTTTGTTAATACTTCTCTATGTACATAGATATTATTTTGTATTACAGTTTTTTGTGTATGTGTTGTATCCCCCTTCTAGATTGTCAGTTTCTTGAGAGATTCAGTAAGGCTCTAATTTATTTAATTTTTATATTTCTCCTACTGCCTATTAGATTCATCTGCACATAGTAGATACTTAATGTATGTTGTAGTCTGTTGAAGTTGAATTATCTTCAGATCAGAAAAACTTATTACCCCTTGATCTTTTTTTTTTTTTTTAGTGAGGCAATGGGGGTTAAGCGACTTGCCCAGGGTCACACAGCTAGTTAGTGTTGTGTCTGAGGTTGGATCCATCTAGCTGCCTCACCCCTTGATCTTTGAGCTAAGTGTAGCAATTTCTCAAAGGCAGCCATGCTGAATTTGAAAAATCTTCTAGTTCTCTGGAATATGGATCTTGGCTTGAGGCATAGCACTTTGAAATAAGATCTGGGATGTGAAGAGAAGGGGCAAAGATCTTTTACCTCTCATTACATGAGGAGGAGGAGTTGCTACAAGCACTTGAGCTTGCTTCACACTCATCGGACCCATTGTTGGTGTAGGTTTGGCCCAAGACGGGATTGAACTTTGAGTAGCCTTCTTGCCATTCGATAATAAGGTACCTGTGTAAATAGGAAAATGGATTCTCATTATCAGGTAACACACACCAGGCACACACAATTGTAATTATTTATAAATAAATAATATTAAAAATCTGTTCTATTCAATTTGCAGTATCCTTTTCCTATAGCCCCCTTTCATTTTTGCACTGTATTTATTTCTTCCCCTTTTCAATTATGTCCATGCATGCCAGCTACTGTAGTATTTTTAAAGTTATTGACATTGTTAGGACATTATTAGTAGTAGTTATTTACTTATAATATGAAATTGTTAGACCAAATGATCTAACTTGTAGCTTTAAGATCCTATGATTCTACAATTCAAAAAAGATGTTTCATTGCCGGATCTTAGCAAAGATTATATCCAGTTATCCGACTGTGCATTCTTAACTATTTGTATCACCTTCCTAGGATGGTGCATAGGTTCTTCTAGCAGCTGTTGCTATTAGGAGTTGGCATGCCCCTCAGAACTAGAACCTCAACTAGCAATCATATAATGGTGATCTTTGTGGTTGTTGGTTTAGTCATTTCAGTTAGGTCCAACTCTTCATGACCCTATTTGGGGTTTTCTTTTCTTTCTTTCTTTTTTTTTTTGGTGAGGCAATTGGGGTTAAGTGACTTGCCCAGGGTCACACAGCTAGTAAGTGTTAAGTGTCTGAGGCCGGATTTGAACTCAGGTACTCCTGACTCCAGGGCCGGTACTCTATCCACTGTGCCACCTAGCTGCCCCTGGGGTTTTCTTGGCAAAGATATGGAGAGGTTTGTCATTTCCTTCTCCAGCTCATTTTACAGATGAGGAAACTGAGGCAAACAGGGTTGAGTGACTTGCCTAGGATCACATAGCTAGTAAGTGTCTGAGGCCAAATTTGAACTTGGGTCTTCCTGACTCCAGGCCTGGTGTTCTATCTGCTGTGCCACCTAGGTGTCCTAAGGGTGACCTTTGTAACTCCTTGAAAAATCAGTGATTATTTTCTCTCACAAATCACCATTGGTATGAAAAGTCTGGCATAAAACTAGGGAGGCAAGTTTGATGAAATTCCTTTCATGTATATATTTATGTATGTATATATGAAAGGAATGTATATATTGGAAAGGAATATATATATATATATGAGATGACTAAAGAGAATTCATAAATAGAGAAGAGAGAGGCACATGGTAAAGAGAACACAGCATACTTACTTCCAACTGTTTATTTGGTACTAGGTAGCCCTACATTTGCAGTAGAACTGAAATCAGGACAAATTTGTAGGTTTTTCAGAATCTAGAACTTTAGGCTTGGTGGTTGTAGTAAAAGAAGATTCCCCATTCCTTGATTAATTTAATTTATTCATCTAATTAATTTAAATAAATTAATCAGGAATAGAAGCTAGGAGATATTGATAAAAGATATTATCAGCTACCCTAAGCACAAAAAGGAAGTGTCTCAATAATGAGTGAGGAAGAGTGCTCAGGTCAGCCAGTTGGTCATTTCTAGCTCTGTATATATTTTCCTAATTCTGATCCCATATCCTTATCTAGCAATCTTCTCATCTTGATTTGGTTTTCCAAGTAGGTTGCCCTACTGAAGAGAGATGTTCCCATTATAAAATATGAAATCATTCTCCTCTTTTCCAAGGGCTTGATCAATCTCAAATCCTTTGGTCATCAAGGAAATGAGAATAATTGCTTTGGAGAGAGTGGTGGCAAAGGTATAGTCTTCTTGCACTTTATCCTCCCAACCCTGACACATCCAGTGATCAAGTGATGCTCACCTTGTTACTGTTTGTAGAACAAGAAATTCCTGACTCTAGGCATTTTCTCAGTCTGTCCCCCTACTAGTAATTTTCTTCTTCTTCCTGGCTTCCTTCGAATCCCAGCTAAAATCCCACCTTCTACAGGAAGCCTTTTCCAATCTCCCTTAATTTTAGTGACTTTCTTCAGTTGGTTATTTCAGATTTACACTGTATATATCTTGTTTACACCTATTTGTTTGCATGTTGTCTTCCCCATTAGACTATGAGTCCTTGAGAGGAGGGACTGTCTATTGACTTTCTTTGTGTTCCTAGTATTTAAAACAGTGCCTGATGCATTGTAGGTACTCAATAAGTATTTATTGACTGACTATCACAAGATCTATTCTTAAATAACAAATTACTAGTGTTAACCTGCCATCTAGTATTAACAAGACTGAAAATATAGACAACATTTACTGTGATATGTGCAGATGTTTCTCAAATACATTTTACAGGAGTCAATCACTAAGAAAGGGAAAAAAGAGACCAATAATAGAGTGACTCTTCCAAAGTGCACCACATTGAACAGCTAAAGTACCCATTGACATAGGTCAAAAACTGCAACAGTAGGGCTGGGCCTTGAAGTGACACAGGGTGGTTTAGCCTTTGATCCAGGGCCAAAGAGATAGTCCCTATGCCTTTGAACTAAGTGGAAACACTGACCCTGACAGCAAGGTCTTCGTTGGTCCATTGGAGAGTCTGCCAGCATCCTCTCATCCCCATCAGCACTTTCAATCAGCATGGCAGTGAGTGGACTTACAACATGGTGGTCCAAAGACATCTGCAGGATGGTTCTTGTTATTTTCTTTTTGTCAAGGTTTGTGACAGCCAGACTCCTATATTGGGGCAGGAGGAGAACCCAAACAAACCATCACTAAAACAGTTCAGACTGAATTAGAGACTTATTTTGGACCCAAGTTGACTCTTACATTTGTGGGGAAATGCCCAGTTGATTGCTGTTATGATATACAATGCTGCATCAAGGTAGGCAAAATTCTATACTTGTTACAAATTAATTGGTTAAACTTTATTAGAAAAATAAGATTTAGGGGGCAGCTAGGTGGCACAGTGGATAAAGCACTGGCCCTGGATTCAGGGGGACCTGAGTTCAAATCCAGTCTCAGACACTTGACACTTACTGGCTGTGTGACCTTGGGCAAGTCACTTAACCCTCATTGCCTTGCAAAAAAAAAAAGAAAAAATATTTAATTGATGTCTTCTGTTTTTTACATCATCACAGTTATCCCCACAATCCTTCCTCTTCTCTCTCCAAGTCATTCCATATAACAAGTAGCATTTTTTAAAAGAAGAGAACAATCAGCACAACTGGACAATACTTTGAAAAAGCTCCAAAACATGTACAATGTATAACAACTGTGGACCTCCCACACTCTCAAAGGAATGGTTTAGGAACATCTAATATTTCTTTGAGTCCTGCTTGTTCTTTATAATTTTGTCATATTCATTTTTGATTTTTTTTGGTGTTTGGTGATTCTTCTATTTACAATATTTGTAGTTATTTTATATAATGTTTTCTTGTTTTTGCATACTTTGCTTTGTAATCAGTTCATGCAGATCTTTTCATGCTTCTCTGTATACATCACATACATAATTTCTGACAGTATTATTTCATTACATTCTTGTAATACAATTTGTTTAACTATTCCCTAATCAATGGGCATCTACTTTGTTTCCAATTTTTTGCTATCACAAAAAGTGCTGCTATAAATATTTTGCTTTATATGGGGATTTTCTTTTTATCAACAGTATCCTTGTAGTATAAGCTCAGTAATGGAGGATATGGACATTTTAGTTACCTTATTTGCATAACTACAAATTGCTTTCCAAATGGTTGTACCATCTCACAACTCCACAACAATGTATTTGTGTGCTTATCATTCCACAACCCTTACAACATTGACTTTTGATATTTTGTGTCATCTTTGCCAATCTGTTGGGTTGTGGGTTTTTTTTTTAATGAATCTTGAGTCAGTTCATTTTGCCTTTATAAAAGGGGATGAGTATTCTTCACCTTGATTTCATCAAGGAGACAAAGTCTATGGTTCATAACCTTACTTCCATCACAGTCACTCTACAGTGCTTTAGCGAAGAAACAACCATACCCCTAATTTGCCTGAGTTATTTCCTATGTACTAACTCACTTTCACTTTTCACTTTTCACTTTGACTACTGATAATGACAACATTTAGAAACAAATGTATACAATATAAATTTATAGGTTGAATGCCATACCAATCCAACAATCAAGGCATTACTTTTAAGAACTAGACAAATAATAACACAATCCATCCAGATGAGTGAAAGGTCAAGATTCTCAAGGAAAACCATGAAAAAAAAAGTAATAGGGAAGCCAGCCATTATTGGATCTTAAATGACATAATTTAAAGTAAATGCCATCAAATCTGCTTGATGATGATCATAATTAATTATTAATAATAATGATAATAACAGCTAACATTTGTATGCTACTTACTATGTGCCAGGCACTGTACTGAGTGCTTTACTGTTTGTTTGTTTTTTAAACAAAACAGAACATTTGATTGGTGAAGTAGATGAGAGAACAAGACCCAGAAGCAAACACAGCAACATAGTGCTTGATAAATCAAATGACTCCATTTTTGACAAAAACTGCTAGAAAAACTGGAAAATAGTCTGGAAGAAATTAGGTGTAGTTAAAAAATACACAGTATACCATAATAAATTGCAAATGGATACAAGACCTAATTATAAAAGGTCATATAAAATCAGAGGAGAAGGAATGGAGAGTCCTTTCATAGATATGGTTAGGGAAAGAATTCTTACCTCAACAAAGGGCAGAGGCAATTATAAATAATATAATGGATAGTTTAGATTATATAAAATTGAAAGTTTTTTTTTTGCATGAACAGAATAAACATACTTAGAACTAGAAGGGAGATAATTAATGGGGAAAAATCTTTGCAGCAATTTCTGATAAAGTTTGAATATCCGAAATAAAGAATTGGTACAAATATAAAGAAGAACCGTACCTCTGTAGATAAGTGGTCAAAAGAGATGAACAGGGATTTCTCAAAGGGAGGCAAATTATCAACACACATATGGAAAAATGCTCCAAATAACTAATAAGAGAAATGCAAATTACCACCCCCCCAAGTTTTCATTTCATACCCATCAGATTGACAAAGATGACAAGAGAAAAAGAGAAACTAGAGGCAGCATGGAGGTGCAGATATGGCAATATACTATTGTTGGGTTTGTGAACTGCTTCAGTTGCTATGGAATATAATTTTGACAATCTAAAAAGTTATTAATCTGTATAAACTCCTTGATCCATAAGTACTCCTATTAGGCACATCGCAGGGAGCACAAGGACAGAGTGAAAGGACCCATATGTGCAAGAATACTTAGAGCAGCTCATTTTATTGTAGTAAGGAGCTGGAAACAAAATTGATACAATAATCTGAGGAAACTTTTGAAGTCTAGAGTGGTTATTGCTTTTGACAGAATTCTGAATATGGCAATTTTATTACTACCTACCAGTTGAGAAAATGTATGTCTTTCCCGTCTTTGCAAAGGTGGAGGACTGTAGGTATGGAATTCTATGTACACTGTGAAACATATATTAATTGTTGGGTTTTTCAAAAATTTTCCCCTCTTTTAAAAAATATCCTCATTGCAAGGGATGGCTTGCTGGTTAGGAAAGTAGGTGGGGATGTTTTCAGAAGTTAAGGTGATGTAAAAACAAAAGCTATTAATAGAAATATAATTCAAACCCAAGTGAATGGGAAGAGCTATAAGACAATGAAATAGTATAACAAAGGGGTTTGTGGAATCTCCTTCCCTGGTATTTTCCAAGACTATGGCAGATGCCCATATGTATGGATTGGAGAGTATTGGTGTAGCTCAAAATGAAGGCTGGGTAGCAGACTAGGTGAACACTGGATACCTTGCCAATCTTGATTTATAATTTTCTGATATCAGAATCCTAAATTTTTCAGGACAGTAATGTATTCAGTATGATATAGTGGGAAAAAATACTGGATGTAAAGTCTGATGATTTGGGTTCAAATGCCTACTTTGACTCTTCTGTTTGACCATAGATAGAACACTTAGCTTCAACAAGCCTTAGTTTACTAATTTGTAAAAGGGAGACAATGAAATTTATACTACCTGCCTCAGAGAGTCATTTTAAAGAATGTACTTTGTAAACTGTAAAGTGTTTTATAAATGTTATTCAAGAACAAATCCAACTTAGTAGTAGTTTAGAGTGAAATTTCAACCATCCCCAAGCATTTATTAAACTCCTATTATGTGCCACACACTGTGTCAGATGCTGGGGAAATACTCGTTCAAACCATGTGATACCAATTTGCAATTCTCCTGTGTACCTTATTTTCCTTGGGAATTACTGAAAATTTCTGATTTGTATATCAAGACAAAACCCTAAGAAAATAGTCATTTCTTTAAGAGATGCTCTTTCGGGCTTACCTTTCAGCTAGAAGTTGGTTTATGGTTAGATAAGCCCACAATTTCCTAGTGAAATCAGGGTCTGCATGCTTGTCCTTTGACAAGAAGGCTTCCAAGTCATCCATTTGTGCCAGAGTGTCCATTACTAACTGTGCATTGGCCTGAAGGATAAAAAGTTCAATCGAAATAAGTCTGAGGAGTGGATCCATGAGTTGACATTTTGGTATCTACAGGGTGCAGAGTCACTATGGGTGGCATCGGTAGCAGTATTGTTGTTGTTGGTTTTTTTTTTTTTGTGGGTCAATGGGAGTTAAGTGACTTGCCCAGGGTCACACAGCTATTAAGTGTCAAGTGTCTGATGCCGGATTTGAACTCAGGTCCTCCTGAATCCAAGGCCAGTGCTTTATCCACTGCTCCACCTAGCTGTCCCTGTAATGTTCTTTTTAAGGGAAAGCTTTAAAGGGAGCAAATAGAATCAAACAATTGCCTCCCACCGCATTAAGGTTTAGGAATACTACCAAAAGTGAAAATGCTGGATCAGTATATGTTAATTTTGCAAACTTCCTTAAATTTTGAGTACCAGTTTTGGGCTTTCGATTCTTCCCAGAGGCATCACATGGCAGTATAGGCCCATTGGCCCAGACCTGTCATTTCAGTGAGAGTCAGGATTCCTGGGGAGGAAACTCCCTCTAGCAGCAGTGATCAATTACTATCTGCAACTTAGAGACTTAGAGAATTGCCTGGGGGAAGTGAGAGGTTAAATCACTTTTCCAGGGTAACACAGTTTGTACATATGTCAGAGGCAGGACCGGAGTTCAGACAGTCCTGACTCAGAGATCAGCTTTCCATCTATTACAACACTACTACTTCTATCTCTGTCTAAATAGCCCCAAAACTATGTAGCACTTGCTAATTTAGATAATTACCTTATAGACAAAGCACTGTTCAAGGAAGTAACCTCTGAATAGTAAAACTTCATCAGACACTGCAATTTCAAGTGTAAGTTAGTCAAGTTTATCTTAAAAGAAGTATATTTCTCTATTAGGATTGGATAGGGTGTTCAGTCCTGCCATGTCCTTTATTAATGAATATGCTTTTATTAGTGTAGAGCTCTCCCGTGGTGACCCAATTAGGGTATGCTTAATCAATATTCCTATTGAGTACAGAATTTGAGAGTGGGAAGAGGCCTCAATGACTAGTCCAAACTACGATCAAAAGGAATGTATTTCTACCATGACACCTGACAACTGGAAATACAGTCTCCGTGTGAAGTCCTTCGATAAGAATAAGCCTACCATTTTCTGAAACAACCCATTCACCTTTTTTGGACAATTTTAATTGTTAGGAAGTTTTTTTTTTATTTCAAGCCTAAATTTGCTCCTTGGCAATGCTCACCCATTGCTTTTGGTTTTACCTGCTGGGGATAAACTGAAGAAGCCTAATTCCTCTTCTATATGACAGTCTTTCAAATACCTGAGGGCAGCTATCACATCCATTCTGAGTCATCACTCCAGGGTAAAGTGCCCCTTCACCCTTTATTGGAATAAATTTTTATATGGTGACAAAATATCTTTCTGTCTTTAGCTCTGTGGTTTCACTGATTTAACTTTAAACAAGACAAATTTTTAAAAAATGCCTACATCACAGATTAAACCTCAGGTAATGTGTATAAAACACAGGGCTCTGACAACGTTTATACACATGAATTGACAAAAAAAAAGGTCGTTAAAGTTGGTTAAGAAGTAATTGGTTAATAAGTAATAGCAGGGGGGCAACTAGGTGGTGCAGTGGATAAGGTACTGGCCCTAGATTCAGGAGGACCTGAGTTCAAATCCAGCTTCAGACACTTGACACTTACTAGCTGTGTGACCCTGGGAAAATCACTTAACCCTCATTGCCCTGCAAAAAACCAACCAAACAAACAAACAAAACCCACCACCACCAACAAAAAAAAAACCCAACAACCCCAAAACAACCGCAAAACAAAAAAGTAATAGCAGATACCATATTGCAATATGCAGCCAATGTCACATATGCTGTTGTATCTATATACCTTTTTCTTAGTATCAATGTCTGTTACTTTAACATTGTTATGTGAGAAATATTATTGGGAAATAGATTAGTCACTTTAAGGTGTCATCATATCTCTTGGTATTATGAATGAGCTAAATTATTTTACCCATTGCTCCTGGAAGTTATGAAGATAACTGGAAGGTTTTATTAATACTTCAGTTTTTCTTCCCTTTCCTAAGGAGCTTTTCTAATAACATATGCTAAAGGTCTTTAAAATGTAGAAGGATACCCTTTTGTTGACTAAAGCTGACCATGTTTTTCTGTAGTTCAGGTGAAAAACTTGGCAAAAGCAATACTTATATGATATTTTTTCAGATGTTGGGATTGGTGTTTCATGGAAGGAATGATATTAGTTATGATTGGGAAGAGTTATGTATACTCTTTTTTGTTTTGTTTTGTTTTTGTTTTTAGTGAGGCAGTTGGGGTTAAGTGACTTGCCCAGGGTCACACAGCTAGTAAGTGTTAAGTGTCTGAGGCCGGATTTGAACTCAGGTACTCCTGACTGCAGGGCCGGTGCTCTATCCACTGCGTCACCTAGCTGCCCCAGTTATGTATACTCTTGCTCCTTTCTTCAATTCTGGATGGGGAAGGGTATCAATCAATCAATCAATCAACAAGCATCTATTGAGTGTCTACTATTTGTCAGGCACTATGCCAGATTACTGGAGATACACAGAGAAAAGGGAGACAGCCACTTTCCTCAATTATGTTCTATCTGAGGAGACAACATGGACATCTATAAACATATGTAAAAGCAGTATTGTGAGGGGAGGACACTAGTAGATAGGGAAATCAGGAAAGGTCACACATAGAAGGTGGGACTTAAACTGAGTCTTGAAGGAAATTTGAGATCCCAACAAAAACCTACAGCATTATAGTAAAGAAAACATACCGATGTAGCTGTGATGATACTTTCCACATGGTCCAACTTATCAGGTTCAACTTTTCCTGCCACCACTATTTCCGAGCCTCCAAAATAGTTATGGAAACTGTTCTGAGTAACATCTGTCACATACTCCTGGGGATAGTTAAACTGAACATTTCGTAGCAACGGTGTAGAGACCTGGTTGTAGAATTGCTGCAAATTAAAAAAAGAAAAAAAGAAAGAAAGAAAAATCATTACTTTCATATCAGTCTATATGTCTATAGTAGATTTTCTAAGGACTTTTAAGTCAATATCACCTTATTTACATTCCCACAGCATCTCCACTACATCTATCTCTGTGACATGGGTAGGGTATAAAGAAATGCATATAATATTTATTAATCCTCTATAGTTTACTATGAGAAGCTGCTTGGCACAGTAGCTCAGTCAAAGCCAGGAAGATTTGAGTTCGAGGTCTTCATAACTTCCAGGAGCAATGGATGAAATAATAAAATAACTTAGTTTATTCATAACACCAAGTGATATGATGGCAACCTTAAATTGGTTGATCTATTTCTCAGTAATATTCTTCACATAACAAGTCCTGTTCTACCTCTGACACATACTGGCTATGACCTTGGTCAAATTACTTAAGCTCTCAGTGCTCTAGGTGACTCTCTAGTACTCTAAGTTTTAGAGAAGGGGCTGATCTGCATTTATGAAGGGAGTTTCCTCACCTGGATTTTCCCTAACTGATGAAATCACCGGTCCAGTTCCTATTCTTGTGGACAAGGTCTTATGTCAGATGCTAAAACTAGGCTAAAGGAAGGGAGGCTATGAGACTTACCAAGGAACATACTTCAGAGTCAAGGATAAAGACTAGATGCGATCTGTATTTCCTATTTACCATTTCAATATTGGCTCTATTGAACCAAGGGCAGGAAACTCATTGATCTGCTAGTATGTACAAAAGGAAAGTCATCTGGGTGGTGGTGGGGGGGACTTCCCCAAACGGGTACATTTTATTTTTCCCAAAATGAAAAATAATTTAGAGCATTCCCAGGGAAAGGTATTTTGTTGTTGTTGTTGTTTTGCTGATCAATCTAATCTTTGTAGTAATCTCCAAAAAGTATTATTCCAAGATAAACAAGGAACTTGGTCTTTTATGCTTAAAAGACTACAAATGGTAGTTTCATGTCTTTTGTATTGACCTGAATAATGCCATGACCTTTGAGTGAGAATCATGGACTTGGAATCGTAGATCTAGAACTGTAAGGGACCTCAGAGGCCCATTAGTCCAACACTCCCATTTTACAGCCAAAAAGCTGAGAACTAGGGGTATTGAGCAACTTGCCTGAAGTTACACAAGTGGCAGGTTAATTCTCCTCTCTTGGCTTGGGATGGATGATGCAAAGGGCAGAGTAGCAAGGAGCAGTACTTTCACTTCTTAAAGGGTTCCTTGGGTTCCTTTTTTTTTTTCTTTCAACTAGATGCTTTCCTTCTGCACTTATTTTAGGAACCTGACATGTTACTGGGAGAGGAAGAGAGAGAGAGATACAGGAGTGTACCAGGAGCTACAGGTTCCTCCAGTTCTTCTGGGCTGCTTAGGAGCAGCAGGGAACAGCCTTAGCCTGGCGTTGTTGGATTTGGAAACTGAGAGATTGACCAGGGAGCACAGAGGGAGAGGAAGTGTTTGTGATAGGGTTGTAAATTTCAGTAAGACTGAGGGAGAGTTTAGTGGGTTGGGGAGAGTAATTTCGGTCTCAGGATGGTTTGCAGGAGAATGGGAGAAACTGAATCAGAAAGTGCAGAACTTGAGTCTCTGCATGAAGAAGACTAAATGAGGGTAGAGTAGTGGTACAGTTGTTAGTGGCCTCGTTTTGCTGCAGGATGGAAGTAATGAGAAAAGATAAAATTCTGTCTCTTGCAACACATCTGATATTCACCTGGCATCTAAGGCAGTTATTGCCTGGGGAGGACAGGATCCTGGGCTTTGTGACAGCAGTATGGCAACAGTAGTTTCATGGGTGTATCTTGTCTCACCACTAGTGAATGGTAAGTACTTTTTGGCTTCCTATTCATCATATCATGCCACCAGTGTAGTAAGTGGGGTGAAGGGAGGAAAAGAATTGAAAACCCTTCTATGAATCTTGAGTCAGTGTTTTGGAAGCCCTTGATTTCTAGACTTGAGGTCATTAGATGGCATGGTGGATAGAGTACTACTTGGCTTGGAGTCAGGAAAACCTGAGTTCAAATCCTGCCCTGATATTTACTAGCTGTGTAATCCTGTGGTCCTCCTCTCATTCCTCACCTGTAAAATGGGGCTAACAAGAGCACCTAAATTACAGGGTTGTTGTAGGAGACAAATAAAGCAATATATGCAAAGTGCTTTCTGAACTTTATGTATAAAGTGCTATATATATGATCTATTGTTATTTTAGATTTCATGAATTTGACAGAAAGTATGGCGTATCAAGAGTTTCCTCTGATTCTCTTCTTTTTGTGTGTGTGTGTGTGTGTGAGGCAATTGGGATTAAGTGACTTCCCCAGGGTCACACAGCTAATAAGTGTTAAGTGTCTGAGGTAAGATTTGAACTCAGGTCCTCCTGAGTTCAGGGTCTGTGCTCTATCCACTGTGCCACCTGGCTGCCCCCTCTGATTCTCTTCTATTGGGCATGGCTTGTTTCTTCTTCAGAGGACACAATTAGTGAAGAAAGAAAATGGGGACACGGGGCACCTTGAGCTGTAAAGAAGTATCCTGGTTTCCATATATCCTTTGAGCAACTCCATGGTTTTCTTGAGACAGTCTCTCCAAGAAGTCATAGTCAACATCAAAACCTATCCCCAGACTGAACAGGGAGATGTTATCTTTCATGCTTTCCTTGACATTCTTTTGGATGTTGGACAATTTTAGCTCTCCTGAAATTGAGGGTGTGAGAGAGGAAGGAGAGATGAAACAGCCTTATTGAGTCACAAATTTTGTTTGAAAGAAATGTAAATGACAAATTGAAACCAAAAACATTGCAATTACTCATTTTTATATCATGATAATGAAATGTATTATTTTTCATATTATCATTTTTAACAGTTTTTTCTTTTTTAAATAACAAGTTTAAGAAAAATTTATCTGTCCTTCCCACTATTTCTTATAACTGAGCAAATTAAAGAACAAAATAAAAAGAAACCCTTCACATAAATCCCTCAATACATATCTACATTTTCTGGCAAAACAAATGTCTAAATTAGCCATAATTGAAAAAGAATGACTCTTTCTGCATCTTAAGTTCATTATCTTTCTGTCAGAAGGTGATTGGCATATTTCATCTTTATTCTTTTGGACTCATGGGTTATCGCTGCATTCATTAGAGTTCTAAAGTCTTTCAAATTTGTTTTTCTCTAAATGTTGTTATTGTATAAATTATTCTCCTAGTTCTGTTCACAATGAAATATTTTCTATTATTTTCTCCATGACTTCCATTGTTATTGAATTATTGTTACAATTTTTTACTCTTCATCTCAGCAGTGTGGTAAGTAGAAGTGGTAAACTTATTTTGTAGGTAAGTGACCTTGACAATGTCATTTAGAAGCTTTAAGTCTAGAAATAGAGAATTTCTGATTTCCTGATCTAAGACTCCTGGTAGGGTTTTAAATTCCTCTCCTAATTTCAGCCCAGAATAGCTAGGTGGCACATTGGATAGAGTGCCAGGCCTGGAGTCAGGAAGACTCACCTTCCTAAATTCAAATCTGGCCTCAGACACTTACTAGTTGTGTGACCCTGGGCAAGCCACAATTCTGTTTGCCTCAGTTTCCTCATCTGTAAAATGAGCTGGAGAAGGAAATGGCAAGCTACTCTAGTTACCTTTGCCAAGAAAACCTTAAATGAAGAGTGAAATGACTGAATAACAACAACCCTTCACCTTATTTACACTTTTATGTTGTCAGTATGGTATTATAAATATGAGGCCATGAAGTGCTTATCATTCATTAGTGAGACAACTTTATAGTGGTGAGATAAGACATATACATGAAACAACTCTCTTCTTGTCCCAAAGTCTCAAAGCCCAGTGTCCTGTACTCAGCAGATGAAGCAACTCCATCCAATAATGCAGGTTGGCTCCTTATTTGCAATTTATACTCTTAGAGGGTTGCCTAGGACACCTAGTGATTTCCTCAGGGTCAGGGATCCAGGCTGCATCAGCAGGAGGATTTGAACTTAATTCTTCCTGGCTTCAAGTCTCACTCTCTAGCCACTATGCCTCATTAAGGAGGCAAAAAAGGGGTTAACAAAAACCTAAGACCCAAGCTCTAATTTAGATCTGAGCTCTAAGAAGGATTCATACCCCAGTTAACAGATAACTTAAGACTTGAGTCTTCATTAATACAAGTCAGGGCCTAGGTTCTTGTTACGCACTCATAACAAGAACATAAAGAGGCAGGTCCTAGAGCGCTTAACTATAACAATGGGGGGCAGCTAGGTGGCGCAGTGGATAGAGCACTGGCCCTGGAGTCAGGGACCTGAGTTCAAATTCGGCCTCAGACACTTGACACTAGCTGTGTGACTCTGGGCAAGTCACTTAACCCCAATTGCCTCACACACACAAAAAAACCCAACAAAAAACTATAACAATGATACACAGACAGGGCATAGAAATTCTAACTGATAAATGAAAATATTTTGAAACTAGGCATGGGAATGAAAAGGTGACATGTGCAGAAAAGGCCAAATTTGTCCCCAGATTCACCTTATGATATGTAAACCCCAAAACACACCTCCATGGAAAAAGGTACCTGCCTTAGGGGTTGACTCAAGCCCCCATGAACTCCAAATTAGGATAAGTCCTCTCCTGTACTTCCCTAAGGTGGAGATTATTATAATGAGACTGATAATCAATTTATCCATACTATAAATATAACTGTCTCTGCTTTCCCTATTCGAGAGACACATCCATGATGCTGTCCCTGTCTGTGTTCACTCACAGTATTGCAATAAAACTTGGGAAACTGAGTCATCGAGTCTTGTCATTTTTTTGGGATGACTCACAATCAATTTGACCCTAAATCCAACTCACATCACATTTTTTTTTTGGGTGGGCAATGGGGGTTAAGTGACTTGCCCAGGGTCACACAGCTAGTAAATGTCAAGTGTCTGTGGCTGGACTTGAACTCAGGTACTCCTTAATCCAGGGCTGGTGCTTTATCTACTGTGCCACCTAGCTGCCCCCCACATCACATTTATTAAAAGCTCCACAGCAAAGTAGATTTAATAAATGTTGAATTGAACAGTACTAGCCTAAAACGTGCAAATGCTATCAGATCTCCCAGTTCTAGCCCATCACTTGTTCTAGAAAGTTTGATATGACAATCAGTGAAAACATCTATAATCACAGAGCTCCCAGCGGGGCTTACCTACTGTCGGATCTCCATCAGAAACCAAAATGATCAAAGAGACTGAGTTGGGGTCCAACATTCCTAGGTTGTTGGCTTCATTCAAAATAAAAATTGCTCTCAGGAGAGCTTCGTTAATGTTTGTGCCTGTTAAAAAACAATTCTGCTTAGTTGCATACTCTTTCCTCCTTCAAAAACAATCACACTGTTGATTCTAGCTTTCTTTTGTGGTTATTTATGAATAATTTATCCATTGTTCAAATCATATCTGTTATCTGTTTGCTTCCCAAGTGCCCCCTCCCCCTCACCGGTTTCAGAAGCTGGGCAAATTTCTACTTGAGGAGAGAATTCTCCACTTCTTTGTGTTTCCCCATTGCTTTAGAGTTGTAGTAGCCCTTTCTGGGCCCCATTTTACCATTTAAAGTACCCTAAATCAGAGAACTCAATGATTTCTTCCTTGTCCCCTCTCCCCACTCTTACTAGCAATTATGTAAGCCTTTAGTTCAGATTAATATGTAATGGCTTCAAAGGGCCTTTGAGAGGAATAAAAATATGGATGGTAGTAGTGAAAATAGGTGAACGTGGTGAAAACTTTAAACAAACATGAAATTCAGGTCTGAAACAATCAGCTTCTACAATTTTTAACTTTCTGAGAGTAGTAACATTTTTCATGTAGGATAAGTAGCAATAGATTGCAATTTCATCTGTTATACTATATACATAGAAGATTTAGTCCCTCCCTCTCTCCGCCACCCCTGTGAGACTTCAGCCAAAGGTGAAGGGGTTGGAGGAGGACTAAAGGATAGTTGTTAATATAAAGAGGATATGCATTTGAGGTTTTCAAGCCTCAGCCCTTTCCTAAGGTGGGGAATGTCTATTTTGCTTCTGAAGATCTCATTACATTTCAATGTCTCTGTTCTTTAACTCTCTGGGCTACTCTTTCTTACACACACACCCACATATACATACATACACACACACACACACACATACATACATACATTTTCTTTCTGAGAAAATATTGCATTCATTAAACATTTTAGCAAACTGGCGGATTTCATCCATTCAAGAAAGTCATGAACTGCCTTAGTAAACTCCACTGTTTAAATATAAAATGAGGCACTGACTGTAGATAAAAGAAGTGTGTTGGAATAAAGTATATGTAGAATGTTCAAAATGCCCTCTAAAGCCTCTGGAATTGTACTTTGTTGGTATTTCTCACTGGGCATTTGGTCAAACCTACATACCCCCATTGGGCTGGATCTTCTCAATGTACTTTTTGGCATCAGCAACCTGTGCATTAGTGGCTAGAACTAAATCATCTCTCCAACTTCTGACATTGTGGTTGAAATCCACCACTGAGAATTGGTCTTCAGCTCTTAGGTCATCCAATATGGTTTTCATTGCTTCAACAGTCTATTAAAAAATAGGAGTGAGAAATTTCTATCATATAAGTAAAAAACCTGGGTGACACTGAATCCATTTCTGCCTGTCCTTTGGGAAGCCTTTTATGCCAACTCCAAATAATATCTCTCTTTTCTCTGAGTAATTATTTTACATACTGCTCACTGTGGTATTGCTTTTTAACTGTTTCATCTGTGTGCAACTTATCTCTCTATGTAGGCAGTATGATACAATAAAAAGAATACAGAATTGGGAATTAAAGGATCTGAGTTCAAATCTTGGCTCAGATTCTCCTATGTGACCTCAGGCAAGTCACTGGACCTCTGTAGGCTTTAGGTTCCTTGTAAAATAAGGGGGTTGGACAACATGACCTTTAAAATCCCTTCCTGCAGTAAATCTGTGATCCTGTGAGATTGTAAACTACTTCTGGGGATAGCCATCTTTTTTGCCAAGCTTAGTCTTAAGCATTTGATTAGATGAACAATAAATTGACAAATAAATAAATGAAGTTGGCAACAAGTCTAAATTTTGTTCTTTGCAATTTTTACACATTGTCAGTTTGCACTTGTTCATATTGTTAAATAATTATTCTCTGGTTGTTTCTGGTATATATGTTTTTTCCTCTCTACAGTTAAATCCCTCCCCCTTTTTGGGGGACAGGGCAATTGGGGTTAATTGACTTGCCCAGGGTCACACAGCTAGTAAGTGTTAAGTGTCTGAGGCTGGATTTGAACTCAGGAACTCCTGACTCCAGGGCCGGTGCTCTATCCACTGTGCCACCTAGCTGCCCCTCTACAATTAAATTTCAATCTGAGAGGCAATATAAGAGAAAGTGCCCTAGATCTGGAGACAGAAGACCTATGATCTTATGCCAGTTTTACTGCTAATCTGCAAAGTGACCTTAAGGAAATTATATATCCATGCTGAGTCTTCATTTTCTCTTTCGTAAAATAGGGAAAATATTTGTATTACTTGGCTCATAGGTTTGGAATGGAAACTCAAATGAAATAATATATGTAAATTACTTTGTAAAAGGTAGTGTTATGGGCCAGGTACCTCATTTGAATAGGCCTGGGTACCTCAGAAGTTTTCTGGGGTAAATTAAAGAAACTTCTCCTTGAGAAACTTAAACCAAAGGACAGACACACCTAAAGAGATAAGTGTTACCAGATCTGGATTGAGTTAGCTCCAGGACCACCACCCTTCATTCCAGTCTCCCCCACCCCTTGGGGAGATAAGATTAGGTGTGGCTGCTGCCTTTGTGGCCTGAGGGGGAGAGAGATGGCTTGAAAGATCTGGAGCTGCCCCTCACCCAACTTCCCCCAGTCATCACAAGTTGGGGATGGTCCTCCACCAATAAGGGAACTTTCCACAGTCAGATGAACCCTTCATTGGACCACCATTGGTCCTCTATAAAAGTTTCTGCCTGTTTACTGCTTGAGGAGGAGATAGGTGTCTCAGAGAGCCATGCCTCTGTGCCATGCCTTCTCCCCATGAGAAGAAGTCCAAGGATTTCTCTCTTGGTTTCCCTTCCCTAGCCCCTAAATAAACTATTATTTTATTCTAATTGGATTTGTGTACAAGAGGGTGAAATTCTTTTTTGTTTGTTTTTATTTATTTATTTATTTATTTTTTTGGCAGGGCAATGGGGGTTAAGTGACTTGCCCAGGGTCACACAGCTAGTAAGTGTCAAGTGTCTGAGATCATATTTGAACTCAGGTACTCCTGAATCCAGGGCCAGTGCATTAACCACTTTAAAGAGAAATTCCTAAGGACCCCTACCCCAAACCCCCACCCATTTCCCCCATAACAGTACTCATAATAATAATAATTGGAATTTATATAGCATTTTAAACTTTGTCATAGTAGACTTGTTGCAAGGAAAAACTTCCTAACAATATGATGTATCCAAAACTGGAATCAATTGCTTTGGGAAATGAGTTCCCCATCACTTAAAGTCATCAAGCAGAGATTGGATGGCCATTTGTCCAGTTGTTTTGGGACAATATTTTGGAAAAGATAAATTTTGAACTTAGGAAAATATGGGCATGGATTAGTGAAGAGCAAAAAATATTTTAGATGAGGAGAATTATTTGAAGATTGGCTTTGTTGCAAAAGAAATGTTCTATGGAAGCATATAATCCCAAGAAAACAAAGTTCTTCAAGGAACAGGATTTGCACATTCGCATATTCACAATGATTGAATCTCAGTGTCCAATAGCCATTTTGCATGACTCTGTGTGTGTGTGTGTGTGTGTGTGTGTGTGTGTAAGGTAGTCCTTGTGGAGATGGAGCAAAGAAGGGGAGAGATAATCTCCTTGCCCATTACATCCATGATTGGCCTTGTAGTCATTACCTATAACATACTCACTTGTTTCATTTTAATTCCCCACATTGATCCGCTGACATCAATGACAAAAAGGATGTTTTTAGGAATTGGATCCAAGTTTTCAGGAGCAAAGAAATGGACAAAATAACCGTTGAAAACCTGTAATAGAATGCAGTTCTAGTCACTAGGTCTGTTTTCAGGGATAAATAATGATCATATTGACAATTCTGAAACACTCAGTTCAGCATGAAACAGTCTTTAGAAGGAAAAGCCATACTCCTTAGGAATAATTTACTCCCAAGTTCTGTTGTGTTTTGGTCAAAGGCCAATGGGTTGTTTTTTCTTAAGGAGTCATAAATTTAAAAAATAATAGAAAGAGAAATAATCTTGAGTTTTTATGTCGGTCTGATCACTCTATAAAGATAAAATCTGCATAATTTCATTGTATTCTGTTTTTCAGATAAATGTTTATTGCTTCCTTTTGAAATTAAAAAAAGCTTATGTATAGGAAATGGACATATTGGGAGAAATGGACCATTACTCATTAATCTTCTCAGCAATTCTCTGAAGTATTACTTAAAATGTTAATATATTACATACTTATCATAATCTTTACTGCTTTAGATTTAATATAAATCTCCTTTATGATAGGCACTAGCCATTCTGTTTTGATCTAATACCCAAGGAGCCTTTTCTATTATGACTTACCCTAGTAAAAAAGAAAAAAAAATCCTTTAGTTAACCAAATTTCACATTTTCACAAGCAACCTCCAGAGTAGCCATGCCACTTCTTCCACATTAAGCCTCTTGCTACTCAAAAGACTCTTTGGGAAATTCTAAACATTATCTATGAAGTGTTATTTTGTGAATATGTCACCCATCCCATCACTTTTCTGAAACCTTTTTCTCAAAAGTCAACAGTGACCTCCTAATTGCAAAGGCCATCAATTCCATTTTAGAATGAGTTCGTCAGATTCCGTTCCATTCCATTCCATTCCATTCCATTCCATTCCATTCCATTCCATTCCATTCCATTCCATTCCATTCCATTCCATTCCGTTCCGTTCCATTCCATTCCATTCCATTCCATTCCATTCCATTCCATTCCATTCCATTCTATGCAACAAAGATTCATTAAGTCCCTACTCCTCATAATGAATTCTTGACCATTCTTTAAAGCTCAAGTCAGAAGCTACCTCCTTCATGAAACTTCTCCTGATCCCCATTGTCAGTAATGACTTTTCCCATCTAAAGCTTCACACATTTTCCATCTTGATTGAGAGGCTATCAGTAAGAGGTCACCCCCCCCCCCCACATTGGATGATAGAAGCTGGATTCAAAAGGAACTTGACAGTCCAGAGCATTGGACTGAACCTAATAAGATGAAATTCAATAAGGACAAACGTACAATCTTGCATTTGGATACAAAGTCAACTTTACCACTATAAAATGAAGTAGGTATGTCTAGACAGCAATTATGAAAAAAAAATCCAGGGGTTTTAGTGGACTGCAAGCTCAATAGGAGCCAGCAATCAGATGCGGCAGCCCAAAAAAAGCTAATGCAATCTTGAGCTGCATTAAGAGGAATGCAGCTTGCAGGAATAGGCAGGAGATATTCACGTTGTACTCTGACTTCATTAAACAGCATATGGAAGCAGCTAGGTGGTGCAGTGGATAGAGCATAGACCCTGGAATCAGGAGGATCTGAGTTCAAATCTGGCCCAAGACTACTGCTAGCTGTGTGACTGTGGACAAATGATTTAACCCTGAATGCCTCCCCCCAAAAAGCAGCATATGGAGTAATGTGTTTAATTATGGGGTGGGGTCACAGTTTAAGAAGGACATTGATAAGAATGTCCAGAGAAAGGCAATCAGGATGGAGATCTATAAAGATCAGTTGAAATAACTGGGTAAATTTAGCTGGGGAATGAAGGGCAAGCATGATTGCTGTCTTCAAGCATTTGCAAGGATGTCACATGGATGAAGGAATTGATTATTTTTGTTTGGCTCCATAGGGCATAACCAAAAGCAATGAGCAAATATTTCCAAGAAACAAATTTCAGCTTGATTGTCAGGGGAAAAATCCTAACAAAAAGAGGCATCAAAAAAGGAAAGGTATGCCTTGAGAGGTGATGGGGTCCTTCCTCTTTGGAAATTTTCAACCAGAGGCTGGACAATCACTTGTTGGGAATGTCCTAGTGGGGATTCCTTTCAAGTAAGTATTGGACTAAATGGCTGCTGAGTTCCCTTACAACTCTCAAACTATGAGATTCTGTGATTCCTTCCTGCAGTTATCATGTATTATGTATTATCCTGATTTATGTCTCCCTCCTAGATAATGTGAACTCCATGAGAGCTGGTACCCTGCTTTTTCTACCATCCCTAGTGCTTAATAAACAGTGAGTATATGCATGTATTAGAATTAAGTAAATAATTCTTTATTCAACTGAATTGGATCTGATGAATTATCATTTTTCAATTTTGTTACATGATTTGATCTTTATATTATGTTCCACACCCTGGTTACTTTGTCTTTATATTGTCCTAGTTATCACTTCTTATCCTCAGCTCTTACCTTCTGTCTCTATTGTATTTCCTTCAGAATCCACATCAGCAAAAATCTTGTTTAGGAACCAAAATAGAGAAATGCAATTCTAGACCTTTCTCTAAAGTCTGTGGACATGGCAATTCTTTGAAATGGAATTTTAGGCCACCAAGTCCATGGTATTTTTCCATTGTGTGAAAGGTCTTGGTGTTTCTAGAGACTTCCCAAGAAAGAGCTGTTATATACTTACTTCAAGTTCACCAGCTTTCTTTTCTCTAGTCACATCATACTTGACGACTAACTGTCCATCTACTGCAGTCTCAGAACAGCTGGGACATTTTCTTTGTTGAGCTACTGTTGGTTTAAAGGAAACATGTGCCTAGAAAAGAACAGCAACATAAATGTAAAGTCCTTCATAACCTGGCCTCTTCCTATCTTTCTAGTCATCTTTTACCCACTCTCCTCTATGTATTCTGCATTGCAGTGATATTATCCTTCTTGCTGTTCTTCTCATATAATATTCCATCTTCTGATTCTGAGCATTTTCTTTCATTGTCCAACATGTCTGGAATGTTCTTTCTCATCATCTTCTCCTTCTGTCTTCCCTGGCTTCCTTCAGATCTCATCTGAAGTCCTACCTTAGGCAAGAAGTCATTCCCAGTTCTCCTTAATTTTAGTGCCTTCCTTCTAAGATTATCTCCAATTTATTTTGTATATATCCTGTTTGTACATGGTTGTTTGAATGTTGTCTCACTCTAAACAAGGACTGTTTTTTCCCCTTTTCTTTGTATCCTCAGCACTTAGTACAATACTTGACATATAGTAGATGCTTAATATACTACTGGCTTTCTCCAGTTCAGGAAGATTGAATTCATTTTAAGGCATGCTAGTTTGACTGATGGAGCATCACTCCTATCTTACATGGGTGGAGTGGTTCTGCTAGGTGACCATTCCACATATAAAGTGGAAATAATATTAGACTTGGAGTCAGAAGATTTGAATTTGAATCTTGGTTCTGACAATTAGCGGAATGACTATGGGCAAACTGCTTAACCTCTCTGAGCCTCAGTTTCCTGATCTGTAAAATGTGAATCTATTTATATTATACTTCATAAAGTTAAAAACTGAACTTACAAAGAAAGCACTTTGTAAAACTTCAAGCAGTAAATAGATGTTAGTTACTCTCATGGTTATGATTCCCCAGCATAAATTCCCAATATATATTATATATAGATATATAGGTAATATATACAAATATATGCCAGTTTCCTCCATCTACCTTCTAAAGAGTATAAGAAATTTTTTTTGGACTGGTGGCTATATTGCCCTTCTGAGAGATGCTTTTTTTTTTTTCCTGCTGACCACATTGGGGGAGAAGCAAGCTGAATGACTGCTATGGTAGTTGAAAATCAACCAGTTTCAAGACAGTTTTAGATTTTATTAAAGCCATATTCAGTCCATTGACAGAGAGATATCCTTTTGAGAAAACTGAGGCTCCAAAATGGAGTCAGTAATCAGGTTAGAAATAGATTTCCAGGAATTCTGTTCTTAATTTAACATTGTGGTCTAGACCAGACTACAGTTATACCCCACTAATTCACATTAGTCAGTTTTCAGTGCTTAGAGGGAGAAAATGACATTTAAATATTATCTTGTCTTGCCTTGAACCTTTCTCTTTTTTTGCAGGGCACAAAAAAAGATAGAACAACTAATAA
The DNA here is from genome assembly GCF_019393635.1 of Dromiciops gliroides. Taxonomy (NCBI): domain Eukaryota; kingdom Metazoa; phylum Chordata; class Mammalia; order Microbiotheria; family Microbiotheriidae; genus Dromiciops; species Dromiciops gliroides. The sequence goes on from NC_057865.1 coordinate 172,150,539, forward strand.
ACTAATAGGCATTTAGGTTACTTGGTACCAATGCAATATTTACTTTACCTTTTGTTTGCCTTTAGTTATAACTGGGATTCCATCAAAATGGTCTCCAAGATTTTCTGGAACATGAAGAAAACTAATCCCTTGTGGCTCAACAATCCATATGTCCACCTAGAAGCACAAAGGAAAGGCAATCGCAGCATTAAAAATCCTTTTTAAAAAAACTTTTAAGAGAATTTTCAGAAGACAGCAGAATAAATTGGAAGAGAACACAGTTCCTCAAAATCCTCATACAAAACAGCAACAGACTTACCAAAAAATAAAAAACCAAACAAACAATCCAGAAGTATTAAACTTCAAAAGTAAATTGCTTCTCAGAAAATGAAGAGGAGCAATTTGATAAATGAGTAAAAATAGTAAAAGTTTAAATACAATGAATTGAAATTGAAGCAGAGACAAAAAAGAAATATTAGGAATTAAATAATGGCATCAGAAGTGAGGCTGGAACAAGACAAATCAACATGGATAAGTAAAAACTCAAAGAAACAAATAAGAAGCAAGACAAGATGATGATGAAACTTAACAACCTGGTGATATTCATGGGCAATATAAATAAAATGATGACTTCACTGATAAATAACATCTTTATGCTGGAAAACAAAATTGTTGAAAGAGTGAGAGAAAAGACGAAACAAGGGGAAAAATTACCCTGGTGGAAGAAGGTTTGAAAGCTTTGCAAACGAAGTTGATGGATTTGGAGGACAGAGCTGAGGGAGATAATGTAAACATTGTCTAATTCTCCTAAAATGCAGAGAAAGCATCCCACTACTATATATTAGGAAAAGATATAAGAAAATTACCTAGAAAAGCAAATCACTGAAAGAAAAATTGGTAGAATTCACAGTGCACTAACATATATGAACCCTAGATTCAGTTCATCACATAAGCACAGAATAACAGAATCCCAAAAGAAGAAGACATCCTGTAGGTCATTTAGTCCAATCTAACTTGAGTCCCCTTGCAAAATGCCTCCAAAGCATTTGCCTAAAGGCAGCTCCTTCTACTTTTGGTTAGCTCTATTTTTTAGGAAGTTTATCCTTGTATCAAGCCTAAGTCTGTCTCTTTATTTTTAGTTCTGTTCTCTTCAACTAAACAGAACAAGTCTAATGTGGCTGGCAAGTCAGCCTTTCACATGGCAATCCTTCAGATATTTGAAAACAACTATCTTTTCTTCTTGAGGCAAAGCTTGCCTGACTCCATCAAATGATTCTCTTATGGCATAATCTCAAGGTATGATGATCCTATCCTCTTGTTGTTCTTTTCTTGGATTCCTAACTCATATTTCTCAGTCATGCTCTTTGAAAAAGTACTCCAGCTTTAAAATTATTGAAGTTTAAGATAGTAAATCTTTAATACTTTCACTAAGACTTTTTGGACACTCTATATTATGTGAGTAAGCTCTTACCTCTAAGTGTTTGGCTAGTCGACCAGGCTTCAGATAGAGTTTATGTTCATAGGATCCCAATTTCCTCCATTTCACTTCTTGGTAATGAAGCTCATACTGAACATTAGATCCTGGGAGGACATTTACTTCGATTTTGAAATTCTCCATATCAAGAGAGTTGCTGTTAAAAGTATTATCCATAAAAAAGAAACATTATTCCAAATGCAGTAACATAGGATGATTCTTCAGCTAGGTGGCATAGAATGCTGTACCTAGAGTCAGGAAGACCTGATTTCAAATCTGGTCTCAGATACTTACTAGCTATATGACTCTGGGCAAGTCACTTAACCTCTGTTCACTTCTTTCTGGAATTGTTGTGAGGATCAAGTGAGATAATATTCATAAAGTGCTTAGCAGCAAAATGGGTGACACATAGTAGGTACTTTAAAAGTTCATGTTTCGGGGCAGCTAGGTGGCGCAGTGGATGGAGCACCAGCCCTGGATTCATGAGTACCTGAGTTCAAATCCAGCCTCAGGCACTTAACACTTACTAGCTGTGTGACCCTGGGCAAGTCACTTAACCCCGATTGCCTACTAAAAAAAAAAAAAGTTCATGTTTCCTTCATTTTTCCTCCCTCCAGGTAGACTACTTAGACAAGAAGGAAATAGATGAAGAACTTGAGGAACTAATCACAAATTTAGCAGAAATGTCTGATCCATTAGTGATAGGGCAATGCAGACATCTGCTGGATCTCTCAGTCAAAAGCTAGGACCTTGAGATATAAAGGGTGCTGACAGTACTTTGTCCATTCAGAAACAGATAAACTTAGCCTGTGGTTAGCAAAAAATAATTTATTAAAATAAGAACTTTACAGATAGTGTTTCCTCCCACTAGGGCTGGACCTCAGCTGAATTCTACCCAAGATGATCCTGCCTTTTGTTTCACTCAGATAAGAATCTTATGAAAAGCCAGGAGGCTTTCCTAGTTTGGGGTGTCTTATTCCACTGGGTATCTCAGTGTACTTGTTTCCATCCTTCTTGGCCACCTCATCTTGTGAATGCTGTTATTGTTTAGTCATTTCAGTTCTGTCTGACTCTTTATGACCCCATTTGGGGTTTTATTGGCAATGATACCGGAGAGGTTTGCCATTTCCTTCATCTTATTATACAGATGAGGAAACTGAGGCAAACAGGGTTAAGTGACTTGCCCAGTCACACAGTAAGTGTCTGAGGCTGGATTTGAACTTAGAAGAAGGAGTGTTCCAGATTCCAGGCCTGGTGTTCTATCCATTGCACCACTTAGCTGTCCCATATTGAGAGTATTTTCTCTCAATAATTTGCTTCCTTTTCCCCATGTGAGCTTCTGTATTATGCTATGTTTTGTCTTGTGATGTTCTGCCTCTCAGCCATATTAGCATTCTCTTTTAGAAGCATGATCCATTAACCAGGGCTGAGACTAAGGGCCTTGACAGCTACCCTTATATTCTAAGCCTTAGCCCAAGTGATATAGAATATAACAGCTGAGATCAAGAACCCAACTGTAAGACCTTCCTCCTTCTGGATACCAGAGCTGTGAGAAGGGGCTTGCCCTGAATCATGTGGTTCCTTGGGCTCTTCTCTCTGGCATCCTATGTGGCAAATAAGGGAAATTTCTGGCTCCTCCTTGTACTGTATCGTGGAACCCTGAATTCCACTCAACCTCTATTAACACAGCGGTATATCTCTATTCCCTAAAGTCTGATGGTCAAGACCTTTGAAGTATTTTTGAGGATTCTAATCCCTTTCTCATCAATTGTATTTATCTCAGAAAGTTGCTTTTGGTGCACCTCTTATGCTGTTTGCCTCTGGTGATAGAGCTAGTTATAGGTATATATGTGCCCAGACTATAAAGAGATTTGCTGACTTATATGAAAAGTAGGATAGCCTATACCCCTTTAAGGGCCACATAATTTGTAACTGGAGAAGAGAGTAATCCCAGGAAAAGAATAACAGAAAGAGTTTAATAATGGGGGAAAAGAAAGACATAAGGAGTCCTTGCCTTGTCCTTACCTCACCCATCCAGCAGTTTTGCCTTTGGCTCTTGCTTGTGCATAGAGCCCACGAGCCACAGTCCTCTCTTTAATTGTGCTGGTAAATGTTACCCCATTCACAATCCTAGAAAAGAGGAGGAAAGTATCCAGTTAGTCAAAGGATCTATTTAGGAAACACACAATGAGACCAAGCTAATAATAGCTACCTCACATTTTTCATCTCTTAAGGCATGATCATTTACCTTGCAAGCACTGTCCTAGGTTCTGGAGTAAAAAGCCAAAAATGAAACAGTATCTTGTCCTCAAAGGAGCTTACATTATAGAAGGGGAAAGAGCAGGCACATATATAAGCATAAACAAAATATATGCAGGTAGTTTTGTGAGGGGATATCAATAGCATCTGAGGGAATCAAAAAAGGCCTAATATAAAATATGTTGCTTGAGTTGAGCTTAGAAGGAAGTTAGGTATTTTAAGAGGTAGTGATGAGCACGTAGTGCATTTCAGGCATAGGGGACAGACCATGGTGTTAGGAGACAGAGATTAGTGGGTGAAAAACAGCAAGAAGTTCAGTTTACTTAGATAAACAAGTACATAACAAACCATAAGAGCTGAGGCTGGGGGTGAACATCTTATGTCTAGTGTGATTTTTAGGGGCACAGGAAAGTCCCCTTCCAAAAATCCCAAACCCCATAATGCCCTGTTGTCTTATGGAAGTTATCTGAAAGTCACCCACTAGATTTCTTGCTGTTTTAAAAAAATTTCAATAAGACTGGAAGGAATTCTTTGGAGGTCTAGAAGGACTTATAATAGCCTGGGAGCACTGCATGTCTGGGCTGAAGGGGTTGTATAGGGAACTGTTACAGAAAATGTGTGTACAAACATCTGAGCAAAATGTGCACTAAGTTTTTCTTTGGCTGTCTTCCCTTTTAACCTAACTTCTCTCCCCTCATCAATCTCTTTGTGACTACAAAGGGCTTCTCCACCCTCACCTTCTGAACACGTTTTGCTCTAACCTCAGGTGATATTCAGTCCCAACTAAAATATTAGAAAATAATGTTTCCTCCCTTCTTAGGGATATTATATTTTATGAGAGAACTCTTAAAATTAAAAAGTCTTCAAAACCAAAGAAATGAACCTTTAATGGTGAAATCAGACACCTTGTTCGGCAAAGAATATATTATTAGCTGGGGGCCTTGCCCAGTACCCCTTAAATCTCATTATTTGGATAGCCAGCTTGTAAAGCCAGCCTTGTGTTCAAAATGAATTTTGCCTACTTCACAATTTGTCCTTTATAAAAAGTGTGAATTTCTTAAAGGTGCATAATCATGTTTGAGTTTTTCACTACTCATCAGGGTATGAGTACATGTCTAGTAAACATAAGAACTGATTATCCTATACTCTACTGGGTAGCTAAGGTGGCTCAGTGGATAGAGTGCCAGGTCTGGTGTTAGTAAGACTCATCTTCAAATCTGGCCTCAGACTCTTACTAGCTGTGCTCCTGGGCAAATCACTTAACCATGTTTGCCATCTATAAAATGAGCTTGAGAAGGAAATGGCAAACCACTTTAGTTTCTTTGCCAAGAAAACCCCAAATGGGGTCATGAAGAGTCATACAGGATTGAAAATGACTGAACCACACTTACTACTTCTTTCTTTGTCTAAATAAATGGACTCTTGGTTTAGTTAGCCATGTGGTTTATATTATACACAACTATATTAAAACTTTTCTTCCATTTTGAAAAAAAACCTAGTGATGCGAGTGCTAAAATTATTTAAAGGGTTTCATGGGTCATTATGGGTTGTGAAATGACTTAGGAACTTGCTTGAGGGGAATGCATCTTATATGAAGCCACATTTTATTGACACGGGAATTTATGGTAAGAGCCAGTATAATAAAGTGGGAAAAGGAAGGTGATATGAGACAAGAGAACTTGATTCAAATCCAAGCTTTGCTAGTAGGTCACTGTCTGACCCTGGGCAAGCTACTTTAATCTCTCATAGACTCAGTTTCATTCTCTCTCAAGTGAATGGCGTGATATTATCACTAAGGTCCCTTTCAGTTATGAAATACGATGTTTCCATGGTAATTGATTTTTTTTACACATTCTCCTCTTCTCATATTGGTCATTTTGTTATATGAGAGAACTAAATTTCACTAAAGTATGTGGAAAGTAAACAGTCCTGTCTAATTCAATGTGGAGTCACAGAATAGAGGAAATGGGAAGTCCTTGTTATAGTTAAGGCTTACTCACATGGAGAAGTTGGTAATGAAGGCTCCTCTGGGTATCTGAACATCTAACTCTACATTCTGTGGATATGGAGAGTTATTCACCACTTTGCTTTGGACAACAGTATTGGCCACTCTGGATGTAACAGTAGATTGGACTTTATAACTGTAAAGAGTTATTTGATCATCATCTTTTTCCTGTGGTTGAGAAAAAGGATGATAAATACCTAAGGTGACTAAGAAATGAAATAACCATACTTATAGGAAAAATACATAGTGTCACTATAGTTATTGAAAACTTGATCTTAATAAACCATAGGTAAATGCTTTGTAAATTATAAGGTGCTATAAAAAGGTTGTTTGTGCTTTAAAAAATACGACTTTTCTACATGTAGCAGTTAGAGGGCTGCTTTTAATTGAAGATTTCTTGGGATCCTTTCTAGCTTTATTATTATGTGCCAAATGTAGAAATAAACTTGGAGATTAAGATCAGAAGTAAGAAAGTTTAGGAGATAATCTTTAAGGGAAGGGAGGTAATGAGGGGGAAGAATGCAGGGACACAGGAATATGAGAGAGAATTGACCCAGGAACATATCCCAAAGGTGAGGCAAAAGAGCTGGATGGAACCTCTAGAGTACAATTTTCTTGCCTATATTTTTATCTTGGCACCTAATTCAATTCAAGAAAAATTTATTGAGCAACAATTATGTTCAAGGTAATATTCTAGGCACTGGGGATACAACAACAGCAATAATAATAATGCCATAATCTCTGCCATCAAGGAGCTTATATCCTACTAGGAGGACACAGTGCATACAAACATAAGTGTAATATAGTGTAAGCACTGAAGGAGACAGGGGAAAGAACAAAAGACTGAAGATATTTGAGGCAGGAAAGGGCATATTATCAGAAAAGGAATGCACCATATGCATAAAGAAATGCACGCACATGCATAGATTTGGGGGATGCTTGTCAAATTCAGGGAACAGTTAGTATCATAGTTTTGTTGGAACACAGAGTAAGGAGAATAATGTGATAAGGCCAGAAAGAGGTATTGATGATTTTGAGATGCTGTTGGTTCATCTATGTGGAGATGTTCAGCATGAAGTTGGAAATACTGGATTGGAATTCAGGAGAGATGAGGGTTGGATGTATAGATTTGGAATCAGTCATGTCGGGGTAATAATTAATCCCATGGGAGCCGATGAGGAAGTGAGAAGAGAAAAGAAAAATGAGTCTAGGATTGTTGTTTGTCCTTTTTCTTGAATAGGACCATGACATAGGGGTGATGTATTGACTTGCAGTGAATTGGATTTAAGTGACAGAGGGCTCACTCTCTTCTCCAGAGCTATCTGGGTCCATTTGCAAGATATACATCAAGATGACTGGAGATGGCCCCAGATGTTTTAAGATAATTGGGGTTAAGTGACTTGCCCAGGGTCACACAGCTAGTAAGTGTCTGAGGTCACATTTGAATTCAGGTGTTCCCAACTTCAGGGCCAGTGTTCTATCCACTGTGCCACCTAGCTACCCCGAGTCTAGGATAGAGCACTGTGGGGGACCCATGCTTAGGGAGATGAACAATGAACCAGCAAAGGCAAAGGAATGTTTGGACTGTAAGATGAGAATTAGGAGAGATCAGTGTTACAGAAGACAAAGGGAGAGAGTTCTGAAGAAGTAGAAAGTCAACTGTACTGAAAGCTGTAGAGAGGTCAAGGAAGATGAGATGAGAAAATGTCATCAGATTCAGTAATCAATAAAACAACTATTGAGGATAGTTTTAGTAGTGTTGGAGCATTGAAAATCCAATGGCAAGGGATTCAGTTGGTGAGGAAATGAAGGCAGAGGGCATGTTCTTTCTAGAGTTTGGAGATGTGTGTGTGTGTGTGTTTGTGTGTGTGTATGTGTATGTGATATGGACTCCTTTGATAATCTGTTGAAGCCTAAAGACCTCTTTTCAGAATAATTTTTAAATGTATAAAATAAAATGCATAGAATTATATTAAAATACAACTATTAAAGTATTTAAAAAACAAGTTTAGAAGGCTAAGAACCACTATGAGAAGTTTATCTTTGACAAGGAGGAAAGAGCTACAGGATGATAACCTGAAGAGGTCTTTGAGTTAAGGGAAAGTTTCTTGTTTTTTAAAGATAGGGAAGAACAAGGCAAGTTTGTAGGCAGTAGAGAAGGAGGCAGTAGATAGGGGGAAATTGCTGATGAGAGAGATAGAGGGAATTATTGAAGAAGAAAGTTCCCAAAGCAGTTAAAAAAGGATACATTCAAGGGCACAAGTTGAGTGGTTGGCCTTGCCAAGAAAGAAGGGGAACCTTATCCTCTGAAAATGGAGCCAGGGAGGAAAGGACAAGTGAATCTATACACAGAGTAGAGGAGATAAGAGAGCTCATGACAGATTGCCTTGATTTTCTCAGTAAAAAAGGCAAGCCCTTTTATTTAGGGGTGGTACAAATGGTTGGGGACTGAAGAGAGAAGAATTATATAGTGTCAGAATTAGAAGAGATCATGTAGGTTAGATCTCAAGTGAGGGGGAAACTCACTTAAGAAGGTTGTGAACATCAGCTCTGGAGGGGATAAAGCAGAGACTCATTTAGAGAGGAATAAAAGTATTGCTGCATAGAAATGACTGCTCAATTGTCACCACAGAATTCTTGCACATGGTGTGGTAGATCATAAGCTTCTTGAGGGGAAGAACTGTCTTATTTTCATATCTGCAGTTCCTTGCACATAGTAGGTGCTTAACAAATGCTTGTTGGTCATAGATTCTATCATAATGGATTTTTCTCCACACATACTTCCTTTCATCAATGGTAATCTTGTATGAAAGAACTAGGTTTGACCAGAATAGATAAAAAGTAAACAACTCTTCAATTTCATTCAACAAATAGCTATGGAATACGGGAAGTGGGAAATCCTAGTTGCAGTTAAGGCTTATTTACATGGAGAAGTTAATGTGAGTAAACCAGGCTCATAATAGGCTTCTAATGAATACTTGTTGATTGATTCCTACCAGTAGTGGACTCCAAGACTGCAAGTTCTGAACAAAAACCCCTCATGATTGTAATTTTTGTTTCACATCCTATAAATGGCTTCTCTATGTACCCTTCTAGATCAGAGCTCTGAGTATAATTGAAGTAGTTTTCTTTTGATGTCTTCTTATCATTTTAGAGCACTGGGGCTACTTACTATTAAAAAGGGCTATTTCAGGGGCAGCTAGGTGGTGCAGTGGATAGAGCACTGGCCCTGGATTCAGGAAGACGTGAGTTCAAATCCAGCCTCAGACACCTAACATTTACTGGCTGTGTGACCCTGGGCAAGTCACTTAACCCCAATTCCCTCACCAAAAAAAAAAAAAAAAAGGCTATTCCCACATGGAATTCTTATCCTCCCAGGTTGCTGGTGTTGTTTTTATTTAAATCAAAACCAGCCATCAAGTCTGAAAATGAGCACAAGTATATCCATAGAATTTCCAGGGATATTGGCAAAACTTGAAGATATTAAACATGTTGCCAGAATTTCTCACATTTACAAATGTATCATATATTTCATCACTACATCTTATTACCTCTCCTCCAGGTTATGCAAGGAAACATTAAAAAATCAGATAAATACCCTCTCAGTGACCAAGACAAAGAAAACAACCAAATTGATTTCCAGATAATTATTTCCAGCAAAGTCATTCTGTCCCCAATTCCTAATGCACTTCTATGCAAGTAAGGTGAACTTACCGTTACTTTGTCAGATTCATGATCGCCAAATGTGCTTCTCTGGGAAAAGGAGTAAGAAAAGAAGTTACATTTCAATAGTATAGGGCTCCGAGGGTAAAAACTGATCGCTCTGATAAAATTCTCTGGTACAATAAGTAGAAGAAACTCATTCATTGTCAGCCAAGCAATAGATATTGGCTTGTATGAGCACTGGATATATTTCTCGGCCTCTGTGCTTTTCTGCCCATGATCCCAAAATTAATGGTTAAAGAATGAAAATGCAGTAGGACAAATTGATGCCAAACAGCTAGTCTGAATATGGGCTTCACTGATCTCTCTCCCCACCCTTATGTGATTTGAGCGGTTGTTTTGTAGGAACAGGTTTCAAATGCTTCCCCTGACACTTTAAATCTATGTGACCTTGGACAAATCATTTAAACTCCTTGGGTTTCAGTTTCCTCACCTGTAAAATGGACTTATACTAGATGATCTCTTTCCCAGCTCTAAATCTATGATCCTTTGATCCTAGTCCTAGACAGTGTCTCAGTTCACTCAACTGTGGAAATGGGTCATCAGGTCAGGTGTAATGGTTGACTAATTGGCATGTTTAGCATGTCAGATCACAGAAGTCAAGTGAGGAATTTAATTTGTTCCACCCCATCCCCAGGTAATACACATGATCTGCCAAATTCTTAGTTTTCCTTGTCTCAATGTGCAGGGTTTTTAACCATCTATTTTTAGTTATCTGCTACTCAATCTGTCAGTTTTGAGAAAACCATATTATCTTGTATCTTCCAGCATCCACTGGAACCTAATGCCTGGAGCTCAAACGAATCTTGTTTTTAACTTCACATCATCATCATCATTATATATATATATATATATATACACACACACACACATATATATCCACTTATCTCTACTTAAACATCCACTACTATAGTTCAAGCCCTTATCAACTCTTACTTGGACTATTGCAATAGCCTTCTGGTTGGTCTCTGTGTTTCAAGTCTCTCCCTACTCCAGTGCATCCACCACTTGGTTGCCAAAATGATTTACCTAAAGCTAGTCTGACAGTATCATTCTGTACTCCTTCCCCCATCCTCAAATTTACTCGAGTCTCCCTATTACCTGCTTAATCAAATATAAATTCCTCCTTTTGGCATTTAAAGAAAACCCTTTGGTCTCTTAATCCCAAGGCAGACTATATCAGAATAGACAGTATGTGATTGGTTTACAGCTAATTACCTTGGCTTTAAAAAGAAATACTTATTTTGGGGCAGCTAGATGGCATAGTAGATAAAGCACTGGCCCTGGATTCAGGAGAACCTGAGTTCAAATCTATCCTCAGACACTTGACACTAGTTGTGTGACTCTGGGCAAGTCACTTAACCCTCATTGCCCTGCCCCCCCCCCAAAGAAATACTTATTTTGGATGGTCTTACTCTAAAGGGAGTATTTTTGTCTCTATTGTGCCTACTGTAGCCTATATTTAGAAAGAGTGAGAAGATTCATATAAGAATAAAAATATATATGATATCAAAAAAAAAAAAAAAAAGAAAGCTCTTCACCACCTGGCCCCTTACTATCTTCTAAGTCTTCTAATACTGTGCTGCCTTCCACATACTTTGTGATCCAGGTCTACTGGCCTAACTTGCTATTCTTCACACAAGACACGTCGTCTCCTGATTTTGTATCTGAAACGAATTTTTGAAATTTCGTTCCCTCTCCACCTCTGTCTTTTAGTTTCTTTGGCTTCCTTCAGGACTCGGCTCAAATTTCACTGAGTCCTTTCTTGCTCCATCTTCCTGCTAGCCCCTCCCTGCTGAGATTTCCTTCCATTTACACTGTATAGATCTTATATGTAAATGATCATTTCCACATCACCTCCCTTATTAGAGTATGAGATCCTTGAAGGCATATACATTATAACAATGAAAGGCATTGGAGTCTCTTAGTTAGGTAAGTGATTTCTTAGTAAAATGGGTGTTAATATTGTGACCTATCATGGATTCAGGAGACTTCCTGAGTAGTTAAGAGTCAGTCTGGGATTCTAAAACAAGTGAATGAATCCAATGCAGAGGTGAGTGAATCCCATAATACCATAGAAGATGATATGGTCCAGGGCAGGAGACAGAATTCTTCTTTGGGACCATGAGGAAGCCCAAAATTGTGACATGGAACTCCTGACCTAAAAAAGCACTACGGGCTCAGCTAAGACTGATGTTTTGAAGCTAGATAAAATGTCTTAGAAGTTTAAGTTATTCCCTAGACTGAGACTAGGTAATTTTCTTTTGTGTGGGACTTTAGATTATGCTCATGGGTGGTAGAGTGGTCTAATTCCCATGGCCCAGCTGGAAGCACAGGGTTAAATTTCCAGCCCATTTACTGCCTTTTTTTTTTTTTTTTTGAGATTTTGGGAGATTTAGTGGGGTGATGTTTGGTCTTGGAGTCAGGAAACCCTGGGCTTGAAGTCTGTTTTAGATACTTGCTAACTGTGTGATTCTAGATAAGTTATTTAACCTTTCTTCTTCATCTGTAAAATGTGTGGAGTGCATTCAATGAGTTTCAAAGATCTCTTCCAGTTTTAAATGGATGATTCTCTGACCTTAACATGCTGTGTAGTTTTAGGATTGGATCTTCTTTTTTACTTTATATAATAAGTACTAGAAATAGAATGCTGGAGTCTAGTGTTTGTGATGGCAGAGGGTATACAGGAAATATAGTAGATTACAGAATTAGCCATTCAATAATTCAATTCAACAAACATGTATTAAACACAATGGATACAACTGCATCTGGAAGACTTATCTTTTCAAATCTGGCCATACACACTTACTAGCTATGTGAGTAGAATAGTGATTCTGGACAAGTCACTGAACCCTATTTGCCTCAGATTCCTCGTCTTTAAATGAGCTGAAGAAGGAAATGGCAAGCCACTGCAGTATCTCTGCCAAGAAAACCCCAAATGGATCACAAAGGCTCAAACATGACTGAAAACAACTCAACAACAATGGTGATAGGTGCTATAGTACATACCCTCAAGGAGCCTATATCTGACTCAGACTTTTCTAGTCAATCAAAAGATGATTATCTCTTTCCTAGGGTCTTCTTTTTTGACCTCACATTTACTGTACCTGGTACCTTCTATTTTCAGGAAGAAAAGGAGACTTTCCAGGATCCAGCTCCAAAAAGTCTTCATAGTCCATGAACTGAAAGAGAATTTAGGAAATATTCCAAAGGTTGAGTCACTGACAACAGATAGGACACTTCTGATAGAAGATTAATGGGAAAAATAGCTTGTACACTAAACTGCTGAGGAAGGTTTTGGACTCTCAAGCATAAAATAAAGGACAATTCATTTTCAGTGTTATAATTATGAAGCTGCATAGAGTCAAATTGACTTCTTGAGAGCCATTAAAAAATGAAATTCCACAATTATAACATTATAAGGCCGGGGGGGGGGGCGAGGGGCTGAGCTAAGTGGCGCAGTGCATAAAGCACCAGCCCTGGATTCAGGAGGACCTGAGTTCAAATCCGGCCTCAGACACTTGACACTTATTAGCTGTGTGACCCTGGGCAAGTCACTTAACCCCCACTGCCCTGGAAAAAAACCAAACCCCAAAACATTACAAGGATCTTCCATGCCATCATTTGTGTATATAGAATGCTTTGCAAACTTTAAAGTGCTATATAAATATTAGACATTATGATTAGAAAATTTAAAATTGTTCATCTTTAGTCAAATGTTAAAGAATAATCCTTAGTGATGTTGTAATTTCCTGTGAGAGTCCTGGAATAACTGAAAGCTATACTAGAGAAAGTTCATATAATGATACAATTGAAAGTAGCTTTGGAAAACTTCTTGTTCAACCTCTTCATTTTACAGATGAGAAAACTAAGGCCTAGAAAGACTTGCTTCTCCATGATCTCATAGCAAGTGAGTGGCAAGGCTGGGACAAGATATTAGGTCTTCTAGGGTGATGTGTTTGAGGATGTTCCATTATAGAATTGAGGTGAATGGGTAGACATGGCAACTGTCTTAGTTGGCTGCCTAAAGATTTATTGCCATATCTGCCAGAAAAGCCCAAATCTTCTAAAGACTTAGGGGATGGATCTCAGAAGCACTAGATTTTATTTTATTTTTTTTGCGGGTCAATGGGGGCTAAGTGACTTGCCCAGGGTCACACAGCTAGTAAGTGTCAAGTCCTCCTGAATCCAGGGCCAGTGCTTTATCCACTGCGTCACCTAGCTGCCTCCTAGATATATATATTTTTTCTTTTTAGTGAGGCAATTGGGGTTAAGTGACTTGCCCAGGGTCACACAGCTAGTAAGTGTTAAGTGTCTGAGGCCGGATTTGAACTCAGGTACTCCTGAATCCAGGGCCGGTGCTCTATCCACTGCGCCACCTAGCTGCCCCCTCCTAGATATTTTTAATTGTGTCTAAACTGTCTACGAACTGACTCCAAATTCAATATGCATTTATTGACCTGAAGAATGAGTCTCTAGAAGTTTAAAATGGCATTGTGACTTTCCCATCAATAGGAAAAATGGGAAGAGAATTAATTGGGAATCCTGATTTCTTTACCCAACCTATGAATATTTTTGTACATGTAGGTCCTTTTCTCTTTTTCCTTTCATCTCTGAGTTATAGGCCTATTAGAGGCATTCCTGGATCAAAGGATATATGCTATGAAAGTGACAAAAGTGTCAGTTTTAGAGAAGCCAAGGAAAATGTTTATGAACTGATGCAAAATAAAGTGAGCAGAACTAGGAGAATTATTAATAATTTTTTACAATCACAATAGTGGTATAAATATGAACAACTCTGAAAGATTTAAGTACTCCAATCAATGCAATAATTAACAATGATCCCAGAGGACCAGAAATGAAGAATGCCATCCATCTCCTGACAGTCTACATATGCAGAGACACGCATTTTTGGACATATCTTTCCAATTTGGGAATTTGTCTTGCTTGATCATTTTTTTGGTTTGTTTTTGTTTTTGCAGGGCAATGGGGGTTAAGTGACTTGCCCGGGGGTCACACAGCTAGTAAGTGTCAAATGTCTAAGGCTGGATTTGAACTCAGGTCCTCCTGAATTCAGGGCTGGTACTTTATCCACTGCACCACCTAGCTTAGCTGCCCCTGTCTTGCTTGATTATGCATATCTATTGTAAGGCTTTTGTTTTTCTTTTCTTTTTCCTCTGGAAGGAGGGTAGAGAAGTCAGAAGAAGAGAAAATAAGTGCTTTTTAATTGAAAAGAAGTCAATTAAAAAGCTTAACTCTGGCACATATTTCCAAGTGCAGAGTTCTTAGAAAATGCATCATTTCTAAGCAGGTAGTGAATTAGTTGTAAAACTGCCAGATTATTCTTTTTAGCATTTAAAATTTTTGCAGCTAATGTACCTTGCCAGTGTAGAAAGCATTGGAGAGAACCTGGGCTGAGTGAGAATAGCTCCTGTCCTCTGCCAGCCTGCTCCCCCTGCTCACTGTCCCCACATGCCACTTAAGGTGCATAGGTCCTGAAACTTTGGACCACAGTTTTCCTTCGAGATGAAAAGCACCAGTACTTTGAAAATGGATTTTCCTGGCACATTTCTCTTTCATCACTTAGTGTCTGAATGAGAACAATGCATTTCACTCGGCTTACCTCTCATGCAAAGCATTTTAATGTTTTAAGAGATATAAAATTCTCCATAGTAATCATAACATGAGACAGTCTGAGAATGTGGACTGAATTTTATGAGAAAGCTTCATTCCGCACAGAATTCAGTTAATGAATAGCAAGAGCAGGAGGCAATTTAGAGAGCAGAGCCTCAGATGTTCAGAAAGGCACTCTGTGGAAATACTCACTTCAGGGAGTCCATTTGTAGGGAGATCCAGGCTTCGTGCTTTGGAAAGTAATAAAAAGAAGAGGAAGCCCATGAGCCGTTTCATTTTGTTCATCTGCTTCGCCCAGAGCAGCCAGTGTGGGAAGAACTGCACTCCTATGTACTATGCCAAGTTCAAAGGAGAGACAGGGAGGTATCGTTCTGTTTAAAAAAAAAAAATTAAGAAGTAGAAAGGGGGAAAATTCAAACTTTGTTCAGAAGTGGAACAAATATTTGTTCTAGAGCTGAAACCTGACCTGTGGGGGTGGAGGAGACATCCAGGGGTTGTACAAACAGCAAAACTCTGCCCTGCGTCCTGTGATAACAGGTCAGCCTTGCATGGGTGCGCTTATCTTTGCAGATCTTTGTTGGTTTTAGGCTGGGAGCCTTTGGACCCCCTCTCCCTGTGTTCTGAAAGCCTGGTGCAGAATTACCCAGGGAAGAGGAGACCAAAGTGAAAAGTTTCTGGGAATAAAATGCATCGACACTAAATGGAATCAAGAAAACAAGCATTTATTAAGCACTTACTACCTACTGACTGTGCTAGCACAAGCAGAAAGAGCCTGTCTTCAGGAAGCTTATAGTCTAAAGAAGGGAAAACAACACCTAAAAGGAAGATGAAATGCAATTTGGAGAGACAGGGGGTGAGGAAGGTACCTGGTATAGGGGCATGGTGAAAAAAGTCCAGATAGTCAGGAGAGCAGCCTGGAGAGGAATAAAGACAAGGCTGGGCAGGGTATCCTTTTTAAAATGGAAGTTCTGAGAGGAAACAGCCAATTGGAGGGAGAGACTTCAGAGGCGGAGAATACTTCCAATGAGAAATGTTCAGAGTGAAACTTCCAAGGTGAAGAGGTTTCTGGGGCATGGCACAGAGAGTCCACGGGGTCTGGAGTACTGCCAGGACAGGAGTGAAGATCTGGCTAGCTTGGTCATGCTCCTTAAAGTGGAAGTCTTGAAAACAAGTCTAGTTTGAAATAGATCACTGAGCAAAAGACCAGGCTCTCTGCTCTCTCCCTCTACTTCCACCCCTACCCCACCCCTCAGTACCAATTCAGTGCATGGCACAGCAGACAGAGAGCAGGCCTTCCATTCAAGCAGACATGGATTCAAGTCTCACCTTGGTTATGGTACTGGCTGTAGGAACCTGGGTAAAAGTTTCAATCCTATATCATCAACTGCCTATCAGACATTTCAAACTGCATTTCCCAGAGGCATCTCACATTACAGAACAACAGAACTCATCTTCCTTCTCCTTAACCTCTTGTTCTTTTAAACTTCCCTCTTCCTTCCTTCCTTCCTTCCTTCCTTTCTTTCTTTCTTTCTTTCTTTCTTTCTTTCTTTCTTTCTTTCTTTCTTTCTTTCTTTCTTTCTTTCTTTCTTTCTTTCTTTCTTTCTTTCTTTCTTTTTCCCTTCCTTCCTTCCTTCCTTCCTTCCTTCCTTCCTTCCTTCCTTCCTTCCTTCCTTCCTTCCTTCCTTCCTTCCTTCCTTCCTTCCTTCCTTCCTTCCTTCCTTTCTTCCTTCCTTCCTTCCTTCCTTTCTTTTTCCCTTCCTTCCTTCCTTCCTTCCTTCCTTCCTTCCTTCCTTCCTTCCTTCCTTCCTTCCTTCCTTCCTTCCTTCCTTCCTTCCTTTCTTTCTTTCTTTCTTTCTTTCTTTCTTTCTTTCTTTCTTTCTTTCTTTCTTTCTTTCTTTCTTTCTTTCTTTCTTTCTTTCTTTCTTTCTTTCTTTCTTTTTCTCTTCCTTCCTTCCTTCCTTCCTTCCTTCCTTTCTTTCTTTCTTTCTTTCTTTCTTTTTCCCTTCCTTCCTTCCTTCCTTCCTTCCTTCCTTCCTTCCTTCCTTCCTTCCTTCCTTCCTTCCTTCCTTCCTTCCTTCCTTCCTTCCTTCCTTTCTTTCTTTCTTTCTTTCTTTCTTTCTTTCTTTCTTTCTTTCTTTCTTTCTTTCTTCAGTTTCCCAAGTTTTATTAAAATACTGATGACCACAGGGAGAGCACCAGGGAGGTGTCTCCAAAACTTCCCTATTCCTTTTGAAGGTCCACAATCCTTATAGTTCAGATCCCCATTACATCTCTCCTAGATTATTGCGACAGCCACATAAATGGCCTCATCTCTTCCAATTTCTCACTATTCCAGTTCATTCTCTAGAGGCTGTCAAAGTAATTTTCCTTATGTGCATGTGACCATGTGATTCCTCTTCTTAGCCAACTCCAGTGACTTCCTATTGTCTCCAGTTCTTAGCACAGTGCCTGGCATGAGTAAGCACTTAATAATTACTTCAGTGATGGATTAAATAAAATAATCATACACTTTGAGAGATAATCAACACCCCTCCTCACTTTTATCTCCAGGCAGGACTGCCTTCATATATATGAGAATCCATTTTGCCCTCAGATGACATAATGTATGTAGAAAATACAAGAGGATTAACAAAACAATTACTTGAGATAATAATTTTAGCCAAAAAAGAAAAGAAAAGAAAAGAAAAAGCAGGTCATCAAATAACCTTAAATTATGAGAAGAAACATATAGAGAAATATAACTTAAAATAATGGCAATATATTAAAATACAGATTCAGAAAAGCAGAGATAAGGACAAAATACATGCCAGCTGTCACAGAAATTAGTGACAATATCCTCACAAGAGGTAATCTTTCTTCTCTTTAACTGATACTTGTTATCTTGTTTTTATCCCAGACAAAAAATGTTTTTGAAATGTCAATCTTTTTTTAATTAAAAATTTTATTCTTGAAATTTAAAATTTCATTTAAAAACGACCAAAATCTGACTTATTTCCATTTCATCTCCCCTGACCAAATGATAAAGATAGAAAGATAAAGTTCTTGTAACAAATATGTGTAGTAAAGCGAAATATATTTCCACATTGTCTACAATTAGAATTGATGGACTCTGAGTCCATCACCTCTTTGTCAGGAGGTGGATGGTCTCTTTATCATCAGGCCTCTGGAATCAATTGCAGTTGATCAGATTTCTTAAGTCTTTCAAATTTGTTTGTTTTTACAATATTGTCATCACTGTATAAATTATTCTTCTGTTGGCAGAATCTTTTTTTTTGGGGGGGGGAGCAGGGCAATGAAGGTTAAGTGACTTGCCCAGGGTCACACAGCTAGTGTCAAGTGTCTGAGGCTAGATTTGAACTCAGATTCTCCTGAATCCAGGGTTGGTGCTTTATCCACTGAGCCACCTAGCTGCTCCCAGCAGAATCTATTTTTAAGAGTTATCAATCACCTCAAAAAATATGCTCCCAAATTACCAAGAATTAGATAAATGCAAATAAAAATAACCCTGAGGTTCTACTTCACACCTATCAGATTAGCTAATATGGCAGAAAAGAAAAATTACAAATGCGGGAGGGAATGTGGGAAAATAGGTACACTAATGAGTTGTGAACTGGTCCAACCATTCTGAGAAAAATTTGGAATTATGCCCAAAGAATTATCAAACTGTACATACTGTTTGATCCTACTGGATTGGTATTACTATATCAAGGGCAGATCTGTTTCCCAGACAGATCAAAGAAAAAGGAAAAGGACATATATGTACAAAAATATTTTTAGCAGTTCTTTTTGTGGTGGCAAAGAATTGGAAATTGAGTGGATATCTATCAATTAGGGAGCGGCTGAACAAGTTGTGGCATATGAATGTGATGGAATACTATTGTGTTTAAGAAATGGCTAAGGGATTGTTTCAGAAAAACCTAAGAAGACATAGTGATGCAGACTGAAGTGAGCAAAACCAGGAGAACACTGTACATAGTAAGAGGGACCAACTGTGAAAAACTGACAATGACCCACAACAATTCCGAAGGACTCATAATGAAAAGTGACATCCACTTCCAGAGAGAGAGAGAGAGAGAGAGAGAGAGAGAGAGAGAGAACTGATGAACTCTGAGTGCAGATTGAAACTTTTTCTTCCTTTCTTCCTTCCTTTCTTTCTTTCTCTTTCTTTGTTCCTCTCTCCCTTCCTTTTCCTTTCATCCTTCATACTTTCCTTCCTTCCTTCCTTCCTTCCTTCCTTCCTTCCTTCCTTCCTTCCTTCCTTCCTTCCTTCCTTCCTTCCTTCCTTCCTTCCTTCCTTCCTTCCTTCCTTCCTTCCTTCCTTCCTTCCTTCCTTTCTCCCTTCCTGTTTATCTGTCTGTCTTTCTCTCCTTCCTTCATTTTTCTTTATGTATTTGATTAACATGTCATCTTGCATTCCTGGGGCCTTGGAAAATACATCTAATTTGACCTTTCTCTGTTCAAAAGGTCCAGTTGCCCCCTATCAGTTTGTGTATTCAGGTCAGAGGATTGTGTACAGGGCCACCCTTCAGCACGCCTACTCTTTGATGAATTGAAAGTATCTTCTGCTATTTATCTTTTGAGTTAAGATGAAACTCCCCACTGACACAATAAAGAAACTTGGTTAACTATTCACTTTTCTTACATAAGTAAACATGGTAGTGAGTAATCCACACAAGAAAAATCCATCAAAACTTATTTCTTTGGGGACACCTAGGTGGCGCAGTAGATAAAGTGCTGGTCCTGGATTCAGGAGTACCTGAGTTCAAATCCAGCCTCAGACACTTGACACTTACTAGCTGTGTGACCCTGGGTCAGTCACTTAACCCTCATTGCCCTGCCAAAAAAGAAAAAAAAAAAGAAAACTTACTTCTTTGCTATGATAGTTATGTATGTTACTTACTTTAAGAGCAAATATGAGAAGCGCTAAGAAAGTTATCCAAACAAACCCAAGATGTTTGGCAGAGCTGGAATTCAGCTAACAATTATGGCCATTCCTTTTTTTGGTAATAAAAATGTATTTTTCTATAAATCTACAACTTTGGAGAGATAGTGGTAGATATTAGACCTGTGATTTCATTCATGTAGATAACTCCCAGGTGGGAAAAGTCCCTCAGCTGATGTACGCTGGCACCTTTTCTGTACTTTACAGTCTTAGAGAGTTGTCTTGAGCGCTGAGATGTGAGTAACTTTCCCAGGGTTCCATAGCTAGGATGGATCAGAAATGGGACTTTAATCTGCCTTTCTGGCTTTGAGGCTGACTTAAAGAAGATAACATTAAAAGCAGATCATTTTATAGGTGAGGAAACTGAAGCAAAAAGGGTTAAGGGACTTGCCCAGGGTCACACAGGTATTAAGTGTCAAGTGTCCAGATTTGAACTTAGGTCCTCTTGAATCTAGGACCGGTGCTTTATCCACTGCATCACCTAGCTGCTCCTAAATAAATCCTTTCTTCTTTTTTTTTTCACTCTTAGAATAGAATTTTATTTTCCAAAATATATGCAAAAACAAATTTTAACATCAATTTAAAAAAAAATTGTTCCAACTTCTCTTCCTCCTCTATTCCCACCCCCACCCACTAGAACTCAAGCATTTCAAAATAAATTATACATGAGTAGTCATGGAAAACATTCCCACATTAGCTAGGTTGTGAGAAAAAAACAGTCAAAAAACTCCCAAAACTTCAGACTAAGGAATTGTCAAAGAGAAAAAACATTTTTTTAAAAAATGTGTTTCCAGGGGCAGCTAGGTGGTGCAGCAGACAGAGCACCGGCTCTGGAACCAGGAGCACCCGAACCCAAATCCGGCCCCACACACCCAACACCCACCAGCCACATGATCCCGGGCAAGCCACCCACCCCCAATTGCCTCACCAAAAAAGAAAAAAAAAAAGAAAAGAAAAAAAAATGGCTGGTGCATTGTCCACTGTGCCACCTAACTAACCCATAATGACATCCTTAAAATAGGGTTGAGGTGTAGGAGAAATCCTTTCTAATGATATATTACCTCCATTGGGAAAAAACATTTAACCTTCATGAGAATTATGTCTTACAATAAAGTTTGATAATGATGTCTTGTGAATGAAATTGTGTCTCATAAAAACATCACAAATATATATATGTGTATGTGTGTGTATTATACATACATGCATCTATATCTATAACTATTAGGGGAGCTGCTTTGACCAACTTACTAGTATGGTACAGCAATAAACTACACTCAAAATTTTACAATAGAGAATTTTGTATGTAACCTTTGGTCCAAAGTCCCCAAGGCTCTGGGCTCAAATGAACCTGGTCTGATATGAGGGTTGGTTCCTGAATACTCCTTTTGCTTTATTGCCCCCATTAATATAAGTATAATTTGTTTCTGTTTCCACAAATGCAGCTTATATGTTCCCAATGTCTAGATGAGATCTCAATGTCAAAATACATTTTGGATACAGGACAGTCTTAGTTTTACCCCACAGAAACTGTAGAAGTCACAAAGGTCTTGTAGGGGCTCACAGACAAATGACATGATTTTTCTTGCATGATGGTATGGCCCATTTCTCCATTTGAGTTCTAAAGTTCTTCTGTTTTAGTGCCGCCAGAGGGTTTGAGTTAACATTCTGGGCCATCCCTAGCTCTCCACAGGGTCCTGCACACTCTTTCAGATTTTAGTGCCCCTCTGTGTTTAGGATCCCTCCTGGAAAGCAAAAACATGTTGGGGCTGGTGAAAAGGCAATTCTATTTCTGTAGAATATACTGCTCTATACATTATCTGAATAATTATGGTATTTATGAGAAGTGGAGGTGACTAGGTCCTTATCTCTTTCTCCCTCATGGTGTGGCTTTATTTTTTTTTTCTTTTTTGGATGGACACTGAGGGTTAAGTGACTTGCCCAGGGTCATACAGCTAATAAGTATCAAGTGTGTGAGGCTGGATCTGAACTCAGGTCATCCTGAATCCAGGGATGGTGCTTTATGCACTGTGCCACCTAGCTGCACCCTCATGGTGTGGCTCTAATCCCCTTTCTGCTGCTGATCCAACTCTTGGGACAACATGATGGATTGATCTTCTCTCTCCCAGAGTCTCCCAGCTCACAAAACTCATTTCTGTCTCTAGAAAGCCACGTTCCCAAGCCCTCATACTCAATTACCTGTCAGTCAGTCAGTCAGTCAGTCAGCTAGTCAATAAACATTCATTAAGCACCCACTACGTGCCACTCACTGTACTAAGCCCTGACACTGTGTTATTGCTGCTTCTGACAACAACAATTAGTAAGCACTTACCACATGCCAGGCACTGTACTAAGCACTTTACAATTATTATCTCATTTCATCCACATCACAACCGTGGGAGGTAGGTGCCATTAATATCCCCATTTTACAGATGAGGAAACTGAGGAAAACAGAGTGATTTACCCACAGACACACAGCTAGCAAGTGCCTGTGGCCAGATTTGAACACAGGTTTTCCTGACCCCAGGCCAATGTGCTTTGGAAACAATTTCCAAGGCTGGTATTGCCTAAGAAATCTCCTTTGTTCAACTAGAAGACTAGATTCTAGGATCATGCTACTTAGCCTCCTTTAATTAGGAATCAGGAGCTCAGAAATAACTTGATCCATGAGCTCCCCTCTTGGGCTACATAGTCAAGCACATGCAATTCCCAGATCATAAGGTCATAGATTTTGGAACCGGAAGGAACCTTAGAGATTACTGAGTCCAATTCCCTCATCTGAAAGATGAGGACATAGAAGCACAGAGAGGTTAGTGACCTGGCTGGTATCATACAGATAATAAACATGTCAGATGGTGTTCAAACCATGTCTTCCTGACTCAGACTCCAGGGTTCTGTCTGTTCTTAATTCTATCCTCCAGGAGAAAGCAAACAAGAGTCTTCCATGGAAAAGCCCCACATACTTGAAGACAACTTTTGTGTTCCTCTTAAGTCTTTCTTATCTACTATAAACATTCTCAGTTCTTTCAACTAATCTTCATTTGCCAAGGTCTTGGGGCCCTTCCCCAGCTTGATGGTCTGCTGCCCAAATGTGGCACCCAGAATTGGGTGCAATGCTTTGGCTGTGATCTGGCCAGGGCAGACTCCTGTAGAAACTTTACCTTCCTATTCTAGAGATGCTGCCTCTCAATGAAGCCCAAGAGTGCCTAAACATTTGTGGCTTTCATGGATAGTGTTGAGTCATATTGAGCTTGGAGTTCCTTCATGGAAATCTTCAGATCATTTTCATTTATCCCCCTTAAAATATCTTCTTGTTGGGGGGCAGCTAGGTGGCACAGTGGATAAAGCATTGGCTCTGGATTCAGGAGGACCTGAGTTCAAATCTGGCCTCCGACACTTGAAACTTACTAGCTGCGTGACCCTGGGCTAGTCACTTAACTCTCAATGCCCTGCAAAAAAAAATCTTGTTAGATTTAGTTCATCTTCTAGCCTATCAGCATTTATTTGGATCTTGACTCTGTTAGAGAATGGGTTAAATGTCCCTCATAGCTTTATGACATCTTCAGATATAACAAAAAGGCCATCCGTACCTTTGTTTCAAATCATTGAAAACAATTCTAAACAGTGTGGGAGCCAATCATAATCTAGCACTTCATAGATGCTTATTGACTGACTGGGATACTCCATTGGAAACTTCTTGATAAGCTAAAATTGATAATTATTCTTTGTATCCAGTGACTCAGCCAATTTCAAATCCACTTAACTATACTATTGTCTAGTTCACATCTAATTTTCCACAAGAATAACATGATGTATATTATATATGTATGTATATTTACATACACACATAAACACATGTATACCTATCTCATAGGAGCATATAGATCTAGCCTTAGAAAAGACCTTAGAGATAATTCAGTCTAGCCCTTTTGTTTTGGTTATCGTTCAGGCATTTTCAGTTGTGTCCGGCTCTTCGTGATCCCATTTGGGGTTTTCTTGGCAAAGATACTAGAATGGTTTGCCATTTCCTTCTGTTAAGCTAAAAATTCTAGCTAGTCTTTCTAAAATATCTAATGAGTGGTTGCCAATAAATTATAAGCTTTAGCAAGAGTTAGACTTTTAAGCATTTATTAAGGAGAATGAGAATTTGGTAAAGAGAGAAGAAGAGGCCTACATTCATCTATCTATTAAAGGGAGAGCACATTTCTAGCTCCCTTCTCTGCCGGGAGTCCTCCGGAAAGAGCCCCCATCAGAGCGCCAGGCTGCCCCCTTTTTCCTCCCACAAGCAGACGTCACTTCCTGATGCCAAAGAAAAGACTCTTGGTCTTGCCCTCAAAGACCTTCACTTCATGGCGGAGCTTTTCTATAGTGAGTCTCCAGCAGGTGGCGTCATTCCAATCGTTACACTTCTCTGGCTCATTTTACAAATGAGGAAACTGAGGCCAATAGGGTTAAGTGACTTGTCCAAGGTCACACATCTAGTAAATGTCTGAGGCCAGATTTGAACTCAGATCTTCCTGACTCCAGGCCCAGCAGTCTATCCACTGCACCACCTAGCTGCTCCTCTTCATTTTGTTTTTGTTGTTGAGTCATATCAGTTGTGTTCAACTCTTCATGACCCCATTTTAGGATTTCTGGGGAGAAATACTACAGTGGTTTGTTGTTTTCTTCCTCAGTTCATTTTACAGATGAGGAACTGAGGCAAACAGGGTTAAGTGACTTGCCCAGAGTCACACAGCTAGTAAGTGATTGAGGTCTGATTTGAACCCATGAAGCTAAATCTTCTAGATTCCAAGCTCTACCCACTGAGCCAAATAACTGCAGCCTAGAGAAGTTAAATTCACATAATTAGGTATAGGAGAGTTATGATTTGAACTCAGATCCGTTGATTCCAAGTCCAACACTTGTATGACACTGATCCTGCAACATGAGATACTTTGTAAAATGCTTTCCAAAAGAAATTATCAATCAATCAATCATATCTGTGACAATCCCTTGATCTATAGCCTAGCAACTCTGTCAAAAAAGGGGAAATGAGGTTAGACTATTGATTTTTTCTTAAATCAATATGCTAGTTCTTTGAGACTTCTTTTAGATGTTCACTAATCATTCTTTGTGTGTGTGTGTGTGTGTGTGTGTGTGTGTGTGTGTGTGAGGCAATTGGGGTTAAGTGACTTGCCCAGGGTCACACAGCTAGTAAGTATTAAGTGTCTGAGGCTGGATTTGAACTTAGGTCCTTCTGACTCCAGGGCTGGTGCTCTATCCTCTGTGCCACCTAGCTGCCCCAATCATTCTTTTAATAATATGCTTTAGGGATTCTGTGAGGCCTCAGTGGAGCTGTGTTTTTTTTTTTTTTAAACTTGGACATTCCCCATTCTCTAACACTGTTTCCTATGATCTTTCAAATATTGTTAATAATATTTATTAATTAATAACATTTATTAATAATTCTATTATTAATACCATTAGATTTTGTGAGCTTTCAAATGACAGTAGTTCAGCAATAACATTTTTTGTACCTGGAGATATATAGGTCATCTGAACCTGGTAACTTGAACTCTTCCAGAGCATATAGGTAATGTCTACTTATGTTGGATATCAGCTCATTATTAGCCATGTTTTGTTCTGGCTTTCCCAGTCCAAAAGTCATTTCATTTTGCAGAGAAAACAGAAGTAAAATATGTGTAGAGCAGGTCTATCATTAGTTATCATCATCCTATCTATTCAAATAGTGGTATAATTCCTTCTTCAACCTTCTTGACATCTTGGGCATAGCTAAAACACCCTTCTTCTTGCCTTTAGTTTTTTTTTAAATGGGGGAATTGCCTCATAGAGCCACTCCTGATGCACAGAGAGCATCAGTGTGCTCAGCTGATGCAATTCACCTTGTAGAAGAGGGTGTGGAGTCAGATTTGGAGAGAGCGGTAATGGCATGTTAATAGAAGTACCTTGGAGATTTTGGAGCATTTGTATACATTCTGGAAGTAGTTCTGGTGTGCTAACCATGTGTTATATATCAGTCTATTTGATTGTCTACAGTTGAAGAACCAGATGCAAAATGCATTGGTGGGCCTTGGCTTCTTTTGGGGTTGAATCTCTTTTCTTAGTTTGACTCCTTTGCTGGTGACATCCAGTGAGAGATAATGCTGTAAAGGGGAGAAACCTCAGGCCTTTTCCCTATTCAGGGTTAACATGTTACCGTGTAAATATGGGCTTTGATTCTTTTCTGGCCTTGGATTTTGTTCTTTCATTTTAAGTAAACGGATTAAAAACTGCAACTTGCTGAGTTTCAAAAGGTTAGCAGAAGAAGCTATCTAGGAGTCCAGGAGTCTGGTCTGTGCTGGTTTTTGCAGCTTTCTTTGCATCAACGATCCAAGGACTAAAGAGTAACCTTTAGGACCCTGTCTAGCAACAGCTGGGAGGACCTATCCATCAACAATGCTACATTTGGATGTGAATTGGGTGGGAACAATGCTATGTAGAGACTATGCTAAGTAAGTCTGAGTCAACTGTCTCCAGAGCCTGAAGTAGTATAGAGGAAAATGTGCTCCTAAGGTATGGGGATGATATGTCTATACTTCTGTTCTTGCTATATACTTGAAATAAATTTGTAAAAGCTAATTGATGTTAATTAGTTAAATGTGACTGGAGCCCTAGTCACTGGCAGCTAATAATAGTGAGGGGATCACACCTGTAATTAAGGTTCTGATTGAGCTGATAGCAATAGAGAAGATGCCTCAACCCTTCAGAAGGGAAGATAAAACTAGCCTGACTCTAGAAAAGCAAGGCCAAAGAATACTAGGAATTCCTCACCAGACTAAGCACGTTGAGAATTTTAGCATTTCTGACACTGCTTACGGTACTGACACATCTTTTCATTTATCTTTTGTTACTTGACTTTATTTCAATCTTCTGTATATGTCTTTTGCTAATTTAAGCTGGATCATGAATTCTTTGTGCATTCATAGTCTTCTCTTTAAAGAACTCTCCTTTTTCCTCTCTATTGGAATTGCTCCTCTCTGTGCCTTGAGAATTTCTTGTTCCTTCAGAGCTTCCTTTGTCTCCCTTGATGACATTCCTTCTAGAATTTTAGTTCAGTGGATGCTACCTATATGTGTTAGACTATAGCTGATTTTGATTCTTTAAGATTATTGCCAGGTATGGCTTCACTGGGCATGAGATTATAAACCTTCTCACCAATTCCTGCTCACAACTTTACCTAGGATCTGTGTCTGAGGTTCTATTTTCCCATTAGCATTTATATAGTGCTTTAAGGTTTGTGAAGCCCTTTACAAATATCATCTCATTTTATCCTAACAACCCTGGAAGGGAGGCGCTGTTATCTGCATTTTACAGATGAGGAAACTGAGATTGAGGGCAGTTAAATAACTTGCTCAGGGTCACAAAACTAGCAAGTGTAGTTAGTAAGTATCTGAGGCTGGATTTGAACTCAGGTCTTCCTGACTCTAAGCCTAACATTCCATACACTGTGCCTCATAGGGATTCCCTCAGGTACAGATTGAAGGATATCTGAAAAGTCTTATCTTGCCTTTGATTTCATTATGGCCCAGATGTAATTATTGGGGTTTATAAGTACCATGACCAACCATGTAGTCATATGGCTTTATGTCATGGGTTTATATGCAGTACAAGCAGAATGGGAGAAATAATCTCCCAACTACACATGGTTTAAGTCCTAAAGAATGTGGGAGATATCTTATAGATTTGCCCTTTACATCTAAAAGGAGGGAGTTGGAGTAATTGAAACTAAAGTTTTTACAGCCCTAGACTGATGATACTATGAAGAAGAACAATTCCTCTTCTGGGAGGGGGATAGAACTGTCTTCTTCTTTAGTCGCCCATTCCTTATTATTCCCATGTGTGTAGAGTCATGTACCCCTACCCTTTATCACAAGGCATGGGATTCATTCATTCAACAAACATTTTTTGAGTTCTGGAGTTGACTCTCTCTGAATACCTTTTTTTGTCATACTATATAGGAATATTTGGAGATCCATGTTTAAGAGAACAATCTCTGCCAGCCTGAACCAGGCCTCTGGAAGCCTCATATGTTACTGGTGGATGGTACATTGGGAAACTATTGTGAAACTAAGGAATGGGGTGCAGGAATGAAATAACCCGCTTGGGCTTGGTAGCACACTTAGGAGGCAATTGTTAATTGGAGTCAGGTTAAAGTTTTATTTATTTATTTTTAATTCAAAGCCTGAGTTGTGGCACTTTTGTGGTGGTGTAACTCAATGCCAATACTGATACTTACAACACCCTTGTTTTAAAATTGGCAACCACTAGATGGCATAACATGTTCGCCTATTCTGAACCAGTCTAGGACACATGATGTTAGGGTGACCCGAGAGGGAACTCGATGTATGTATGTCACTTCTGAACTATTGCAAACTGATTAAATAAAAAATTGTGGATAACTGGCAGAAGCAAGAAAGAGATACTATAGAAATGTAAACAAACTCAGCCAGAAATATTATTACATAATTATGGTCCTAATGGTATAAAAATTTAATTCAATTAGGAAGTTTTCTTCCAAATCATGGTTTTAACATATTCATTTGTTAATGTCATCATTATCTATTGACTGATTAACCTCAGTGAAAGAAAGTCCAATATTATTGCTCTGCTTAGCCTCCCACATTCTGGCTCATTCCTCTAAATGTCTGGAAATGAAATGCACATATTTCACATAACTCCTTTTCACTCATTCTACTTTCCAGTCAAACTGGCTTACTAGTTTTTCTCTGAGTTTTAGATATCACCATCTGCCTCCATGCCTTTTGTACAAGATGGACTGTCCCCAGTGTCCCTTGCTCCTCCTCTCTCTGCCTCTTGGATTACCTAAGCTTCCTTCAAGGCCTGCCTCCAATGCTACCTACTACACAAGGTCTTCTCCTTGAAACTCATTTGCATTTACTTATCTGGGTACCTGTTGTATTGCCTCTAGTAGAATGTAAGCAGTGTCCCTTGTATGTGTGTGAGTGCACCTCTAGCCCTTAGCATAGCTCCCCACACATAGTAGTTGCTTAAT
Source organism: Dromiciops gliroides (assembly GCF_019393635.1). Taxonomy (NCBI): domain Eukaryota; kingdom Metazoa; phylum Chordata; class Mammalia; order Microbiotheria; family Microbiotheriidae; genus Dromiciops; species Dromiciops gliroides. The sequence goes on from NC_057865.1 coordinate 172,179,607, forward strand.
ATGTATTTACTAAATTGTTGAATTGGTCAGATATAAAGCAGATCATAGAATTTAGAGCATTCAAACAATTTAGAGAAAAATTAGGCTAAACCCTTCATATTGAGATGAGAAAACTGAAGCCTAGAGAGGACTGGACTAAGGTCATACAGGTGTAATTTATTTGTTGACAAGTAAGATATGGTGTGGATTATCTAAATATAAAGACTTGACTTGGGGCCGCTAGGTGGCGCAGTGGATAGAGCACTGGCCCTGGAGTCAGGAGGACCTGAGTTCAAATATGGCCTCAGACACTTGACACTTACTAGCTGTGTGACCCTGGGCAAGTCACTTGACCCCCATTGCCTTACACACACACACACACACACACACACACACACACACACACACACACACACACACACAGACTTGACTTATAGGTGGTATGGATAAATGTGATCTGAGGTCTGGCCTGCCTCTGTAGGGAGGAGGAAAGCCAAGGCATGTGTTTGCTTTCTATCTGGAAGGGGGGACTGGGCAAAGTCCTACATAGCTAAGGTTAGGCAATCTCTCCTCTAGTCTCCAAGAGGGGTATCAGGTTAGATTTATCTTTTTTTTTTTTTTTTTTTTTTTTTTTTTTTTGCTGGGCAATGGGGGTTAAGTGACTTGCCCAGGGTCACACAGCTAGTAAGTCAAGTGTCTGAGGCCGGATTTGAACTCAGGTACTCCTGAATCCAAGGCCGGTTCTTTATCCACTGCGCCACCTAGCTGCCCCTAGATTTATCTTTATATGCCATCCCTCAGATATCTCTGGTCTAGGGGTCTGAGTCTGGGTTCAGAAAGAAAGCCACTTCCCTGGCCACTCTTTTAATTTAAAATTTTTTTTTGGGTGGGGCAATGAGGGTTATGTGACTTGCTCAAGGTCACACAACTAGTAAGTACCAAGTGTCTGAGGTCGGATTTGAACTCAGGTCCTCCTGAACACAGGGACAATGCTTTATCCACTGCGTCACCTAGCTGCCCCCTATTTTATAATTTTTTTTCATGGCCACTCTTTTTTTTTTTTTTTTTTTTTTTAGTGAGGCAATTGGGGTTAAGTGACTTGCCCAAGGGTCACACAACTAGTAAGTGTTAAGTGTCTGAGGCTGGATTTGAACTCAGGTACTCCTGACTCCAGGGCCGGTGCTCCATCCACTGTGCCATCTAGCTGCCCCTCATGGCCACTCTTAAAGGAGAAAGCTGTCCTTAACTTACACTTGCTAGCTAAGCTCCTTTTTTTTTTTTTAAACCAGAATGCTGTTTATAAAAAAGACCATTACAAATAGCAAAAAGTGAGCAAGCGCATGTATTCAAGCAAACAGCAAACCGAAATCAGAGAAGTTTTACACATTATACTATACCAAAAAATTGTTGTTTGCCCTTTGTGCTCGAAGAAGACCAAAATGACATCTCAAATGTCAGGGTCGATGTATAGTATGTCCAGCTATGACTGATCATACCAATATGAGCTAGGAAGACTACCACAGGTCAGGCATAAATAGTCAGTAGGACCATTTGGAAGGGACATGTTTCTAAATTTGCCCATCTCGTGTTTCTTTTGAGCTACTGCAATTCTGCTTTGCTCATAGAGCACAGTGCCTTCTTTGAAGTAGGCATGCCATACTGGAAGATCCTCTGCCAGTGTCTCTTGTGTCTCACAATCGATACCAAAATTCTTCAGAGGGACTTTGAGAGTGTCTTTGTATTGCTTCTTCTGACCCCCATGTGAGGGCTTGCTTTGTATGCATTCTCTGCAAAATAATCTTTTAGGCAGATGTACGATTAGCATTCATACAATGTGGCCAGCCCATCAGAGTTGTACTCTCTACAGTAGAGTTTGAATGCTTAGCTGTTTAGCTTGAAAGAAGACCTGAGTGTCTGGTACCTTATCCTACCAGGTGAACTTCAGAATCTTCCTAAGACAATTCAATTTGTTGGCATTCCACTGGTTGACTGTCCAGGTTACACAGGCATATAACAATGAGACCAGCACAATGGCTCTGAACACTGAAACGATGGAACAACAACATTGATATGCAGCCTAATGTCCTTTCTCTCCCATGACCTGTTTTGGAGCCTCCCAAACACTGAGCTAGTTCTGACAATGCATATGTTAAACTCATTATCTACATGTACCTTGCTGGAAAGTATACTGCTAAGGTAAGTGAACTTAGTCCTAGCAGGAGAGAAAGAACAATCTTACCCAGAGGCTTCAAGAATTTCAAGCAAGTCCAAAAACACGAAGGGTCAACTTCCCACCACTACTACTGTCTTTCTCCTGTCTCCCTGCTTTGTTCTCTCTCCACATGCCTCTGTAGAGAAGTCTAGAACCAATTCATCAAGTTCCTTATGTAGGAATGCAGGATTGTACTCAGGATTCTCTCTGCTAATCAATGAGTTGTTTTCCCCTCTATATGCACACCAGGATGCAAAGCCTTTTAAGCTTGGATGGAAGCTGGATTATATAGGTAATAAGTAGGTTTTGAAAGACTCAAATTCAGGTCCTCTGACTAAAATTCAGCTGCCTCCAATAAAGGAAAATCTTAGGACCAGAAATTTAGAACTGGAAGGACAAGGAAGATAGCTCATTGCACAGTGAAGAGTGCAGTGTCCTGGTTGGGCCCCACTGGAAAGTGGGAACTCTATGAATGGGATGCAGAGGCAGCTGAATGTGTGAGATATGTTGCCTTCCAAAGCTGAAAAGGCCGACAAGGTGGTGAGCCTCCTTGTTGCAGGTCGAGGACTGGAGCTTGTCACAGAGCAAGGAATATTACACCCCTCTCAGGACCAGACATAACCTAAAAATTTCACATTTTCTATGGTACCTCCACTTGCTCAGTGAGACGGGTCACTGAAGAGGCTCCTAGGACTGTCATAGCCTCTAGTGTGGGGCAGTGAACCAGGATGTCATCCAGAGAGTGCCACCGTTCACAATCTTGGAGGCCAACTAGAAAGTTTCAAGTCCTGCTGGCCCAATCTATGGGCAATTGACGGGCTATTCAAGTAACCCATAGGGAGGTGGATGAAAGTATATTGAGCTCTTTCAAAAGTAAAAGCTAATTGGGGATGCCTAGCTTCACTAATGGTTACAGAGCAAAACATGTTCCTGAGGTCTTTAACAGCATACCAGCCACATCCTGCTTTGAGCTGAATGTCTGCTATAAGGGTGATAATGTTTGGGAGCAGGCTCTCAAAGAGGGGAACTACAGAGTTCAATAACCAATAATTGATAATAAACATTTTTATTTAAAGTTTTGAGTTCTGAATTCTATCCCTCCTTCCCTCTCTCCCCTCCCCCCTCCCTGAGGCATTAAGCAATCAGATATAGTTTATACATGTGCAATTATGTAAAACATTACCATATTACTAATTTTGTACAAGAAAGCTTGAATAAAAGGAAAAGTATGAAATAAAGTGAAAAATAGCATGCTTCAGTCTATGTTCCATAAATATTAGTTCTTTCTTTGGAGGTGGATTGTATGTTTCCTTAATCGTCCTTTGGGATTGTCTTGGGTCATTGTATTGTTGAGAATAATTAAGTCATTCACAGTTCTTCATAAAACAATATTACTGTTTCTGTGCACAATGTTCTCTTGGTTCTGCTCACTTCACTATACATCAGTTCATACAAGTCTTCCCAAGCCTTTGTGAAATCATCCTACTTGTCATTTCTTATCGCACAATAATATTTCTTCACTATCATATACCACGGCTTGTTTAGCCATTCCCCAATTGTTGGGTATTCCTTTGCTTTCCAATTCTTAGCCACCACAAAAAGAGCTGCTAAAATATTTTTGTACAGATAGGCATTTTTCTCTTTTGGGGGATGTCTTTGGCATATAAACCTAGCAGTGGTATTGCTAGATCAAAGGGTATGCACAGTTCTATAGACCTCTGGACATAGTTCCAAATTGCTTTCTAGAATGGTTGGAATAATAAATAATTGACAGTGAGTCTCCATTCATGCCTCCAAAATTGGAGAGTTATAGGGAGAGAAGGTATGTACCAATACACCTGAGTTTAGAATGGGCAATTGTCCCCTGGAGGCCTCCACATCAGGGGACCACCTGGCCCCTATAGATACGTTTTTGTAGTTTTGGGTCACGAGGGTTACGGGAGCTTAGAAACATCCTCCTCCAACAGCTGGTGGAGAAAACCAGGGGGCTTACCTGAAATGAGCCTGTTGGGTACACCCTTTTCATGTAGGCACTGGTAAAGCTGCAATTGCTCATCCTGGTCCTTTGGTGAGTTTTTGCCTGGACCCTGGGAGGGCTGGTAATAGGGATCCCAAGTCTGATGGCGCGTGTAGAGGAAACACTTGTGATCACAAAGGACTATCTGCCAAAGTTGAACAAGTACTATAAATACATAGGACAAAATCCTTGTCACTCTTCTTTCCCTATAGTTCTAGCCAAATTCTTCCCTTGACAGAATACTTCCCCTAGCTCAGACAACACCTTTGTTCCAAATTGCATTCAGGTGTAGTGATGTCATTACACCCACACCCCAGTGTCTAACTGTTTTATTCCTAAATATCAGATACCCTGTTTTAATATTGGGCCCGCTTAATAACTTATAAGATATTCCTTCTGACAATCTGACACTTTTTCCTAAATATTTATTGCAAAATTATTTTTATTCCCCCCAGAAGAATTCTTACTTTAAATGGATCTACTTTTAAATAGACCTTAATCAACACAAGCTATACACTTAAAGTTTCACAAAGCTTATGGGCGGCATAGCAAATGTTACAGAAAGGCTCTACTTCCAATATGTTAGAAAAACAGAAACAATCAGTACATATAAACATGTCTATTTATTTTAAAATCAAGAAGGAAAATGTACCTTAAAATATTTCTCAATATCACTACCCTCATTCAGTGAGAATGAAATCCCAATTATGAGATTGGTGGGGATCGCTCATGACTCTACTTCTTTAGCTGTGTAGAACTCACTTCAAAAATTCACCTACAGGGGCAGCTAGGTGGTGCAGTGGATAAAGCACCGGCCCTGGAGTCAGGAGGACCTGAGTTCAAATCCAGTCTCAGACACTTAACACTTACTAGGCTGTGTGACCCTGGGCAAGTCACTTAACCCCAATTGCCTCAATTAAAAAACAAAAACAAAAACAAAAATTCACCTAACATTTATTAAGCATTTTGTGTTTGGAGAACACCAGGTTATATGTTGGGGAAGATATTTTATAAAGTTTAAATTTTCTACTTTTCTTGGTCTCAGGAAGTTTCAATCTAGTCTCTTCAATCAATCAATAATCAATTAAAAGAATTCGTTGAAGTCCCACTATGAGCCAGGTACTGCGCTGAGTGCAGAGGACCCAAAGGAAAAAGCAAAAACAGTCCTTGTTTCCTCCAATTCCTCATCTCTAATTGCCCATTAGTTATTTTTACTTTCATAGCTTGCACTTGAAACCCAATATATCTCAAACATAACCAATCTCCTTATGGACTAAACAAACTTGTTTCCCCAATGTATTATTATCATTATTGTTGTCGTTGTTGTTGTTGGCAGGGCAATGAGGGTTAAGTGACTTGTCCAGGGTCACACAGCTAGTAAGTGTCAAGTGTCTGAGGCCGGATTTGAACTCGGGTCCTCCTGAATCCAGGGCCAGTGCTTTATCCACTGAGCCACCTAGCTGCCCCCTCCCCAATGTATTATTATTATTATTATTTTTTTTTTTTAGTGAGGCAATTGGGGTTAAGTGACTTGCCCAGGGTCACACAGCTAGTAAGTGTTAAGTGTCTGAGGTCGGATTTGAACTCAGGTACTCCTGACTCCAGGGCCGGTGCTCTATCCACTGCGCCACCTAGCTGCCCCTCCCCAATGTATTATTATCTTTAGAGTTATAAATTTTTTGAGGCTGTCTTTGATATTTTCATCTCCCTTGTACCATAGCATCTAACTACTTGCCTCCAATTGTCCCTTTTCCCCTTCTTAATATTGCTATCATCTATTCCCATCACCCAACAATCATTATTTAGGTCTTATTACCTTGTAGTTGGGCTATTTATTTCCATAGCCCTCAGGACCAATATATCTGCCCCCTATATTTTCTCATTTCTGTCCATCCTGTATATTGCTTCTCAATTACTTATTCAATACCTCCATGATCAATAGTATTATTGGTAGGAGAATTTCCTCCACTGTTATATCTAATTTCCAAGATTGTTGTGAGGACAAAACGAGATCATATTTGTAAGGTACTTCACAAACTTTTAAGTACTGTATAATAATAGTAATAACAATGATATTGCTATAATAGTACTTTTACTACTATAATAATATAGTACAATAATATGGTAATATATCATATGAATAAAATATAGATAATAAAATATTATATAATAAATACAATAATAAAAAATATGTGTAGTAGTAGTGGTGGTGGAATTCTGACTACCAATGCATCTATTTACACACCTATTTAAGACTTACTTAGTACATAAGTCTTAGGGAGTTGCCTGAGACTCAAAGAGAATCAAAGATTTGCTTCAGAAAAAAGAGCTACTAATGGTCAGAGGTGGGAATCAAGCCTATTCTTATTGACCCCAAATCAATTCTATCTATTCTGCCACAATGTTTATGACTGGCAGCTAGGAGGCTTGGTGGACAGAACACTGGACCTGGAATAAGGAAGTCTTGAGTTCAGATCTGGCCTCAGACACTTATTAGGTGTATGATCTTGGGCAAGTCTCTTAACCTCTGTTTGCTTCAGTTTTCTCAACTGTAAAAGGGGAATAACAAGACCTACCTTGTAGGGTTGTTGTAAGGATCAAATGAGAATGGGTCCATATCCTTCATGAGAAGCCAAAAGTATCCATGACACCAACAAATAGTTAAGAACTGTAATAGTTTACTTACTACCCTCTGAACTTGTCTTATATTTCCTGCTTTCTCAGTTTTTTTCATTCTGCTTCTCCTCCTGCCTATGAAATCCTCCCTTTCCTTGATGCTTAATTCCTATATATATCCTTCAAGTCCCAGTTCAAATCATTTTCTCCATGAAGTTCAAGATGACAACTTTAATCCAACATAATCACTCCCTCCTAAAATGCTGGAACATGCATTTTTCTTTACCAATTGTTTGTTAGACATTGTAGAAAAAAATCTTCCATGAAGTTTGATGCCTAGTTGTATAATAGAGGTGTCTTTTGGTTCTTGTAGTCAATGCTGGTAGTTTATAAGCTATGGCAGCTCCTACCAAATTTGAAAGGTGAAGGACTATACACCTATCATCCAAAGACCAAGTTAGGTAAAATTGGAAAAGCACATCACCACTAGATTGGTCATTAGGTAATAGGTTTCTTTGTTTTTGCCTTCCTTTATTTATTTATTTTTGGTAGGGGAAAGGGGAAAGAACTGGGACATATGGCAGACCATACATTAAAGCACACAAATGTGATCTGCACTGGTGAAAGGGAAACCCACATTAGCAAAAGCATAAACCATTACTGTAACCATTCTCAGACAGCAAAATGTGTGATAGAGACAATAAATACTGGGAAACATCAGAGTAGGAAGAGGTTAGTGTGGGCCAGAATAGTAGTAGAAGGCTTCAAGGAGGAAATCATATTGAACTGAGTCTTGAAGAACAGATAGGCCTTGGAAAACATTCAAAGTGCTATGTAGGGGGCAGCTAGGTGGTTCAGTGGATAAAGCACCGGCCCTGGACTCAGGAGTACCTGAGTTCAAATCCAGCCTCAGACACTTGACACTTACTAGCTGTGTGACCCTGGGCAAGTCACTTAATCCCCATTGCCCCGCAAAAAAAAAAAAAAAGTGCTATGTAAATCCAAATGAATTTTTGTAACAGTGAGGGCCTACTGAAGTTATTGAACTATTGATTTATGTGAAGGCTTTTGAAAAATGGCTTTTGGTATTGAATCAAAGATAAAAAACATTAATTGTAAAGCTAAATAGTAAAATTAACACATATACTGCTCTTTCTTCAAACTCTGAACACCTTAAAAATGCAGAATTGATGCATATCCAGTGGGAGAGATGACTGGCTCTATCTATGATCAAAGTTTCAGGGAGTTCTAATACAGAGAAGAGTATTCCACTTTAGACAGTTCAGAAGTTACTTGTACCTACTTATTCTTATTGTTTTCCTTGACTAAACTGTTTGCACAATATCTGAAGACCTTGAGTGATGTGGTTTTTGCTCAGTTACTTTCAGTCATGTTTATTTTTTATTTTTTAATGTAATAAACATTTTTATTTATAGTTTTGGGTTCCAATTTTTATCCCTCATTCCCTCCCTCCCCACCCCTCTCCTTGAGGCAGTAAGCAATCAGATATGGGTTATACATGTATGATTATGCAAAGTAATACTATATTTGTCATTTTGTACAAGAAAACTTGATTAAAAGAAAAAAATGAAAGAAAGTGAAAAATAGCATGCTTTAGGCTATTCTATCAGTATCAGTTCTTTCTTTGGAGGTGGATAGTATGTTTCATAAATAGTCCTTCGGGATTGTCTTAGATCATTGTATTGTTGAGAAAAGTAAAATCATTCACAGTTCTTCACCAAACAGTATTGCTATCTCTGTGCACAATGTTCTCTTGGTTCAGCTCACTTCACTATTCATCATTTCTTACATGTCCTTCCAGGCCTTTCTGAAGTCATCTTCCTTGTCATTTGTTATTAATATCATGTATTAATGTGATGGCTTATTATTATGTCATAAGTAATGACATATATAAAGAATTCAGATAAATGTAGGAACATTTTTATAAAGTAATGCAAAGAAAAGAAAGCAGAGCTAAGAGAACAACAAGCATCACGATTGTGCAAATATAAATGGAAACAACACTTAAAGGACAGTTGAAATTAGATTCAAGATAGTGACCAATACTGATTTCAGATAAACACAAGGCTCTCCTGTTAATGGAGAGGGGGATGACTACTAGTATCAAATGCTGCATTTGCTTCTCAGATATAGTACCTGTGTTGGTTTGTTTTGCTTAACTTTTTTCCTTTTTGATATCAGAAGGTTGTGTGGTAGGGGTATAGGGAGAGGATAATGGAAAATGTCTGGTGTTAAAAGCAATATGCCAAAAAAAGAGAAGAGAGCAGAAAGGTGCTGAACATAGAAAGCATTGAACAAAATCATGAAAAGTGAAAGTGGCTATATATTATATAGGAAATGGCCAATCTAGGAGTTATTTCTGACCAGCTATCTACATACAGTAAGACCATTGGCTAATTAGAGCAAAGATCAATCAGAAAAAAGGATATAGATGAAAAGATTTAAGGGTAACAGCTCCAACCTGACCTATTCATCTCAGCCATGTTTTGTCTCTCTTCTTATTTCTCTTTTCCATTGACATTTGCCTTCTTATCCTGGAGAAACTTCTACCCTGAGGCCCTGCTGTCCTGACTGATGACTCTCTCATCTGGACCATTATTTTAGGAAGAGTCACAACCATGCTTCGTTTCACTCATATCTTTACTCATTCTCCCAAGTTTTTCTCCTCCTTGCAAGTCCCATCCTTTTCCAGCTTTGCTTAATTTGTTGTTTTTACTCATTAGGCTGTAAGTTCCTTGAGGTTAGGGACCATTTAGTTTGCTTATATTTGTATCCCCAGTACTTAGCATAGTTCCTTACACATAGTAAAAGCACTCAATAAATGCTTGCCCTATCTATCTATCTATCTATCTATCTATCTATCTATCTATCTATCTATCTATCTATCTATCTATCTATCTATCTACCTATCTATCTTTCACTCATCTATCATCAATTGATAGATAGATCTATATCTCTATCCATCCATCCATGTATCCAGTAAGAAAAACAATTCGATTGTGGTTGTTACCATTTCTTGGAGAAGATTAAAAGATTTCAAGCAGTTACCATTACAAGGAAGTTGAAAGAGGCCAGAAACTAACTCCTCCAAGAAAATACTTGATCTCCTTTCTATGTAGATAAACATGGCTTCCAAAAATAACACTAGTTGTTAATATAAATTCACTTGTAATATATAAGAGAGGTTGGTGATGAAATATTATAATTAGTATCACCCGTAAAAGAGTGAAGACCAAGGGAGTTAAAACAAGGGTTCAGAAGAGACTCAACTAAGTCAGATCCCAGATCAAACCCAGATCATTTATAGATGAAATCTGAGGGAGGAGAACAAATAGATTTAAAAATGAAATAGCTGTACCAATGCTTCTAGAGTATTCTATTGTGAAATGAATTATAGTGAAACTACAATACTTGGATTTTAACACAGCAGTACTCAATGGGTAACATGAGGAGATAGAAGTGGCCTGTACAAAAACATTCAGGACATGTAGTGGAAAGAGCACTGTCTATGGAATCAGAGGTCTTGGGTTCAAATCTTACCTCTAACATTGAGTAACCTTGGGCAAATCATGTCATCTCTATAAGCCTCTGTTTTCTCATGTGTAAAATGAATGGGTTGGACTTGATGGCCTTTGAAACACCTTCTACTTTTGAATCTATGATCCTAAGAGCTACTAGACCAGACCAAATACCACAGATGAAATTACTGCTGGAGGCAACATGATTCTGAAATTATTGAGGGATATACTGAAATTTTTCAGGAGAGAAGATACCAAATTGGGAAAAAAACATTTCTTTATGATGCACTATGTTTAAGAATCATGGAACACCACAATCTCAGAAAACTTGAAATTGTGCATCAACTAAATGACAATATATAGATGTGTGATGGGCAGAGATCGGCTGCTTTGTATTTTTAAAAAAAACTTCTATGAAGACAGTGTCATAAAAGATTTCATCTAGGAAATTTATTATCAGAGAAAAAGAGTTGGCCAACCAAATAATTGGAATGAAGATGAATAGTTGAAGAACCCAAATTCTGCAATAGTACCCAAAGAATATGAAAGACCTCAATGAAAATTTTCAATGTGTTAGGCTGATCCACTGTGGGAGACTTAACGAAAGACATCAACAAGGGTAATACAGGAAGAGGAAATGTGTATGGGATTCAATATGTACCATCAGAGGGACCTATCTCAGTAAAATAATGGATTCATTGAAGATATGAACTATTATGATGAGGTGCCTCAAAAGCTGAAAATTCTGAGGCCTCTGTCAATCTGTAGGAGGGTTGATTTGGGCACTTTTAGTCTTTTTAAAAAAAAATTAAAAAAATTAATTTATTTTAATTTTTTTCCAATTACATGTAGAGATTTTTTTTGAGTTCCAACTTTTTCTCCCTCCTTCCTTTCCCTCCCCTCTCCCCAAACCAGCAAGCAATCTGATATAGGTTATACATTACAATCATGTTAAACATATTTCCACATTAGTTGTGTTGTAAGAGAAGAATCAGAACAAAAGGGGAAAAAATGAAAGAAAGAATAAAGAACAATTACAAAAAAGTGACAGAAAAAGTGAAAATAGTATGCTTCAATCTGCATTCAGACTCCATAGTTCTTTTTTCTGAATGTGGAGAGCATTTTCCACCATAAGTCTTTTGGCATTGACTTGGATCATTGCATTGCTGAAAAGAGTTAAGTCTATCACAGTTGATCATCATACAATGTTGCTGATACTGTATACAATGTTCTCTTGGGGCACTTTTAGTCTTTAGAAAAAAAAAAAGAGGATGATTCTACATTAATGTGCAGTATGAGAAAGCCTATTGCTTTCATTCACTCTTGTGTTTTTGTATAACTGATGTTCAAATTTAATTTCAATTGAAGTACCAAGATGAGAATGCTCAAGATGAGAATGACCTATGATTGTCACTAAATGCTGGGAATTAACTTTCTTAACAGGGTAATTAGGACTATATTAAGGCTATAATTTTGCGGCTAGGATTATGGGTGTGTGTGTATAAGTCTGATATAAATAAATGCTTGAAGTGCTTGAAGATTTCATCCCTCAATTAATGAATATTTCATAGGCCCTGTAAATCACCAATATGCACACAACACATTTCAGAGACCTAAACTGAGGAAATTGCCCTGAAGACAGACTTGCTCTGTTTCCTTATTGATTCTATATCCTCAAACCAACGTGATTACAGCAGGCTTATAGCTGATAGTGTTAGGAGTCAAGGCACGACAGCTGCTGCAAAGACATTGTTAGCATAATACCACCAGCCATAGATTAATGTTGCCTTGGTCCAGGAGGTTGGGTAGGACAAAGGACATTTTGCCAGTACTTATGGGCTCCCTTCATAGTATGCTCTCTCATTATGATGCTACCACTGAGGACTCTTTTTTCTACCCCCAAACTCCTAATGTCCTTCTTCTAACCCCCTACTCCTTTGTGCTGCCCAGGACCCATCCAGGCTATTTGACTGTTTGATCATTTGAATAAAATGAGAATTAGCAACTCTCTTCATTTCAGTGAGATGGAGGAATTGTAGGCCTCACCATTTGTCTTGCTTTTTTTGGGGGGGGGGCGGGGATCAGGGTTAAGTGACTTGCCCAGAGTCACATGGCTAGTAAGTATCAAGTGTCTGAGGTCACATTTGAACTCAGGTCTTCCTAAATCCAGGGCCGGTGCTTTATCCACTGCGCCACCTAGCTGTCTCCTTGCTTTCATTTCTTAAGATCCACCAAGCCTTTCTATCTGCTCTTCCTCTGTGTCCTCCAGACCCTCTGTCGCTGTCATGTGACCTACTTATATAACCAAAGCACTCCCAAGACTTATCCCTATAACTGAACTTTCTTTTATGTATTGCCTCTTTTAATTAGATTCTCGAGGTCAGGTACTGCCTCACTTGTTCTGTTTGTATCCCCAGGGCTTAGCATAGCACTTGGCCCATAGTAAGTGCTTAATATAGGCTTTTTCATTCATTCATTCATTCATTCATTCATTCATTCATTCATTCATTCATTCATTCATTCATTTATTCATTCATTTCTTTGTTAATTCATTTGTTCATTCATTCATTTGTTGGCACATTTTACTTCCCTGACTTTAGACCTCTGCTTCTAAGGCTATTTCTACCTCCTAAGATCATCTTTGAACCTTATATTCCAAATAAACTTTATTTTAACTCATTCAAACCTCCATTTTACTTTGATGGCTTGGATTATGCAAGAAAGGTCATCCATTGATAGTGTAATTGTCCTTCCCAACAGGTAGGAATCCTTCCCTAAGCTCCCTAAGAAGCCATATTGTTTCCCTTCCCCTTTCTAACATTCCCTACTTAATTTCCAGTTATAAATTGATCTTATAACACCTTGCTACTGCCAGAGTTCAGTTGTTCATTTATTTGTAGAGTTCCATTATTTACTTGTAGGCTTCCCAGCACATCACTAAATTCCAATTGCACCTTGAGCTCACAATTGTCTCCTTCCCAATGTTACTGTGATAGTCCAGGTGCTCTATTTGCCAGCATTATGGTGGAGTGGGAGCTCTGATTTCTCTGTGGTCTTTGTGCATAAAATAAAAATATATCAACATTGTAGATGTTAAGTACATTAATATTGTGTATTAAAATATATGTTAATTTAATTTGGGAGCAGCCCAAATTCAGCAGCCTGGGCAAATTCCTATGACACCAAGAAACTGGAGATTAAATTTAACATGTTTCTAGAATAAATTTTCAGGTAGTAAATGAGATGGCTTCTTTTTTCCACCTCCCCTAGCTAAAATTGCAAATTGTCCTGAGAGACATTAAACAGACCCTTGAAAGACCTCCCACATTGTATGGCTGACATCAATAAACATAAAGGGAAATTTCCCATGACATCTTCAGAAATCCTTGAAAATATTAGCTAAGACTATTACATGTGGCATGGACATATTGTAGACAAGATATCTGATTGGCTCCAAAACTTTATACAATTAGAACTCAGCATGTTAATAAGAAAAACATTATTTGGAGGGGGAAGCATTTTGTTTTTGTTTTTGTTTTTTTGCAGGGCAGTGGGGGTTAAGTGATTTGCCCAGGGTCACACAGCTAATAAGTGCCAAGTATCTGATTTGAACTCAGGTACTCCTGAATCCATGGCCGGTGCTTTATCCACTGCACCACCTAGCTGCCCCGAGGGGGAAGCATTTGGAGAACATTTGAACAAAGACCAAAGGACAAAAGTGACATTGAGGTGGACACATATCACAGGCTACTACAGAGGAAATAGATGATGAGTTCTGAAGCAGATGACAAGTTTCACAGAGAGTCAGGGTGCAGTAGATAGACAGAATGCTGGGCCTGGAGTCAGGAAGTTGTTGTTATTCAGTAGTTCAGTCTTATTTGACTCTTCATGACCCCATGGACCATAGCACATCAGGCCTTTCTATCCTCTGCTCTCTCTTGAAGTCTGTCCAAGTTCATGTTCATTGTTTCCATGATAATATCTATTCATCTCATCCTCCACTGTCCCCTTTTCATTTGTCTTTAATCTCTCCCAACATCAGAGTATTTTCCAATGAGTCCTGTCTTCTCATTATGTGGCCAATGGACTCCAGTTCAAATCTTGCTTGTGACATTTACCTTATGACCTTGGACAAGTCACTTAACATCTGTTAAAATTGTTTCAGTTTATTTATCCATAAAATGGGAATAGCAAGAGCATCTATCTTCCAGGGTTTTCACGATGATCAAATGAGATAATATTTATAAAGCATTTTGCAAACCATAAAGTATTATGTAATGCTATTATTATTAATATTATTAACAATATCATCTTGTTAATTAATACCATTCTATATCGATAATATCAATACCCAAAATTAATTATTAATATATTATTAATTACCCAGACATTGGCTGGAAATCTCTGGGCTAACAGCAAAAAGAGCTATTACATGTCAACTCACCTTTCTTTTTTTCTCTTAAAGAACTGTATTGAAATTGCTTTTTTGATATACATATATCTACATATATATACATTAATTTCCAAATATATCCCTTCCATTGCCTGTACCTAGAGAACCATTTCTTTGAAGCATGCCCTCTCCACTCATCACCAAATTCCAGTTGCAACTTAATCTCCCATCTATTCCCTGCATAGTGTAATTGTGGCAGCCCAGGTAACTAAAAAGAAAAAGAAAGAGAGAACACAATCAGCTTAGCAAAAGTAATTAATTAATTCATCACTGGAGTCTGATGGTATGTATGATGTTCCACATTTACAGAACCCCTCTTTCCAAAGAAAGGAAAGGGAATTTCTGAAATGGCAAGTTTTTTATAAGACCCAAACTGCTTCTCTATAATTATCGTATGTTGGTAATAGTTCTGTTCTTTGGGGCCAAACAAAATAAGGTTCATTTGCCTTTTGTAGTTTTATACTTAAATAGAAGCAGAAACAAGAGGGAGGAGAGGGTGGGAAGAAAAGCACTTATTAAGTATCAACTAAAGACTAAGCACCTTACAAATATCTCATTTGATCTATACAACAACACTGGGAGGTAGGGGCTATTATTATCCCAATTTTACAGATGAGGAAACTGAGGCAGACAGAGGTTAAGTGACTTGTCCAGGATCACACAGCTATTAAGTGTATGATTCTGGATTTGAACTCAGGTCTTATGACTCCAGGCCCAGAATTATATCTACTGTGCCACCTAGCTGCTTCTTTTTTTGGGGGGGGGCAGGGCAATGAGGGTTAAGTGACTTGCCCAGGGTTACACAGCTAGTAAATGTCAAGTGTCTGAGACCAGATTTGAACTCAGGTCCTCCTGAATCCAGGGCTGGTATTTTATCCACTGCACCACCTAGCTGCCCCTGCCACCTAACTGCTTCTAAGGAGACCTGTCTCTCACTAATAAGGAATTAGTTGCCACAATAGAAATGATGGAAATCTATGCAGCCACCTATTTTCTGACAGGTAACAAGACTCAATTTGACATATTCATTAGGTTATGAGAAAGAAACTTTGAGTTCGTACATATATATATATATATATATATATATATATATGAAGTATTATATATAATATAATATAAATTCTATTTTATTAAATATTTCCCAATTAAATGTACATTTAAAAAATTCATTTAAAAATTTTTTTCTTTCCAAATTCTCTCCCTCCCTCCTGCTCTTTCCCCCTCCTTGGGAACTCTAAGAATTCAGAGAGGACATGTAGGAACTCCCAACCTGAGGTTCTGAGAGGAAAGTCAATTTAAGAGGAATGGGTGGGGGCAGCTAGGTGGTGCAGTGGATAGAGCATTGGCCCTAGAGTCAGGAGGACCTGAGTTTAAATCTGGCCTCAGACACTTGACACTTACTAGCTGTGTGATCCTGGGCAAGTCACTTAACCCCAACTGCCTCAAAAAAAAAAAAAGGAATGGGTATACCTCAAGAGCAAAACTCTGATGACACAAAGCACCAATGAGTTTAGTAGGGAAGAAAAAGGGGTGAGGGCTGTCAAGATAAGAGCTAAGTGGAGCCAAGATGGCAGAGTAGCAGTAAGGATTAAACCAAGCTCCACTCCCCAAACTCCTCCAAACTGATCTAAAAAACTCACTAGTTCCCCATTGGGAAATCAAAGAAAAAGTCACAGTGAGTCATTTTTCCAGCCTAGGTTAACACAGAGACACAAATAGAGAGGTATGTGGATACTGGGGAAAAGGTTTGGTCATGAGCAGGGCACCTGGAGCAAGGGGGAGGCTATGTGTCAGGGCAAGAGGAGGTACCAGATCCATGATAGAGCACCAGGACATCATGTAGGGTGACCACTGGCAGCTTCTTTGACAACTACCCACTTCTAGGTTATAAATCAAGGGTGGACTGAGAAAAGGACCCACATTCAGGTGTGGCATTCTAGGGTGAGGAAATGATCATGTACTGGATACCAAACAAGGAGGAAATTCAGAAATAAGCTGATGTATTATGGTTCAGACCCCAAGAACAAGATTGTTCTCAATTCTGGCTTCCAGTTAATCTGAAGCCTATAGAGGATTAACCAGGACAGGAATCCCAGACCAAAGGGGAGCCTGAAGTTACATTGCCCTGAACCAAAGGACCTTCCCAGCTGGTTGATAGTACTGAAGATAGTAGCAATCTACTATTGCTTAGCTCCAAAGCCAGGTCAAGGACATTAAGTGCTCAGATTAGGGGGCAGTGATCAGACTTTGCTTTGGATCAGGTCACTTTGTGAAAACTGAAAGCTTTCAGGTCTCTGGGCTGAATTGTTACTGAGATCCTGGAATAAACAGCATTCAATTTCCCAAGAAACCAGCAACAGGACCAGGCCAGACCTTCCCACCAGAAGTGTGCAGCCCATCTCTAACATCAAATTAGAGCCCAGACCCAATGTCAAGTCTAAAGTCAGAAGTAGGCTGGAAAAATGAGGAAATTTTTAAAAATCCCACCACAAAAACGTTATTATGGTGACAGGGATGCTCAAGGCATAAACCTAGAAGAAGAGAATAACTTCTAAATAACTATAAACAAATCTCAAAGGAAAACATATATTGGCACAAATTATATTAGAATTACTGGAAAAAGATGAAGCAAACTTTTTTCGAAGAGTTAAAATGTTTTCATCAATGAAATGAGAGGACTGGAGGAAAAAATTGGAAAAGAAATGAGAGTTTTGGAGGAAAGAATTGGAAAGGGAATTAATAGTTTGGCCTAAAAGGTACAATATTTTGCCCAAGCAACAGATTTTTCAAAAATTATAATAAACAAAACAGAAGCCAATGATCCTGTGAGACAAGAAGAAATATTAAAATAAATTCAAAAGACTGAGAAAAAAATAGAAGAAAATGTAAGCTATCTTAGAAAAACAACTGAACTGGAAAACATATCAAGGAGAAAAAATGTAACAATCATTGCATTACCTGAATTCCATGACTCATAAAAAAGACCCTAGATATAATATATATAATAATAATATATAATATTATATAATATATAATAATAAATAAAATAAAAAAATAAAAAATATAATAATAATAATAATAATAATATATATAATAATAACACTAGGCATGTCCCAAAAGAAACCTCTAAAACCAAACTCCTGGGAACATTATAATCCAAATCTAGAGCTTCCAAGTCAAAGGAAACATATCTCAAGAAGCCAGAAAGAATTCAAGTGCCAAGAAATTCCAGTCAGGATCACACATGATTTATCAGTCACCATTGAACAAGAGCCGAGAACTTGTAATGCAATGTTGAAGAAGGCAAAGGATATATAGGCTTATAGCCAAAAATAACTTACCCAGAAAAACAGTATAATTCTAGAGGGGAAAATGGACCTTTAATCAAATAGAGGTTCTTCAGGCATTCCTGATGAAAAGACCAGAGCTGCAGAGAAACTGAAGTTCAAACATAGGAGTTAAGAGAAACATAATAAGGTAAATACAAGTGAACAATCATGGGAGACTAAATAAGGATATGCCGCCTACATTCAAATTTTTGTTGTTCAGTTGTTGTCTGACTCTCTGTGACCCCATTTGGAGTTTTCTTGGCAGAAATCCTGGTGTGGTTGGCCATTTCCTTCTCCAGCTCATTTTACAGATGAGGAACTGAGGCAAACAGGGTAAAGTGATTTATTCAGGGTCACACACCTAATAAGTGTATGAGGCCAGATCTGAATTCAGGAAGATGAGTCTTCTGGACTGCAGACCCAGTACTTGATGTACTGTATTATGGGGGAAATAACACATATGTCCCCTCTGATCCTTATCATCCATTGGGGATGAATAGCTACCAAGAAAGATAGCAAGAGATCATCTGATTTTGTCTATAACCTGACTTCTAGCTCCTCAGTCAGTTCATGGTCTGGAACAGGTCAACCTTACCTCATTCAACATGTTGGATTGAAATTAAATAGAGAATATTTCTAAGGTTGTGTATAACCCACCAAGAAAGGCAAGTCCATGTATGTTCTAAGACCTGGGCCCTCAATTACCACCATCTCCATTGTATAGGCTGGTGTTTGGACAACAAACTGTTGCCAGAGCCTTGCTAAAAGCTTGGTAGTAACTTTGAGAAGCCAGGGTTGTTTGAATTTCACCATCAGACATTGAAACAAGCTTCTGGACTCAAGAGAGATCATTAAGGAGAAATTGATTGCTTCATTAATTCCTGAATAAAAAGAGAATGCTCTTTCCAATAGGGTATTATCCTCCCAGTTTTTATAGGGAAAAAGAACTTCAGTTTTTATAGTCATCTTGTGTAAAACTAAAATTGGTAACAAGGATCCTCTTGAAGTTGGAGAACAATAGTCTCCTGACATCATGGCTAGCTTTTGTGAGGCTAGAGTTGACCAGGAGTGGTTGTTTTGGAGAAGAAAAGAACTGAATCACTATACCTGTGATGTAATACCAGGGACTGTCAGATCTCCCGACTGACAGGAAACTTTGGAGGCCATCCCACACCAACTCCAAAGAAAATAAAAGATTGAACTCAGCACAGGGTTTTGAGAGCAATGCCTGGTCACATTTATTGGGAGAGATGAATAACTGAAGAAGGAGCCATGATGGAGAGCAATGCTTTGTGCCACCTGCAAGGATCAACTTGAATCTCTAAGAAGAGCTAATACGAGGAGCCTGAGGACATGTGCTGTGAGCAGCAAGGAGAGGGACCTGCTTATTCAAGACTAGAAGGAGCTGGAAATCTATATTGCTCTTTGGTAAAGGGTAGCCTACTGGTAAATGATTGTTTTCTAAGGTTCCTGTTTGGGGTTCTATCTTTTAATTAAACATACTCTTTAATTTTCTTAATTGTAGAAATGGTGTAGGTACATGGTATTGTGTTCCACAGTGATAAAACTATAGAAGTGAACTTGAACACGTGTTATTGTAAGACCCTCTGGCCCAAATGTGACACCTATTTATATTAGCCCTCATTATACGTACTCAGTTCTTGACCATGATTCCTATAAGGCACTTGTCCCCAAATCCAAATATTGTTCTTTGACACCATCTTCTTAATCAGTTGTTCTTTCCCCATGTCTTCTTTTCTCTTCTGAATTTCCTATCTTCCATCAGCAATAGTAATTTAAAACAGTATTTGTGCCTATGATCTTCTATTTTTTTTCTTAGATTTCATTATTCCCAGCTATCCCTCCTGGTTCTTCTCAGAAATATCATTTGTTCTCACACTAACCATTCTAAGTAGGTTTTAGTCATTAGGATGGATGATTCTTGGAGAGCTCTACAATTGAATCTTCTGTAAAATAAGGTGCTTTTTATGTCCATATGAGGGTAGCAGTTGACAATCTTGGTTCCCCTCATGAGAGCCACCAACCACCATGACTTGTCAAGTTGTTCTCTAATCAGCACTGAATATTTTTTTTTCTCTTGGCAATACCTGTGCATCCTTATCATCCTTCGGTGGAGAAACTGCTTCTTCTTTAGAGAAGTAAGCACTGCAATCTATGGGAAGAGCTTCAAATCTATTATATAACAAAAAGATCCACTGACCCTTCTTTTTTTTCTTTTTCATGTGTGTAAAATTCTTCTATTTTCTAGCTTCCTGACATATCTTTGGATTCTCCTCTGCCTCTTCAGATTGTTTTTTTCTCTTTGATACCCCTTTGAAGTACTTCTTTCATCATTTCAAGGAATATTTCATTCTCACTGATAAGTCAGAGAGAAAAGAGAGGTATTATACAAAGCCTTCTATCCATCATCTCCTCTAGTAGGAACCAACCTACATTTTGAGCTCAAATAATTGCTCCTTGGCACTGGCCAAAACAGAACCATAGTGCATTTTCTCCAGGTCCATGGAATATTCCATTTCCCCTGAATACCTATTAAAATTGAATTCTTTAGTTCCTGATAATTTTTTTTTCTGGCTAACTCTCATAATGAAATGCCACAGCAAGCTCCCTTGTTCCCATACCTGTATATTGCACCAGAAGTTTTATTATTGGATGATACGTAATGAGGAATTATAAAAAGAAGGATGTCCTACCTTTTCCCTTGATATCTGGTGCTACATATTCATATATGTTTGATCAACAATTAATTATATATAAAACACATAAAATAAATACCTAGTAGTAGGCCTACTCATTGGCCACTGGCCAATGACCCCCTATTTAGAAAACTGAGTGAATTAACATTTAGAGATGGTCTAAAATTGTGTAGTTCTTACCATCTTCTGTCCCCCTTTTCATTACTCCATCATTGTCACTGCAGAAGTGGAAGGAGGGTACACAGAATGGAGGCCCATTTTGTATTTTTCTTTGTTTCACAGGTAGATTTAGCCAAATCATTTATTTTCAAATGACCAGTCTAAAAAAAAAAGACAAATGGCCAGCCTATAGTTGATGTGTCTCTCTATTTGCCCAGGTTGGTTTTTGGAGAGTATATATAATCTGTTGTTTGGACCACAGATAAATCCTTTCTGGAGTGGTAGGACCCAGCAGAGGTTATGCAACACTAGAATCTTTGTCAGGAACTCCAGGACATCAGTATGACAAAATAAGACATTGGAGTAGGAAACTGTGCATGTTGAAGTAGAGAAATTCTGTAAAGAATTAATCAAGAACTCCCAAATTAAATTAACATATATTTTAATACCTGGTGACATCAATAAAAGGGGGTATGGGGAAGATTATAAAAAATATATTTGAAAAAATGGTTTAGGGGTAAGAAGTGAGAAAGGAAAAAAGTTTGTAGACCTCAACCTTCAAGCCTATATATCATGCATGTTTTCTTCAAGAAGAGTCAGGTATTGGATGCTTCCAGGATAAAAGGCCATCATCATAAATGAAATTGATTATATTTTTTAGGAAATGATCTACTTATGCAAGAGAATTTGACTACCAATTTGTCAGGTCAAAGATAAAAAATCAATACCACATTAAAAGAATAAAATTGAGAATAAGATTTGATGTGGAATAGATGTTAATCTATTCAAATGAACTGCTTAATCTAATCATATGAGTTACTGATGCCAAGATACTGGGAATGGGTTAAAGAAAAGCTATCAACAGAAACTATCACCATTTCTAAAGGAAGTTTAACAAATAGAAATTAATTACTACAATAAGGAGACAAAGAGAGCCTAGAAATTGCCCCCAACAAACAAACATTTGCATTTTTTTTGACAAATGGAGAGAGATGAGAGCTGATTTATAGAATAAACTCACTTGTAAACTTTCACAGTGGAAGATTTTAATTAGAATTGTTTCATAAACTATCAAAAAGTAGTGGAAGGAGAAAGAAATTCACAGAAACCTTGGCTAGAGCCCCAACCAAGCCAAATCATCCCAATGGAAATAGAAATGGCTCCAAAGAAAACTGCAGAATGTGTGTGTATATATATATATATGTATATATATATACATATATATATATTATACACATAAAGACACATATGTATGCATGTGTGTATGCATGTATTCATGCAAAGAAAATATGTGCTAAAAGTGATAGCAACTTTGGAGACTTTGAAGAATCAGTTAGGATTTTTGAAAGATTAGAAAAAAACAAAGGTTTGGGGAAAAAAACTGCAGACCTTATCATTAACAAAAAAAAGGTGTAAAAAACTACTGACTTTTCCATCTCTACAATTTAAGGGCATTCTTTTAAACTTTTTTTAAAAATCAAATTTACTTTTTTTCCAAAAACAAAAATTGGTTTTCTCTTCTTCCCACCTTGCCCCGCCCCCACCATTGGGAAAAGATAGAAGAAAAACATAACTCTTGTAACAAATAGTAATAGTCAAGTAAAAAAAAAATCCTGATTTGTCCATGCCTAAAACAATACCTCAGTTTGCACACTGTGTCCATCATCTTTCTGTTACGATATGGTTAGCATGCTTCATCATCAATTCTCAAGATTGGTTGTTGGTTACCGTGTTGGTCATAGTTCTTAAGTCTTTCAATGTTATTATGGAATAAATTGTCCTCCTGGTTCTGCTCATTTCTTTCTGCATCAGCTCATGTTATTTTCCCATGTTTTTCTGAAACCATTATTACTTATAGTACAGTAGAATTCCATTGTATTCATAATTTAATTAGCCATTTCCACTTGATGGATACTGCCCTTAGTTTTCAATTGTTTGCCATCACAAAATAATTGCTATGAATAGACATTCTTTTGTCTTTTAAAAATTAGTTAATATTAAATACAATTTTTCAATTGTCCAGTATTTTTTTTCTTCTCTCTTGCCTTTATCTATCCATGAAAAGAAAATGGAATAAAGAAATAAAGAACCTTTGTATCATCTAAGCATAGTCAAGCAAAATGGACTCCCACATTAGCCACATTTGAAGTTGTATTTTTCATACTTCATATTAGTCCATAATTTTTTTTTTGGTTATAAGGGGAGTAATGTTCTTCATCAGTCCTCTACAATTGTGGTTGATTTTATTGATCAGAGTTCCTGAGTATTTCAGACTTGTTTATTTTTACAATATTGAAGTTATAGTATAAATTGTTTTCCTGGTTCTACTAACTTCACTCTGCATTAGTTCATCTAAGTCTTCTCAGATTTCTCTGAAGCCTTCTCTTTGTCTCTTATAGCACAAGAGCATTCTAATATATTCATAGATATAGCTACTAAGCCTATACTACAAAGAGATCTAAGAATGAGGAAAAGGTCCTATATATACAAATATTTATAGCAGCTCTTTTCATAGTGATAAATAACTGGAACCTAAGGAAATGCCCATCAATTAAGGGAATTCTTGATGGAAGTTTGAGACGGGAACAAGCAACCTTTGATTAATGATATCTTATACAGACTGTATCTTATAGTTACAAAATTGATTGAAAGGTATGGACAATATGAGATACCACTGTGCTTTTTTCCTAACTATTAAAAAAACCATTTGTTTTGGTTAGAACCTTTTTCTCCATTTTTCTTTGTTTGTTTGTTTGTTTGTTTTTGTTTTTTTGTTTTGGCAGGCAATGGGGGTTAAGTGACTTGCCCAGGGTCACACAGCTAGTAAGTGTCAAGTGTCTGAGGCTAGATTTGAACTCAGGTACTCCTGAATCCAGGGCCGGTGATTTAACCACTGCACCATCTAGCTGCCCCCTTCTCCATTTTTCTATGTAAAAATTATACAAAATTACTTGAAATGTCTAATGATAGAAATAACTGTGTGATGACAATGATTGTTTTAATGCAACTTATTTTATCTTCTCTTCTGAATTCTCTCTCTCCCTTACTCCCTCCCTTACCCATTGAAAAATGCATTTTTTACAGATATGTATAGTCAATAAAAAAAAATTCCCATATTAGCCATGCCAAAAAATATGGTTCTATCTGCACTCTGAATCTATAGCCTCACTATCTGGAGGTAGATGGCATGTCTCATCATAAGTCCTTTGCAACTGCAATTGGTTAGATTGTAATACTATGAATATTATCATATAAAACATAATATATGGAAATGTATGCTTGTCAAAGTTATTTGCTGCATTCATATAGGTTTTTCAGCACATATTCCAAGTGGAAAAGGGATTCCCTACAGGTGATGAAATCTTCTATATGCTTCTGTTTGTGGATGATGCTGTGCAAATTGCATTAAGCTCCCTTAGATAAAATCCATAAATGTTCAAAAGAATTTGGTTTAACTATCCCCACAGGAAAGATCAAACAAATGAAGAATATCTATTTAAAAGCCAATTGGAAAGACAACCTACAAAAGTGGTCCTTCGGTATATTTATCTTGGATCGACAATCTGAATGGTCAATTTGCTGATCTCAGAAATGGGCAAGAGGAGAACAGTCTAGATTGTTGTTGGAAACTTCATCAGTGATATCAATTAGCTTAAGTTTTTCCCTATAACAAAGTCCCATGTTTTTAATACAATTATTCTCCAAATTATTCTCCAAAAAAAGGTGGAGGCCGCCCAAAGTCAATGAAGGTGGGAATCAGTACACTGTAACACATTTCCAATGAAGAATTGTTCAAAGGAAGTACCATAAAAGCTTTCATCAGAGAGATATGGGAGTAGAAAAAACATGGCCTGCTATGTACCTATAGTGAGAGATACCCAAAGGATGGTCCAGATGATTCATTGGTATTTACATGACTCCAAGAGATTTAACAGAAGGTTCCTTGCTATGTTGGTTGAATAGAATCTGCTATGGAAGATTCATGTAAGGACATGAGCAAGAGTCAGACAGGATAAGAAAACATGGTTTGGTTTCAATCAGCAATGTTGGAGGGAGTATCCTCCTAGATGAGATCCATCAAAGTATCAAAATAAGAGTTGAAAAGCTTGTGTGCATAAAGAGGAGAGCAAGAAAAGTGAAGGGTTTGAAACTACCAAACAATCAATCGACCAGAAAATATTCATTAAGTGCTAATGTCTGCCAAATACTGTGCTACATGCTGGAGATACAAATACCTATGTGTAGAGTGCATGTATAGAGTATGATGGAGTTGGAAAAGTGGGTTGGGCCCAGGTTGTGAAGGGCTTTAAATGCTGAACAGAGAGAATTTTATATTTTATCTTAGAGGCAATAAGGGGCTATTAGAGTTTATTAAGTAGAGGAGTGACATGTTCAGTGATGTGATTAAGGAAAATTATTTTGGCAGCTGTGTGTAGAAAGAATTGAAGAAGGGAGATACTTGGGACAGATAGACCTATTAGGAGGCTATTGTAACAGTCCAGGGAAGAGTAAATGAGGAAATAAACAAAGAGGATGATTGTGAGCAGTGAGAAGGGGTTTGCTGTAGAGGTGTTATTGGGGTAGAAATGGACACAATTCTACAACCAATTGGTTATGTATGTTCAGTGGCAGTGAGGATTCTAGGATAATGCTAAGGTCGTGAAACTGGGTTACAGGAGGGATGCTGATGTCCTCAAATGAAAGAGGAACATTTAGAAGAGGGATAAATTTTGGAGGAAAGGTGAGCTGTGCTTTTTAGAATGCCTGTTTCATAAGCAACAAGCTGGATTTCATCTTAAACTTCTTTTCCTATTCCTTCCATCTTCTTGCACTCATTGAAACCTGATTTCCCTTTGATGACACAGCTTCCCTGGCCACCTTTTATAGGACTGATTGTACTCATTGGTGGAGGTGGGGGAGTTGGAACACTTTGTTTTCCATTGTCCCTTCCAAGAGCTTCTCCTATCTCCATCATTTAACAACGTCTCCTCCTTTGAGGTTTATTTAATCTATATTTCTCACCCAAACATGATTCTGCTAACAACTACCAACCTTGAGGACACTTTCCTTTCCTTTGTACAGTCAGTGCTTGGCTCACAGTTTTCTCTCCACCTCAAATCTTTCCCTTATTCTAAAGGACTTCAAAATACATATTGATAATCTCTCAAATGCTCTAACTTCCCAGTTCCCCAACTTACTCATTTCTCCAGACTTACTTCCCCAATCCACTGAAGCTACGCACTCTTGATCTGGTTATCACCCACAAGTGTTCATGAAAGCTGAAATTCCCTTTTATTATCCCAATCTGTTGACATCTCACCCCTAACTATACCTTGAAAATCCAAAATTCTGTTCTTCATCTTTACCACGGTGTCCAATTCCTCCACCCTTCAATCACATTCTTGCACTATCTACACTCTTCTACCATCCCTATCTTGACCCTTCAATGAACCAGTTCAGCTTTACACTGTCCTTTTCTCAAGTCCCTTGCCCTATTTTCCTATCAAGCACCATTTCCTGCCAAGTCTCAGTCTTGGATCACTCCCACCATAAATTACCTTCCCTCCCATTCATGTGTTGTTGAATAAAGCTAGAGAAAATCAGGAAACTGTGCAGATTGGGTCTACTACAAATTGATGTTATGTAATTTCAATTTGACACAGCGTATTATGTACATCTCTAATTGATTCACTATCCCACTCACTACTAGGCCTTTTCCAAACCTTTTCATCTCTCAATTTCCCATGGCTCCTCCTACTCTACCCTCTCAGCTGAGAATTTGCTTCCTATTTCACAGAAAAAAAATTATGGTCCCATTTTGCCAAAGTCCCATTTGACAACAGGTCTTTCTTATTCCCTTCTCCTCATCTCACATCATTCAGATGCCTTCTGCCACTATCTTCTGATTCAACTTCTGGCTCACATGAAGAGATGGCTCTTCTCCTTGCTAAGGCCAATTCTTCTCCATGCACATGTTCCCATTCTATCCTGTCTTTTCTAACAGATTTCCCCCTCTATTGTCTCTACTTAATTACTAATCTTCAATGTCTTTCTATCTATTGGCTGCTTCCCTCCTGTTGACAAATAGGCTCATATCTCCCCTATCTCTAAAACACTCCCACTCAATCAGTTCATCTCTACTAGTTTTTGTCCCATATCTCTTCTCTTTTATTGTGGGTAAATCTGGGAAGGCTTTCTATAATCTATACCTCTACTTTTCCTTTCAATCTTTTCTTAATTCTCTGCAGTCTGGCTTCTGACCTGATCATTCTAACGAAACTGTTGTGTCCAGTTACCAGTGATCTCAGAATCACCATACATAATGGCCTTTCTCAGTCCTCATCCTTCTTGACCTGCCTTTAATATTGTTGATCACCTCCCCTGGATACTTTCTCTTCTCTAGGTTTTCTTGACATTAATCTCTCTTGGCTCTCCTCCTACCCATCTGACTGCTCCTTTCTATTCCCTTGTCTAGATTTTCATCCAGGTCCTGCCCAGTAACTGCTGACATGTGGGTGTCCCCCCCAACAAGGTTTTTTCCTGTGTTCTCTTCTCAACTCTCTCTATACTATTTCTTTCTTTATTTCTTTCCTTTTTTTGCAGGGGAAATGGGGGTTAAGTGACTTGCCCAGGGTCATAGAGCTAGTAAGTGTCAAGTGTCTGAGTCCAGATTTGAACTCAGGTCCTTCTGAATCCAGGGCTGGTACTTTATCCACTGCACCACCTAGTTGCCCCTTCCCTATACTATTTCACTTGATAACCTTAGTTCCCATGGATTCAATGATCATCTCTATGTAGATGATTTTCAGATAATTTTGCCTACTGACTTCCTGTCTTATATCTCTATCTACCTATTGGACATCTCAAACTGGATGCCTCATCCTGTAGACATCTTAAACTCAACATGTCCAAAACTAAACTCATCTCCTCCTCTCCTCCAACTCAGCCCTCTTCTCCTAATTTTCCTACCACTGTTGAAGATACTACCATCCTTCCAGTTACCCAAGCTTGCAATCTAGCTGTCATCCTTGATTCATCACTCTCTTTCACCCCTACATTTACTCTGCTGGCAAGTTCTGTCCATCTACCTTTTTAAAGACATGCTCAATTCTCTTATCTGAAATTGTCACCACTCTGGGGCAAGTCTTCATCACGTCATGCTTGTACTATTGCAATAGCCTTTTTAAAAATTTTTAGTGAGGCAATTGGGGTTAAGTGACTTGCCCAGGGTCACACAGCTAGTAAGTGTTAAGTGTCTGAGGCCAGATTTGAATTCAGGTACTCCTGACTCCAGGGCTGATGCTCTATCCACTGTGCCATCTAGCTGCCCTGCAATAGCCTTTTGATTGATACCCCTGCTATAAGTGTCTCCCTTCTCCAGTCCATCTTCCACTCATCTGTTAAAGTGGTCTTCCTAAAATATAGGATTGAGTATGTCATACCTCCTCCCCATTTAAGAAACTCTGACTCCATATTACCTCCAGGATCAAATAATAAATACTTTGTTTGGCATTCAGAGCCTTTCATTATCTGGATTTGGAAAAACACATGGACTCTGTTTCTGTCCAAGATATAGTCTAGACAAGTTGGAAGAGGCAGCTTTCCAGCTCATTAATTTTCTTTGGCTAATTAAGTCTTCTTGCAACTTCTTTCCCCCTCCCCTTCCCAAGTATACGATTATTGAGGCCTCCTTGGTGTTCCTTGTACACAATACTCCATTTTCTGACTTTGGGCATTTTTTTTTTTGGTTGGGCAATGAGGGTTAAGTGACTTGTCCAGGGTCCCACAGCTAGTGTCAAGTGTCTGAGGCTGGATTTGAACTCAGGTCCTCCTGAATCCAAGGCCAGTGTTTTATCCACTGTACCACCTAGCTCCCCCCCAACTTTGGGCATTTTCACTGGCTGTCCCCCCATTCATGGAATCCTTTCCTTTCCTATCTCCATCTCCTGGTCTACTGACTTCCTTCAAGTCTCAGATAAACTCTTCTTATTTCCCCTTACTGCTAGTGCCTTTCAGCTATTTATTATCTCTAATTTATCTTATCTTTTTTGTACATAGTTGTTTGCATGTTGCTTTCCCTATTAGACTGTGAGCATCTTGAGAGCAGGGACTATTTTGTGGCACTTTTGGGGATCTTTCTTTGTACCCCTAGTGCTTAGTACAATGCCTGGCACTTAATAATGCTCACTGACTTGATTTGACTTGGTAAACACAGACTCAGTCCATTATTGGAAAATGGACTGTGTGCTTCTGATGTGGAAAGAAAACATTTAGTGTGAATCAGTGGAGCACTTGGGTTAACAGAGGTAGGGATTAAGTAGGACAATAGAGGCACAGTGCTGGGCTTGGAGTCAGGTTAGATTTGAGCTCAAATCTTGCCTTGGACACTTAATAGCTGTGTGATGTTGGGTAGATAAATCACTTAACCTTTTTTAACCTAAACCCCCTCATTTACGAAATGAAGACTCTGGATTCTCAGGTCTCTTTTAGTGCTAAATCTGTCATCCTATGATTTCCTTCTCTTGTGTTATCATTTTGTGTTTAAAAGGGTGCTTTTGTTGTTCTGTGTACCATTGTAATGTACACAAACAGTGATGAGGCTGTGAAACCAGAATCTAGTCTATGACCACCTATCTGAATCCTACAAGCTTATTTCGTTCCTGGCTTTTGTCCCTAGAGCAACATGCTCAGGGGCAGTGGACAACTTGACATGGCCCAGGACTGAAATTGAGGATAGCATTATGGTTCATTTCTAATATATTTTCAAAGCTCTTATATTTGACTTTGGGGTCCAGAACTCAGAATTATTACAAGATAGTTGTAACTAGAAGACCATGTGGGAAGTTCTTCCATTTTTAGCTCAGGGTCCTATAGCATTTTGAAAAATTATCAATTTAATGAAATAGTGATTTGTTTGAAACAACTTGTAAAACATCATACGAGTTTCAGGAAATACTAAACAAATGTTCAGAAAGGCTGTTGTTTTTTTTTTCCCCCCAATCAGGGAATATGTAACACATCTATAGAAGGCTCCTGAGTCATCATGTCTTCTTGTCTTCATCTCTTCCTTTTAGAAAACTCAGCCAACATGAGACTACATCACTGGGACACAGGAAAGACAAGGAGTATAAAGCAAATAAAAGTGAGGAAATGGTTCTCAAGAGAGGTGATGGGTTTGATGGTTGGATGATGGTGAAGATTGCAAAGCACCCAAACTTCTGACACTGTTCCAATATTAGTGATGTTTTCAATGCTTTCTCCATTTGTAAAACACTCATGAGGAAAAACTCAAGGTACTTAACGAACTTTATGTCATTATACAACATCATAACTCCTTAGTGAATTATTGTTTCTAACTGAAGTATGATATATAATCCTACTTTTCCTTTCCAAAAACCACATTTCTATAGCATCTAACATCCCCAAAGATCACTTAATAGTTTGAAAAGTACAATGAAAAACATATGTAACAATGTATTCTGAACCCAAGCGGACCTTCAGTATCACAGGATTTCAGACCTGGAAGCAGGAACTCGTAGGTCATTTAGTTTAAATTGTACCTGAATAAGAATCTTCTCTATAGTACACCAAAAAAGAGAGTATCCAAACTTTGCTTGAAGATCTTTCCAATTCCACTTTTGAATAGTTATAATTATTAGAAAGTTTTTCTTTACCTTGTGACTACATCTGCCTCTCTGAAGTTTATAACAGTTGTTCTTAGTTCTGACTCCAAGCAGACCAAGTTTAACATGACCGTACATCGGATAGTTAAAGACAGCTGCCATGCCACAAGATTATAGATTTAGAGGTGAGCTGGAACTTCAGACAATCCTTGATCCAACCCTCTCATTTCAAAGTCAAGGAAACGGATGCCCAAATTGGGGAAGTGATTTGCTCAAAGTTATCCAGGTGACAAGTAGAACCGGTATTCAAATTCAGGTCCTTTGACTCCAAATATACCACTCCTTTTGTTTCTTTTCCAAAATAAATATTTCTAGTTCCTTCCACTAATAAATATTTCCAGTTTGTTCCACCATTTCCACATATGGCATGATCTTGTGGACCTTTATTGTCCTGATCACCATCCTGTGGACTCTTTCCACCTCATCAGTTTTCTTCCTAAAATGTGGTACTCAGAAGTGAATACAATAATCTAGGTGTTATTTGACCAGATTAGCGTATATAATAGTAACCTAACATTTCCCATATTCTAGATACTATTCCTTTCTTACTAGAGCCTTTGATCATATTAACTTTTCTGGATGGTTGACATTGAGCTTGGGATCCACTAAAACCCCCAGATCTTTTTCAAATGAGTTGCTGTCTAATCATTCATTCATAATCTTATATTTGTGAAACTGCTTTTTAAATATGAGTAAGATTTTACATTTATCCCTATCTAATTTTATCTTATTAGATTTGACTTAATGTTCCCACCTGTTAAGATCTTACTGGTTTTTGGTTCAGGAATGCTAAAGATATTGTTTAGCCTTCAACTTTGTATCATCTGCAGATTTTCAAAGTCTACTACCACGGACCAAAATGTTAATCAGCACAGGGCTCAGGATGGACCCTAAGGAGACACAACTCTTCAAGATGATACAGACCATTCCAGCTATAGGGGTCTGTATGCCTGTTTTTTATTTTGTCCATTCAAATAATTGCAAACTCCCTTGAATGCATTATTGTCTAGTCCAGTTGTGTCAAACTCAAATAGAAACAAGCCTCATACTGACTTAGAAAACCACAAATTAATATTATGTGTGTTGTATTATATATTTATTGATTTTGTTAAACCTTTTGTAATCATATTCTAGTCTGGCTCAGTCTACATTCAGGAATTTTGTGGGCTCTGAGCTTGAAACCTCTGAAATAGTCACTACACCTCCATTTCTTCAGATGAGAGATTTTGTCAAATGCTTTGCTCTTCTCTAGGTAAACTTTATATGTGGCACTCCTCCTATTTACAACCCTAGTAACTTTGTCAAAAGAGAAATGGGGTTAGTCTGTGCAGCAATCTGGGAAACTTTTCTGTTTTTCTGGGTCTAGCCTTTGTGTGTGTGTGTGTGTGATAGGCTGTCTCTGTCCCTCCTGCCTGTTCTGGAATCTGCTATGCCTGGCACCTTGAAAGGTTGTCACATGGAAGAGGGATTAGGTTTGTTTTGTCTAATTGCAGGGGACAGAACTGGTTGGAGCAATGAATAGAAGTTGCAAAGAGGCACATTTAGGTCTGATGCAAAGAAACACTTCCAACAATCAAGGCCATATCCCAAAGTGGGCAGTGCTTGGCTATCTACCTATTACATGAGGGCTTCAAACAAGGGCTGGCTGACCACTGGCCAGGTGTGCTGCTGGGATTCCTTTTCCAAGTACGGGTTGGACTAGACGTCTACTGAGGTCCCTTACAACTCTAGAATTTCATGATTTTGAGGTGCCATGCTGGAAACTTGTATCTTCCCCATAGGTTTGTTCATTTTTGCCTCCATGCCTGAGATTATAATGGTAGGAAACCAAGTGGTCAGTCAGCCAGTCAATTAATAAATATTTATTAAGTGCCTACTATGTGCCAGGCAAGGTGCTAAGTACTAGGGAAACAAAGAAAGGTAAAAGATAGTCCCTGATCTCAAGGATCTCACAGTCTCATGGGAAACGCATTATGCATACAACTACATACAAGTAAACTCTATTTAGGATAAATCAGAAATAACCAAGTGAAGGAAAGCGTTCAAATTACAGGGTGTTTGAAAAGGCTTCTTATTTAAGATCTGATTTTAGCTGGGACTTGGAGGAATCTAAGGAAGCCAGGAGGCAGAGAAGAGGAAGAAGAACATTCTACAGATGGAGAACAACCAGTGAAAATCTCTGGAGTTGGAGATGGAGTGTCTTTCTCAAGGAACCACAAGGATACTCGTGTCACTGGACTGCAGAATTAGTAAGCGTAATGTATAAGAAGCCTGGAAATACAGTGGGCAACAAATAATGAGCTTTGAACATCAAATAGAGAATTTTATATTTTATCCTAGAGGTGATACCTAGTCCCTTCCTATAAAGCACCTGACCCTTCTTTGCTTTGGAAAATAGGGTGATCCTCTTATGTGAAACTGACTCAGGCTTAATTACCCCAAAATGGTTATAAATGAAAAGACAGTGGCATTATACACACCCACATCCACCCCTGCCCATTCACAAACACATTTTATACACCTACCCATTCTCTCCATACATACCCACTCTCTTCATATACACCCACTTCTATATATGTATACATTTATTTATGTTTATGTACATATAAACATGAACACACATGTACATATACACAAATGTATGTATATGCATATGTATACACATCTTTTTCTTTCTCCATATATATTTGTGTGTGTGTGTCTTTGCAAGCCTAAAAGTATTATCTATATAAATGTTAGCTATTATAACCTTAGTGATCTGTCCAGAGGGTGGCTCTTACTGGATCATCAGCTCCTTTTTCTATGTCCTTTCACACCCTCTATAGCATGATGATTGTGGCAGATAGGTAGTGCAGTGGATAGTGTATTGGCCCTGGAGTCAAGGGGACCTGAGTTCAAATCTCATCTCAGACACTTACTAGCTATATGACCCTCGACAACTCACTTAACCCCAATTGACTTAAAAAAAAAAATCCAGGGCCATCATCCTAACATATAACTTGCCACTGGACCCAGGTGGTTTTGGAGGAAAGAATGAGGTTGGTGACTTTGCACAGTCCTCCCTCACTTAAATCCAATTCACTGAAAGCCAAGACATCACTCTGATGTCATGATCTTCTTCAAGAATGAAGGACAAACAACAATAGCAAGATGATCATTGTACCTTGTGTGTCTTGCCCCCTCTTGATTTTGGTTATATCCTTGTCCCACCAGGGAATATTATTTGAATGTATAGTTGTTCTCTATTGCCTATTCCCATACTCATGCCCCGAGGCATCTAATATTAAGCCACAAACCTCCGTTTGTAAGTTAAGATCTGCCCATGATTAAGGTATGTTGCTATGTATGAATCATCAGGCTAATTCTTTTGCAAAGATCTCCTTGAGACCTTGTAGTCTGGCATGACCTGTTCTTGATGAAGCTATTCTGGATGTTTGTGATCACTGATTACTTTTCTATATATTCATAAATCATCCCTTTAATTTCTTTTTAAAAACTTTGACTTCTTGTACAAAATGACTAATATGGAAATGTTTTACATGATTGCACATTATAACCTATATCAGATTGCTTACCCTCTCAAGGAGGGGGGAGGGGAGGAGGGAGGGATAGAATTTGGAACTCAAAACTTAAAAAAACCCCAAATGTTTAAAAATTGTTTTTAACATGTAATTGGGGAAAAATATAAAATATTATAAAAATACATTTTAGGTTTGGGCCAGGAATTGAAGCTTGCTGGTATAGATTTTATAGGCTTTATAGAAACTCCAGACAGCATCTTTCCTTCTCTAGTCCTGTGGTACCTCTCCTATTTTCCATGATCTTTGAGAAGTCACTTTTTCAGCAGTCACACCTACCAATTTTTTAAGTATCCTGAGATGTAGTTCATCTGAGCCTAGTGACCTGAGCTCCTCTAGAACAGCTGGTTGCTCAGCTTCTATCTCCATATTTATCTCTGGTTCCAGCTCCTTATTAGCCATTTCTATTCTGTACATTCAAGTCCAAAACCTAAAGTGTAACGATTGGAATGATGCCACCTGCTGGAGACTTACTGTAGAAGAGTTCTGCCCATGAAGCGAAGGTCTTTGAGGGCAAGACCAGGAGTCCTTTCTTTGGCATTAGGAAGTGACATTGGCTAGTGGGAGGAAGAAGGAAGAGACTGGTGCTCGGTCTCACTCTTCCCTCTGGACACTGGCGGAGAAGGGAACTAGAAATGTGCTCTCCCTTTAATAGATAGGAATCTAGGCCTTTCGCTCTCTCTTTACCAAATTCTTATTCTCCTTAATAAATGCTTAAAAGTCTAACTCTTGCTAAAGCTTATAATTTATTGGCTACCACTCATTAGATATTTTAGACAGTTTAGCTAGAATTTTAGCCCTTAACAAAAGATTGGTAAATTATGGTGATATGAATGCTAGCACCTTACATTTCACTGATAAATCTAGCCCACCAAGTAAAATTGGGAGAATAGAGATATAAGATTGTTTTATTGAACCTCAAGGGAAAGAGGAAGTCAAAGAGTCTTACAGTTGGAAGGGACCTTAGAGGTCATCTCATCCAAACCTAGATGACTATTTACCTATCTATCTCCATCTATCTATCCAACTATCTATCTATCTATCTATCTATCTATCTATCTATCTATCTATCTATCTATCTATCTATCTATCTTTATGTCTATTTTCAATATTTAGAATTTTATTTCCCCAAATTACATGTAAAATATAAATTTTGACATCAATTTTTTTAAAGTGAGGCAATTGGGGTTAAGTGACTTGCCCAGGGTCACACAGCTAGTAAGTATTAAGTGTCTGAGGCCGGATTTGAACTCAGGTACTCCTGACTTCAGGGCTGGTGCTCCATCCACTGTGCCACCTAGCCGCTCCTGACATCAATTTTTAAAAAACTTTGTGTTCCAAATTCTTTTCTTTCCCCCACTCCCCCAAGAACTCAAGCAATTCAATATAAGCTATACATGAGCAGGAATCTAGATGACTATTATTTAATATTTAGTTTCCTCTGAGCATTCATAGCTTGGAGGCAATAGCAAAATATGTGGGTGAGGGACATAGGTAATCTCAGTTGCTTTTCTCTATGCTTAGTTACAGTGTGACTTTGGCTTGTCTGTACCTCAGTTTCTCTATCTTTAAAATGGAGATGATTGATTGATTCATCATATTCATTCAAAAAGCAGATATTTTGTAAACAAAGTAGAAAACATAGTTCCTATCTTCAAGGAACTTGGGAAGAAAAGACACTAAGAACTTGCATTTATATAGGGCTTTATTTTTTATAAGGCATTTTACCCACAATAACTGTGAGGTAGGGAGGAAGGAAGGAAGAAAGGAAGGAAGAAAGGAAAGGAGGGAGGGAGGAAGGAAAGATAGAAAGAAGGAACAGAGATAAGGAGGAATGAAGGGAAGGAAAAGCAGAAGGAAGGAGAGATGGAGAGGAGGAAGGAAGGGAAAGAGGGAGGAAGGCAGGCAAGAAGGAAGGGAGTGAGGGAGGGAAGGAAAACAAGAAGGAAGGAAGGAAAAAAAAAGAAGGAATGGATAGAGGGGAAGAGGAAGGAAGAAAGAAGAAAATCAACATTTATTAAGCACCAACTGTGTGGTAAAGAGTATTTATCTTCATTTCATAGATGAGGAAAAAGGAAAAAAGTGACTTGCTCAAGGTCGTACAACTAGGAAATGTGGGGACCTATATCACAATTCATGCCTTCTTTCGGATACTCTATGATGTCTCAAGACTATTAGGCAACAAATGCCAATTATATCAGTGTCAATGAACCTTTTTTATACAATTATTTTAAAACATTTACTGAACACTTACTCTATGGTAGGCAATGTACTAGGTAGTATGGAGGATTTAGAGACAAGTAAGAAATGATTTCTTTTATGAAGGAAATTGTAACTTGTTAGGGGCAAAAAGAGGCAGTGTGACAGAGAGCAGAGGGTCAGCTTTGGAGTCAGGAAGACTTGGTTTTAAATCCAACCTCTTGACACTTTACTAGCTGTGTGAATTTGGGCAATTCAGTGCCTCAGGCAGCTCTCTAAAACTGAATTAAAGAGTCTGAGTTGCTCATCTCCACCTACAAAGAGCTTTTCCACGCTGATGAAATCAAGAGTCTAGTCCCAAACAAGAAGGTGGGAATGGGGAGATGATATCTCTATGAATAATTGCAAACTGAGAGCATACATGATAATGTATACCATAAATCACAATACATGGGACTTCAGGGAAGAATGATTGCTGACTGAGATAATTCTGGAGGAGGTGACATTTGAACAGGGCCTCCTTCAAAGATTGGTAAAATTTTGACAGAGGGATATGGAATGTGGGGAAGATTATCCAGGCAGAAGGATGTACTGTTGGCTACTCAAAAGGAAAACAAGATACCAACAAGTGGCCTTGGCTGAAGAAAGTATGAGAGGGGAAGCAAATAAACATTAAAAAAAAAATCTACTTAGGTCTTGCTACTCAAATTATGTATATTTCTTAAGTAAGTGGAAAATTATTTTTGACACTATGTATATTTTATGTGGAGTGCTAGGTGGTTCAGTGGATAGAGTACCAGGCCTAGAATCAGGAATACCTGAGTTCAAATCTGGCTTCAGACCCTTACTAGCTATCTGACCCTGAGCAAATCACTTAACCCTGTTTGCCTCAGTTTCGGCATCTGTAAAATGAGCAGGAGAAGGAAATGGCAAACCTCTCCAGTATCTTTGTCAAGAAAACCCCAAACAGGGTCACCAAGAGTCAGACATGACTGAAATGACCAAATAACAACAAAAACAAATGTTTTATGTGTATATACTATAAACTTTGTCACTAGGGATTGTTTTGTTCCTTGTACTTGTGTCCCTAGCTTCTAGCACAGTGTCTCGCATATCATAGGGGCTTAATAAATGCTGTTGATTGATATGTCTAGGTGTGTAAGCAATAGCTAGCCATCTATACAATTAATATACACACCTAGAATATATTAGAATTGTGTTCTATACATACATACCTACAATAGATGTTCATCCTTCATTTTTGAAGAGGATCATTGACATCTCAGGGTGTGAACTGGATTTAAGGGAGGCAGAGCTGCACAAAGTTGTCAGCCTCACTCTGTCTTCCAGAGACATTGAAGTCCAGTGGCAAGACAAAGGTCAAGATGACTGAGCATGGCTCAGGATGTAGTGGATGACCTTGGTATCTTTGATGTCTGACCAAGCTCTAAGAGCTTCAGTTGCCTTCATGGCCTTTGGAACAAATTGTTCTCTCTCACTCATTCCACCAGGGAAGTCTTCACATGCTTGGGGTAGACATCCCCCTAACTCACCCATGGCTTTGTGGCCTGTAGATTATCCCTTAACTTGGTTTAGCCTGCCTGCTGAAGTGGTTTTACAGTTTCTTGGAGCCACAGGTGAAAGTTAACTATGTATATACTTAATATACACACCTAGAATATACCACAACTGTGTTCTCCACATACATTCCTGCAGTGTAATAAATATCTATGTACTACAAAGCTAAAGTACTGCACATACATATACTTATACACATATATCCATACATGCACACATACACACATACACGTGTACCCAATAAGCAGAAAATCATGGGCAGAACATCATTCTGCAGTCCAGAAAAGCAATTTCATCAGAACTGGATCAAGAAACTGCTGAAAGCATTTGTTATCAAATCTTGATTATAAATCCGTCTACATCAAATACAAACATGATGCTTAGATTTAGCCAAAGCCCTTTCAAGGTTACACCTGCAGTTTTCAGTTTCAGATCATCAGAGATCTCCACATATTTGCCAGGAAAATATCTGGCTCATCTGCAGATGGGAAAAAATATTCTAGTGAAAAGTGATACCCTTTTCTTAGCACCCCAGAGTTAAAAAATATATGAAAGGAGAGGAGGACTAATACTTGGAACTGGCAGCCAGTGACTTGGGTCTGAAATTATATTTCAAACTAGTTCAGATCATTTGAACCCATGTCAAAATTCCTATATGTCCTGATTAAGACCATCATTTTGAAGAGAATTTGAATCTGAAAGAGAATTCAAAATATGTCCTTTGTTCTGAATTCGGACATCTTTGTTCTTGATGATTATGACTATATATCTGATCAATCAACACTAAAAATCTGTTATGTACTTGGCACTGTGTTAGGCATTGATGATAGAAATTCCGTGAGCTTCTGCTTAAGGATATGTACTCTTAACTGCATTTTTTTTTTCCCATTTGAATTTAAATTTTTTATTTTTATTTTTTGAAATTTTAAAACTTTATTTGATACCCCCTTTTTTCTTCACTGGAATTATTTTCTTTCCAGTCCAGGATTTAATGTTTTTGTTTCCCATTGGAATTCCCTCAAGTGACCAGTCCAGATGGTCCCTTTGATTTCCACTGTATCATTGCTTATAGCAGTATTGACTGCTATTTATTTGTACTACCTGGAGTTATATGTTATTGACTGCACATACACCTGTCTTGTTGATTTCATTCATATTTAAGGTTTTATTCTGTGCTGATGGTCTATGCTCATTTTGTATGTGTGTGTGTGTGTGTGTGTGTGTGTGTGAGAAGCAATTAGGGTTAAGTGATTTGCCCAGGGTCACACAGTTAGTAAGTGTTAAGTGTCTGAGGCCAGATTTGAACTCAGGTCCTCCTGACTCCAGGGCCAGTGCTCTAACCACTGTGTCCCCTAGCTGCCCCATATATTCATTTTTTATTTTAATTTTTACAGGGTATAGGAGAAGAACTGAGGGATTAAGTTACTTGTCCAAGTACCTGCAGCTTGTATGTGTCTGAGATGGGACTTGTGCACTGGTGCTCCTGACCCTCAAGCCAATGATCTATCCAGTATATTATGCTTCCTCTCATTACATGGTACACCAGCTGTATATTGTTCATTTGCATCTGCACTATTGCTTTGCTGAGTACCATTTTTAATCAAAATTAATCATAATTGAGTCTAAATTTTTAGGAACATGCAGGGGACTTTTAATATTAGGACTAGTTCCTGAACAGAAAAATAAAGAGGTTGTAAAAATATTGAAAAGAATTATACAAGACTTTGGAAAAAATAATCATTAATAGGCATCTTTTCCATTTCCTACTTCCTAAGGAAATGTTCAAAGTTACATGCGTATGAGGGGGCAGATGATTGCTATACTACAGGAAGCTGACAGTACACTTAGCTAGTATAATGGGGACTCATACGTCCAGAGGGCCTCTGGTGACAGTCTTTCCTTTCAATTGTATTTGTATTTTCAGCAGTTAGCACAGTGGCTGGCACATAGTCAGTGCTTAAAAAAATGCTAATTGATTGACTGACAAACATATTGGAGTCTGTTTCCTGGTGAGTCTTGTAGTAGCAAATACAAAATGTTCTGTTTGGCACTCAAAGCCCTCTGTAACCTAGCCCCCTCCTCAATCCAGTGACACTGGCCTCCTGGCCGTTCCATGAACAAGATTCTTTGTCTTTCAGTTCTGGGAATTCCTTTGGGCTTCCCTCCATGCTTAGAACACTCTTCCTCCTTTGCTTTGATTACTGATGTCCCTGGCTTCCTCTAGGTCCCAACTCAAATCACACAGGGAGCCTTCCCCAACCCCTCTTAATTCTAATGCCTTCCCTCTTTTAATGATTTATTTTCCTTGAATATAGCTTGCTTTGTGTGTATACACGTATATACATATACACATGTGTTGTCTTCTCTATTAGATTTTAAGCTTCTTGAAGTCAGGGATTTAATGTGCAAAAAGTGACCTCACTAACAAAGAAAAATCTGGTCTCAATCTGCCATAAATATCTTGTCAGGTGTGTGTGGGCCACAGTAGGAAGGCAAAGACCATCGATGTTCAGTGAGCATAAAGCTTTCTAAAGAAATCATTGGTATCAACCAAAAGGTAGTCACCATGACTCTGCTCTGTCCAGTACTGGTAAACATCCCTGTAGTATTAGCATATATGAATGGATGATAAAGCACCAATTCAGGACTTTCTATGCACAGACTACTGCACTAAGCATTGGGGATACAAATAGGAAACAAGACAGATTCTGCTCTCATTTCAGAGAGCTTACTTTCTAATAGGGGAGATAGCATTTGTGGGAGTTTTCAGCTAGAAGTCAAATAGAAAGCACAGAGAACCAATTCTATTTAAGATATAGAAGCATATAGTAAGCTGCACACTAGGACTTGGTACCCAAACACCTTAACCATCCATGCATCTTGTGCAGAGACTTAGAAGAAGATAGAAGCAAATAATAACCATGAACACCACTGGAGCATTGGTTCCTGCAGCTCAGAAGTGGAGCTAGAGAAGTTTGAGTTCAGTGACTCTCCAGTTCATGAAGAATGAAGAACCTGGTTGAAGGAGAAGCTCAGCAAAAGAATAGGCATTTTTTTTTTCCTTGCAAGGGTGATGTGGGATGTGCCTGAGAAACAAGCCACAGAGTCTAGCTCCTAAGCTTTTTAGGGTCTTCTTGGAAGATTTCCCCTATTTCTGATGTAATATCTAAAAAAAAAAGAAAACTATAAGAAAGAATTGTTAGTCAATGCTATCATCATAGAATATGGTCCTTCATTTTCATGACTTACAGTGGTGGTATTTTCCTTGAAAATGGGATAATATGAATGTTTGTAGACTATCAGACTTACAACAAAAGAAATAGAGTATACCAGGTCACCATGCTAAGAAAGCAACATTCTAGGCAGTTTGCTAAGCAGCCAGATTTTTTTTTAAAGTATATCCAACTCTTTGTGACCCCTTTTGGAGTTTTCTGGGCAAAGATACTGGAGTGGTTTGCTATTGCCTTCTCCTGCTCATTTTACAGATGAGGAAACTGAGGCAAATGGTTAAGTAACTTGCCCAGGGTCACACAGCTAGTCTCTGAGTAGCCAGTAGTTTTCAGTGTTGCCATCCTGGAATATACTCTCTGTGAGAAAACGAGTAGTTTTCTCTTCTCATTGGAGATATAACAGTCAATCATACTCCTCCTGACCTGTTTTTAGGACAAAGGTCTCAGATCCCCTCCTCCCCCTCAGGCTAACAAAATCACATGGTTCAAGGAGCCCCGGTCTCAATAAGGTCCACTCCGGAGTTGTGTCCATATAAGGAAGAATAAGGTTCACTCCTGAGTTATGCCCATATAAGGAAGAACTGATTAGGGATGGGAATACTGAGTTTCGATTAGCTAGTTTTTGCAAGTAGATTGTAACCCTTGAGTAATTGGACCAATGATGAAAAAGGGGAGGGTCCATTTGCATTAGGGACTAGGGTTTAAAATAAGGCCTTCGAGCCCCTTTTCTTTGCACCCACTAGCTGCACACTAGGGCGCCTCCTTCTCAGGAGAAGGAAATAAATGAGCCTTTGTCACATTGCTGCTGAGTTTCTGAGAATTATTGAGAAGAGGATTGTTTTCCCTCATACTGTCTCTTCATCTCTCCCTGCTAAAATTTCTCTCTTCCTTCAGTGCTCAGTTGAGGTATCCCTTCATCAATTCTTCCTTGATTGCTCCCCACACTTTCCAGCTGAAAGTGATTTCTTCTATCTCAAATTTTCCTAGAGCAATTTATCTGGATCTCTTTCTATTTTCATATTATACTTATCTGTGTTCATGTTGTCCCCCTAAACCCACCTTCCCCCCATAAAAAAGAGATTTTTAAAAAATCTTTATATTTTTGTTTTGGGGTTTTTTTTGTTTTTGTTTTTGTTTTTTGTGGGGCAATGAGGGTTAAGTGACTTGCCCAGAGCCACACAGCTAGTAAGTGTCAAGTGTCTGAGGTCACATTTGAACTCAGGTCGTCCTGAATCCAGGGCCAGTGATCTATCCACTGTGCCACCTAGCTGCCCCCTCATCTTTATATTTTCATTCATTAAACCAATGACTTGCACGTGGTAGGTACTTAATATTTGTTGTTTGTTAAATGATGAAGAAAGATGATTTCCTCTTAAAACTGAGCACCATAAAGAACTACTGGTGAGATTATCTTCATAGGGCTATGTAAACTGTAATAGGGCTAGCAATAGAGGGTTGACCATGGCCCCTTCCTTCTTTAAGAGAGAAGGACCTGGAGACAGGAGAGCCTTAGATACAACCCTAACCTTAGTGAAGGGAGAGGGTCGAAGTAACAGCTGCTGCAGTTGTCAGTTTTTTACCTGGTTTTTACTTCCCAGTTGCAAACATTTAAGAAGGGGATGGGTGGGTGTGGAGAAGGGTGCTCCCAGATCTATATCTATATATGACTATGCTAATCTAATTTTATTAGATTAAAAAATCCTTGAGGACAAGGTGTGTCACTTGTTTTTGTTCCACAAAGCTGGCAGAATGGTATGCCATTTACCCTGCAGTCAGGCATTCATTTAATTTGTTAGTTTAAGATATCTGCAATAAGAATATATTCAAAACACTAAGATGAGTCATTAACTAATAATCTGCCACCACTGACATCTTGCAGTTGCTGCTGTTGCTGGATCCTATCTCGTGGCTTTTAACAATAAGGAATTACTACTTATAAAGAAAAATAAATATTTGGTATACAATCTGGAAAGGGCAAATTTTTCCCTAATAGAGCAGATATATCACTGGCAGTTTGCAAATATGCTTATTGTAACACCGTTGGCCATTATTATTATTAATCACACCCTGAACTCCAAATCTCTCGCCTGGGCTATCCACACTACTAAATCTCCCACTGTTTGGAAAACTGCTGGTTTTATTAAGGACAGTGAGGGAAGAATTTTGGCAGTGTCTACTGGATTGGGGGTTGGTTCTTCTAATACTCTGCGTTCTAGGATTGGGTGCCAGATACTGAAAAGAAAAAGGACTGAATCCCAGGACAAAATGGCATTTGCCCATCTTGGGTGGGAGACGGGGAAAGTATGCTGTATTGGGTTCAGGGATAGCAGAGAGGGGGAAGAAGGCACAAAGGGTGGTAATAGGGTGGCCAAGTTCTTCATCAGCAGATGAAGAGGCAGCAGGCTGTAGTGAAAAGAACATTCTGTTTGTCATCAGAAGGGCTCTGGTTTGAGTATCAATTCACTTATGGGCAAGTTGTCTCATCTCTCTGAGTCTCAGTTTACCTTATCTGTAAAACAGGAATTACAATGCTAGTCCTACATACTTTACAAGGTAATTGTGGGAAAGGTGAAAATACTATACAAGTGTGAGCTTCCCTCCCTTTTCTTTCTTTTTTTTGGGGGGTGGTGGTGGTGTGTGTTCAGATGTGCACTTTCATTGGTGTAAGTAATTCCAGGTGAGGAATTGGTAGAGGATCCAATTAGCAACTTTTCTGTAATTCGTAGTCTCTTTTAGAAAGTTTTCTTGGAGAACTGAGAGATTAAGTGGTTTTTGATGGGAACACCATTTAACTGCTGGCAGTGGTAGTAGAGATTTGGGGGGAAAGAAAGAAAGGAAGAAAGAAAGAAAGAAAGAAAGAAAGAAAGAAAGAAAGAAAGAAAGAAAGAAAGGAAGGAAGGAAGGAAGGAAGGAAGGAAGGAAGGAAGGAAGGAAGGAAGGAAGGAAGGAAGGAAGGAAGGAAGGAAGGAAGGAAGGAAGGAAGGAAGGAAGGAAGAAGGAAAGAAAGAAGGAAAGAAAGGAAGGAAGGAAGGAAGGAAGGAAGGAAGGAAGGGAGAAAGGAAGGGAGAAAGGAAGGGAGAAAGGAAGAAAGAATGAAAGGGAAATAGAGTCTGATTCAGGATAGAAGGAAGGGGTGGATATATGGAAACAGGGACCTTCCAAATTTAAATGAAGAGTTCTTCAGTTCACTTCTCAGGCAAATACATCTCTTTGGCCATGTAACTCAACCAACTCCTGTGGTTTCCTAGTGCTTCTAAGATAAAATGTAAACTCTATTTAGCTTTTTAAGGCTTCCATGATGAGTCCCCAACCTATCTTTCCAGCTTTACTG
Organism: Dromiciops gliroides; assembly: GCF_019393635.1. Lineage (NCBI taxonomy): Eukaryota > Metazoa > Chordata > Mammalia > Microbiotheria > Microbiotheriidae > Dromiciops > Dromiciops gliroides. The sequence continues at coordinate 172,224,227 of NC_057865.1, forward strand.
TACATTACTTCCCCTCCCACACTCTGTCTTAAAGCCAAACTGGCTCTCGCTTTCTTTCTTTTCCTTACACATGATACCCCATCTCTGTTTCTGTCCCTTTGTTTGCACTGACCATTCCATTAGCCTGCAATGCACTCTTTCCTTTTCCTCTGCCTCGGAATACTTTTTAAAAACGCAAACATTATCTTCTGCATGAAGCCTTTTCTGATCTCTGCCACCTTCCCCTCCCCCAAATACTAGTACCATTCCTCCTAAATCACTTGGTATTTAACTACTTTGTTTATAATTGTCTTTATTCTCTTGATATTTACACAGTATATACTTATTATGTATTTGTTTTCCCCATTAGAAAGTAAGTTCATAAAGTGTAGGAAGTTTCATTCTTGTATCTCCAGTGCATACCACAGTATTTGCAGGTACATGTTAGTCTCAGTAAATACTGGTTGACTTTTTTTTTTCCTTTTGGTGAGGCAATTGGGGTTAAGTCACTTGCCCAGGGTCACACAGCTAGCAAGTGTCAAGTGTCTGAGGCCGAATTTGAACTCAGATCCTCCTGATTCCAGGGCCGGTACTCTATTCACTGCACCACCTAGCTGCCCCACCATGGCCTTATATTATCTAGGGGCTTTTGGACTGTGCCATAGACCTCAAAAGTCACCTAGTCTAACACTCTCACTTTGTAGATAAGGAAACTGAAGACTTGGCGAAAGCCTCATAGATACTAAATGTCCCAGCCGGGATTTGGACTCAGATCCTTGACTCCAAAGCACTCTTTCTACTGCATCACACGGCGTTGGGTATAGGGAGCTTCAGTCTTGGTGTCCCTTTCCCTCTTGACTGTGTGAATGTGGATGTGGTGGTGGGGGAGGGAGTGGGTGGGATGGGGAGGAGGTCCCGGTCTGAAACTCAAACAGTTTCCCGAACCAGTGAGTATTCCTCCCGGGATGTCCCTTGCCTTGGCTTGCGGTCCGCTCTGACTCAGTAGAGGAGCTGGGTCGGGCCAGGCGAAGGGGTAAGGAGAGGGCGGGGGCAGGAGTTGGGATTGCGGGTGGGCGTCGGGGGAGTTTCTCCCACCCCGTTGGCTCTCGGGCCGCCTCTTCTCCAGCTGGGAGGCAGAGGCAGAAGGACAGGGAGGAGCCTGGAGCCAGGAGCTGCAGCTGCTGCTGCTGCTGCGGTTGCTGCTGCTACTTTCTCCAATCTCCCAGCGTCGGGCAGTCCCCACGGATCTGCCCAGTCTCTGCTGCTTCTCATTCCAGGACCTCTAGCTGTCTCCTTCCCTTCAGACATGTTCCTGCTTTTGGGGCTCTGCCTGGGGCTCCCGCTCTGTGGAGGGCAGCAGGACCCCCTGGCGCTGGCAGAAGAGCTGGAAGAAGCGCTAAGGTGGGATGACCAAGTAAGTCTAAGGACTTTGACCCGGGGCGGGGGTGGGGGACAGTGGGGATAGGGAACAGGGGCGGTTAGCCTTCTCATAGTCAGGGCTGTCTATTCCTCAGTCCCTGTTTGACTTGCCTAACTTTCTCACCATCTTCATCCCTACCACTCATTTCAGAAATTCGAATGCCTGGTCCTGGGGCCTCTCCTTTGACTATCACCAGGGGTCTCCCCTTGTGAGTTTGCTGTCTTTGATGATCAGGTGTACTGTGCCTGGATCGTTCATAACATTTTCCAAACTCCCTTTCAAGGGAGGATCCTTTTCTGTTCCTCTCCACTTTCCATTTCAGGATGGAACTCCAAGTTCAGTAGGCTTCTTGGCCCCACTCACCTGTCTGCGCTGTGGCAGCTTTTTAACCTCAAACTCTGATTTTGGAGCAAGGGAAGTTCCTCATTATATTCTGGGAAATTTCTGATGTGGCTTCTTATTTGATATGAGAAGGGTAGTCTCGTCTGATTGCTCCCTTTCAGGGTTCTGGGAAATGTCTCCAATCTCCTGCAAACTCCTGTAGCCTTTATTTTTCCATCTGAAAAGTGGGAAAAACAATACCCATTCAAAGTATTGTTGTGAATAGTTTTGGCTGTCTTAAACTACACCAGATATAATGACGAGACAAGTTGGATACCTGGATTTGAGTTCTAATTCTACCATTAATTAGTTGTGTGATTTTAAGCAAATCTTTTAAGCTCTCTTTTTAGTTTTCTCAGTCTTTCAAATGAGGAGGCTAGAATAGATGATTTCTAAAGCCCTTTCCAGATTTAACAGTTCATAATTTGGAATAATGAGCATTTGGTCCCAGTGCTTCTTAGGAATAATATTTAAGGGATACAATATAGACTTAATATTTAACAAATGACTTTTGGGTTGTTCTTAAGATAATTTTTATTGGTATCTTTTATTTTACAACACCTACATTTTCTAATGTATCCCTCCCTCTTCCTCTCCCAGAGAGTTATCACTTATAATAAAGAATTTTAAAAGAGGACCCCCCCCAAAAAAAACCTGCAGCCAAACTAATCAGCACACTGAAGAAGTTTTATAATATATACAATGTTCCACTTACATGGTCCCCTATCTCTGCAAAGAGGCTGGGGGTATTTTCTCATAAAGCATTCAGTTTATATTGTTTGATGTTATTTTCTCCATTTACATTGTAGTCATTGTATATATATATATATATATGTGTGTGTGTGTGTATATATACATATACATATACATATACACATACATACATATATATACATTTCTGGTTCTGCTTATTTTACTTTGAATCAGTTCATATAAATTCTTCATTTCTTCTCTGTATTCTTCATATTCACCATATCTTATAGTAATATGTTATACAATTCTCTCCCTCCCTGAAGGGAAATAGAGAAAGAATTAGCATTTATATAATGATCTACTATGTGTCAGGCACTGTCCTAAGCACTTTTTACAAATATTATGTCATTTGATCCTTACAATAACCTTGCAAGGTGGCCGCTATTATTCACTCCATTTTACAATTGAGAAAACCAAGGCAAAGAGAGGTTAAGTGACTTGCCCAGTGTCATACAACTAGTAAGTGTCTAAGGCCAGATCTGAATTCAGTTTTTGATTGAAGACCCCAGAGCTCTATTCATCTTACCACCAATTGCTTCCAGTTACATTTATCCACCACAATTTATTTCTACCATTCCCTGGCAAATGAACATCCACTTTGTTTTCAGTTCTTTGCTCCTACAAAAAGTTCTGCTATAAATATTTTCATGTATATGAGGCAATTCTTTTTTTTCCGCAAGCCTCATTGGGGGTGTTATGGTTAGCAGTAGAAATTCTGGGTCAAAGGGTATGGACATTTTAATCACTTTCATTGCATAATTGTTTTCCAGAATGGTTGGACCAGTTCACAGCTCTGTCAACAATGCACCAGTGTGCCTGTCTTTCTACAAACCCTCCAACATTAACTAATCTAAATTTTGTCAAACATGAAATTTTACCATCTCTCTCAATAACTTCTTTTTTTTTTCTATAAAAAGGAAGCCTTTGCAGGGTACTACTGGCTGCCAGCATAGTGAAAATAATTTTTTTGCAATTATAAACTCTTCAGTAATAATGAGTGAGATGAAGGATGTGAAAGCTATTTAATATTATATTAATAAATGTAAAATGTTGTCCACTTATGGATACTAAAATACATGATGTCAACCTAGGTGTCATCAACAGTTATATTTGGGGGAAAATACATAGGCATCTGGATCTTTTTCTTGTATTCCATAGTAGATACTGAAGAGAAAACCCACAGGGGCATCATGATGGATGTTTTAATGCTGCTTTTGTTTAATGGATATTCTAATCTTTAAAGAATGAATATCACTACATGTAATTCCTATACATGAGAGAGAGAGAGACAGTGAAAGAGAGAGACAGACAGAAAGACAGAGAGAGAGGGAGAGAGAGAGAGAGAGAGAGAGAGAGAGAGAGAGAGAGAGAGAGAGAGAGAGAGAGAGAGAATGAATTAAATGGAAAAGCTGAAATGAAAAAGAGGACTCTTGAAAATTATAGGACTCCTTAAGAGCTCCATGTAGCAGTGGACTTTTAACCTGGCTATGGGGATGTTGAAAAATCCAGAATGATAAGCTATCACAGACTTCCTTTCTTTTCCAATCTTCTCAATGCTTTGGAACCTAACACATGGTAATTTTCTCTTAATTTCAATCTCTGGAATGCTCTGCAGTGTTGTTATTGTGCTGCTGAGTTCCATCAATTCTTCTTATAAAGATTCCCAGCAGGAAGTTCAGAAACATTTTTGTATCAGAGCGGTGGCATGGCATGGCTAGTGTGTGGGGCCCTAAAGTGGAAAAACTGGACTCTCTCTCCAATTCTATCACTTGCTTGCTGTTTGACAGTAGGCATATTACATCGTCCCTTTGTATTTTGTTTTCTCCAAGGCACAAAAGTGAGTAGTAATTTTCTGTGGGCAAATAATGATGTATCCTTCTTATCTCCCAGGAAACGACCTAAAATTCTAACCTAAAAATGCATTTTCCTCCCCTGTTGAAAACAGTTAACTACTGAACAACCTGTAGGAATATTATGCCAGCTGAAAGAAAAATTTTGCATGGTTGATGTGTAATTACTCAAATTGGAGTATGTCCAGACCACTGTGGCTGTATTATTCCTTGACACAGATGATAGATGACAACTCCAGTGGGCCAGTAATCTCTAGCCCTTGGTTAGGTTTCAAATTTGAAACAACTCTATTTGGGAACTCCCACCATGTTGGGTCATGAACTCTCTCAGGAGGAATGCTAACCACTAGGCTATTGCATATTCATACAATTATAGAATCTCAGGGTTAGGAGGAGCATCAGAGATCATTCAGTCTAGCCCATCCATGGACAGGAGTCCCCCATCCAAACTCTACCCCCACACAATTTCCCTCTATGGGACCACACCCAAACTGTTTGGGTGATGAGCCTTTGTCTTTTTTTGTTTTTTGGGTTTTTTTTTTTTGCAGGGCAATGGGGGTTAAGTGACTTGCCCAGGGTCACACAGCTGGTAAGTGTCAAGTGTCTGAGGCCGGATTTGAACTCAGGTCCTCCTGAATCCAGGGCCGGTGCTTTATCCACTGCGCCACCTAGTCGCCCCCATGAGCCTTTGTCTTTTAGTCCTTCCTTCCTTCCCTTCTTCCCTCCCTGTTCTTCCTTCCCCCTCTTTTCCTCCCCCTCCTTCTGTCTCTCTTTCCTTCCCTCCCTTCTTCCTCCTTCCTTCCTTCCTTCCTTCCTTCCTTCCTTCCTTCCTTCCTTCCTTCCTTCCTTCCTTCCTTCCTTCCTTCCTTCCTTCCTTCCTTCCTTCCTTCCTTCCTTTCTCTCTCTCTCTCTCTCTCTCTCTCTCTCTCTCTCTCTCTCTCTCTCTCTCTCTTTCTTTCTTTCCTTCTTTCTTTTTCTTTCTCATCACCAGTCCTTTGAATGAAATGAAATCACCACACATTTACTAAGTGTTTACTATCTGAAAAGTACTCTGCTGGGGGATACAATGAAACAGTTCCTACCTTTGAGGAATCTACACTTCCTTGTGTCCTTGCTTGGTCTTCACATGTTCTCAGATTCTACTTAATTCTACTTTATCTCTTGAGTTAGGCATAGACAAACCTCTTCTTTTCTTTGGATTCTTAAAGAAAAAACTTCAAATTTTAACTATCAATTACCAACTCTTCTATTCCACTCTCCTTACCTTTCTCTATTCTGTTTTCCCTTCTCTTTCCCTTTTTATTTCTCCTCTCTCCTCCCTTTCACTTTCCATCTCTCCACTTCTCTCCTTTCTTCTTTTCAAAGCTGCTTAGGAAGGATCCAACAACTGAGGCAATACAGACTGTGATGACCTGAGGCAAGTCAAAATGAAGAGTTATTGAAGAGCTGAGAAGATTGCTGGTAACCTGTTATGACTCTCAGGGCCCGTTCACTCCATTGACCTCTCCCCTTTTATCTGGTCTGAATCATTTCTACCTTCATGCCAGAGGGGAAGGTGCTTTTTCTGAACCAATACATAAAGAAGGTTAGGTCTTTGGGGAGGAACTGTGCTCCTTCTCTATTTCCTTCCCATGGTCTTCTCCACCGTTTAGCTGTCTCTTCTTCTTTCCCCACATCCCACCTAACACTGTTGGTCCTGGGGTTAGTCAGAGGAGAAATATATCACTTTAACTGGGTATTTAAGGTGTTTTGTTGTACCTGTCAACTTCCTACATAATTGAACATGTTTTGAAGAAGAGAGAGGAGTCTAATGTTTAGGTCATGGGTGCTATTACTGCTCTTGCTCTGATCCATGGGAGGGAAAAACTTGGTCATTCATCTCCCTACATTCACTGATTGGAAGACACTTCTGTATTCATAGTCATTGTCATAGACTCTTAGAACTGGAGGGACCTTGAAGACCATCTGTCTAAATGCTTCATTTTAAAGATGAGGAAACCAAGAACTTTCCTACTTAACTTCTCCCATTTCTTCCATTTTCCCTCAATATAATCAGCTCCAATATCATGTCTATCATTTAATCAACAAGCATTTATTAAATACCTACTATAGGCCAGGTACAGTATGAGGTGTTGGAGATATAAAAAAAATGGAATCATCCCTATCCTCAAAGAACTTAAATTCTATCAAGGAAGGCTATCCATCCATCCATCCATCCATCCATCCATCCATCCATCCATCCATCCATCCATCCATCCATCCATCCATCCATATATACTGTAACGATTGGAATGACGCCACCTGCTGGAGACTTACTGTAGAAGAGTTCTGCCCATGAAGCGAAGGTCTTTGAGGGCAAGACCAGGAGTCTTTTCTTTGGCGTCAGGAAGTGACGGGGGCTAGTGGGAGGAGGAAGGAAGAGACTGGCGCTCGCTCTCACTCTCTTTCCTTTGGACTCTGGTGGAGAGCGGGGCTAGAAATGTGCTCTCCTTTTAATAGATAGGAATCTAGGCCTTTCTCTCTCTTTACCAAATTCTTATTCTCCTTAATAAATGCTTAAAAGTCTAACTCTTGCTAAAGCTTATAATTTATTGGCCACCACTCATTAGATATTTTAGACAGTTTAGCTAGAATTTTAGCCCTTAACAATACATAATGCACATAGAAACACATATACTTACCTGACAGAATTATATATACACATATATACATGCACACATATAAATGTCCATACATGTTCGCATAGATTATTTGTGCCCAACCTGTGGTAGAGCATTCCGAGCTCATATTGGTCTGGTCAGACACACTGTAACTTGACTCTAACATAATGATGTCATTTTGGTCCTCTTTGAGAACACAGGATGACAACTGAACAACCAACCAATATATATACACATGTATGTACATATACATCCATACATACATATATAGAAAATAAACAAGTGTTGATATATACACACATCACATACATAAATACACGATACACAATACAGATATACATATACTATACATGTGTGTATATACATGTATACACACATATATATGAGTAATTTGGGGAGAATCACCAGCAGCTAGGTAGGATGAGTAAAGCGGGATATGGTGATTGAAATGAGCTTTGAATGAAACATGATGAGGATGAGGATGACTCCTTTAAGCCATGTTGTCCCTGATTGATCTGACCCCCAGCGAACTTTTTCCTCCTCTTCCGTTGTATTTTGTTGTCATTTAACACATCATTTATGGCCTTATATTCATTGATTTACTTCTTTCACTGATCTCCCATCCCAAGACACATTTACAGCTGTTATGGATTAATTTCCAGGTCTTGTCAGGGTGATTTGTTCATATTCCTTTATTAATCCTACCCATCTGACCAAACACAGTCCTCTCTTTTTCATTGTACTCCAAAAGTATAGAAATGTGGTACAGGGGATGGAATACCAGTCTTGGAGAGAGACGGTAAGACCTGGATCCAAATCTTACCTCTGACACATAATTGGCCAAGTATTTCTGGGTCAGTCCCTTAACTTCTCAGTGCTCTAGTCAACTCTCTAGAGTATAAATTGCAGAGACAGTGGCCACTTGCATTGGTAAAAGGAGTTTCCTAACTTAGGAGATCATTATGAAATCACTGGTCAAGTCCCTATCCTTATCTTTTCCATTAAGTTTCAAATTGCCAAAGCATGTCATGCCTCATTCTCTTGTCTGGATTAAACTCAGTTCCTGTCATTTTGTGGAGAGGACTGATAAACAGAAGTTATGGGAAAGGACTCCCAAAGGGATGCAGGGATTCTTCTTCTAAGAGCTGTAATTTTGGTGGTATGGGCACATCTCTTCTACTAGTCCAGTGGAAAGGATATGATCATCTTGTGTCCACCAGCTTGGTGATGAGCCTCCCAAACCTAGTTTGGATGGTCTTTAGATAACAAATGGACTGTGTGTCACAGATGTGCGTCCCCAACCCTGTTCTAGATGCCCACCTGGATTTGTTAGGAACTGTCAGAACTTGTGCTACACTAAGAGAGCTTTGGAAAATACAGGATTACCTCCATAATGCAATGCTATACTAGAGTAGGGATTTATTGAAGGAACTTGGAATCCCAAAAAATACCTCTGAGTCTTTGCATTGCCCTGACTTCTCATCTCTGGCTCTCAGAATCTTTCGCTTCCCTAAGGGCCAGCTCCAGGGCCACTTTCAATGAATTTTCTCCATCTTGGATTGTTTTGCAATTTTTGTTTTCTGTGTATACATTTTAGCCATCAACAGGAGAGCTCAGGGTAGTTAGGTGGTACAGTGGATAGAGTGCTGGGCTTGAGACTCATCTTCCTGAGTTTGAATCTGGCTTCACATTTGCTAGGTGTGTGACCCTAGGGAAGTCATTTAACCCTGTTTACCTCCGTTTTCTCATCTGTAAAATGAACCAGAGAAGGAAATGGCAAATCACTCCAGTATTTTTGCCAAGAAAACCCTAAATGGGGTCACAAAGATTGGACATGACTGAAATGACTCAATGACAACAAAAGGAGAGCTCTTTGAGGGTCAGGAGTGTTTTTTGTTTTTGTATTTGTATTCCTAGCACCTATCACTGTGCTTTGTAAATAGTGGACACTTCCTAAATATTTGCTGAGTTTGTGAAATGGAATATTTAACTAGCAATAATGAAATTGCCACCACTACCACACCTAGTTCCAGTGGGCACCAAGAATTTATGTATGAAGACTACAAAAAAAATGTTAACCAGGACTTTACCTTTTAAAGCAAATTTTGATTCTGTTCATTTTACATTTGGCCTGAAGTATAGCCATAATGATTCCCCAGAGAGACCTAGATAGTCATCTCAGAAGCCTACTTCTCTTGTTCTCTATGAAGTCTGTTTACCAGAAAAATATATTTTACAAAGGAGAGACTTCAAAGAGAATATTTTAGATCAATCAAGTTCCATGTAATTCCCATGGGGGGTTGGGCCCCCCTGTTGAACCATAGAGTAATTTTAAGTGGTTCCTGGCCTTTCCACAATTTTAAGGTGGAGAAACTTTATAGTTTAAAAAAAGTAAAATATTTGAGTAAAACTGGGTGAGTAGGTGTTCCTTTGACCTCTGGCAGGTGTTTGAAGAATTCTTCAATGTTCCTATCCCATTCTGAGGGTCAAAAATTGCCATGCTCCTTGAAGTTCTCACTGAGCATCTGTATGGACCTCAGCCTAAACACCATGTCCCTTCCCTCTCTTTCCTATGACTTGGGCTCCCTTATACTGAGATGGTTCCATAGTGACTTATATAGTATCCTCTGATCACTACGTAAATGTTGACCTATAGATGGCATGAAGTGCTGGGCTTGGAGTCAGGAAGACCCGAGTCTGAATTCTGCCTCTGACATTTAACTGTGTGATTCTAGGAAAGTCATTTAATCTCGCTAAGCCTCAGTTTCCCCATTTATCAAATGGGGGAAACAACAGCACCTTTCTCATAGGATTGTTATGAAGATCAAACAAAATGATATGGACAATCTAGCTGGTAATTCTAAAACACTGCATAGATATCAGCTGTTATTATTATTTATTATTTATTTTTTTATTTTTTAGTGAAGCAATTGGGGTTAAGTGACTTGCCCAGGGTCACACAGCTAGTACGTGTTAAGTGTCTAAGGCCAGATTTGAACTCAGGTACTCCTGACTCCAAGGCCTATGCTCTATCCACTGCGCCATCTAGCTGCCCAGCTGTTATTATTTTTATTACAAAAATGTTTTATCAACAAGTTGACAGTCACAGAGACACAGAATTTCAGAACCACAATTGCTTGTTGGCTTAACCTGTGAGATAGGTAGTATAGGTACCTATGAGAAAATTAAGGCTCAGAATGTTTAAGTGACTTTCCCAAGAAAATTCCTTGCTTCTCCAAACACACTGTAGGTGAATATTTAACATATCATGTCAGTAAGATAGTTACTGTGTCTCTAGTGAAGGTGTTTCCTGATATTTTGAATTAAATTGAATATTGACCAGCAGTCCATCAAATTAACCTTAGACACTTTAATTCTCTATCAGCGGTTAAAAGTCAGCATAGTGTTAATTTCAAGGCAACAAAGAAATGAAATAGTTTTTATCTTCTCTGTTACATGTTGCCTCACCAGCTAAGCCTTCATCTGGGTCTAAGCATTTTGTCACAGCTTCAGATAACAGCTCATTTAACCTCGGACTCCTAATATGGTACCCCACAGCACCCTAGGGGTATGAAGAAGTATTCTGAATTTAAAAGATGGTTTTTTAAGAAAAGGATCCGGGCGGCTAGGTGGCGCAGTGGATAAAGCACCGGCCCTGGATTCAGGAGTTCCTGAGTTCAAATCCGGCCTCAGACACTTGACACTTACTGGCTGTGTGACCCTGGGCAAGTCACTTAACCCCCATTGCCCCGCAAAAAAAAAAAAAAAAAAGAAAAGGATCCAACTAACCCATAAATATAAAGTATCTAATTAGTCATTCATGATCATATTTCATGAATCTCTCTCTCTCTCTCTCTCTCTCTCTCTCTCTCTCTCTCTCTCTCTCTCTCTCTCTCTCTTCTTTTTTTTTTACTTTCAGCAGGTTGGACACCGAGTCCCAAGACAGGTCAGGCTACAACAGAGGCTGGTACGTATAATTCATTTGGCATCTGAAAAGCAGATTTCCTTCACTGTACTAATTCCTTTGAACTAGCCATTGCCTTTGATTAAAGCTCCCTAAAAACTTATAAAGAAGCAGATGAATTAATGCCAGAGTTTGATAGTATTAAGCTTTGAAAGCTGTTGTTGTTTTATAGGACTTTTAAAAAATAGATGTGAGCTTTCCTTTTTGGCAAAGGAACAGATCGCATCAGTAGGAAAGCAAGGACAAAGTTCTTTAAAAATAATCTACTACACAGGGTTTCAAAGGCCTTCTTGCAAAAATATAACTAAACATGAAACTTTTTTTTGCTTTCAGCATTTTTCTTCAATCTCCCCTTCCCCCCCCGGGGGTTTAAAAACAACAAAATCTTCTTAGTGAAGTAAACAAACAGAACATCCACAGATGTAGGCTAAAGCTTCATGGGATGAAAGTTGGGCAAGAATTTGAGTGCATTTTGGAGGTTAACAGATTGGGAACTTGGGATAACCTCCAGCAATTCTAATAACTTATTTGGGAGTCATCTCTTACTGACTACTGTATACTCGATGATACATCATTTCAATCATTTCAAAACACTGAGAAGCTCCCTCAGTGTCTAGGGTCTTTTTTTTTTTAATGCTAGGAATGTCCAGTATGAGTCTCTTTTTTCCCTTGGGTGGGGGTGGGGAGAGACTTCCTTCCCTATAATTGTCATTGTTAATATTATATTATGATATTTTTACCATTAATTATTATTAGTAATCCTTATGAAAAGGAAAAAAGAAGACATGATTCTCTTAGGGCCTCATGTGGAATGAGACAATCAAAGTTGCCTGGCATCAGAAAGAGAGAGATGTTTGTAAGTTAGAATTCCATCTGCCTCCTTTGGGGCTGACCATCCTTGGTGGTCATCTGATGCTAACCTGCTTTCTCTTAAACAGGAAACTATTATTATTAAAGGCCCAAAACTTAATGTTTTCTTAGGTCCTTCATGATACCCAGCACAGTGTTGGGTACCTATACTGCAAGCATGCACTATTTTGTGAGTGTCCTCTATTGTTGCTAAAGTTGCCAACTCCTGTAAACTTTAGTAAATAGTCTTCATAAAACAGAGGTGGTGGCATATGCCCATAATCCCTGCTGCTCAGGAGGCTGAGGCTGGTAGACCACTTGAGTTTGGGAGTTCTGTGTTGTAATGGGGTTAAAGCTAATTTGGTGTTCATGCAAAGTTTGGCATCAGTAATGTGAGCCCCTGGGATTGGAGGGCTATCATGTTGCCTAAGGAGGGGTGAACTAGCCCAAGTTAGAAAAGCAGAACAGGCCAAAGTATTGGGATTGGGCCTGTGAGTGATGACTTCACTTCTAGCCAGGGTGGGATAGGGTTATCTGGTCTCAAAAAAACAACAGGCAAACAAATCCTGCCCCAGTAGTTTTCCTAAGTCACACTGACTAAAGACATTCATTATCTAGTAATTAATCTTCAGATAGTTGGATATTAATAAGTATTTTTTAAATGGAATCAACCCTTTCATTCTTTTTTTTAATTTTTACTTTTTTTTTTTTTGGTGAGGCAATTGGGGTTAAGTGACTTGCCCAAGGTCACATAGCTATTAAGTGTCAAGTGTCTGAGGCCAGATTTGAACTCAGGTCCTCCTGAATCTAGGGCCGGTGCTTTATCCACTGTGCCATCTAGCTGCCCTCTAACCCTTTCATTCTTTAAAAAATTTAGTCATGCAATTTTGACATAATGGACATTTCCCAATAAATACCTGAACAACATCTTCCATCTTTAACCCTTCTTTTCAGTTATATTGCTATGGTATTTGAATACCAGAGAATAAGTTTAGCTCAACTCTAGCCAATGTTGGTTATCTTCTGTAGGAAAATATTTAGAATAAGCCATGACTATATATATACATACATATATATGTGGATGGATATAGATAAATATGTATTTAGAGCATATGTATATGTATATAAATGTAGGAATATGTATTCTGAGTATATACATATATGTGTATTGTAAAATTGTTATCTCTAAGGGGCTAAAATTCTAGCTATACTGTCTAAAAATCTAATGAGTGGTCTCCATAAATTATAAGCTTTAGCAAGAGTTTAGACTTTTAAGTATTTATTAAAGAGCATTAGGATCTAATGATCAGAGAGAAAGGTAAAAATCTAACAATTTCTAAGAGACCCCAGCATCCGACTTGCCATCAAGAGGTCAGGAACCAAAAAGACCCAATGCTTCCTTCCTCCTACCAGAAGCCTCCTCTCCAACAGGAAACAGGGCCATCCACACACGCACAGCTCCAAGCTAATTGGCTGGTAGCTCTGATTGACAAGTCCCACAGTTGGTTCTATAGATGTAACTTCCAGATGCTAAAGTCACATGGTGTCTAAATCACATGCTTTCTCCTCATGGAGGAGCCTCCCTACAGCATCTCTCCAGTAGGGGGTGCCAAACCAACTCTCACAGTACCCCCCTGTGCTTTGAGTGAATAAACATGGTTTCCTCACATTAAGCTATAACATTACTGATGCTTATGACTAACTAAGTAAAGGGAATGAAAAGAGAGAAAAAGAAATTGAGTGACGCATTAACAAAGGCTAAAGGGGGCACTCCCCTATTAACAGGTGGACATTACAAACAGTGTATACAATGTGGAAAAGGAAAACAGGAAAATGTCCATTTACGTCCTTGGAAGTCTTTTCTCAGATGATTCTTGGGATGTCCTCTGGGTGTAGTTGTGGAATGGAAGTCTTTTCAGGTATTGATGTGTGGATGCTAGTAATCAGCCAGGAAAACTTCCTACAAAATTGAGCTTAACACGACTTTAAAATAGCTTTGTCAATAATAAAATCAAACAATGAGAGTTCTCAAAATATGTCTAAGGGAATTCAGAATCTCAGTTGTTACACATGAAACATATAATAAAAACAAAAATGGAAACATTCTCAAAAACTTAATATTACTATAGTATATAGAAATAAATGTATAAAGTATATATTAATATATATTTATATAGACACATATATTTAGATTATATAAATATATACACATAGGTATTTAGACCTATGATTTCATTGGTATAGGGAGCTCTCAGATTAGGGAACTAACTCCTTCTATGAACACTGGTTTACACCTGCTCTGCCACTTTTGGTCTTAGATATTTGCCTAGTGCAGTGAAAGATTAAGTGACTTATCCAAGGTCATATAGTCAGTATCTGTCAGAGGCAGGAACTGAACTCATGTTTTACTAGCTCCAAGGCAAACTTTCTATTTGTTATATCACTACATGCTGCCATATGTTTTCTTGAGGTAGTTCAGTCATTTTTCAGCCACGTCCTACTCCCCATGATCCTATTTTGGGGTTTTCTTGGCAGAGATACTGGTATGGTTTGCCATTTCCTTCTCCAACTCATTTTACAGGTGAAGAAACTGAAGCAAGCAGGATTAAGTGACTTGTCCAGGGCCACACAGCTAGGAAGTGTCTGAGACCAGATTTGAACTTATAAAGATGAGTCTTCCTGACTCTAGCCCCAGAATTCTATTCACTGCATCACCCAGCTGCCCACTCCTATATACACAGTGTCCCCAAAGCCTTAGTGTGGATTCAAACCTAGTAATAAGTTTGTATAATATGCTATAATATAATATAATAAGCTAATTAATAAGCTTACAACTGCATTAAGGCTTTTGGTCCATCCTATATATTTATATCTATGTCATTATCTATAGCTATATTTAATCAATATTATATATATCTATAAAACACTATTCATATTTTTATTCTTAACTCCATGGAAATAAAGACATTTTTCTCTATATAAAATAGATGCAAACAGAAAATATTCTTTTACATGTAAAGAAACTGAGAGTAGATGTGAAATTATTTCTTTATATTTGAACACTAGCATTAGTGACATGAAAAAATATCAGGTTTTTTTTCTCCATAGATCCAGCATGTCTTCCTAGGTTACTGTTTTAACTTATAAAATAAGCAATATTATGGTTGTATTATACTTATCATTTAAAGACACTTAGGACTAATGTTCAATTATGTGTCTTTTGACTAGGTCAGAGTAAATTCATAAAATGTTTATTTGAGACTGACACTGAGAGGTATTATGGCATCGTCGATAAAGACTTGAAGCCTCAGAGCCAGGAAGATCTGACTTTAGTTCTTGCCTGGGTGATACCTAATGACTGTGTGACCTCAGTCCAGTCAGTTAATTACTCAATGACTAGGCAGCTAAGACTATAAGCTTCAGAGAAGGTGCTGACTTGAATTAAAAGATCATAGATTTTAGAGCTGGAAGGGTCCTTAGAGTTAAATGAGTCCATTCTCCTCCCTTCTCCCCCAACCTTGCCATCCTCAACTCAACAAGTCAACAAATATATTTAAAACATCTATATTCCAGGCTAAGTACTGGGGATACAAAACCAGTATAAAACAGGAACAAGAACAAAAACAAACAAACAAAAATCACAACCTCTAATAGTTTAATGAGGGAAATAACATATGAACACCCATGTACAAACAGGTTATAGATGGGATAAATTGGAGATATTAACAGAGGGAAGTTACTAACATTAAGAGGCATGGGGAAAGCCTTGTTGGGATTTTAGGTAGGATTTGAAGGAAGCCAAGAAAGCCAGGAGATAGAGATGACAAGGGAGGGAGTTCTGGGCATGGGGGACAGCCAGTTTTTGAAAATGCCTGGAATCTGGAGATGGAGTGTCTTGTTTGAAAAACAGGAAGGAAGCCAGTATCACTGGAGCCCAGAGTACTTTGTGGGGAGTATGAGGTAAGAAGACTGGAAAAGTTGGAAGGGGCCAGATTATATAGGGCTTTAAATGACAGAGGATTTTATATTTGATTCTGGAGATAATAAGGAGCCACCCTTCATTTTATAGATGAAGAAACTGAAGCCCAGAGAAATGAAATGACTTTTTCAGGGTTAGTGTCTTAGCTGGGATTAAACCTAAGTCTTCTCACTTCTTCTGGGAACTTCTCATATCAATGCAATCACAAGTCAAGTTCCTACCTTGTTCCTATCCAATCTGAGAAAAAAGTCAGGGAGATCTGGGCATAGATGAATGCCTTAGGGGTAATTCAGGTCATCTTCTTGTTACTTGATTTTAAATAACTCACTTGAGTCATGTTGAGATTTTTGGTCCATGGATTCCCAAGGTCAGACTGCTTTTCAATCTGTTTTAGCTTTCATAGGAAATAATGAAAGAGAAATTATACTGTGTCATAGGAAGAACTTCCTCCACCCTAATTTTCCATTTTTATTTCCAAATTTAAAAAAATACATGAGAGTATGGAAAGGGTGTTGTACCACTAAGGAATATTAATTTTGAGTTGATTGAGGCAAATGTTTTATATTTCCTTCATTCCCATATACTTATGAAGTGCCTCAGTTAAACTTTGCTGGGCATTCAAGGACCTCTGTGATCTTGTGCCTCTTTGCCTACATGACCTGTCCCTTAATATATGACTCCATTCTAGTCAGGTTCACTCAGTCACTGTCACAGGACTATGTGCTGTTCATTCCTGCCTCCATTCGTTGCTTATATGTTCCCTTTTCAATAATGTCCTTCCTTTCCTTCTAAACTGATCTATAGTCTATCCACTTCTCAAGGCCTAGTCAGGTTCCACTTCTTCCATAAGGCTCCCTTTGCTTCCTGCCATTGTCACTGATCTCTAGAGAAACAGTGTAGTGGAAAAGCTATTTTATTTGGAGTCCGAAGACCTGGGTTCTAATTCCAACTCTTACTTACTGCCTGTGTGAGCTTAGACAAATTTCTTTGCTTCTCTTCATATTTGGCTTCATATGTAAAATGAAATAGATGAGATAACTTATAAAGCATCTTCCTGACACATGAATCCTTTTCTCTAAACTCGGATAATACTTAGAGTAAGTACCACACAGGCTAGCATTTGCTTTATGGATATTTGTTTACTTTCCCCAATTGGATTGTATATTCATTCAGGGAAGAAACCATGTGTCACTTTCCCCATGCCCTCTACCAACTCAGTATTGGGATTATGAGATGGAAGAAGAGTATAAACCATCCTGGAAGGTGGGATGGGGGAAGGGTGAGGCTCCATAAAAATGTCTCAACATCAAGAGTAACTGGTAAACCATTCTGAGGTGAAATGCAACTCTTTTGCCTGCCATTCAAAGCCCTTCACCACCTGTTTGTTACCAACCTACCTTTCTAGTCTGATGTCATTCTCTTCCATTCATTTTGTACTCAAAACAAATTTGTTTGCTCTCCTCCCACAAACATATTCTGTGTTCTCTCACCTCCATCCTTTACTTTTTTTTTTTGGTGAGGCAATTGGGGTTACGTGACTTGCCCTAGGTCACATAGCTAGTTAAGTGTTAAGTATCTGAGACCAGATTTGAACTCAGGTCCTCCTGAATCCAGGGCCAGTGCTCTATCCACCATGCCACTTAGCTGCCCCCAATTTTTTTGGGGGGTGGCAGGACAATGAGGGTTAAGTGACTTGTCTAGGGTCACATAGCTAGTCGGTGTCAAGTGTCTGAGGCCGGATTTGAACTCAGGTCCTCCTGAATCCAAGGCCAGTGCTTTTTATCCACTTTGCCACCTAGCTGCGCCCCCATCCTTTACTTAATGCTATTTTGTAGGCCTACTATGATGTCCCTCCCTCACCTTATCTGCTGATTTCCATGAAAACACAATTTATATGTCATATCTTCCATGAAGTCTTTCCTGAGTCTTCTGGTTGGTTCTCCCGTCAGGCTTCACATAATTCTTTGTTTTGCAGTCCTTTAGTGCATTTATCTGTTCATTTGGTAGGATGTAGTGATCTGTGTGAATCACACACTTCTGCTGTTAGACTCAAATAAACTCAATGAAGACAAGGACTATAATTTATTCAAACGTTGTATTTCCCTGCATTTAGCACATTGTTCTACATACAAGTGTTTAACAAATGTGTGCTGAATGAATGAACCAATGCTCCTACCATGGGTAAGGTTGTAAACTTTCTGTAGATTGAGTTCTTAAACTCCTTTGTAGAATTATTTTTTCATGTACCAAATTCCTCAGCACTGCCAAATGGCTCAGTTCATCAGAAGCTCATGATTTTATCAGTGGAAATTAAATTTAAAAAGTAAACACGAAAGAAGAGGAATTACTATCTGCTTTGCCACTGTACCCTAAGGACCATGGAACCTTTCCATCCAACCCTCAGGTGAAACTTTCCATTTGTGGTGCCTTGCTCATTGGAATGTGAGCAACTTGGGAGAAGGTAGGGACTTTTCTATTTGTATCTCCAGCACTTAGCACAGTGTTGTGCATAGTAAGTACATAAAAAAGTGCTTCATTCGTTCACTCAGAAATTTTGTTTCTTCAAATCTTTTATTTTTTTTATAGGGAGGTAGAACTTTAGTATTTCTAGTATTTTGCTGCTTAATTCTCAGAAGACTTTATTGACTCAGTGCCATCATTGTTGTATAGGAGAAAATATCTGAGTTTTGGAGGTAAACCCCTGGCATAAGGCCTCAGTGAATAGTTACTGAACCAAAGATGAAAGGATCAAGAGTTCATTTGAATCCTTCATTGAAATCTGTGACTGATTCAGTGGTCTTTGATTATTCATAACTTTTAGAGGAAGTTTGGATTGCATTTTGAGGTTAAAACAACATTGATGTAGTAGAAATCAGAAAGACTGGATTTGAATTGCAGCTCTGATACTGACTAGCTGTGTGACCAAGGGCCAGTCATTCCAACTCTTCAAGCCTCAATTTCCTCATTTGTAAAAAGGGGATGATTTTCTGGTACTATCTATTTCACAGGGTTGTTATAAAGAAAGCAAGGTTTAGTCTCAGGGAAAAAAAATGGATGGGAATCATATCATTTAGAGCTGGACAAGAGGGATAGGTGAGGAGAAAAAAGAAGAAAAGCTACCCTAAGAGTGTCCTAGTGCAAAAACACTTCTTTGAATCATGGACCAATCAAGCATAGAGAATAACCAATAGTTCTTTTAATTCCCATAGAAAACCAAGCCTTTGATGACGCACTTTTCGGTGAAATCTACCATTATCTCTCGTTATGCCTTCACTATGGTTTCCTGTAGCTTGCTGAATCGGGCATCAGAGGACAAGGAAGTTGAATTTCAGATGCAGATCCCAGCGGCAGCCTTCATTACCAACTTCACTATGTAGGTGGTACAAATGTCCAAAGCTTAACATGAATCCCATACTGTAAGATGCTCGAGGCTAGCCTAAAATTATATGTGTGTGTGTGTGTGTGTGTGTGTATGTGTGTATGTATGTATGTATGTATGATTTGGACAATGGTGAAAATTGATGGCACCTCTGGGAATTGGGTCGAGAATGTTAGCATAGAAAGTATGTGTTTGTGTGTATATGTATACATACTACCTACACACAAATACATATACATAGTTATGTGTACTAGATACACTATCTTTTATGATATAATATAACATGAACATATGCTCCAGACTCTATAGAGTAGCAGCTGTTTTTGGCTGAATCCAAGAGGTTTCTAAAACAGGGTGGTGTTTGGGGTTTAATTTTAGGTCTGGGCGAAGGTCCAAAATGATGCCTATTTTTTGTGGGTTGTTCTGGTCCTATCCTGTTTTGTGTACACATCCAATTTGAAGCAGATGGCATGATTTACTCTTGCAACATTATTTAGACTTTATGGGTTGAGTCTTGCCATTTAGACTTGTTGAAAATTGCCCAGGAGAAAAATGAGCAATCTCTGGGTAGCATCCTAGAACTTTTTCTTTCTGTACATTGAAAAGAGAAATAAAAATATTTTTCTAAGGTTGTTATGGATACATGCACCATATCTCTAATTGTCTAGCAACTCTAGGTTTGTAACATAGCTTTCTCTTCTGTTTTAGGGTTGTTGGAGACAGGGTTTATCAGGGGGAAGTTGCAGAAAAAGAAAAGATACATGGTGATAGGGCAAAAAAGCAAGACAATAAGACCTTGGAAGATAATGGGTAAGTATCTTTTAACGAAGAGGTTAGTTTTACATTTGTGAAATCTTGAGTGCAACAGCATTTTTCTAACCTCCCATATTCAGTTTCCCCCTCTTTCTCAGTCCTGTCTCCTGCCAAAGTGTTCTGAGTTTATCAGTTTAACTGCTTCATCAATCCGGTATCCCTTACCAAAGTGGAGAGCCAATATTAGATCAGTTTTAAAGTTGTGCAAGGTATCAAAAGTCATTTAGAATTCTTAGCTGGGTAAAGAATGAACCTCAAATCTTGACTCCAGGTCTTATTACCCATATTCTGACTGTTTAAAATCCCTTTTCCTCGGTTGTCCCCTTTGCCTCTCTTGCAGTTATGGTATGATACAAATAAGAGAATGGTGTTTCCTTTTGTATTCTCTATCGTTCATACAGTAGAATGATTTGGCAAGAGGCCATGTTATGGAAGAGATAAGGATCTGGCTTTGGAGCCAGAAAGACCTGAGTTAGAGTTATATCTCTTATACATACAGGTTGTGTTATCCTGGGTAAGTCCCCCTCCCCCCCTTACTACTATAGGTAAATCTCTAAGACTATGGGTTGCAGAGAAGAGAGAACTATATATTCATGTGCATGAAATCTGCTCCTCCTTGCCATTAGTCATCATTTGTTATCAGCCCCAGGACTTTCCCTCTTCATCATTTGTAATTCTTGTGTTAGGGCTTCTTGTTTTCTTCCCTCTTCTTCCACTTAGTGCTTTCACTGGAAGGTTAATTAAGAAAAAGCAGGGTTATGATGGGGGAAGCTGGGGAAATAGCTCTGTGGTGAAATGGCTAGGTGCTGGGAAGTGGATATTATGGTGGCTTTGTCCTGTCTTTACAGGGAAAAAGGGACTGAGACTTTCAGTGCCTCTGTCACCATTCCCAGCAAGGATAAAGCTGCTTTCTTCCTACATTATGAAGAGCTTTTGCAGAGACGACTAGGAAAGTATGAACATGTGATCAGTGTCCGGCCCCAGCAGCTTGCAGGGAGATTGCATGTAGAAGTGAATATCCTGGAAAAGTCGGGCATCGTGTCCCTTGAAGTACCACCGCTGCAAAACAGCAGGCAGAAGGGCAGTGGGAGAGTAGAGGGTAAGTAGTGGCTGTGATGCTAAATCTTCCAGATTTCCCATACAGCGCAATAATCAGCACCCATGTTACACAAGGATGACTACCTATGTGGTATGATTATAGGATTGCAGGGAAGGGTCCACAATTTATGTAATAGATTGATAAGCTTTTTATTCATTTGTTCATTTATTTTTTGGTATACAAAATAAAATTGTTCAATGAGGAATGGCACCTAGAAGATATAGAAGGGGTGGGGGGTGGGGAGAGCAGTGGGACTGGGGACCATGACAAATGAGAACTGGTTGA
Source organism: Dromiciops gliroides (assembly GCF_019393635.1). Taxonomy (NCBI): domain Eukaryota; kingdom Metazoa; phylum Chordata; class Mammalia; order Microbiotheria; family Microbiotheriidae; genus Dromiciops; species Dromiciops gliroides. Next base: position 172,245,638 of record NC_057865.1, read on the forward strand.
AAGAAGTGATTTCATTTAGCCTCAATAGGAAATGTTTTAAAGGGGACCCGATAGAGCTGTCTTCAAGTGCTTGATGAACTATCATATGTGAAATATGGGGGGAATAGGAATATGGTTCCTGCTTTAATTCTACAAGGTATTGTTATTTTATAAAATACATTTTGACTTATGCTTTTTGGTTTTTACATCACTGTAGCTTTGCCTCAATATCTCTCCCCCACCCTCTCCCAGAAAGCCATTCTATATAGCAAATAGAATTTTAAAAGAAAAAAAGAAAAAAAGAGGATAGAATCAGTACAATCAATACATTGACACTGTTCAAAAACATGTGTAATGTTCAATACCTGTGGACCTCTCACCTTTGTGAAGGCATGGGTTGGAGGTTCTCATATCTCTTCATCATGCTTGTTCTTTATAATTTTGCAATGTTCACTTTTAATTTTTTTGGCATGTAATAATTGTTCTTTCCATTTGCATGATTGTAGTTATCATGTATATTGTTTTCGTGGTTCTGCTTATTTCACTCTGTATCAGTTCATATATGTCTTTCTGTGACTATATCACATTCATAATTTCTTACAGCACAGTAAAATTCCATTCCATTCATTCATGTACCACAATTTGTTTAGTCATTACCCAGTCAAGATGTACTACTTTGTTTCTATTATTTTGGTCATCACAAAAGTGATGCTATAAATATCTCAGTGCATATGGAAATTTCTTTTTAGCCATGGCTTCTCTGGGGTATGAGTAGTAGTGGAATTCCTGAGTCAAAGGGTATAGAAATTTTAGTCACTATTTACTAATTCCTAATTGATTTCCAAATTGGTTGTATCAATTCTTGGCTCCACCAACAATGCACCTATTTGCCTATCTTTCAACAACCCCTCCAGCAATGACTATTGCCATTTTTGTCATCTTTGCCAACTTAAAGCATATGAAATAAAACCTCAGAGTTGTTTTGATTTGTATTTATCTTATTACTAGTTATTTAGAGCATTCTTTCATGTGGCTGTTAATACTTTTCAATTCTTCTTTTGAGAAGTACTTGTTCATATTCTTTGACCACTCATCTATTGGGAAATGGCTATTTGTCTTATGTATATCTTTTAATTATTTATATATCTTGGATACCAAACCCTTGTCAATATTTGACACAAATTTTCTATCAAAATTTGAAACAAAGATTTCCCCCATTTGACAGATTCCCTTCTTAGGTGCATTAATTTTGTTTGTGCAGAAGATTTTCAGTGTCATGTAATCAAAGTTATCTTTTTAATTAAAAAAATTATCTCTATCCCTTGTTTGGTTAAGAATACCCTCATATTAATAGCTACAAGTTTAGAGTATATTGTACAATATAGTGTAAGGTGTTGGTCTAATCCCAATTTCTGCCAAACTATTTTCTAGATTTCCCAGGAGTTTTTTCCTAAGTAATTTATGTTTTCTGCTTTATTGAATACTGGGTTATTGAGTTTCATTGTTTCTGATTCTCCTTGATCTAGTCTGTTCCATTTATTTACTTCACTATTTTTTAACCAATACTAGGTGGTTTTGAGGACTGTTGCTTATAATATAGTTTAATATCTGGAAGTGCTCTTTTCCCTTCATCTCTGCCTCTTTTCAACATTTATTTTGATAGTTCAGATCTTTTGTTTTTCCAAATGAATTTTGTTATTATTTTTACAAGATTCTATGGTGTCCCCTTGATAACTTGATTGGTAAAGCATTAAATGAAAAGTGTAAATTAACTTTAGTAGTATTTTCATTTTTGTTATATTGACATGAGAAAGCCACAGCACTCTAGAAATTTAAGCTGTACTTCATTTCTTTAAGGAACACTTTGTAATGAAATCTATACAAGTCTTGTGTACTTTGGTAGATTAATTTCCAGATACTTTATGCATTTTGTAGTTATTTGAAATAAGATTTCCCTTTCTATTATTTCCTCTTAGATTTTATTATTATGTAGAAATGCAGTTTTTTGAGGTTTTATTTTTTTAGCCTGCAATCTTCTTGAAGTTTACTTGTCTGGATAAGTATTTTTTGCTGATTCCCTTGTTTTATCTCCTCTTTATCTATCTATAGGGTGTCCTCTTGTCTTATTGCTGTTGCCAGCATATCCAAAATTATATCAAATAATAGTGGGGAGAGTGGACATCCTTAATTTACAACCATATTTATTGGAAAAGGTTTTAGTGCACCCCCATGGCATATGATGCTTGTTTTTAGTTTTAGATAGTTTTTTCCATCTTTTTTGATTTTTAAAAATTACAGGTAAAAACAAATTTCAACATTTGCTTTTTAAAAAAATGTCAGGTTCTGGGGCAGCTAGGTGGCTCCGTGGATAGAGCACTGGCCCTGGATTCAGAAGGGCCTGAGTTCAAAGCCAGCCTCAGACATTTGACACTTACTAGCTGTGTGACCCTGGGCAAGTCACTTAACCCCCATTGCCCTGCCAAAAACAAACAAACAAACAAACAAACCCACATACTCACAAATAAAAAAACATTTAAAAAAATTTCGGGTTCTAAATTCTCTTCTTCTTCCCTCTCCCTCCTCCTTGAGAAAGCAAACAATTTGATATCAGTTATGCTTGTGCAGTCATGAAAAACATGTTTCCATATTAGTAATGTTGCAAAAGAAGACAGACCAAAAAACAAAAACAAAAACCCAACCAACCCAAGAAGAATAAAGAAAGTAAAACAAAAGTATTCTTTCATCTGCATTCAAACTACATCAGTTCTTTCTCTGAAGGATAGCATTTTTCATACTAAGTCCTTTGGAATTGTTTTAGATCGTTGTATTGCTAAGAATAGCTAAGTTATTCACAGTTTATCAATGTACAATATTGCTATTACTATATACAATGTTCTCCAGGTTCTGCTCACTTCACTTTGCAAAAGCTCATGTAAGTCTTTTCAGGTTTTTCTGAGAGCATCTTGCTTGTCATTTTTTATAGCACAACAGCATTCCATCAGAATCACATACCACAACTTGTTCATCCATTCTCCAATTGATGGGCACTCCCTCAATCCAATTCTTTGCCACCACAAAAATTACAGCTGTACATATTTTTGTACATATAGGTACTTATCTTCTTTTCAAAAATAATCTCTTTGGGATATAGACCTAATAGTAGTGTTGCTTGGTCAAGGGGTAGGTACAGTTTTATAGCTCTTTGAGTATATAGTTCAGTAGATACTTTTTTATGACAGTAAAAAAAAAGTCCATCTATGACTAAATTTCATAGGGTTTTTAGCATAAATGGGTATTGTACTTTGTTAAAGGGTTTTTTCTGCATTTGTTGAGATGATCACATAGTTTTAGAGGCTTTTGTTTTCAATGTGATTAATTATATTGATTGTTTTTCATCTATGATTGAACCATCCTTGTATCCCTGAAATAAATCTCAGTCATAATGAATGATTTCTTGATAAATTGTGGTAGTCCGGAAGGTTTTTGTTTAAAAATTTTAGTCAATATTTATTAAAGATATTGGTTTATAGTTTTTTATGTTTTATATTTCCCTGGTTTAGAGATTAGGATTATATTTTTCCCATATATTTTCTGATAAGGTACTTTTTCAATTTTAAAGAATAATTTGTATAGTATAGGTACCAATTTTTGTTAAAGTTTGATAGAATTCTGTGAATACATCAAGACCAGGAGTTTTTTTCCCCTTTGGTAGTTCCTTTACAGGTAGATCTATTTCCTTTTCTGAGATTGGGTTGTTTATGACCTCTATTTGGTCTGCTATCAGTTTCGCTATTTTATATTTCTGAATGTATTCCTCTATTTTGTATTCTGTTTCCTTAGCATAGAACTGTGTATAATAGGGTCTGATTATTTTTTTCTATTTCTTCTGGTTTTGTTGCCTTGCTCATTTGCTATTTTGTATGATTGGGTTTTCTGCCCTCTTTTAAATCAGTTTGATAAAAGTTTCTCAATTTCATTATTATCCTCAGAAAACTAGCTTTTAGTTTTATTTATCATTTATATACACACAAGGTATTAAGGTGTTAACATCTCAGGATGTAATCACAAAATAATGAGGTGGTAACATTTTAGAGAGTGTGAAGCCCTTGATTGAACTAGAGAAACAGTTTCCAGTTGGCTATCAGAAGATGGACCTTTTGGTTCATAGACTTGGTCTATTTAGCCTCTGAGTACAGAGCTGGGAGCCATAGATGAAAGTTGCAGAGAGGGCAAATTTAGGTTCAATGTAAGGAAAAACTTTCCTAATATTCTTTGTGTGTGTTTTTTATATGTCAAGCACTTTGTATGGTACCTGGAACATAGTAAGCACTTAATTTATACTTGTTGACTGATGGGAGGGGTCTCTTTCACTGGAATTCTTTAAGCAAGTTTTGTTGGAACACTTGTTGAGCATGTTGTGGTGGAGATTCTTGGTATTTGAACCCTCAAAACAGTTTTGAAATTTCACCATTTGAGTTTCATTCTTGTTCACTTTGACCAATACTGAGAAAGACATTCTTTTGAGAATGATGACTTGTTGAAACTTGCCTACAAATTATACTTTATTGTGAATTAATTCAGCAGGTCCTTTTCCGAAGACTGATAGGGGAGAAGGGGAGAGATTGGAAATACACTGGTAGTTTCTGAAGGAGAGAAGAGGATTGATAAAGGGGAAATTTGACCTACTTTCTAGTTTTACATCTTGTTGTCTTACTTACTTACATACTTATTCATTATCAGGGCTAGTCCTGTCTATAATCTTTAATTTGATGGGCAAGTTTGAGACAAACGTGGTCTAGAACCTAGCTTCTTAAACTGTGGGTCACAACCCTATGTGGGGTTGCGTAACTGAGTGTGGGGATCATGAAAAATTTGGCAACAGTATTTATATATCTATATACCTGGGGTCATATAAAAATTTCTCAGGCAAAAAGGGGTTGCAAGTGGAAAAAGTTTAAGAAGCCCTGAATTAGAATTTTCTATCATTTGAAAAAAAATTTCTAGCTATCTTAAGCCTCTGTTTTGAGAAATGTCTTTCATGGAGATGATGAGAGTCTTGTGGTGGTGGAGTGAGTATTCCATGCAGTAGAATTTGATGATAATTCAATTAAGCATTGCATTGAAGCTGTAATAAAGCCATTGGCTGATGGTGGACCCATGAATTTAGATGAGGGGCTTTTTGAGAACTGTCAGGCTTGCTCTATTGATGTTTAAATAATATATTGGTTAGTTCTCACAACTTTTGCTCTGTTATCAGGCATATTTAAGTGTGTGTGTATGTATGATATGAGTTAGTGAGGTGTTTTGTTTTGGTAGAGAAGTTGTTTACTGTTTATTCAGAACCTCTCAGCACCTCTGGTGCATTTTTTTAGCATGACTATTGATCTCTTAGGAACTCCTTATTTTAAGAACGTAATTTTATTTACTGATTGTGTCAAATCAGATAGGTTAGTTTGTCTCCCAGAATACGGTGAGTTGTATAAGAATGAACTGGGCCAAACTAGATAGCAGGTGCAGCAGACTCATGTCTTTATTGCCACTTCTCATTCCCATTCCTTTCAAAGTTCAGACATTACTGTTTCGTGAAATTGTAATGTGATAAGCACGAAACACAGGATGTTTTGATTTTGTCTGAACTTTGCTGCATGTTTCAAAAAAACCCAAAACCCTGAGGTTAGAAATCAAACTATGTTTGGCCTGATACCAGGACATTTGTTGGAAAGGTATAAATATGGACCCAAACCAAGAGATTCTTCTGATGCTTAGAACACTAGCTCCTTCTCTGCTGCCTACATGCAGAGGCCCAAGTGTCCTTCATTCTTTTCACTTGACCCTTTTACCTCCTCGAGCTATTGCTTTATTTCTCTTCCTTTTGTGGCAAAAATCCTAGAAAAAGGCATCTGTACTCCTTGGCTTCTATTCACTTGTCAGTTCCTTAGAATCTGGCTTCTGACCTCACCGCTCAACAGGTACTGTTCTCTCCAAGGCTATAAATGATTTCCTTTTTTTTCCCTTTCTGTAGGCAATTGGGATTAAATGACTTGCTCAGGGTCACAGAGCTAGTAAGTCTCTGAGGATGAATTTGAACTCAGGTCTTCCTGACTCTAAGACTGGTGCTCTATCCACTGAGTCACCTACCTGCCCTGTAAATGATCTCTTAATCAGTAAATCAGGTGGACTTCTTTTAGTCTTCATCTCTGACCTCATTATAGTGTTGCACACAGTTGATCATTCCATTCCCCAGAAATACTCTCTCCTCTTTTGGCTTTTGTGATGCTTTTGTTTCTTGGTTTTCTTTCTGTGTGACAGCTTCTCAGTATTCTTTGCTAGATCATCATCTTTGTCTCACATGCTCTGCATGGGTCAGCAGGACTCTGTCCTGGATTCTCTTTTTCCTATATTCCCTCTCAGTGATGTGATCAGTGATGGATTCAATTAGTATCTCTATGTAGACGGCATTCAGTCCTATGTATCCAGCCCTCATCTCTCTCTTGAGTTTCAGTCCTGTATTACCAATTTCCCGCTGGACATGTCCACTTGGATGTCCCATGGGCTTCTCAAATTCAACATGTCCAAAATATATCTCATTATCTTTTCCTCCAAATCCATCTCTCTTCCTAAGCTTTCTGCCAGGGTCATTCTTCAGTTACCTGTATTTGGAACCTTAAGAATTTTCCTTGACTTTTTCTTTCTCTACCACTTACTCCTAATCCTAACACATTCAGTTAGTTGGCAAATCTTTTCTATCCTTTTCCAGGAAAATATCTCATGATTCTCCATTTCTCTTTACTCACACAACTACCACCAAGATTTAGGACACCTTGCTTGGACTATTGCTATAGTCTCTAAATTGATTTGTCTGCCTCTAGTTATTTATTCTTCGATTTTATCTCCATATATGACAAACTGATATTCCTAAAGCATAGATCTGGATGGGTCATAGATCTGAACATGTCATTGAGACTCAAGAAGTTTATTGTTGTTCTTCAGTTGCTTCCAACTCTTCATGATCCCATTTAAGATTTTCTTGGCAAAAATTCTATAGGGATTTGCTTTTTCCCTCTTCAGCTCATTTTACAGATGAAGAAACTGAGGCAAACAGGGTTCAGTGACTTGTCCAGGGTCACAAAGTGGTATCTGAGGGCAAATTTGAACTCAGGAAGATGAGTCTTCCTGACTCCAGGATCAACACTCTATTAATTCTGGGATAAAATGCAACCTTTTCTTTTCTTTGCAACCTGGCTCTCACTTATCTTTCCAAATTTATTCCACGTTACTTTCTCATATATACTCTATGTTCCAGCTGTAGAAATATTTTAAATGACTGGCCTAATCTGGGGGCTAATATGATTGAGGTACTTAATCTGGGGACTTTTGACTAATTGGCTATCTGACTGCTATTAATTTAACATGGTCCGTTTATAAAGTTCTACCACACTGCTCCACTCCCAAAATTGATAAGCAAAGGATTAAGAAGCCTCTTAATTAAATAATCAAAGCAGAGTTTATTTATGAGATACAATTTAAAATTAAGAATACGGGGAAATAAAATGTACAACCTGACTGCATCTCTTTCCACCTGCTGGCCCCAAACTTTTTTAATACAATGAGGGCCTTTACCGCCTCTTGCCTTAGGGTATGTTCCACTTTCACTGCTCAGCTCCTTCTAACTGCATGCCCCTTTCACTTTGTAAATCCCCCTGCTTCTAACTTTCCTCTCCTTACTGCCGCTGCTGAACCCCTGTGTTTCTCTCTCACCGACCTCTCCTTCCGTTCTCCTAGTGCTCCAGTCTTTTTGCTCTCTTAATCTCGTCAGCCTCCCTCAGTCTTGTCTGCCGGTCTCCTAATCTTGTCCTTCGGCCTCCTTTTCTCCTAATCTTGTCAGTCTCCCCCCTGTTCAAACTCCCAGGTGTATATATATCTTCCTCTTCCCAACTCAAATCTCAGGGCTTTTTTTTTTTTTGTGCGCCCCCACACCCACCAAGCTAATCCGCCAGCCAGGGCTGCAGCTGGGGCTGGGGGGACATGCTTGAGCCTTCCGGGCATACCACACCCAGGGCTCCAGGGGCCCGTGCTCCTGCTGCATGCTTAGGACCTCAGCACAGGCTATGCCAGAGCCTGGCCTGGACAAGCCCGGGATCTCTGGGATAGATCCACTCAGGGCGGAGGGAGCTGGGGGCTTTCCCCCCAAGCTGTCTGACCTGGCGTCTTGTACAGCCCACCGGGCTTTTTGACTCAGCTGAAGCTGAGGGGGAGGGGCACCAGCAGCTCCCACACAGAAAAGACCCTGAGGGCCTAAGGCTTTCTAATCTCAGCCCAAAGGTAGGGTCCCCAAATCAAAATAAATTTCCACACAGCCAAACCGACCCACTTGTTTCCTATCCACAACCTACTCTCCTACTCTCACACCTTTGCATAGGTTGTGCCCATTCTTGAAATCCTTTCCCTCTTTCCCTCCAACTCCTGGAATCCCTATCTAGATTTCAGTGTTAAATTCATGCATCACCTCCTAAACTATGCCTTCCTCCTTCCCTCCCTCCTCCCCATTTTAAACTTTTCCCTTAGAAATTATTTTGCATATTTTTATATTTATTTATCTGTTTAAGGTTTGTTTACTACAGTAGACTATGATCTCCTTGAGGATGGAGACTTTTTTTTTGTCTTTAAATCTTCACACACCCCCAGCAGGGTGCCTGGAAGGTATCAAATAAATCCTTCTTTAAGTGAATTAAATTGAATAAAAATGATGGTTTTAATTGCATGTATGAAGAAGATACAGAGCACCAAACCTGTCCAATTTCAGACTGTTTCCCTCCTTTATCTTCTCTGTAAATATAGTAGTAGTTTTGCATGGAAAATAGAAGAGGGCAGTACTGGAGGAGAAATGGACAGAATTGTATTAGGACTCATCAAAGTCCAATTTGAAGCAATGTTCAAAGGACTAGTTTTATGATCTCATTCCCAAGTCTTTTTTTAGGCATATTTAAATTTTAAATTTTAGTTTTCATTCCAAATTCTCTTTCCCTTCCCCAACCACATCTTTACCCATTGAGAAGGCATGAAATACATTACCTATGATATATATCAAGTCAAGCAAAATATATTTCCACATTAGCTATGTTGCAAAAAATCAAGAAAAATAAAGTGAAAAATGTTTAACCATATAAAATAACCACCTTTTGTAAAATAATGGAGCACATAAGAATGATGCCCAGTTTTCAAAGCCTCCATAAGACATCTCATGTGATTGCTCGGCTGTCTCTGTGTTGGTTCATATGGCTTTCATCATGGCCCAGTGGCATCTCTTGATGCCTGTAGCTGTGGGTGCCTTTCAAATGTGTTCAGATGGTCTAACCTTGACTAGCCCTAGAAAATAAAAAATTAATCTGAAAGCAGCTAAATAAAGTAAGCCAGGTCAACTCTATTGGAGCAAAAACAAAGAAATAAACAAATGGAATTTGCTGGAATCCAGGAGATGAAAGAAGGTTCTGTGTTTCTTAGAGGGAAAGAAATTAGTGTCAGAAGAATCTGGAAGTCACTGGGTAGAAAGAGAATTTAGATGAAGGAAAAACTTAAAGCAGAATAGTGTACAAATAAACTGGAGTTTAAACTTCAGAAATTTGTCTAAGCAAATGTCTTAATTATGTTATTTTTAGGGGCATAATATTGGTTTGAATAGCAGGTAGGACATACAAAGGATAGGAGTCCTAATTCTAGCCCTGCTCTTAAAATTTGCCAATATGTAATCTGTCTGCCTCGGTATAACTCTCCCTGCCCACCCAGCTTCTAGTGCCTCCTCCTTTTAAAGTTACATTTTATCTATTTTGTATATATGTGGTATATACCTATGTGCACACATATAATATATGTGTATATATACATATGCATACATGCACATATACACACATCTCTGTCTCTGCCTCTATGTATATATACATATATACATATACACACAAACTATATATATGTGTGTGTGTATTTATGTATGCATGTATATATATATGTGTATATATATATATATATATATACACATACATATATATGTATCCCTTATCAGAATGTAAGCTTCTTGAGGGCAAGAACTATTCTATTTTTTCTTTGCATCCCCAGTATTTAGTACAGTGTCTGGCACTTAATAAATGCTTGTTGGTTGATTTCTCATCAGAAACCCCATTTATGTAGACACTTAAAGGGTGTTTGTAAGGACAATCTTACTATATTATTGTCTGGGAAATCCTAGAAACTCACAAAAGAACTCACAATCTCCTGTTTCATTTCTTGCTGGTTTGAATATTTAGTATTCAAGATTCATATTTAAGGAGGAAAAATTTGATGTATGGGAAGGACTAATGATCATGGTAAAAATTCAATGAGGACAAACAAAAGCGAAGGGAAAAAAGACAACTTGATTGCAGTTTTACTTCTTTCCTGTCATCTATTCCCCCAGAAATACTGGAAGAGCATATTTTTAATCTGACAGCAAAAATGTGAACTTCTGGCCCATGGGATATTCAGGACATTTTGATGCTGGATTCCCTGTTCTGACATAGGTTGTCCCTATTTTCCACTTGCAACGTTGTTATTTTTTAAGTATTGGAGAGGAGCCAACAAAGTTACTCACGAAGCTGATGGAAACAGTCTCTTTCCATAGCCAAGTCATTGTCATAGAAACTGAAAAATGGAACAGTAACAAGAGTCAATCTAGCTGAGATGACCTTGGCTTTTGTTGTCTTCTTTGACCTAGCTTAAACCAAAATGGTGTCAATGGTGGAGGTGCCCATATCAGTGAGATCAAAGGTCTACCAAGGTATTGAGGCATTAAGTCTAAGTTCTCTTTTTTATTTTTACTTTTCGCAAGGTTTTTTTTTTTTTGTCAGAATGCATTTTTGAAGGTTTGATAACTAATATTGCAACCAATGCACTCAAACTAGAAACAGAATCTTAGGCTCACCAAGACAATATTAGATGACTAAATTAGAAGTTAATTCTCTTCACTAGGATGATTTGGCTTTTGATGATATTTGTCAGCCACTTTCAGGTACACAACTGTAATCCCAGCGACTTCGTCGGCTGAGGGTGTCAAATCTCTTGAGCTTGGGGATTCTGAACTGTGGGGCCTAGCGTGTTGGCACTAAATTCCACTTTAATGTGGTGAGCCCCCAAGTGGGAAGATGAGAAGCACCAGGTTACGTAAGGAGGAACAAACTTGTGCAGGTCAGAAATGTAATAGGCCAAAGTTCCATTACCCATCACAGTGGAATTGATCCTCCTGCACTTCCAGCCTAGGAGAGATAGGGACACCAGGAAGGAAGGAAGGAAAGGAAGAAGGAAGGAAGAGAAGAAGGAAAGGAGACAAGAAGGAAAGGAAGTAGAAAGGAAGAAGGAAGGAAGAGAAGAAGGAAAAGAGACAAGAAGGAAAGAAGGGAGAAAGGAAGAAGAAAGGAAGAGAAGAAGGAAAGGAGACAAGAAGGAAAGGAAGGAGAAAGGAAGAAGGAAGGAAGATCATGGCAGTATTCTTCACAGTAATAGGAAAGTTAAGAAGAGGGGAAGGTTTGGGGGGGAAAGGTAATGAGTTCAATTTTGGACATGTCGAGTTTCAGATGACTGTGGAATATAGTTTAGCAAAAGGATCTGTAACACATATCTAATTCAGAAATGACTACTTTGTCTGTAGTCAATCTTTGTTAAGATGGTGTCAAGGAAAAAAAAAAGATGGCGTCAAGGTTCAGTTCAAATGATACCTGCTGCTACAATCCTCTTCCGATTGCCCACAGTTATCGGTACTATTCCCCTGAAATTACTTTGTGTTGACCGAGCTGGATGCATGTTGTTTTTCCATAGTACAATGCAAGCTTCTTTTTTTTCTTTCTTTGGTGGGGCAATGGGGGTTAAGTGACTTGCTCAGGGTCACACAGCTAGTAAGTGTCTAGTGTCTGAGGCTAGATTTGAACTCAGGTTCTCCTGAATCCAGCGCCAGTGCTTTAACCACTACGCCATCTAGCTGCCTCCAGAATGCAAGCTTCTTGAGAGGAAGAATATTTGTTTCTGTTTTTATATCTCCTTCCCCAAACAAGGAGATGCTTGATGCTTACTGAATGCTGAATAAAGAGTTCATAGAAGAATAGCCCATCAAAAACAATTTTTAAATTAAAAGTTTAATTTGTTGAAGGCACAGTGTTGGAGACACACACACACACACACACACACACACACACACACACAAATCCCAAAACAAAAACCAAAAAAACGAAAAACACGATCTTGACTTGAAGAAGCTCATACTATAATGGGGGAGACAACATGCAAAAAAGGCCTGGAAAGACTTGTATGAACAGAGGTATAGTGAAGTGAGCAGAACCAAGAGAACACTGTGTACAGAGACAGCAGTATTGTTTGATGAAGAACTGTGAATGATGACTATTCTCAACAATACAATGATCCAAGACAATCCCAAAGGAGTAATGATGAAACATACTATCCACCTCCAAAGAAAGAACTGATATGGATGGAACAAACTGAAGTAGGCTATTTTCACTTTCTTTCATTTTTTTTCTTTTAATCAAGTTTTCTTGTACAGAATGACAAACATGTTAATGTTTGACATAATCATACATGTATAACCCATATCTGTTTGCTGCCTCTCAGGGAAGGGAAGAGGGGAGGGAGGGAAAGAGGTATAAAAATTGGAACCCCAAACTATAAATAAAAAATGTCTATTTTTAAAAATGCACAAGATACATCCAGTGCAAATGGAAAGTAATCTGAGAGACGAAGCACTGGTAGTGCAGAGGACTGTTGCGGAAAGTGAGATTTTTGCTGAGTTTTGAAGGAATTCAGGGAGACCAGGAGAAAGAGTTGGTGGCGGACAGACATTGTAGTCTTGGAAACTCTAAGTAGGGTAGTGTCGCTGGATTGCAGCGTATGTGGAGGGGAGCAAAGTAAAAGAACAAAGGAAAGTTTGCAAGTCCGTGTAATGAAGAGATTTAAATGCCAAAAAGATAGTTTTATATTTGATCCCAAGGTAATTGGGAGTCACTGTAGTTTATAGAGTGGGGGTAGGGTGGAGATGTGTGATCAGAACTGTACTTTAGGAAAATGATGTTGACAGCTGAGTGGAGTATAGATTGAAGGTGGGGGGAGGGGGGAAATCAGAGGCAAGAAAAACCTAAAAAAGGCTATTTCAGTCCAGATCAGAGGAGATGAAGACCTGTATGAAGGTGCATGTTGGTGAGTGGAGAGAAAGGGAGAGACACTGTGAAGGTAGAAATGAGAACACTTGGCGATAGGTTGGATGTGGGGGTGGTGTTGTGTGAGGACGAGGAGTAGAGGATGACCTCTCGGTTGTGAGCCTGAGAGTCTGGTAGGATGGTGGGATCCTTGACAATGATAGGATGGTTCAGAGGAGAAGAGCATTTGGGGTGAAAGAGAATGAGTTGTTTTGGACATGTTGAGTTTGAAAGGAGAGCCATTTTGTGGCTCACAACACTACCAACAGAAACGACTTCTTTTCTAACTTGGACCCCTGCTAAACAGGTATGGAAATGGTATAGGTGCCACTTTTATAGATAGACTGAAAAAAAAGAGAATTTAGGGTACTTAGTTATCACTAACTAATCTGTAGGGGGGGGGAACCTCACCAGTTATTAAGTAGCCAAATTTTGTGGGGAAAAGTCATCATAATAATGTATTTATTAGTAATCCAAGAAGTTAGTCACAGAAATCTGTTTTTAAAAAATATTGGTCTTTCCCCATCCCCAACCCTCCCATCAGTTTCCCCATTAAAACCTTCCCCTTATGTGTCATCATTAGCTACCCCATACCAGATTTCCTGCTGGGATATTTACTTCTTGAATATGCCTCAAACCCAGATTACTTTGGATCCTACAGTTGGAAAGATATGCCTCTGTTTGGCCTACGTGAGATATTCCTATCCATTTGCCAGGAAAGTAAGTCGTGTGCGATTCCCTGACATTGTTCAGCTCATAGATTGTTCAGGTGCATATCATTTAGCCCTTTAATCTCTTAATGCTGAAAGCAGATGGAGGTCATGTGACTTTTCTTGTCCTGCCTTTGGCCCTGCTTTTGTCAGGGCCAGCTGTGTATGGAATGACTCAGAAATACCCCTATGTGGTTGTTTTGCTTGATTGGAGCAGATCATAAAAATGTTGGTATTTTCTTGTTAGTCCATCACTGTTGGTGGACACAGTCCTTTGTGTATGTAAATTTGCTCTCATCCCTTCATTTGTTTTTCTCCTTTAATTGATCAACCTTTTTAGTAGTTAACTCAGTTTCTAAGTTCTTTCTTGAGTGGGTGATCTAATGGTATATCCAACTATGAATGAATGAATGAATGAATGAAAAAGCACTTATCAAAGCCTTGCTAAGAGGCCAACACTATGCTAAGCACTGGGAATACAAATAATAAAAATGAGGTAGACCTTGCTCTCAAGGAGTTTACACTCTCATAGAAGGAAGTTAACACATAAAAGAAAGTTCAGCTTCAGGGCAGATGAAAAGGCCTGGAAATTTACATATAGTTTTTTTTTTCCCAATGTTCATTGAAGTTTAAGAAATTGTTTTGAGGGTGTTGCTTTGTAAGGCACCACTCAGCTTTTTAGGATAACTTAGGTCTAGTTCTGTCCCTATGTGGGACAGTGGACAGTGTAAAGGAATTTTGGGGACATATTTTATAACTATGATTTCTAATAGTGATTTACACAACCCTTTACCCTATCCATCCCTATCCCCTACATCCAAGCACATCAAGTCTAGGAACACAAGCATAATTTGGAAGTAATACCCTAGAATGCAAAGTTACATCCAGAAAGGTTAATGTGTCCCAAATGGGTAAAGGTCTCTGAGTTACCTCTGCTTGTTATATATTGGAATGAAGGGGTTGGTGGGGCTACCTTTATCAATTAATTAATTGATTGATTAATTTTTTTTTCTGAGGGACTGAACACAATGTGAGCCATTGAGAATCACCAATATAGGAAAAGAACCTATCAATAATAAGACAATTATTCAGGAGTTCTCTATACTCCTTTGCTTTCAATTATGCCCCTTTTTGCTTGAATTGGATCCTGTATTTCAATTTCAACGATCAAAGAAAGTTGTCTAACTATATTCCTAACACCTACACCCCCATCCCAAATCCACCTGTTGAGAGGCAACCCAGCTGTGGTTGTAAGTATGTGCTTAACTGACTTACATTTAGGAAAATGTATCTTTAGGTCCTAGATCAGGCCACAGCAAATATGAACTGTTTAACTTGTTGTTGTTTTTTCTTTTTCTAATGGGAAATGGGTTGGCAAATGTGTTTGGAAAACAATATTCTAAAGTCACCGGATGTTGACTACTGTTCCCCTACAGTAGACCAGGCAAAAGAGGCCACAGGAAAGAGCAGCCAGTAAATCCCTCTTTTCAGTGACCCAAGCTAAAACAACTTTCCAGATGGTTCCCTAGAGTGTCATTCCCCAGGCCTAAATTGTTTTGTACGTTTAGCTATTCCACATGGTCTTCTTCTCCAAACTGATGACTCATCATTCATTATAAGCATCTAGGAAGAGGATTCGTTTCTCTGGGCCAGAAGCAGCAGATGATGTTGTGGATAGAGCACTGGGCCTGGAATCAGGAAGACCTGAGTTCAAATCTGGCCCAGACGCTTACTAGCTGTGTGGTCCAGACTTAATTTATTCAACTGTAAAGTGGGGATCAGAACAGCACCTACCTCACAGGGTTGTTGTAAAGATAAAATGAGTTAATAATTGTAAAGTACTTAGCACAGTACCTGCACATTGTAGGCACTATACAAATGTTAGCTATAATTACTATTAATCTGTTGACTAGATTTTAAACTCCTTAAGGGCAAGGGCCATATAGGAGTTTTCTTTGATTCTCTCCCCCACCACCTCATAGTGAATTGCATATGTGGAAAGCACTTAACAACTGCTTGTTGGATGAATTAATGGATAACAATGAATTTTACCATTTTCTGTGTCTGCCATAAAACACTGAGAGCTTGTGGGGCAGCTAGGTGGTGCAGTGGATAGAACACTGGTCCTGGATTCAGGAGGACCTGAGTTCAAATCTGGCCTCAGACACTTTACACACTTACTAGCTGTGTGACCCCGGGCAAGTCACTTAACCCCAATTGCCTCACCAAAAAACCAAAAACCAAAAACCAAAACAAAACCACTGAGAGCCTCCTATATTGGGTCTCAGCTCTAATATAGTATATTATGTTAAAGAAGTACCATGTAGTAGTCAGCAGGATAAGCTCTAATTTACAGTAGGGATAGGGAGGCACTGGAGGGCTAAAGTATACTAATTTGCCCTGGGATTCCTGGCAAATCACTTAACTTTTTTGTTTTGTTATTACAGAAATATAGGTTGTTGAGGGACCTCAACAACCATCTTGTGCAAACTGTTCTTGACTAAAAATTCCCCTCTATGATATCTGCAATAAGTGACCACATGGCTTCCAACCCCATTTTAAAAAATAATTCTAAGTATTAGCAATGTTTCTCTTCTATAAAACTAAAACTTGCCTCTCTGAAACGTCAACCCATTGCTCTAGATTCTACCCTGCGTTCAAGCAGAACAAGCTAATCCCCTTTCCACAAAACAACTCTCCAGACACTTGAAAGCTCTGATCTCTCCTCTCATACCCCAAGTCTTCTTTTCTCCATGCTAAATACCCGCAGTTCCTTTGACCAGTTTTCATATGCCACAGCATATTCTCCATATGTGTCTAGGATTATCAATGTACTTTCTAAAATGTGGTGTTTAGAAATGAACAAAATATACTAGTTGTGGTCTGACTATGTCAGAGATCAATAAAACTATATCACCTCCTTCTGTTTGGGCACTGTGCCTTCAATGAAATCTAACCTCCCAGTAGGGACAGCTGGGTAGTACAGAGGATATAGCACTGGCCCTACAATCAGGAGGACCTGAGTTCAAATCTCACCTCAGACACTTACTAGCTGTGTGACCCTGGGCAAGTCACTTAACTCCAATTGCCTTAAACATCCAGGGCCATCTTCAATCATCTTGTTAATATGTCTTGCTACTGGACCCAGATGGCTCTGGAGGAGAGAGTGAAGCTGGTGACCATGCACAGCCCTCCCTCATTTAAATCTAATTCACTGCAAGTCATGACATCACTCCTATGTCATGGTCCTCTTCAAGAACAAAGGACAAACAGCAGCAATAACAAGATCCCAGTAGCTTTTTCTGTTTTGTTTATTGAATAGGTGAGGTTCCTGAATGCTCTTATGTACTAAAAGGCCAACCATGCTAACCTCCTAAATGAATAATATTGTTTACTAAAGGAAAACAGAGACTTCTCTTTTTCCAGACTCATTAATCTGGCACTTTCTATGAGCAGAAGTAGTCTTTGGATGTGACTAAAAAATTCTTTGGATATACATACATATGTTGTATATCACATATCAACAACACATCAACACACACAACCACATCTCACACATGAGATATACATGCACATGTTTATAGATGTGCACACATGAATATGCACACACAGATGGGTACATATGCATCTCTGTGTGCATATATGTGTACGTAAATGCATATACACATATAAGATATGGCCTGTGCAGGACTATATTTTCTTGACTGTGCAATTTTTAACCAGGGTTTTTTTTTTTTCAATGGGGGTGGTAGGGAAACTATTCAAATATTCTAAGCAAAATATGAAGAAGACCTGAGCTATGTATGTGGTCATGGGTTAATGGGATCATGGAATCTTAGATATAGAGCTGGGCCTCAGAGTCATCTATGTGAACCCCCTTCATTTTGTAGTTGAGGAAATCCAGATGCACAAAGGTGAAATGACTTGATCAGGATCCCTCACACAGGTGGCAGGTGACAGGGTGCCAGGTGAGCCGAGAGATGGGACAGATGTGAGAGAGACATTGTGGAGATAGAACTGACAACACTTGGCAACTGATTGGCTATATTTGGGTAGTGGGATGATTGCACTTATGAGGGTAGCACCAACAGAAATAGGAATTGGCAGGCTGAGGGGGAAAGAGAAATCATTTTCAATTTAGACTTCATGAGTTTGTGGTGCCTACAGGACATCTAGCTAAAGATCTGAAGGTAATCCATGACTTTTTCAAGGTGGGTTGAATTATGGAGCACATCAGTCTCTTCTCATTCTTCTTTGCTCCTTTCACTAAGTAGAAGAGATGCTGGAAAATGTGCCATTTCCTGACATTTCTAAGAGGATAAGCTGCCTGTTTTATAGTGTTCCAAGCCCTTCAAAATACTCACACTAATTTATATTCATTTCCTGCTTTAAAATTCCCAAGATTCTTCCCTCACAACCTTGTGAAGTAGATAGCAGAAACACTGCTTCACGGATTGTGAGAGATACAAAGGACCTTATAGATGAGACATCACAATCTCTTTGTTTTATAAATGAGGAAACAGGGAAGTCAAGTACCTTGTCCAAGGTCACACAGCCAGTTAGTCAGTAGCAGAGGTGAGACCTGAATCCATTTGGGCATAGTGGAGAGAGACCTGGCTCTGACATCAGAGAACCTGTGTTCAAATCTTGCCTCTGATGCTTAGCTGTGTGACTCTGGGTAAGTCACTTCACTTCTTGGCATTCAGTTTCCTTATCAATTAAATAAGAGAGTTGGGTTAAATGGCCTCTGAGATCACTTCTAGCTCTAAATCTCTGATCCTATGATTCTGGTTTCCAGTCCTGTCTTTCTACCATATCATACTGGCAGATGAGAAAGCTCAGAGAGAGCTTAAGTGATTCCAGAGGGACTCATGATGAAACAGGCTATCTACCAGAGAGTCCATGTACTCAGGGTGCAGAGTGAGATACACACACATATATTTTAAATACAGCCAATGAAAAAATTTGTTTTGCTTGACATTGCATATGAGTAGCAAGGAATTTGTTTTTCTTTCCTCCTCACTCCTCCAGTTGGGTAGAGAGGGAGAAGGAGAGAAAATAGATATTTATTTATGTTTAATAAGTATCAGAGTAATCAGTATCAGAGTAAAGAGTTGAACCCAGCTCTCCCAACTGTAGCATTATTTCTTTCTTTTTTCTTTTCTTTTTTTTTTTTTTAATGAAGCAATTGTGGTTAAGTGACTTGCCCAGGGTCACAAAGCTAGTAAGTGTTAAGTGTCTGAGGCCGGATTTGAACTCAGGTACCCCTGACTCCAGGGCCAGTGCTCTATCCACTGCGCCACCTAGCTGCCCCCTGTAGCATTATTTCTGTTATCCTCCATGGCCTTTCTGCCCTTGATAGTTCTGAAGAAAAGAAAAATCAAGTTTGTCCCCCCCTGGCTCTAGGGAGGGCTACATATAAACTGTCCTTGAAGAAAAAAAAGTTTGTTCTCTGAAAGGAAATGTAATTTCCTTTAGTTCTAGTGTCTAGTTACCCTTAGGAGAAGGAAGTTTATTTTTAAATAGAAATGAAATTTCCTTAGTATCCATTTAAGCCCATATTCTATTGTATTCTGCTAATTAGATTTGGAAAATAATTAGATGGCCTCTCCCACATAATCATCTTTGGTAGATTTGAAGCAGGTGACCAGATACTCAGGCTTATTAAAACAAAACAAAAGAAAAAAAAAACTTTGACTTTGTTTCAAAATCTAGACAAAGGTGGTAGCTGAGAATTTTTA
Organism: Dromiciops gliroides; assembly: GCF_019393635.1. Classification (NCBI taxonomy): domain Eukaryota; kingdom Metazoa; phylum Chordata; class Mammalia; order Microbiotheria; family Microbiotheriidae; genus Dromiciops; species Dromiciops gliroides. The sequence continues at coordinate 172,265,294 of NC_057865.1, forward strand.
TTTCTTCTGCAGCCTTTGAAGGTACATGGTTTGTAGGGTGTTAGGCATCATACTAATTATGGTCTACTAACAGGGAGCTTAAAGTGTCAGGCTTAGGAATTTTGAATTATTTGACTGTGTGTGTGAGAGATGATTACTAGTCACATGAAATTTTAGTGCATTTTTTTGGTAGTAATTTTAACTTCTACTTAGAATTCTTGATCAAGAGAAACTACAGCGAAATAAAAAATGTGTCATATAGGGGCAAATTATAGTTCATAATGATAACCTGGTACACTTGATGGCTTTCTGCCACATTGCATTACATTAAAATAAGACTCAGCATTAGTACTAAATTCAGGGTACGACTCTGAGCTCATAGTAACTATGCTTTCTTTTTATTTCCAGATGATGTTGGCCCACCTCCCTCCACAGACATCAACCAAAATGAAACTTTTGCCAAGATTGTTTTTAATCCTAGTATCATACAACAAGCCAAGATTGCCCAGAATGGCATTTTAGGGGATTTCATCATTAGATATGATGTAAACAGGGAACAGAGAGTTGGGGACATTCAGGTAATGAGTTTATGATTTCAGTTTTAATGTTTGCTGTCTGTCACTTTCAGTTGGATTCATCTTGACTCTTAGCTCATGTTCTTAATGCTTAAGTCTCCCAGAAATCCATTTGCTTTCTCAAGACAATAGCTGTGGCTCCCTCGCTGTGGGCCAGAGGTCCATGTAGCCTGTTTCCATAAGCAGGAGACCAGGTAGAATGAATCATCTCCTTTGCCCTCTGGTGTAGCTCATGCAATTATAATTTAAGTTTGGTTTAGATATTAATCAAAGTGACTCTTTTGTGGCTAATTTGCCTTGAGTTTTTCTTGCTCTAGAGCTGGGCTTCTTAAATTTTTTTCCACTTGCAACTCCTTTTTGCCTGAGAAATTTTTATGCAACCCTGGGTATATACCCATATAAAATAAGTATACATAACCTTTTACAGTTGTCGAATTTTCCACGAACCCCACATTCAGTTCTGCGACCCCATATGGGGTCATGACCCACAGTTTAAGAAGCTAGGCTCTGGGGCAGCTAGGTGGTGCAGTGGATAAAGCACTGGCCCTAGATTCAGGAGGACCTGAGTTCAAATCCGACCTCAGGCACTTGACACTTACTAGCTTTGTGACTCTGGGCAAATCATTTAACACTCATTGCCCTGTAAAAAAAATAAAAATTTCCCTGCAAAAAAAAAAAGAAGAAGAAGAAGCTAGGCTCTATAGAATTCATGGTCATGTTAGAATGCTACTGTGTGTGCTTAGAATGGATACTTAAGAAGTATAAAAATATAAGCATAGAATGCTCACCATGTTAGATGCTAAGCAAATGTCTGGTGGCAAAAACTGTGGTATTCCAAAGAGACTAGAACCAAAGGAAGTTGGGTGATTCTATTAATCAATCAATTAGGAATTTATTCAGCTCCTACTATATACTGGGCATTTTGCTAGACCCTGGAGATGTGAAATAGTTCCTACCCTCAAGTAGCTTACATTCTATCAGGGGAAGCAACATGTACACATTTAAGTATTTGTTTTATATATATATATATATATATATATGTGTGTGTGTGTGTGTGTGTGTATGTGTGTATGTATGTATGTATATGTTTGGGTATATATGCATATGTGAAAACTACATTTCTTCTTTACAATTGTGGTGATCAGTATGACCAATAACAAAGTGATTCTATCTCCACACCAGTTGAATGATCCTTTTCAGCAGTGTTTAATTGGAGTCCAGTTTGAATATTGAGTTGAAATTACATGCATGACCAAAATAGCAGGTTCCAAGAAAACTGAGTCAGTGGTATTGGGAAACTCCAAAGAATTTGTCCATTTTCGTTTTCCCTTCTCTGTATCCTGGGTTCTGACATTCGTATCCTCTCTTCTTTCCAAAAGGTTCTGAATGACTACTTTGTACATTACTTTGCCCCCAAAGATCTCCCTCCTTTACCCAAGAATGTGGTATTTGTCCTTGATAGCAGCGCCTCTATGGTGGGAACCAAACTCAGACAGGTGAGTGAGGCCAGCTGCTTTATGATACTTGCTTTTCCTCCATCATAGCCTGTGGACAATGGTCTATTTTGAGTAAAATCCAGCTGTTCCTGAATGTCATTTTACAGTCACAGCATACAACTGATTTTGTTTAGAAGCAACCCTCCATAACTGAGTGGGTTAAACTATTATAATAAGCCATGATTTCAGCACCATGGGATTGGGGAGGGTGGAATGACTGACTGAATCTAATCTAATCATGCCATGGCAACACTGAAAACAAGGTGACTGGTAACGTGAGGAATGTGGTTGTGATAGGAATGTGGAAGAGGGACCGGGCTTATTCTTCTTGGCTCTGGAGGGTAAAACTAGAAGCAATGAGTGGAAGGTGTAGAATGGCAGATTTAGGTTTGATATGGGAAAGAATATCCTAACCATGAGAATCATCCACAGTACAATGGACAGTCTCGGGGAGGTGTTGGGTTTCTTTTTCAGTGGAAATATTCAAACAAAGTTGGAGGATCACTTTTTGAGGATGTTGTAGGGAGAATCGTTGGTCAATTAAAGTTTGGATTAGATAGATGACTTTTGAGAATGATTGTAAGTCTTTCTGTGAATGTAGTGACTAGAGATGGTTATATCAAGCTAAAATAAAAGCCTATAGACCTGTACATTCACTTAGAAAACCATGAATTAACTTATCTGTTATATTTTGATTTATTTTGCTACACATTTTTCCAATTATATTTTAATCTGGTTCCCTCAATTAGTTTGACACCTCTGGACTAGACCATTACTTAAGAAATAATTATACTTAGTGATTGAATTTAGGGAATCTGGGTTTCAAACTCAGCTCTGCCACATTATCTATGTGACCTTGGGCAAGGCACTTAATGAAGCCAGATGGTATAGTGGATAGTGATAGACTTGGAGTCAGGAAGATGGGAGTTCACATTCTACCTCAGATGTTACTGCTGTGTGACTGTATGTAAGCTATTTAACTTCTTTGGGCCTCAGTTTCCTGATGTATAAAATGGGGATAATAAATAGTACCTACATTACAGGGTTGCTGTGAAGATCAAATGAGAAAATATGTGAAGTGCTTTGTAAACCTAAAAATATTATTATATAAATGTTAGCTATTAATTGCTCTGGACCTCAGTTTCCTGAATTATAAAATAAAGGGGCTGGACTTGAGGATCTCTTAGCTCCCCTCAGCTCTAAATCTATGGTCCTATGATGTCGTGATGCTCTCTGGAATCTATCAGATCAAGGTTGTCATTCTACAGCATGAGCTTGCTGCTCTGTGTGTGTGTGTGTGTGTGTGTGTGTGCGCGCGCATCTCTCCTATTGCACCTAATCTCCAACTCTTGCTTTTGCTCTGGAATAGTAATTTAATTGGATAGTTATGTAGTACAATGGATAGACCTCTGGCCTTGGAATCAGGAAGACCTAAGTTCAAATCTGGCTTACTAGCTGTGTGACTCTGAGCAAGTCACTTAAACCCTGTTTGCCTCAGTTTCCTCATTTGTAAAATGAGCTGGAGAAGGAAATGACAAAATATTCCAGTATCTTTGCCAAGAAAACCCTAAATAGAGTCATAAAGAGTTGGACACAACCAAAAACAACCAAACAACAACAATAACAATAATTAAATCCAAGACAGTATTGCCACTGGAAAAAAATATGTCAGATCTGCTGCTCTATAACTCCCCTCATCAACTCTATGACTCCTAGACTCAAACTCTCTTCCCTAGCCTTTAATCTTCAACATATATATGCCCTATTAGAATATATCTCTTGATGGCAAGAAGCGTCTAATTTTTGTATCCCTAGTGCCTGGTTCATAGTAGAAGTTCATTAAATGTTTATCCATTCATTCATTCATATTGATGTTTATCTTAGCATGTCCCATTTCCTGTTCCCCTCCATGACCATCAGTGTATTTTACATTTACATATCTAGATGAGGAAGGTAAACAACAGATTCAATTAGTCAATCAACAAACATTTATTAATCGCCTACTATATCCCAGGCACTGTGCTAAGTGCTGGGGATACAAAAATAAGCAAAAGACAGTCCCTGCCCTCAAGGAGCTCTTACTCTGATGGGGGTGGGGACAACAAGCTATATAAAGGAAACCTAAGAAAAATTTTTTGAGCATCAATGAGAGTTAAGTGACTTGCCCAGGGTCACACAGCTAGTAAGTATCTGAGGTCAGATTTGAACTCAGGTCTTCCTGAACCCCGGGCTGGTGCTTTTTCTACTGTGCCACCTAGCTGCCCCCAGAAATACTTAAAAGAGGGGAGGTGCTAGAATTAAGAGGGGTTTGGGAAGTGCTAGCTGCAGAAGCATCCACACTGTTTTATTTCCTTCTTCTTCTTCCTCGGTCACTGAGTTATTAGAATGTCATTCTTCTCTAATCCCCAAAGCTCTGGCACACAGTTTTGGCTATGAAATTGAAGGGTGGCTTTATTCCAGGAGAACCACCCCTAGCTAGCCAAAAATCTGCCAGGGGCCTGTGAGCAATTTCTTAATGTAATTGCTGCCTTGAGTGGTTTTGAAAACTGCTGACTGCTTTAGCAGCTTTCAGTTTTTCTGAAGCTGCAGCATTCAAGGGTCTGTTGTTAATTGGTGCTTCCTGGTGTTAAATACTGCTACCTCTGCTGGTGAAGGGGATGTCATGAATTCTCCAATGTGAGAGGCTTTCACGTGTCAAGAGATTTAGCATTTCATAGAATCATAGAGATGGAGGGGACCTCAAAGGTTGTGTACTTCAACCCCTGTTAAAGTATGACTCTCTTACACAACAACCAAATGCCTTGGTCGGCTGGATGTGGTGAAAGGCATGGCCTAAATTTCCAGGCCTAGTGGCATGACATTGGGTGCAAAGGATACTTGGGCCTTGTTGGGTACAATTGTTTTCAGAAAGAGATGGTGTCTCCATGGCATGACCAAAGACATGGGATCCTTCCCTCACCCAACACCTGGGAGGCAGAGGTGATCAGTAGCAGATATAGCCCAGGGGTGTAGGGAGGCAGGTCCTAGGAGAGGAACATCACAGTGAGGGGATCATGGAGGTGATGGCCCAGGTCTGGTTCAAAGATCCAGGCAGCTAGAGTGGAGGACCACAAGGCATGGCATCCATGGGACAGAAACATGCTCCCACATCAGCTCACTGGGTGAAAGCTCTGACTGCCCCAGCTGACATTGCTCTTGAGGGACGGCGAATGCATTACATTCCACTTTTTTACATTTTAAGCTCTGTTAGAATATTTTTCCTTATGAGAAGCCGGAATTCGCCTCATTGTAGGTTCATACATTGTTCCTAGTTATGACTTCTGGGGGCTAAGCAGGACAAATTGTATTTTCTTAAATATTTGAAAACAGCCACCATGTCTTAATACTTTTGCCAAAGGCTTACCCCCTTTCCTTCAATCTCATGATCTAAGTTGAAATGCCTCATCTTGATAAGCCCTGAAATACGTTATTGACTAATATGGTGCTATTGGGGGTAGAAGGCACTTAGAAATCACTGGAAAGACTCCTAGATCAAGTGTTCTAGTTTTTATAATCTAACCATAGAAGGATTATGAATTTGGAAGAGAAGTGGAATTCGCTGGGAATTAATTACTTTTTTTTTGGCAGGGCAATGAAGGTTAAGTGACTTGCCCAGGGTCACACAACTAATAAGTGTCAAGTGTCTGAGGCTGGATTTGAACTCAGGTCCTCCTGAATTCAGGGCCAGTGCTTTATCCACTGTACCACCTAGCTACCCCAGGCTCTTTTTGGTTATCCAGCACATCTCACAGCCATGTTCTTCCACATGATTCTACAACAAACTTACCGAGGAGGTGAATTTCTGTTCTTCAGCTTGTTGATATGTGAAGACTATTGTTTTTCTAGTTGTAGAATAGACAATGACAAGTAAAGGTAGTTTGATCTTGTACTTCCCAGGAAAGGTGGTGGAAAAGTGGAGGGCAGAGGGCCTGTAGTAGGCAAAGCAAGAAGGAGAAAATGTCTTTTTTCATGTTGGTATCTTGCAGAAAACATTGACCTTGCTCTCAGTAGACTGTGCCCACAGGAAACAGAAGATTTCTCTGTCTAACAAGTACACCTTTTCCTGATCAAGGATTTTATTCTTGGCCTCTTTCTCTTTCTGGGCTACCTGTGCCCAAAAAGCCAGCACTGGTACATCCGTATTAATGAGTCTTCCCAAAATGACCCTCCTTGGAAAGTGTGGAGTGATTAATGCATCTTGTAGAAGATATTTTTCTTTCTATGGCTTTTCAAAAACTCATAATCAGTATTGTTCTAGGATAATACCAGACTGGTTTCCCATATAGCTTTCAAAAGGGTTTCTTCTTTATCTCTACAATTTATTCAGCAATTTGGGGGGATAGAAATCGAATAACCAGCCCTGAGTTTCAGATCTGTAATTGCTAATCTAAAATGAAGAATGTGTAATCCAGTGGATATGGTGCTGTTATAATGTAATCAATATATTGATCGCAATCAATATATTGATTATAATAGACTCATTGTTCAATATTTTTCTCTCCTCCACTGATTTCCCATACTTCCTAGGATTTTAGTTTCTCTTAACAGTGGGCAGGGCAGATCTCTTCCAGGGGGCATTAAGAAATCTCCTCTCCTCTCCCTTTCCTGTTCCTCTCCTCTCTTTTCTTTTCTCTTCTGTCCTGTCCCATCCTATCCTGTCCTGTTCTCCTCTCTCTCCTCTGAGGCTGGATGTCCAGGGGCTCCTCATGGGCCAGTCCCAATCTGATCAGCAGGGGAGCTTTGTCTTGCTCTGTTTCTGACCTCCTTAGGCAACCTGGCAGCCCTTCCTGCCCTTACACACCCTCAGCTTTCCCATCTACTTTCCCATCTACATCCATTCCAGAGGCTTGCCATATTAGTACTAAACTTAGTGTGGCCATCCAATGAGCTTAGCCTACTGCAGCTCAGAACTCCTGAGCTCAAGTGATCCACTAGCCTCAACCTCCATGGTGGCAGGGATTACACTCCTCACTCCTCCATGCTTGGATGGTTTGTACTTTTCAAAGAATGGGCAACACTGCCAAGGTCCCTGCTGTTCATGTGCTCCCTCCCTGCCCCTAATCCCCCTGGCAAAGAAGATCCAGGCAGCTTAGCATCATAAGTGTGAATAATAAAGGACTATGGCCCAATCTCTGATGGAAAAATAGTGTTTTTTAAACTTAATTATTTGACATTTATAGAGCATTATCTAAGTCTTTGGCATGTACCGAGGGCAGATGTTGTTCCTTACTCCAGGTTCCCCCTCTCCCCTAATTTAAGATTCAGAGCTAGAAGGTTAAGTACAAAGAGGGAGAAGATAGAATACATAGTTAAGAACAGAAGTGTGGGGGACAGCTAAGTGGCACAGTGGATAAAGCACTGGCCCTGGATTCAGGAAGTTCAAATCCAGCCTCAGACACTTGACACCTACTAGCTGTGTGACCCTAGGCAAGTCACTTAACTCTCATTGCCCTGAAAAAACAAACAAACAAACAAACAAACAACAACAACAACAACAACAAAAACAACAACACCAGAAATGTGTCCTCAAGGTTTAGAGGCTTGAAAGTATCTATTACATTAAACAAGCAAACGGAGTCTCGAGAGATGAAGAGATTTATTCCAAGTCTTTGTTTACTAGTTAAGTAGTCGTGCCATTGGGATTAGTACCCAAGTCTTCTGAATTGCATCCCCCTAATTTTTGCTTTCTCCAAAACAAAACCCAGCTAAGTCCTGGGAGGCTATTGAAGGTGTGCATCATTGGCTTGGAAGAGTCCATGGGAGCAAGAGCAGCACTTGGAAGGGACCAAGTGGATGTTTGTCTGATCCACTTAGGAGAGAATTTGTTGAATGGACATAAGGAGATAAGAAAGGAGGAGGGTTGACGGGGTATGAAGATAAATGAGACATTATTTCAAAATTCTTTTGAGAACCACTGAAAATTGGCACTCCACAAAGATCATGCAGAGTAATTCTTATCACTATAGTACTCTCCCTCCTCCTTGTGCTCCCCTCTGTCCCCCCCCACCCCATTAACTGTCAGGTTGTTGGCCTTTTCGTAAACATCTGAAAATGAGCCCACAAGAAGAGAGAGATGCAGAGCCACCCCCTGCCTTTGTTCTAATCTGGCTCTCTAGGGCAATGACTAATTGGAGTGTAATCTGAGGTCACTCCAGTTGATAGCAACTCATCAGAGGAGGGCGAATGCTCTGTCAACGCTTGGCCACCAACAGACCAGTGTTGTAGAAACACATCATAGCTATGGAGAACTGGGTCTTGGGACACTTTGTAGGCAGCAGGAAGAGCTGATGCCTCCCAGCTATGACTCAGAGACATGAAGTAATACATGGAAGACAGAGAGCAAAATTCTTTTTCTCCTAGCCCATTAGCACAGATTTGAGTTTTTAGTTCGAAAGAAATTGCTTTTTTTAGTAATAGTAATACAACCTTTCTTTCTTTCTTTCTTTCTTTCTTTCTTTCTTTCTTTCTTTCTTTCTTTCTTTCTTTCTTTCTTTCTTTCTTTCTTTCTTTCTTTCTTTCTTTTTTTTAGTGAGGCAATGGGGGTTAAGTGACTTGCCCAGGGTCACACAGCTAGCAAGTGTCAAGTGTCTGAGGCCGGACCTGAACTCAGGTACTCCTGACTCCAGGGCCGGCGCTCTATCCACTGCTCCATCTAGCTGCCCCAATACAACCTTTCTAATGCAAGACCTATAGATTCTTCAAAGAATTGGGAGGCAAACAAAAATGTTCTGGACAACAATTAGCTGAATATTATTGGTACGAGACACTTTGCATCTTGAATGCCAGAGCAAAAATGGAGTACATAGTCAATCAACGAACATTTATTAAGTGCCTACTCTATGTGAGGTACTGTGCTAGGCACTGGAGATAACAAAGACAAAAATGAAACACTTCCTGCCGTCAAAAAGCTTATAATTTACCAGGGAAGATAGCACTTGTATGTATTACAAATTTATGTAAAATATGTATATAAAATAAATATAAATTAACTTGGGATGGGGGAAGGTACTAGAAGTGGGGCAGCTAGGTGGCACAGTGGATAGAGTGTTGGGCATGGAGCCAAGAAGACTCATCTTCCTGAGTTCAAATCTGGCCTCAGAGACTCACAGGCTGTGTGACCCTGGACAAGTCACTTCCTCCTATTTGCCTCAGTTCCTCATCTGTAAAATGAGGTGGAGAAGGAAATGTCAAACCAGCATCTTTTCCAAGAACACCCTAAGTGGGGTCACAAAGAGTTGGATACAACTAAAAATGACTGAATGACAATACTAGAAGTAAGAAGAATAAAAGAAGGCTTTCTGTAGAAGGTGGTACCTGAAGTTTGAAGGAAACTAGAGATTTTAAGAGGTAGAGGTGAGGAGAGACACCTTGTAGGCAAAGGCAGATGGAAATTGGAGTATGGAGTGTGAGGAACAGCAAGGAGGACAGTTTGGCTGAACCACATAAAGCATACCTGGGGGTGGGGGTGGGGGGTGGGTGAGTAATGTATAAAAAGTGTGGGAAAGTAGATTGTAAAGCCACATTGTGAAGGACTTGAAATGTCAAATAAAAGAAGACTTCATACTTGATCCAAGATTTAAAGATGAAAGAGACCTCGGATGTCAGCTAGTCTAAGCCTCTTGTTTTACTGATAAGGAAATGGATGCCAGGAGAACTGACTTGCCTTACCGAAGATCACAAAAATCACAAGTAGCAGAGGCAGGATTCGAATCCTGGTCCTCTGACTCCAGATGCTGTGCCCTTTACCCTCTACCATGTTGCCTTGAGTAGCTGGCATGACCAAAGGTACACAGACAGGAATGAGCACAGTGTATTCATGGGACAGAATGGACATAGTACTGGCTAAAAGTCTGGGTGGGGGGTAGTGGTTGTAGAAGTAGGTGGGCTTAAATTATGTAGAGAGTCTTGAAGGCATGAAGAATTTGGGATTTGATGGTAAGGGAAATTCTGTGTGACAATAGCATTTACATTCATAGAACAGTTAGCCAAAACTTTCCACAAATGTATTTGTTTATTGATCACAAGACTGTTGGACAGTAGTTTTATCAATGCTTTCTACACTGATGCAATATAGTGGTGCATCAATGATGTAGTAATGAAAAAAATGTTTAAGAAGTTTACATTTCTGAAAAATGCTATCCCCCTCCAGAGAAAGAAATGATGGAGTCTGAATGAAGATTGAAGCATGGTTTGTTTGGTTTTTTTTGTCAGTGTTTTCTTTTACATTATGGCTAATATGCAAATATATTTTTGTAGGACTGCATGGGTATCACCTACAAATTACTTTTCTTATCAGAAAGGGAGGAGAAAAAGGGGGAGAACTTGGAACTCAAAATTTGAAAAAATGAATGTTAAACATTGCTTTTATTTATTTTTTATCTTTTGGTGAGGCAATTGGTGTTAAGTGACTTGCCCAGGGTCACATGGCTAGTAAGTGTCAAACGTCTGAGGCCAGATTTAAACTTAGGTCCTCCTGACTCCAGGGCCAGTGCTCTATCCACGGTGCCACCTTAAACGAAGCTGCCCCTTAAATGTTGTTTTTACACATAGTTGAGGGAAAAATTAAAATAAAAAAAATTTTTTAAAAAGAATTTTAATCTTCCAATGGTATTCGGCATAGATTAGAACGGAGAAAGAATAAAGCCAGGCCTAGAAGTTCGGAGGCTATTTTACTGAGCCTGGTGAGAGGTGATCAGGAATTAGATGGAATAATGGCAAAAGAAAAGGAAAAGAACTGATGGTTATGTGAGACATTTCAAAGGTAGGACTTGTTCACTAATTAAAAAGGAGGGATGAATAAGAGAGAGAAGTAAGAAACTCCTCTGTTCGGTGGCCACTCTACCCTGCCCCCTCCTTGCCCCAGTCACACAGATCTTTAGGCTCCTTTCCCAGATGTCCGTCTGCCAAGGAAAAAACAGACAGCCAATGGTGGGGAGTGACAGTCAGCACTGAATACCGTCTAATATTTGTTCGATAACCTCTGCACCAAGAAGGTCTGGTTTTGGTCTGGGCTCCTGGTAGACTAGCACCTACCTGAACAAAGCTTTCATCTCCCTGGATACTTGGTATTGGTAGCTTCAGCTACCCATAATTTTCGAGGCACAGGGAAGGGAGAGGGCGTTCTGCTGATCACAACTTCATTTGTATTCATGGCTGATAAATCCTACTTCTATTTGGAGAGCAATATGACACATTTTTCATTTGCCAAGTAGAAAATATTAATATTTTATGACTCATAAGAGGTTAGAGAGTTAGTATAAGGTAAGTAAAATCAAAACCAAACAAACGAGGACTGTTAGACAATAGTTTTGACCAATGCTTTCTACACTAGTGCCAACATAGTGATGCATCAAGTGGCATTGAAGAAAAAGAGGGAGTGTTTCATCACACTGCGGGCATTTTTTTTTAACTTGAAGTGAAATTCTTATTCATCTGCAGTTTGATATTGGGGGTAGACAAAAGTACCCTAATATTCTGTAGTACCTGACCCCAAAAGTCTGTAGTGATTTGTATGAAGGGCCTAAGAAAAGGAGGGAGGATCCTTGTAAATATTTAGTCTCTTCTTATGTATCTTGGCATTCATCTAGTGATTTTCCTGTGCTGCTGAATAATCACAGAACACGTACCATCACCATTGCCAAGCGTCCAGGCCTGAGTTACAGGAGGGGAAATTTGACTAATGTTCTTATCGTTGAAGAGAGCATTCAAGCGTCAAGAAAAGTGCTATCCAAACCCCATCCTCCCCTTGGCACAGATATGGCACTTTTTATCTGGAATCACCCAGTATTTTTTTACTTGAATTTGGTCAGTATTTGTTTTGTTCCATCCTCTCTTGGTGAAACAAAAAGCAACATTGAAAAGGGAGTTGGAGGGGAGAGAGAGCCATGGCCCTGAGCATGTAGCGAACAGAGAAAGAATAGATTGTCTTTTCAGGGGAAAGGAGACAAGGCGGAGGAATCGTAGAACAAAGAAAAACTCTCTGGTGAAAAGTCCTGACTTTGTGTTCTTGAGAGAGAGACACATGGCCTAGTGAATAAAACTAAAGATTAGTGCTCAATAGGCCTGGTACTCTGTTCCCAGCCCTCCCTTACTGTGGGAGGCAACGAGTTATGAGGACAGGGTGTGGGTTCAGGACCCAGGTCAGCCAAGGCAAGGCTAAGAGAGGAAAGGAAGAGAACCTACTCACACTCACCTCCTCGTGCTTTCCCTTGTGGAAACTAATAGGATTTTCTCCATGTTGCTTCATAAATACTGGTAGGAGGGACCCCAGAGCCATAAATCTCAAGACTTGGGGCACCAGTGGGACACACTAGCTTCCACTTTTCCAAGGCACTAACTCCACATTCAATCAATAAATCAACCAACCAATCAACAATCATTTATTAAGCATTTATTATGTGCCAAGCACTATGCTAAGTAATAAGGATACAAAGAAAAGGGGACCCCCCCTGCCAATTTCTTTTCTCAAAGGAGAAAGTATGCAAATAGCTATGTACAAACTAGGGGCAGCTAAGTGGGGTGGTGGATGGAGTACAGGGCCCGGAGTCAAGAAGACTCACCTTTGTATGTTCAAAACTAGCCCCGGGGGCAGCTAGGTGGCACAGTAGATAGAGCACTGGCCCTGGATTCAGGACTACCTGAGTTCAAATCCGGCCTCAGACACTTAACACTTATTAGCTGTGTGACCCTGGGCAAGTCACTTAACCCCAATTGCCTCACTAAAAACAAAACAAAACAAAAAAAAACTAGCCCCGGATACTTACTCGTTGTGTGACCCCAGACAAGTCATTTAATCCTGTTTGCCTCAGTTTCCACATCTATCAAATGAGTTGGAGAAAGAAATGGCAAACTGCTCCAGTGTCTTTGCCAAGAAAATCCCAAGTGGGGTCATGAAGAGTTGGACCCGACTGAAACAACCAAACAATAACAACAACAAATGTACAAACAAGATATACACAGAATGCATTAGAGAAACTAAGGTTAAAGAAGATGAGGAAAGGCTTCTTGTGGAACATTGGTTGAGACTTGAAGAAAGCAAGGGAAGGCAGGAGGTAAAGATGAGGACAGAGAGAGTTCCAAGCATGGGAGACAACCAGTGGAAATTCCTGGAGTCAGAAGATGGACAGTCCAAGGACTGTCAAGAGGAACACCAGTGTGGCTATATCTCAGGGTGCATGGAGGGGAGTAAGGTGTAAAGAGACAGGAATGGCAGGACAGGCTAGGTTATGAAGGTTTTTAGACAGAGCATTTTGTACTTGATCACAGAGGCAATGGGGACCCACCAGAAGGGATTGAGTTGAGGGTAGAGACATGGTTAGACCTGCATTTTAGGGAGATCAATTGGACAGATAGATGAGTAGAGGATAGACTTGAGGCAGAGACACAAATCAGCAAGCCCTAGGAATGGTTCAGATGTGAGGTGATAAAGGCCTATACCAGGGTGGTGCCAATATCAGAGGAAAGAAGGGAATAGAGAAACATGTTGGGAAGCTAGAAATAACAGGATTAGGAACTGATTAGATTGGGGGGAGTGGTGAGAGAAAGATGAATGGCAGATGATATCTAAGTTGTACGTCTGGGTGACTGGAAGAAAGTATGCATATAAGTATATTCACATACACACACACACACACACACACGCACACACACAAAGTAAATACATACAAACCAAGGTATTTTCACAAGTTTGCAGGCTTCCAAAACCCTTGAGTTCCCCATCCAATCACACACCACTCACTTGTACTATTTCAGTCTCTTACTGCTACTCATCCCTGTTTATCATTTCCTCACAGCACTAATCTTTGGGTCAATTTGTCCACTTGAAGCATAACTCCAGCTTTCCATCCATGCTCTGCTTCCTACACACTCTGTATTCCACTCTCCAAGGCTGGATCTCCTTGTTATTGTTGTTCAGTCATTTTTTTCAATTGTTTTGGGGCTTTCTTGATAAAGATACTGGAGTGGTTTGCCATGTCCTTCTCCAGCTCATTTTATAGATGAGAAAACTGAGACCAACAGGGTTAAGTGACTTGCCCAGAGTCACACATCTAGTAAATGTCTCAGGCCAGATTTGAACTCAGGAAGATATCTTCCTGACTCTGGATCTACACTCTATCCAATGGGCCACTAAGCTGCCCTCTACCACCATGCCCAATAATGATCAACACCATCAATAGCCCTTTGATAGTCTGGGGGTTAATTACCAGTTCTGGGTAGCTTCAAGTCTCTGCCCACAATTTCTTCATCTCCAACATGAGAGGATTAGATTAGACAGCCCCAAGATCTCTTCTCACTCTGCATTTTTGTGTCTATCAGACTGTCAGAGATGGGGCTCAATGAGACATTCTTGAAATTCACTGTTCATCTCTCATTTTGGTATTTTAATAAAAAAAACCCTCTACTTTCCAGCACAAAACAGATCTAAAATACCTGAATGTCTATTCTGGATATTATTCTCCCTATCAAGGATAACTTGGGCCTGTGGTTGAAGTGAGGGGAATATGGTAGGAGCAATCATACTCTAGTTCAAAGGAAAGAGATGGGAAATGACCCTGGATCTTCCTAATTGCAAGGCAGGTTCTCTGTGCACTATTTCATGTTACCTCTTATCTAAAGTCATTAGGATCTTAAAGTAATAGGGGAGTGGTAGAGGCACTCCATCCATCCAATTCATTCATTCATTCAATAATCATTTATTAAGTTAGGCTTCTACAGGCGAATAGCAGTACTGAAGATATAGCATACAGTCAGGGTCTACTGTCTCATATTTTCACACATTGTTATTCAGTCATGTCTGACTCTTCAACACCCTGTGGACCACAGCATACCAATACTATCCAAGGGGGTTTCTTAGCAAAGATACTGGAGTGGTTTGCCATGTCCTTCTCCAGTGGATTAAGGCAAACAGAGGTTAAGTGACTTGCCCAGGGTCACACAGCTAGTAATTGTCTGAGGCTGGATTTGAACTTAGGTTTTCCTGACTCCAGGCCCAGTGCTCTATGCACTGAGCCACCTAGCTTCCTCTTCTCTAACCTGCCAGCTTGCTGTTCCATATCTCCAAACCCCAAGCCTTTGCACAGGCTGTCCCTCATGCCTGGAATGCCCTTTAATCTCACCTCTGCCTCAAATAATACAAAGATTCCTACAAGGTTCAGCCGTCGTCACCTCCCTTGGAAGTTTTTCCTGAACCCCAGTTGATAGTGCTTTCTCCCTCCTCAAATGATATCTTATTTACTTATCTGTTTACGTATTCTATAAACCAGTAGAATATAACTTCTCAGAAGGCAGATTTTTTTTTTTGTCATTGTATTGTGGGTGCCTAGAACATTACAAGCATTTAATGAATATGCAACTAGGTGGCATGTGGTGGATAGATCAGGGGACCTAGAGTCAGGAAGACCTGAGTTCGAATCTAGGATCAGACACTTATTAGCTGTGTAACTTTGGGCAAGTCACTTAAAAATGAACAATATCAACAAAAAAAATCCTCTGTCTCAGTTTTTTTAACTCCAAAATGGGGATAACACTGGGTTGTCTCAAGGATCAAATGAGATAATATTTGTAAAGTGCTTGCTAGCACAGTGCTTGGCACATGGTAGATGCTACATAAGTGCTATCATTATTTATTTTTATTATTGTTGTTATTAACTGTGCTGAAATGAATCGAATGTTTAAAAAAGTAAAAGTTAACCTCTAAGTGACAGGACATTTGCCCAATATTCAACTGGTCTGCCCCCTCTTCCTAGTACTACCTCTAGAAAACAGCATTGTTTTAGGTTTGTTCAGGGAGGTCATAGTCCTTTTCTATGGCTCAAGTCAGACACATAAGGTTTCAAATGTGGTACTTTTTCTGATGTTCAGTATGAATATAGCTGGGGAGTGGGCTGACAAGTGTAATTTAGTACAACAACCACTAATAAATAAACAACCATTTCTTACACACATACAAGATGCAAACTGTTCTTTTAGGTGCTGAAGAAAGTCTGATGTGGAAGGACCTTATCCCTCCAGCCATCCCTATTTTGGTCCCTTCTACAAATACAGTTGTTATCACGGGAGATCATGAAACATATGGAAAAGTGATAGAGAAAATAAAAATCTATTGGTATAAATTAGAATGAAATAAGTGAACCGAACTCTTCATGTGCACAAATGAGAACAATGC
The DNA here is from genome assembly GCF_019393635.1 of Dromiciops gliroides. Classification (NCBI taxonomy): domain Eukaryota; kingdom Metazoa; phylum Chordata; class Mammalia; order Microbiotheria; family Microbiotheriidae; genus Dromiciops; species Dromiciops gliroides. The sequence goes on from NC_057865.1 coordinate 172,281,547, forward strand.
CTAACATGTCAGCCCCCTTTGAACTTGGCTTTCACAGATGACATCATCAGTTTTGCTTTATCTTTGTACTACAACCCGGGAATTGAAATACAAATGCCATTGATGTCAGAATCTCTTCCCGTTTAGGCCTTGTCTGATGCAGATACAAAAATATTTGAAAATGTCTGCTTCTGGGGACCCTGAGACAGCTGGGTCTTTCATTGGCTCCACTGATGCTTCACCCTAAGGCTTTTATTATGTAATATCTTCCCACTTTTAAAGTGGTTGATAGTCAGTCATTCACCAGATGTTGGTGCCAGCCCTTCCAGAAAGAATCAAGAGTGTGGCAGGCAATGTTATTTGGATTCAGTCCTTGAGGGAGCAGTTGACTGATATTAGTGTGCACAGGTCACTACTATTCCAGGACCCACCCCTCTAGGGCCATGACATGGGGAAAGTATATGAGCAATGGCCTAATGGTGACAGTTGACAGAAGTGAGATGAGGGAGGGGGATTCCCCCTCCAGTTGTCTTGTTTCTGGTGCCTGCTATGGGCAAAGGAACAAGTCATCACAAGAGATAGTATAATTTTTTTCCTAGTACTCTAAAAGAAAAGGGTAAGTCATTAAAGTCCCTAAATTTATAGATGGAGAATTTGAGACCAAGAGTTTAAGAGATTTGCTTCAAAGTATAAGTAATAAATCAAAGGCAGAGCTAGGATTAACTTCCATGACTGTCTTTTTAAGGAGAAACCTTTTGACCTCAGGAATGTATATCTGAGAAGTGGACTTATTTACCATCAAATAGTGGTCAGTCAAAAAGTTAATATTACTTATTATAATCCTAAAAAGTATTCAAAAGGACAGGTTAGACACCATTCTTTGTACCCTCTTGCCTCTGAACCCCAGCCAATGCTTCCTGGCAGATGGGTGATGCTTCCTCGTTTAAGAAGCATTTCCCATTCCCTTCAGAGCTTATATTTTTATAGATCTCCAAGGAAAAAAGTTTCCACATTCTCCTTCAGTCACCCATCCTGAACTGTGCTGAGCAAGAGGAGATAGAGACCTTTCATTTAATTCTCTAGGGTAGGGGCATAGCTACTGCTGCCATCTGGAAAAAAATTACCATGTATTTATTTTTATAAACAGAGATGGCCTAGAATAGCCAGGGGTGGGGAGGGGGAAGGGGAGACAGAGACAGAGACAGAGACAGAGACAGAGATACAGAGAGAGACAGAGAATGAGAGAGAGAAACCTAGACTAAATAACAAACATGTAAATGTTGTCTCTCCTGTAGAATGGATGGTCCCTGATTATAGTGGCTGTGATTTCTGTCTTTGTGTGTCAAGAGCATAGCACAGAACCTGGTTCATGCTTGTTTATTGATTGATTATGGGACCACAGACTTAGAACTGGAGAGGTCTTTAGAGATTTTCTAGTCCAGGAATCCTTAACCTCTTTTGTGTCGTGGACCCCTTTGGTAGTTGGGTGAAGCCTATGGACCCCTTCTCAGAATAATGCCTTTAAATAATTGAAGGAAAAGCTAAATTTTGTTGAAAAGTTGGTGAAAATAAGAATGTAATATTTCCCTATTTTAGCTCATGGACCCCTTGAGATCTAGCCATTGACGGTGACTCTCTGGTTAATAACCCTTGATCTAGTTCAGTCCTTTCCATTTAAATTCCCTGATTTACCTGGTAACCTCCTCTGTAACTTGTAAAGATTTTCTCCAGCATGAGATTACAATAAATGGTTCACTTTCCAGATATATATTAATATTTTTTAGGATCAACATTATCAGTTAGTAGTTCAGGACTATCATGCCTTTCTATACAAAGACCCATGATGATATTGATGATTGGAACAGCATTTAGTCACCGATATCATGTGACTTTATGTGAAAAGTAGGCCTTACAGGTGTAGTCTAGCTCCACGTATATATCGTGATTGTTTTGTTCAGTTGTTCAGTCATGTCTGACTCTATGTGACCCCATGGATTTTGTCCATGAGATTTTCTGGGCAAAGATACTGGAGGGTTTTACCTTTTCCTTCTTTACTGGGTCCCCATTTTACAAAGGAGGAAACTGAAGCAAACAAGGTTAAGTGACTTGCGCAGCATCACACCGCTAGTAAGAGTCTGACACCATATTGATGAGTCTTTCTGAATCCAGACTCAGTGCTTTATCCACTGTACTGCCTAGCCGCACACATATACACACATATACATACATACAACTATAATATATAACTATAAAATATATATATAATTATAAAAATATATATGTATATATAAAATCTCTCTCTGCTTGCGTAAGCTTCCTATGATCTCTATGGAATGTGTGAGTGTTCATCACCCTGGACCATAAATCCATGAAAATTTCTGAACATGGTTCTGTTTATCTTTAATGCGCAAGCAAATTGTACCAAAAATGCCAGCTTAAGCTCACTAGCATTTACCAGCACTCTCTTCTCCAGAACTTTTGCCCTTCCTGCTCCTTCTAAGCCCTTTGGAGACTTCAGAACTCCCAAATGCAGCTTGCCAGACCACCGACGTGGAGAGGCCAAGCAAGCAAAGGGTTAACTCACTGTAGCTGCAGCTCAGGCCAAGGTTCCCTCTGGGGGTAACATCTGAAAGACTGGAACAAACACAAAAGGCTGGCTAATGGAGGGGTCCCACTGTCGAGCCATTCCACAGGTCATTTAAGGATAACTTGCAGCTGTGGCCTTACAAGGCCATAAGAAACCTGTAGCAACTGCTAAGAAAAGAGGAGGGTGGAGAGATCCAAGTATTTCACAGAGAGATGAAAAAACCCCTCCAACTCCAGACCCAATAACCTATTCCTCAAACAGAGCATTGGGAGCAATCGGGAAAAAAAACCCCATCAGTAGAAAGGCCCGGCCAATTCTTCTCCGGGCCCACGGCTCACTATTTAAGGATTCCTAAGCATGCCAACAGCTAAACAAACATCATATCCACCCGAAAAAGTTTCCCCTGCTTCAAGCCCAGTGGCATCTGGCCAGCTTTTGACATCAGTCAGTGCTAAATGTTTCCAAATACAGGACCAAGAGAGGGGCATGGTTTGGGAGGCTTCTGTAGTTGCTTTTTTGGGTCGCTTCATCACATAGCAGTTGAACTGGGAACCCTGACAGGAGATAAGACCAAGTTATTAAGGTTGAGGCTGAGGATGTCTGAGACTCTGGGAGGGAAAATCTAGTTGGAAGAAAAGATGAGAAATGACAAAATAGGTGCTACTGCCTTGGGTCTCTTTTTTGTTCCTCATCTCTATGGTGCACTTATATACTAAATGTGGGTTATAGTTAATCCGTGTTCGCGTTTTATCTCTATTCTGAACTATAGGAACTGTGATGTTTTAGCTAAGCTTTATATCATCCCCAGAACCTGCCATAATGCTCTGCACACTATAAATAATAAATGTTTGTTGAATTGAATTAAGTTGAATGTCAACACGTGGGAATTTTCCCAGGGCAAACTGGACTTGCCCCTTTCATTTCCTGAAAGCCATCTTTTTCTTTTTTAAATAATAAACATTTTTATTTATATATTTAAAAAAATATGTTTCAATCTGTATTCAGACACCACCAGTTCTTTCTCTGGAGATGGATCACATTTCTCCTTCAGAGTCCTTCAGAGTTGTCTTGGATCATTGGGTTGCTGAGAATACCTTAGTCGTTCACAGCTGATCTTCTTACGATATTGCTGTTACTTTGCATACAGTACATTTCACTTTGCATAAGCTCATGTAAGTCTCAGGTTTTTCTGAGAGCATCCTGCTCATCAATTCATATAGCACAATTGTGTTCCATCATCATCTTATCCCATAATTTGTTCAGTCATTCCCCACTTGATGGTCATTTCCTCAATTTAAATTCTTTGTTGTCGGAGTTTGTTGGTAATATATAGAATTGCTGATGATTTGTATGGGTTTATTTTGTATCTTGCAACTTTGTTAAAGTTCTTAATAATTTCAAATAGTTTTTTAGTTGATTCTCTAGGATTTTCTAAGCATAACATATCATCTGAAAAGAGTGATAGTTTTGTTTCCTCATTACTTACTCTAATTCCTTTAATTTCTTTTTCTTCTCTTATTGCCATAGCTAACATTTCTAGTACAATATCAAATAATAGAGGTGATATTGGGCATCCTTGCTTCACCACTGATTGTACTGGGAAGGCTTCTAGCTTCTCCGCATTACAGATAATGCTCGCTGATGGTTTTAGAGAAATATTACTTATCATTTTAAGGAAAGCTCCATTTATTCCTATGCCCTCTAGTGTTTTGAATAGGAATGAGTGCTGTATTTTGTCAAACGCCTTTTCTGCATCTATTGAGATAATCATATGATTTCACCTTTTTCATTTTTGATACTAGTAATTTGGTTTTCTTCTTTCCTTTTTTGATCAAATTAACCAATGATTTATTAATTTTATTGGTTTTTTCATAAAACCAGCTTCTAGTTTTATTTATTAATTTAATTGGTTTTCTTAGTTTCAATTTTCTTCATCTCTTTTTTGATTTTTGGAATTTCCAATCTGGTGTTTAGTTGGGGATTTTTAATTTGTTCATTTTCTAGTTTTTTAAGTTGTATGCCTAATTCGTTAATCTGCTTTCCGCTATTTTATTGATGTGAGCAGTTAGGGATATACATTTTCCCCAAAGTACTGCTTTGGCTATATCCCATAAATTTTGATATGTTGTCTCATCATTATCATTTTTTTAAATGAAATCATAAATTGTTTCTATTATTTGTTCTTAGACCCACTTGATTTTTAGGATCAGATTATTTAATTTCCATTTGATTTTAACCTCTCTTTCAATTGTCCATTATTGAATGTAATTTTTACTGCATTATGATCTGAAAAGGATATGTTTACTATTTCTCTTTTTCTGCATTTGGTTATAAGGTTTTTATGCCCTAATACAAGGTCAATTTTTGTGTAGGTCCCATGTACTGCTGAGAAGAAGGTATATTCCTTGCTATTCCCATTCAGTTTTCTCCAGAGATCTATTATATCTAACTTTTCAAGAATTTTATTCATTTCCTTAACTTCTTTCTTGTTTATTTTTTGGTTATATTTATCCAGTTCTGAGAGGGGAAGGTTAAGGTCCCCCACTAGTATAGTTTTATTATCTATTTCCTCCTATAACTCATTCAATTTCTCCTTCAAAAATTTAGATGCTATACCATTTGGTGCATATATGTTAAGTATTGACATGACTTCATTGTTTATAGTACCTTTCAGCAAGATATAGTTTCCTTATTTATCTCTTTTTAACTAGGTCTATTTTTGCTTTTGATTTGTCTGAAATCATGAATGCTACCCCTGCTTTCTGCATCAGCTGAAGCATAATAGATTCTGTCCCACCTCCTTACATTTACCTTGTATGTATCTCTCTGCTTCAAATGTGTTTCTTGTAAAAATCCATCTTTCTAAACATGAAACCCCAGTGACTGGGTGTCCCCCAAGTATCTGTCCTGGGTTGTCTTCTCTCTCTTTTTCTCTCTCTCTTTTTTTTGGTTGAATAGAATTTTATTTTCCAAAATATATGTAAAAACAAATTTTGACATCAATTTTTAAAAATTTTGTGTTCCAACTTCTCTTCCTGCCTCCCTTCCCACCCCCCACCCACAAGAACTCAAGTAATTCAAAATAAGTTATACATGAGTAGTCATGGAAAACATTCCCACATTAGCTAGGTTGTGAGAGAAAACAGTTATAAAACAAAACTTCAGATTAAGGAATTGTCAAAAAAAAGTTTTTTTAAATGTGTTTCCATCTGTTTTCAGATACTATCAGTTCTTTCTCTGTAGATGGATTGCAATTTTCTTGTTTGTTTATTTGTTTGTTTGTTTTGTGTGGGGCAATGAGGGGTTAAGTGACTTGCCCAGGGTCACACAGCTAGTCAGTGTCAAGTGTCTGAAGCCAGATTTGAATTCAGGTCCTCCTGAATCTAGGGCTGGTGCTTTATCCACTGTACTACCTAGCTGCCCCAATTTCAATTTTCATAAGTCCTTCAGTGTTATATTGGATCATTGCCTTGCTTCCCAGCAGATCATCTTACACTATTGCTGTTATTTTGTATATAGTACATTTCATTCTGCTTCAGTTCATGTAGGTCTTTCCAGGTTTTTCTGATAGCATCCTGTTCATCATAACTTTTATATAGTACCTTAAACTTGACAAATTTTTTTTCACAATAGCCCAGCAAAGTAAGTACCATATGTTTTGCCATTATAATCAATCATCATAATTATTTCTCTCCATCCTATTCCCTTCCCATGATATTTACTCTATTTTCTATCTTCTTTTATCCTATTCCTTCTCAAAAGTGTTTTACTTCTGACTGTCTCCTACCCTGCTTTGTACTCCCTTTTTTCACCCTTCCCTCCTTATCCTCTTCCCCTCCTACTTTCCAGTAGGGTTAAATAGATTACTCCTCCCAACTGGGTGTGAATGTTATTCCCTCCTTGAGCCCACTTTGATGAGATTTAAGGTCTTTGAGCTAATTCTGTGTTCTAAATTTTTCTTCCTCCCTCCATCCTCAACCCTCCCTATAAAATCAAGCAATTCAATATGTCATACTTGTGCAGTAATGCAGAATATCTTCACCTTCCATGAAAGTGTTTTGCTTTTTACTGCTCTCTCCCCCAATCTGCCCTTCCCTCCTTCCCCTCTTCTCCACCCCCCTCCCCTTATCTCCTTCCCCTCCCTCAGGGCAAAAATATATTACTATACCTACCTGAGTACGTATGTTAGTCCCTCTTTGAGCCAATTCTGATGATATTAAAGTTCACTCACTCCCCCACTCCTTCCCCCTCTTCCCCTCCCCTCCATAAGCTTTTTTCTTGTTTCCTTCATGTGAACTACCTCTCCTCAGATCATCTTTCCCCTTCCCCCTCCCCCAGTCCATTCCTGCTACACTTCAACCCTATTTTAAAGATGTCATCATGGGTTAGTTAGGTGGCACAGTGGACAAAGCATCAGCCAGGAACCCAGGAGGCCCCAAGCCCAAATCTGTCCCCAGACATAAGACACCCCACCCTATTTGCCTCACAAAGAACAAAACATAAATGCTTTACAGATATCATCCCTTCATATTCAGTTCAGACCTGTGTCTTCTGTGAATTCCTTACTGAAAAAGTTTTTATGAGTTTGAAGTATTATCTTCCCATGTAGGAATGTAAACAATTATATCCTTCATGAAGTCCTTTTCCTGTTTACCTTTTTATGCTTCTCCAGGGTGTTGTATTTGAAAGTCAAATTTTCTATTCAGTTCAAGTCTTTTTATCACAAATGCTTGAAAGTCCTCTTTTTCATTGAAGTACCATTTTTTCTCTGAAAGATTATACTCAATTTTGCTGGGTACAGGATTCTTGGCTATAATCCCAGTTCCTTTGCTCTCTGGAATATCATATTCCATGCCCTCTGGTCCTTTAATGTAAATGCTGCTAGATCTTGTTTTAGCCTTATTGGAGCTCCACAGTATTTGAATTCCTTTTTTCTAGCTGCTTGCAATATTTTCTCCTTGACTTGGCAGCTCTGGAATTTGGCTATGATATTCCTGGAAGTTTTCCTTTTGGGATCTCTTTCAGGAGGTGATCAGTGCATTCTTTCAATTTCTATTTTGCCTTCTGCTTCTAGAATATCAGGGCAATTTCCCCTGACAATCTCTTGGAGGATGGTTTCTAAGCTCTTATTTTGGTCATGGTTTTCAGGTAGTCCAATGATTTTCAAATGATCTCTCCTGGATCTGTTTTCCAGGTCATCTGTTTTTCCAAGGAGATATTTCATATTGCCCTCTATTTTTTTAATTCAGTTACATTTGCTTTACTGTGTCTTGGTTTCACATAAATTCACTAGCTTCCATTTGTTCAAGGCTAATTCTTAGGCAATTATTTTCTTGAGAAAGCTTTTCTATTTCTTTTCCCATTTGGCTTTTCAAACTGTTGACTTTTTTCTCATGACTTTCCTGCATTGCTCTCATTTCTTTTTCCATTCTTTCCTCCATCTCTCTAAATCTTCCTTCTATCTCTCCTACTTTCTCTTCAAAGTCCCTTTTGAGTGCTTCTATGGCCTGAAACCAATTCATATTTTTCTTGGAAGCTTTGAATATGGAAGCTTTGACTTTATTATTATCTTCTTCTTCTGAGGGTGTATTGTGGTCTACCTTTCCCCCAAAGAAGTTTTAGATGGTCTGCTGCTTTCTCTGCCTACTCATCTAGGCCACCTATTTCTTGGCTTTTAACTCCTTCTTAAAGTATAATGCTGCTTCCAGGACACACTGTTTGAGCTACAGTGTGGCCCAGGGGGTGATTGGGCTTCTTCTCAGCCTGCCTGGCCTGTGAGTAACCACGGCCGTTTTCTCTTTAACATGGAAACAGAAGTCTGATTGAACTCTGATTCTCTATGGTTGGAAGCTTGGTGTGCCTGTGCCCCTCCCCCACTGGACTACCACCACTCAATTCAGCCCATTGGTTCAGAACCAGGGTACTTTGCCCCAACTCCAGCAGAGACTGCCTCCACTTCCCCCTGGCCTTCCGCTGAACCCCCTACCAGTCCATGATCAGAGCCTCAGAAGCTGCTGGCGCTGAAGACTCTGATGGGCACTGGAAGCACTGTCTGTTCCTGGCTGGGTTGAGACTGCATGCTGAGCTGTTCAGCCTGATCAGTAGGTGATCACAATTGCCTTCTTTTTTTTTTTTTTAAATGTATGAGGTATTTTATTTTTTCCATTACATATAAAGATAGTTCTCAACTTTTGTTTATACATGCTTTACAATTTCAGATTTTTCTCCCTCCCACCCCTCCCTCCCCCCTCTCCTAGACAGCAGGTAATCTGATATAGGTTATATCTATATATCTCTATACATATACATATAGAGATAGATATATATATACACACACACACATATATATATACACATAATAACATTAATCCTATTTCTGCATTAATCCTGTTACAAGAGAAAGAATCAGAGCAGTGATGCAAAACCTCAAAATAGAAAGAAAAAAAAAACCAACAGCACCCAAAACAAAAGAAATAATATGGTTCAATCAGCATCTATACTCCACAGTTCTTTCTTTCTTTTTTTTTTTCTTGGATTTGGAGATCCTCTTCTATCATGAGTTCCCTGGAACTCTTCTGTACCATTGCATTGGTGAGAAGAATATAGTCCATCACAGTAGGTCAACACTCAATGTTGATGATACTGTGTACAATGTTCTTCTGGTTCTGCTCATCTCACTCATCATCAGCTCACGTAAGACCCTCCAGGTTTCTCTGAACTCTTCCTGCTCATCATTTCTTACAGCACAATAGTATTCCATTGTATTCATATACCACAACTTGTCCAGCCATTCCCCAATTGATGGGCACCCCCTCAACTTCCAATTCCTTGTTACCACGTAAAGAGCAGCTATAAATATTTTTGTACATGTGGATCCCTTTCCCCCTTCCATGATTTCTTTGGGCAAAAGACCTAAAAGTGGGATTGCTGGGTCAAAGGGTATGCACAGCTTTATCGCCCTTTGGGCATAATTCCAAATTGCTCTCCAGAATGGTTGGATCAGCTCACAGCTCCACCAACAATGCATTAGTGTTCCAATTTTCCCACAGCCTCTCCAACATTTATTATCTTCCTTTTTTGTCATTTTAGCCAATCTGATAGGTGTCAGGTGGTACCTCAGAGTTGTTTTAATTTGCATCTCTCTAATCATTAGAGATTTAGAGCATTTTTTCATATGGGAATAGATAGCTTTGGTTTCTTTATCAGAAAACTGCCTGTTCATATCCTTTGACCATTTCTCAATTGGGGAATGACTTGGATTCTTATAAATTTGATTTAGTTCCCTATATATTTTAGAGATGAGACAATTGCCTTCTTTTGATGAAAAATGGTCTCACTCTGTTCTTAAGTGCATTAGGCTGCTCTGTTTTTGTTGTTGTTGTTGTTGTTGTTGTTTTTATTTATTTATTTATTTATTAAACACATTATTTGGGATTGAGTGGATGAGTTTATCTGGAGCTTGTGGGAGTCACAGTCTCTCTTCCGCCATCTTGGTTCCGCCCCCTCAGCTTCTCTTTCTTCAACTTCTTTAGGTGATATCAGCTCCTAGGGGCTCAATGATTATCTCTACGCAAATGATGCCTAAATCTAAAAAATACAAATTTATTTCTCTATTCTATGTCCCAATAACCAACTGCTTGCTAAATAGCTCTACCTGGATGTCTCACTGGCATCCCAAACTCAACCATCCAAGAAGACAATTTATCATCTCTTGTTCTTGGTGTCCCCTTTAAACTTGCTCCCCCTTCAGACTTTCCTACTTCTGTTCATTGTTCTTCCAGTTAACCAGATTTACAATCTCAGAAACCATCTTCAACTTTCCTCTTTTTCAGCTTACCCCCCAACTCCCATCCAATCAGTTGCCAAGTCTTGTTGACTTAATTTATACAACAATCTCACATCCACAGAGAGAAGAGAAGGGGGTCCTCAAGGTAATTTGGTATAGTAGACAGAAAGCTAGACTTAGAGTCAGGAGGATGTGGCTTCAGTTTCTGCCACTGACAAATAGATAAGTGACCCTGAGCATGTCGTTTAATTCTTTGGTGCCCCCAAATTTCAGGGCAATTGCCAACCTGCCTTGGTGGGGATTTTCTTTACCCCATATCACTGAAATTTCAGGATGGATCTAAAGGAAATCCTAGGGGTCTTACACACAGTTGGTGGCTATTAATGCTTGTAAAATTGAAAGACTAGACTTGTGTTTGGTACAAATAGCTAGTCACAGTTATTTTATATTAGTCAGATAGTGTGATTTAGTTGTGTCTATGTCTTCCATGTATTTACCAAGATCTGGGCTGTCTTGGAGCACAGAGTTCCTCAAAGCTATAAATAATGTCTACTCTATTCATTTTCTGCTGTAATGTACAGGGATAGATACTTAGAAAATGTCATCTTCAGCTGCTGGTGACAGCTTTATTTTGGTGTGAATTCTATTTATTTCCCCAAGATGTTTGTGGCTTGTGAAGAAACATAATATGTGCACCTGTTGTGTGAGAAGAAGAAATTCTGCTACCCCTCAGTATGGAGTTCTAAAGGGCTAGGAAAGGATGGAAGTCAGGGAGAGAGAGAGAGCCAAATTGGAAAAGAGAGAAAACAGACCTGAGGGGAATAGCAGGAGTTCCAGACTAGCAAGAAAAAAGAATGGATTTTTATTGTTACTCTTTTCTCTTGAAAGAATTTGGAGAAGTCTCAAATCTTTACAGGGTATAGAGGAGAATGTTATGTGATATGTTTATTTTCTTTGTTCTTTCTAAGGTCCAGAGTCAAGAAGCAAGTCTTTCTTTCTTTCTTTCTTTCTTTCTTTCTTTCTTTCTTTCTTTCTTTCTTTCTTTCTTTCTTTCTTTCTTTCTTTCTTTCTTTCTTTCTTTCTTTCTTTCTTTCTTTCTTTCTTTCTTTCTTTCTTTCTTTCTTTCTTTCTTTCTTTCTTTCTTTCTTTCTTTCTTTCTTTCTTTCTTTCTTTCTTTCTTTCTTTCTTTCTTTCTTTCTTTCTTTCTTTCTTTCTTTCTTTCTTTCTTTCTTTCTTTCTTTCTTTCTTTCTTTCTTTCTTTCTTTCTTTCTTTCTTTCTTTCTTTCTTTCTTTCTTTCTTTCTTTCTTTCTTTCTTTCTTTCTTTCTTTCTTTCTTTCTTTCTTTCTTTCTTTCTTTCTTTCTTTCTTTCTTTCTTTCTTTCTTTCTTTCTTTCTTTCTTTCTTTCTTTCTTTCTTTCTTTCTTTCTTTCTTTCTTTCTTTCTTTCTTTCTTTCTTTCTTTCTTTCTTTCTTTCTTTCTTTCTTTCTTTCTTTCTTTCTTTCTTTCTTTCTTTCTTTCCTTTCTTTCCTTTCTTTCCTTTCTTTCCTTTCTCTTCTTTCCTTTCTCATCTTTCCTTTCTCATCTTTCCTTTCTCATCTTTCTCTCTTTTCTTTCTTTCTCTCTCCCTCCCTCTCTCTCTTGCCCTCCCTCCCTTCCTCCCTCCCTCATTCCCCCTCCCTTCCTTCCTCCTCCCTCCCTCCATCCTTTCCTTCCCTCCCTCCCTCCCTCCCTTCCTCCCTTCCTTCCTCCTTCCTTCCTTCCTTCCTTCCTTCCTTCCTTCCTTCCTTCCTTCCTTCCTTCCTTCCTTCCTTCCTTCCTTCCTTCCTTCCTTCCTTCCTTCCTTCCTTCCTTCCTTCCTTCCTTCCTTCCTTTCTTCCTTCCTTTCTCAACACCAATATGACAAAACAGAATCAGTCAATAGGCAGGGGTCTGGAAAGGAGTCCAACATGAGATCCAATTATGAGGGTTACAGATCAGGTTGCTTATACTTCTCAGTTACAGATCTACTATGGTTAGCATAATCTCCTATGCCATTAAATTCCACTGCCCATTGTATGGGATGAGGGAAACTGATAAAGGAGATAAAAGGGATTAGATTCAAGGAATGAACTGGAAGGATTAGTTTTATCTATGAGAGGGACTATCTCATTCTCCATTGGAGGAAAGGAGAAGATGGATGATGACAGAAAAGTTATGATATAGGAAGAGGGGAAATGAAGGAGCTCATGACAGATTCATTGCCTTCTCAATAGAGCAAGAGGTAAAAATAATTTATTAAGAGATGTGGGGGGTTTCTTGAGAGAGAAGAAGATTTGGAACAGCCTGCATGGGGCATATGATAGGGATTCAGAAAAAAAAATAGTATTTCCCTGTAGTAGTGAGAGCCCAGCTGAGGTTACACAGCATGAATGTGTGGAAGACCTAGCCACTTTAATTTTAGGACTTTCTCCAGTTCTACCTGGTGACTCTGAAGTGGGAGTAAAAGAGGAGGATGTTCTTGTTGGTGCAGGGATTGAGATTAGCTAAAAGAGAACAGGGGAAGGATGAGGAGGGGGAGATAACTCGGCGGTCCAGTGTATAGAATACAGGGCTTGGAGTCAGGAAGAGTCAAATATAAATCTTGTCAAAAACACCAGCTGGGTGACCCTGACTAAATCATTGAAATAGCAACCAGAGAGTAAAGATGGTGAAGGGAGAAAAGTCCATGTGGAATGAGCTGAGAGAACAGGGAGGGATTATAATGAGGATAAAGAGACATTGTTGTTCAGTAGTTTCAGTCCTGTCTGACTCTTTGTGATCCCATTTGGGTTTTTTTTTGGCAAAGATACTGGAGTGCTTTGCTATTTTCTTCTCTAGCTCATTTTGTGGATGAGGAAACTGAGGCAAATAGGGTTAAGTGACTTGCCCAGGGTCTCAGAGCTAATAAGTATCTGAGGCTAGATTTGAATTCAGGTCCTCCTGAATCCAGGGCCAGTGCTTTTGGCAAACTTTTTTAATTGACTGATCTCCTCACTGGCAAGGGACTTCAAGCCAAGACTTTACATTCATGAAGCTGACTCGTTTCTGTCTTTGTCTAGACCAAAGATGCCCTCTTCACTATCCTGCATGATCTAAGGCCACAGGATCATTTTAATATCGTTGGATTTTCCAATCGGATCAAAGTATGGCAGGATCGCCTGGTATCAGTGACTCCCAACAACATCAGGGATAGCAAGGTCTACATTCACCACATGACACCTACTGGAGGTAAAAAAAAAATCTTCTTTTTTCTCATCTTGGCTTTGTCACCATCATAAATAAGAAGGAGGTCTGGGGCCAATAGGCAGGTATTTGAAATCTGAAGCTGATATCAAGAAGGGAGATAACAAATTAAGAGCTTTCATTTTTAGAGATAACAGTTAAAAACTTGCATTACTTATGATCATCAAATCAAAACCCTACCCCCTAGCTTATTTTAGCCCCCAATTTGAGATGGTCCATTAGGTTATAAAGAAAAAAACTCTTTTAGGTCTGTGAAATCTTCACCATTTCTCATTGATACCTTACAATGAACCTATGTTCTAAAAATGACTTTGAAGAAAGAATTGGTGCCAACAGGATGCCCTACTATTCTGTGTGCTCAAACATTATTGTTTTAGGAAGAGGTGGTGGGAACTGCCCAGCCAAGTAATTACCCAAAGGTAGAACTATAATTGAATGAACAAAGCATTCTTATCTGAGAGATGTAAGCTAGGTGCCAAAGGGAAAATACTGTTTGATGTGGAAGAGGCATAGTTAAGAGGTCATGATGAGGACAAAATTGGTTGAATGGTCTCGGATTTTTCTTTTGCTATATAATACACAGGTAATTGTGCAAAAACTGGGAACTTCTTCCAAGATTCAGTTAAATATGGGCAGAGGAGAGATTGCCCAATTCAAATTATGTAAATTAAGGTGAAGTTTAGGATTTCACCATGTAGATTGAGGGGTAGGGGTAGGGTGGGCTTCTAGCCATGAAGAAACAGCACAGACAAAGGCAGAGAAATGCAAGAAAACATAGGACATGGAAAGGCTATGGTGAATAGTCTAGTCTGGCTGGAACATAAAGAAAAATATTGTAAGATAAAGATGGAAAGGAACAGTGTCAGATTGTGGAAGACAATCCTTCTCAGTTTCCTTTGCTGGATCCTTACCCAGGTTACAACCTCTAAAGGGGGTGCCCCACAGGGCTCTGTCCTGGGTCCTCTTCTCTTTTCCTTATATACTTCTTCACTTGGTGATCTCATTCATTCCCATGGGTTTAATTATCATCTCTTAGGCTAACAATTCTCAAATCTTCCTGTCTTGCCCTAACCTCTCTGCTCACCTCCAGTCTTCACAACCTTAACTGACTTTCAGACATCTCAAACTTTATGGGGCTTAAAGAGAGAGAAAAGTCTTTGAAACTGCCATTTTGGGGGATGAGACAAGAAAACAATAACAGCTGAATAAGGTCACCAGATTTCAGTGACCTTATTCTCCATATGGCGTTCAATGTCAGACTTCATGTGGTGTATACCATAAATTTATAGTAGCTAAAATTCTCAGGAATTTCTCCAAGAACTTTCTCCTGGGCACAAGAATGGGAAAAAACCCACAGTGGCAGGGCTTATCCAGGGCTGAAAAGTAGTAAGTCAGGAATAGAAGTTCAGAAGACTAAAGGATTCTGGGCAGGTGGCTAGGGAATCCATGAAGTGACTGGCCATGGGGCCAAGGTTGGATATAAAAGCAAGGGAAATGGCAAAAGATAGAATTAGAAAATTGGGAATGTTCTAGGGATCAGAGATTGTAAAGCAGGTGAAAAGAAGACTCAATGTGGCATGCAGTAGGAGAGGTAAAATAATAGGAGATTGTATATGGAAAGTAGAATTGTCAATACTTCCAAAATCTTGGAAATAGTGTATTTCTATGTGATAATGAGGTGCTGATAGGTTGCTAAAGAAAGGTAGAGAATAGGTTTCCTAGGATTGACATTAAGTTATACCACTATAAAGTTGGAAAGTTAATCAGTATGAACATTGAAATCCCCAGGGGTGATCTTGGGTCACTCACACCACCGGTTCTATTCCAAGCTCACCTAAAAATGAGCTCTCTCTTTTCCTGCATGATGAGGAAATTAGATTTATTGTTCCTGTGGTATTCCATAGAGGTATCTTCATTAGCTTCCCTAGGGATGGGCTGAGAAATGGATGCCACAGACAAGATTTGAGAAGTTTGATTGCATTTGTATCTCTAGCATCTAGATCTGGAAACAGGAGACAAGAAATGCTTGATTAGTTAATTGGCACATCCAGATCTTGCTAAGTAGATTCTGCCCTTCAATTTTTCACTTTTCTTTATGTCTCCTTCTTCTACAAAACATAGTGTAGGTCATTAAGGCTGACCTTTATAGAATAACCAACTTTTGAAAAATGGAGAGTTGGGAGGCCAAATTGTGAGGTTAGTCAGTGGCTTGACTTAAGTGCCTCCAATTTCTCTGTTCTGTTCTCTTTATGTTCCACCCTTAGATAATTCTTCTCTTCCATCTCTAGCATCTACAGCACGGGCCCTGGAGTCAGGAGTATCTGAATTCAAATCCGTCCTCAGACACTTAACACTTACTAGCTGTGTGACCCTAGGCAAGTCACTTAACCCCAATTGCCTCACTAAAAAAAAAAAAACAAAAAAAACAAAACTAAACTAAAACTAACCATCTCTAGCATCTAGTTTCTATCAAAAGCAGTATGCAGAAAAGGATATAAAATAAATTTATACTATAGTGTAAAAGATAGATAACCATCCAAAGTGTTACCTTTGTCAGAGAGATCTGTGTTGTTAACAAGTATGAAAACTAAAGGAATGAAGCTTATATCAGAACGTCAGGTAGGGGGAGAGGTATGTTTTGGGATATGAGGGTCTTCCTGATGCCTCTGAAACTTTAGCACAAAGTTGTTCCCTGCACCAATCATCACAGGAGGCCAGTTTGAGCCATACCCTGTTAAATTTCAATCATTCATTCATTGGTTATCTACTTCTTGGACTTGACATAGTGAGATTTAATTCCAGTTTGCCTGCCCCCCTGCCAGGCAACTCACAACTAAATTCTCTGCCCCATCATCAACTAGCTATTGCTTAAGGCAGTGCTTTTTAATCTTTTTGGCCTCAGGACCCCTTTACAAACTTAAAAGTTATTGGGGGTACCAAAGAGTTTTTGTTTGTGTGGGTTTTATCTACTGATATTTGTCATATTAGAAATTAAAACTGATAAATTTAAAAATATTTATTAATTAACTTAAAAGAACAATAACACTTTACTCTTTTTTTTTAAGGTAATTGGGGTTAAGTGACTTGCCTAGGGTCACACAGCTAGTTAAGTGTTAAGTGTCTGAGGCTGGATTTGAACTCAGGTCCTCCTGAATCCAGGGCCGGTGCTCTACCCACTGCGCCACCTAGCTGCCCCCGGCCTCAGACACTTGACACTTACTAGCTGTGTGACCCTGGGCAAGTCACTTAACCCCCATTGCCTTAAAAAAAAAAGAAAAGATAAGCCAAAGGCTTGGCTGATACCATTTTGGTGCATGCATCCACAGGTACAGACATCAACGGGGCTCTCCAGAAAGGCATCCAACTGCTTAATGACCACATAGCTGACAATGACATTGACTCCAGGAGTGTTTCTCTGATTGTCTTCCTGACTGATGGGAAGGCCACCGTGGGAGAGACTCAGTCAAGTAAGATCCTCAGCAACACGAAAGAAACTGCCCAAGGTCGAGTCTGCATCTTCACCATAGGCATTGGAAATGATGTAGACTTCAAACTGCTGGAGAAGCTATCGCTTGAGAACTGCGGCATGACACGGCGGGTGCAGGAGGAGGACAATGCTAAGGAACAGCTGATTGGGTCAGTTTCCTACTTCCTTCTGTATGATGGGAATGCAAGGAGGGCAAGGGGCATTGATCAGGCATGGATTGAGGGCTTGGATCTGATGAGCACCTGACTGGAGATTAGAACACCTGACTGGACTAGACTTTGGGGCCTGCTAGAAATTCTAGTTCCATAAGAAAATTTAGACTTTTCAAAATTTTAACTTATCTCTTCTTTATTCCCTGCCCCTGACCCCAAAACACTTTGAGACAGGTAGGTCAAAGATTGTCTCTGTTTTACATATGAGGGTAGTAAAGACAAACAATCAAGAAACAAAAAAATGAAAAGACATAATAATATAACAAAAATAAGAAGAAAGACATACATTTTTTATTAACTTTTTTTTTGGTGGGGCAATGGGGGTTAGGTGACTTGCCCAGGGTCACACAGCTACTAAGTGTCAAGTGTCTGAGGCTAGATTTGAACTCAGGTGCTTTATCCACTGTGCCACCTAGCTGCCCCCAAGACATAATTTTTTTAAAATTTATTTTCCCTATCATAAAACTCCTAGTTTGTAGGAGAAAGGAAAGTATGACTCTGGTCTTTTCTGCTTTTCCTTGAGAGATAATTTTGTTGAAGATAGCTTAGCATGGTGTATAGAGATCTGGCTTTTGAGTCAAGAAGATGTGGGTTCAGGTTCTGCAATAATATAGACTGGTTATATGATCCTGAGCAAGTCACCTAAATTGTCAATGTCCTGGGCATTTAGACTCTAAGACTATGAGTTGCCCTGGGCCAACTCTCTATTGTTCTAGGAAGTCTCTCTGAGTAGTAAGAAATTGCTTTAATGAACTTACATTTTACTGAGGCAAGACATATGTTCACAGAAACATAAATACAAGATATATACCAAATAAATACGAAGGGATTTAGGGTGCAGGGCACTAATAACCAAGGGAATCAGGAAAGTACTTTTGAAGAAGGTGACCTTTGAGTTGAGAATTGAAGAAAGCTAAGGGTTATAAGGAAAAGATGAAGAAAAAGTACATTACAGGTATGATGGACAGACAGTCTGTGCAAGAGATAAAATCTCATATATGGACAACAGCAAGTAGACTAGTTTGGCTGAAATTTAGAGCATGAGGGGGATTAATATATAAGCAGCCCAGAAAAATAATTTGGAGCCATATTATGAAGGGCTCCTGAAAACTGAGGAGTTTGTATTTTATGGTAGGAGTGATAGGGAGTCAATGAAGCTTCTGGAGCAGGGAAGTGACATGGTCAGACCTTTGTTTTAAGAATGTTAACTTGGGCAGCTAGGTGGTGCAGTGGATAGAGCACCAGCCCTGGATTCAAGAGGACCTGAGTTCAAATCAGGCCTCAGACACTTGACACTTAACTAGCTGTGGGACCCTGGGCAAGTCACTTAACCCCCAACTGCCTCACTAAAAAAGAAAAAGAAAAAAGAAAAAAAAGAATGTTAACTTGTCAGCTGTGTGGAAAACGGACTGGAGAGAGGAGAAAAGAAATTCAGGGAGAACAATTAGGAAGCATTGCAATAGTTCAAAAAAGAGGTCTGAAGGGTCTTGGCTATGTGAATGATAGGAGGGAGTAGATGACAGAGACATTGGGGAGGGAGAATTGGTTAAGACTTAGTAATTGATTAGATATGGTAGGTGATGGAGAAGATAGAGATTGAGAACAACCATAACATTGAGAACATGAGTGACTGAAAGAATAGTGGTACTCTCAAGCTAAATTGATAAATTAGAAGGAGGGAATCCGTTTAGGGGGAAAGCTAATGAGTTCTATTTTGGATATGTTGAGATGCTTCTTGGACATCTGGGGGGACATGTCCAGAATGCTATTGTGGAGGCAGAATGAGAACTCAGAAAGGAGATGAGGTCTGGATTTGTAGATCTGGCAGTGATTTGCAATGGGCTGATGGTTGAATTCACAGGAGTTGATGAGATCACCAGGAGAGTGATTACTTTTCTCAATGATTGATATAGGTCCCAGCTATTAGTAGGCCTGGTGGTCTGAAAGGCACTGATATTCCCAAGGCTCTTGGGTTCAGGGTTCTGGGCTAGCTCCACAGGGGTCTGAGGGGAGAGGGTGGTCAAGGTGATGGTGGTATTTTGACTTGCCTGGCACATGCTTCCTCTCCCTCAGAATGCTTTGTTGCTATAGTTCACTTGTTTGCCCTGTTGGTGGTTGGTCAAGAAGGATAAGGACTGAGAAAAGTCCATCAAATATAGCACTAAAGAGATCCTTGGTGGCCATGGAGAGAGAGCATTTTGGTTGAGTGTTGGGGGTAGAAACCAAATTGCTTGGGATTGAGAAGTGAGTAGGAGGTGAGACAGTACAGTCAATAAATAAAACCAGCTTTTTCCTAGAAGTTTGTCTGATGGGGGGAGGGGGAGATATCAGATAATGGCTTGAGAGAATGGGAGGGTCAAGTGAAGGTTTTGTTTTGTTTTGTTTTGTTTTTTTCTCAAGGGGGAAATCTGGACATGTATGTAGGCAATAGGGAAGGAGCCAGTGAATGCAGATGTTAAAAATTAGAGATGGGTGGTGGTGAATGACAGTCCCATTTCAAGGGGCAAGCTCCCAGAGAATACAGGAAGAAATGGGAACAAAGGCACAAACAGAGATGTTTTAGCATCATTTAAGAGGGTCTGGGTTTGTCTTATTAGCAATATGACCTTGGGTAAATTGAGTCTTTCTGACCCTTGGTTGGTTTCCTTATCAGTAATATGGAGATGGCAATGCTTGGACTACTGTTCAGGGTCATTGTGAATATTAGTGTGGTCAAGGATGTTATAGTGTGAGTGTTACAAGGGTTAAGTTTGTTGGAAAGACTGGAGTGAGTTCATAGGCATGGGAAAACAGTCTCCAGGGTAAGGAGATTTACCATTTGCCTTGAGACCTTTGCTACTTTGATAGAATTGACTGGTGAAAAGACAGCAACCTGGGCTATTTCTAGCACCTTTTCCTCATAAGAAAAGAGAAATATTTTTTCCAGCAATTTAAAAAAATTATGAACTTGACAAATATCTACATGAATATTTCCTTTTACAAAGAACTTAAAAAAGAATGTTACATAGGAAACCGTGAATTTGGTTTTATATGGATTTTTATATATGTTTTATATGGATTTTTATGTACTAAATTTAACGTAGGAATGGTAATTCAATCCAGTTATGGTAGTGCCTTCTGAATTTCCTTCTGCTCCCTTAGATGCATTTTATAAATATTTCATTGACATTCTTTTCTTTCTTTCTTTTTAAAAAGTCACCATCATTCTCCCTCTTCTTTCCCACCAAAGTCTCCCCACTGAAAAGAAAAGCCCTGTCTTGTAGCAAATAAATACAATTGAGCAAAGGAAATTCACACATTGATCACATCTGATAATGAATGCATCATTCTGCACCTACAGTCTATCACCTCTCTTCAAAGAGGTGAGAAACATGATTCATTCTCTTTCAGGAGTCAGGGTTGATCACTCCATTGATTAGAGTTCTTTAAGTCTTTCAAATTTTTTTCCCTTTACAGTGTTGTACCCATTGTATATAAATTGTTCCGCTGGTTCTGCTCACTTCCCTCTGCATCAATTCATATAAGTCTTACCACTTTTCTTTAAATTGGTCTCTTTTTGTTTTTTTCTTATGGAGGAAGGTAAGCATGGTGGTTAAGGGGACTGGAACATCATGTACTCTGAGGAATGGTTAAAGGAATTGGGGATTGTTTAAGCTGGAAGATATAGGATGGAGATCTGGTATACACACTGCCTTTTAATATTTGAAAGGTTGTCATGTAGCAGAAGGCTGGGACATTCTGTGTGGCACTAAAGGGCAGAACTAGAGTCAGTGGACAGATGTTACAGAAAGGCAGGTTTTACTTCAAAAAGAGGAAGAACATTCTAACAAATAGAAAAGCCCAACAGTGGAATTGTGCAACTCTCTGTCAGTGTAGGTGTTTAAGTGCCAGCTGGTGTGTAAGACACTCGGCCCTGGTACAATCAAGTGATTAATCTGATTAAAAAAAGAAAGCAAAGCTCAATGAATTTGGAGCCAGAGAACTTCCATTTAAATCTTGTCTCTTTGGTTTGCCCTTTGTGTGTCTGGGTCTTATCTTCATTTGTAAAATGAGAACAGGGTTAGATGTCTTCTAAGTTTCTTTTGAACCCAACATCGATGATTCTGTGGTACTGCAGAGGGCATTTGTGCTTCAAGCAGAGAGACTAGATGAAATCTATTTATTACCTTTTGACCGGAAGGGTTGTATTTGTATTAAATAGTTCCATTCTCTTGGCTGTGTTTACTCTCAAGATTAGGACCTTAATCTCCATCTGTGCTATTCTATTCCAGGTTCTACGATGAGATCAGAACACCTCTACTCTCTGATATCCGAATTGATTATCCACCTGACTCTGTTGAGCATGTTACCCAAACTCTTTTCCCTAATTACTTCAATGGGTCTGAAATCATCATCGCTGGGAAGCTGGTTGACAGACAGTTGGACAATCTACATGTCGAAGTCACTGCCAGCAATAGTAAGAAATTTGTGGTCCTGAAGACAGATGTTCCTGTTGCGTTCCACAGCACAGAGAATGATGTCACAGGGATTTCCCCTCCAAAGGGCCAAGATGCTGACCGAAACTACGTTGAGCGGCTCTGGAGTTACCTTACCATCAAGGAGCTGCTGACTTCATGGTTGAAGAGTGATGATGAACAGGAGAAAGAACGTTTGATGGAGAGGGCTCGGGATCTTGCAGTGAATTACCATTTTCTCACCCCTTTTACTTCCTTGAAGGTGAAGGAGTTGGCACCTGAGGTTACTCAAATGGCAACGAAAGAAGTCTATGGCAGTTCTGCAGCCATGGGTCCAGAGACAGTTGTGCAAAGCTTGCATGGAAAGAACACGCCACCAGGTAATGAGATCCTAATAGCCATTTTTAGAAATTGTTTACTTAGAATTTCTGCTTTCCTTTTAGAGTTGTTTCTGTAAGAGCCTAGATTTGTTTCCCTTTCCCCTCCACTCTCCATTAGATTCGACTTAGCTTAAGTTTAGCTCAAGTTATTCAAACAAAGTATAAAGTTTCTGCACTTTGGCTATGTCAGGCTATAACTACTGCAAGGTGTTAGAAAAAGTTACATTTGGCTTTGAAGAGAAACTCACCCCATTATTATTTGACATATCAATAGCACCTTGTATTTTCAAAAACATCAATGTTAGATTAAATTGTGTTCCTGAGGAGTGTGTGTGTGTGTGTGTGTGTGTGTGTGTGTGTGTTTCCTACAAATACAAGAAGAAAAGTCAAAGACCTGGAATTCTTAGAACATTTTCCTTTCATTTGTTGTATTATAACTCAAAGTTGATCAATAAATTAAGAATTTATTAAGGCTCCTACTGGGTGCTAGTCATTGTGTCAGGCACTGGAGACACAAAGATAAAACCAAAACAGCCCCTGGCCCCAAAGAACTTGTGTTCTTTTTTTTTAGAATGAACATGGAAGTTCCTTACTTAAGTTTGTAGCAGAAAAGAAGAATAATTTAAAGAAATATTTGAACCCAGTTGTATAAAGAACATTATTTCGTGCCATTGAGGCCATGTGACAGATCCAGGGAAAATTACTTTTGTGAATGACATTGTTATTATAGCCCCATGACAGTGACCCAGATCTCACTGGCTTCAAGAGGGATAAGACTCAGATGCTACAATATCCAGAGGACCAAAGACAGAAATGAGAAAATAAGCTAATCGATTTCTCTAAGGAATATTTTTGAATAATATTTTCACGAAGTATCAATTGGTGCTTAAAATAATCTTCATTTCTTTAAAGCCATGATGATTTTGTTGGGTTTCTCTGGGAAATACAACTCACTGAGGCCCATGAATCATCAAAGCATTCATCTCAATTGGATAATCCCTTTCCTTTCTATTCAGTTTTCTTTCAGCCAGAATCATATTGGCCAGGGACCATGTGGAAAGAAGTCCAAGAGAGTGAGGTGGAGAAAAATATTGTTAACTTGAGGGGTGCAAAGGGTTTAGATAACGTATTAGAAGTTCGTCATCTTTAATTTCTGAGAATTAACACATAGCTTTATGAGGTGAGACATAACCAAAATACAATTGAAAATTTTTATTAATCCAAAAAAACAGAAATAAAATATTCATCGGCAAGATTTTCAGTTGTTCTTCATTGTCCTTATCACTTCTGCCGCACTCTTTGTGCATACACTCTGTGTTGTATGTATTTAATTGATTATTAGATAGTCCATATATGGCAGACCATGTTTTCCTAACATGCATAATTCACTGAAATAAAAAAATAACATTTGCTGTATAGAAAAATCCAATAATGAACATTAAGACTCTACATTTTAAACTTCAGTATATATCATCTGAGGCAGAGTTCTTTGGGTAATTTTTCACTTCCAAGTGCTTCAAATGTGCATGAAAATTGACTCCTGGTCTCCACATTTTACTTTTTTTCCTCCTGCTCCTAATCTCATATTCTATACATTTTAATGATGGCTGCTCCATTTTTCTCCTTTTTAGAACCTGATTCCAAGAAACAGTACAACCCAAGAATTAAAATCTCCAAAACATCAGGTATGGAAAAATAATACAAGTGTGGATGGATTAATTGAGGTAAATGACTTTTTCCCCTTTGGTTGGGTCTGTCTAACTGATGGTGAGTAACTAGTTACTTCTTAAAGTCCATCCAAATATTCTCTTGTAGTGTGGGACATCAGGGATCCCCTTCACTTGGCCAAGACCAATAGCTGTGAAATCAATGCCAAGCATCATCATTATGTCATTGCACTGAAGCTTGGGAGATAACACAGCAAATGAAGAATTTGCAGGAACAAGACCCTACACAAGAACAGATTGATAACAGGGGTGCATTTCCATAAGTGTGCTAGCTTTAAAAGTGAAATTGTTTTAGGCCCTTGAACTAGGCATGATTCCAGCCTTTAGTCTTAGAGATAGCTCTGAAATGAGCTTTGCATATCTTTGGCCTCAGAGGGGAAGGCTATACCAAAATGTCAAAAAGCTCTCTTTTGCAAACTTCCCAAGTTTATAAAAAACACCAGATGGAATGACAACAGAAAGCCTAAGGTTTTTTTCCCCTCAAGAAGTTAAAATCTTTCACCCCTAAATCTCTATTATTGCTTTCCTGATTATACTATCCACTGAGTAATTCATAAGGCTAAGTGAAGTTCTCTATGTGAGATATGGGGTTTGGGAAAACAGATACTACTCAGCTTCCAACTGGCATGATCTAATTCCTTTGAGCACACACATGCCTTATTAAGTGGTTGCAAATCTCTTTTGGATGTTGCATGAAACTTAATGATCTGCAGATTTCCCCATCTGGAGTAAACAGCATCATTTCCTATAAAGTATTTAGGGGAATTTGGGTAAAAAGGATGTTTTATAAATAATTAGAAAACCTTTCACTATCTGACTCAGATATTATATTACCATAGCCAAGAAAAGCAGAAACATTAGTGAGAACTTTCACCCTTCAGGTTTCAGTTTCACCATGTATAAAAGACTTTGTCTTTACATATACATACACACAAGCACAATACATATGTACAGGTATACATACACATACCTACACACATGCACACACATACATGAACACACATGCACGCATATGTACATGTACATATACACATACATATGCAGGACTTTTTTTTTCAAGAAACTCAGAGTCAAGCACAGTATATTTTGCCAGATTCTCCTAGTGCATATTTTTTTTTTTTTGGTGAGGCAATGGGGGTTAAGTGTCTTGCCCAGGGTCACACAGCTAGTAAGTGTTAAATGTCTGAAGTCAGATTTGAACTCAGGTCCTCCTGAATCCAGAGCCAGTACTCTATCCACTGTGCCACCTAGCTGCCCCATCCCAGTGCATTTTTGAGTAATATTGGTGAGGTTCTGGGTGTAGGGTAGTGAAAATCAAATCCATCAGACAGCAAACATTTATTTAGTGTGCACTGTGCTAAGTGCTTAACATATTGAAAAGTAAAAAATAATAGACTCTGTTCTCAAGTTTACATTCTAATCAGGGAGACAACACATATAAAATGAGTGCATAAAAGATATATGCAGAGGAGCTGGAAGATAGGGGAAGTCACTAGTAGCTGGCAGCAGGTGGAGGTGGCAGGGTGGGGAGGGGAGAAGGTGGTATTTGGGCTGAGTTGAAGGAAACCAGAGATCCTAAGAGGGGAAAATGAGGAGTGGGAGCATTCCAGGCATGGGGGATAGACAGTGTAAAGGCACAGAGATGGAAGGTATAGTGGGGGGATGATTGAGAGAGTGACATGATCTACACATTGAAGAAATCATTGGGGCAGCTAGGTGGCACAGTGGATAGAGCACCGGCCCTGGATTCAGGAGTACCTGAGTTCAAATCTGGCCTCAGACACTTAACACTTATTAGCTGTGTGACCCTGGGCAAGTCATTTAACCCTCATTGCCCCACAAAAAAAAAAAAAGAAAAAAGAAAGAAAGAAACCATCGGTTATGTGTGCAGAGAATAGACTTGAGTGAGGAGAGACTTGAGACAAGGAGATTATTGTGATTGTCCAGGTAAGAGGTGACGAGGGCCTGAACTAGAGGGATATGTGTGAGTAGATAGAAGGGAATGCATATGAGATGTTTTCAGGACAGAAATGACAAGATTTTGTGACTAATAATCAGACACATAAGGTAAGTGAGAGTAAAGAGTTGAGGATGATATTGACTGTGTGATCCTAAGAGACTAGGGGATGGTAGTGACCTCAATGATAACAGGAAAATTCAGAAGAGAGTTAGGCTTTGGGGAAAGGATCCTGTTTTAGACATGTTAAGTTTGAGAGATATGTGGGACATGTAATTTGAAATGTCAGTAAACAGTGGATGTTGTGGGACTAAAGCCAGGAAAGAGATTAGAGCCTGATGTATGGGAATTGCACAGAGACAGAACCCAAGGTTGCCAATGAGATTATCAATTGAGAAAGTGTAGAGAGTAAAGAGAAGAGGACCCAGGACAGAGCCCTGGAGGGTACCTATACTTCTTAGGCAGAGCACGAATGAAAATAACAGCAAGGAGACTGAAAAAGAGGGATCAGACATGTAGGAAGAGAAACAGGAAAGATCAGCGTCAAGATAACCCAGAGAGGAAAGAGTATGATAAACAGTGTCAGAGGGAGCAGAGAAGTGAAGAAGGATGAGAAAAGGTCATTAGGTTTGGCAATTAAGAGATCACTGGTAATTTTAGAGAGGGCAATTCAGCTGAATGGTGAGTTGGAAGCCATATTGCAATAGATTTAGAAGAGAGTAAGAGGGACTAAATAGTAAATGGATTTTTAAAATTTACCTGAGGAGAGATCTAAGATGATAGCTGAGAGTAGAATAAAGGGATGGTTTGGTTTTTTTTAAGGACAGAAGAGAGAAAGTGTTGCTTGTAGGAAGAGAGAAGGAGGCAAGAGGTAGGTAGAGATTGAAATTCAAGAGGGAGAGTGGAGAAGATAGTGGGGGAAATCTGCTAGAGAAGATGAGATGGGATCAAGTGAACTTGTAGGGGGCTTGGCCTTGATAAAGAGAAGGGTCATCACCACTTTATCAAAGTCTGGAGTAAAGAAGATAGTGGTGGATGATGTGAGGGGAATATGAGATAAGAAGGGGAGAAGAGGTACCTTGTATGATATGGTTTCAGGGTTTTTTTGGGGGGGGAATTATGAGGGGGCAGGTAAGAGGTTCAGGTAAGAGAGTGTTGTGGGAGATTTGAGGAGAGAAGTTTGGAACAGCTGCTGTGGTGAGTGGATAGAGAATTGATTAGGGAGAAGTAGAAGGATTGCCTTGCTGTGGTAAGGGCCCAGTAAATATTCAGTAACATAAATTTTAGTAGAACCATGTCAACACAGTTTTCAGACTTCCTCCAGCTCCCTTCAGCAGCTTGTGTTTAGAAGTGATGGAGGTAGATGGTGGGTATTATATCTAGTGTTGGTGTTTGGTAAGACATTATTGGTGACAAGACAAGGGGGCAAGGGACTTCAGAGTAGAAGATAATATTGCATTGAGCTGGTTTACTAAGGGACAGATACTGACCAGCCTCAGAGTCTGGAGCCCTGGGTTTTAAAGGTCCTGGCTTCACCATTGATTGACGTGACTGTCAGTGAGTCACTTCTCTGTATCTATTTCTTAATCTATAAAATAAGGGGACTGGAAAAAATGTGTTTTAAGGTTTCTTCTAGAGCTAACATTCTGTAACTTTCTGTTAGTACAATCTACATGAAGAGACACTGATTAACCTAAAGGGCAGGAAGACCGATTCCACCCCTCTCCACTGCTTAAGACCCTCCAAAGGGGAAGGTGGTCAGGCCCACCTAACTCAGTTAATAAATAACTAATTAGGGAGAACTAAGTAAACATTATTATTTGGTATAATTCTCAGGAAAAAAAATTGGACTGTAAGTCAAGAGACTTATGTATGGAATGAGTAAGAACTCAGTACTAGAAGGACTTACTTGACCTTGTATACAAAGATGTAGGGCTCAGACCATGAGCTTCTTATTGCAAAATTCAGACTTAAATTGAAAAAAGTAAGGAAAACCATTAGACCATATAGGTATGACCTTAATAAGCATCCCTTATGAATATGAAGTAGAAGTGAAGGATAGATTTAAGGGATTGGATCTGGTAGATAAAGTGCCTGAAGAGCTATGACAAAGGTTCATAATATTGTTCTGGAGGCAGCAACAAAAAAACCTCTTAAAGAAGAAGCAAAATGGCTTTCTGGTGAGGTTTACAAATAGCTAAGGAAAGAAGTAAATCAAAAAGTAAAGGAGAAAGAAGAATATATACCCAACCAAATGCAGAATTCCAGAGAATAGCAAGGAAAGATAATGATTTCTTAAATGAGCAATAAAAAAAATAAAATAAAAGGAAACAACAGAGTGGAAAGTCAAGGGATCTCTTCAAGAAAATTAAAGATATAAAGGGAATGTTTCATGCAAAAATGGGCAGATAAAAGACAAAAATGGTAAAGACTTAACAGAAGCAGAAGAGATTAAGAACTGGCAAGAATACACAAAAAACTATACAAGAAAGATCTTAAAATCACTGATAATCACAATGATGTAGTTACTGATCAAAAGCCAGACATCCTGGAGAATGAAGTCAAGTGGGCCTTAGGAAGCATTTCTAACAATAAGGCTAATGGAAGTGATAGAATTCTAGCTGAGCTGTTTAAAATCCTAAAAGATGATACTGTTAAAGTGTTGCATTCAATATGCCAGCAAATTTGAAAAACTCACAGGGGCCATTGGGTTGGAAAAGATCGGTTTACAGTCCAGTCCTAAGGAAGGGCAATGCCCAGGAATGTTCAAATTACTGAAAAACTGCACTCATTTCACATGCCAGAAAATTATGCTTAAGATTCTGCAAGCTAGGCTTCAAAAGTATGTGAAACAAGAAATACCAGAAGAGCAGGCTGTTTTGTTTTGTTTTGTTTTTTGTTGTTGTTGTTTTTTTGGTGAGGCAATTGGGGTTAAGTGACTTGCCCAGGGTCACATAGCTAGCAAGTGTCAAATGTCTGAGGCTGGATTTGAACTCAGGTCCTCCTGAATCCAGGGCTGGTTCTTTTTCCACTTTGCCACCTAGCTGCCCCTAGAGCAGGCTGGGTTTTGATGAGGCAGAGGAAGTAGAGACCAAATTGCCAACAGTAGCTCAATTATGGAGAAAGAAAGGGAGGTCCATAAAAGCATTGCCTTCTGCTTCACTACACCAAAGCCTTTGACTATGGGGATCACAACAAAATGTGACTAGTCTTGAAAGAGATAGGAGTACCAGGTCATCTTACTTGTCTTCTGAGGAACCTGTATATGGGTCAGGAAGCAACTTTTAGAACTAAATATGGAAAAACTGATTGGTTTAAGGTTGGAAAAGAAGTGCAATGAGGCTGTATATTGTCACCCTATTGAACATATGCAGAGTATATCCTGTGAAATGCCAGGCTATATGAATCAAAAGCTGGAATTAAGGTTCCCTGGAGAAATATCAACAGTCTCAGATATGCCTCTGATTTCAGGAAGCAAAGAGGAATTAAGAAGCATCTTGATGGGGGTGAAAGAGGAGAATGTAAAAGCTGGCTTCAAGTGTAACATTAAAAAAAAAAACCCAAACCTAAGATCTTCTCAAGTGGTCCCATCACTTCCTTGCAAATAGAGGGAGAAGAAATGAAAGTAGTGTAAACTTTTATATTTTTTCAATCAAAGATCACTGTAGATGGTAACTGCAGCCATGAAATTAAAAGATGCTAGTTCCTTGGTAGGAAAGCAATGGCAAATCTGGACAGCATACTAAAAAGCAGAGACATCGCCTTGCTAACAAAGATCCATATAGGCAAGCAGTGTTTTTTTTCAGTAGCAATGTATGGCTGTGAGAGTTGCACTATAAGGAAAGCTGAGTGCCACAGAATCAACGTTTTGGAGAAGGCTTCTGAGAGTCCATTAGACAGCAAGGAGTTCAAATCAGTTAATACTTGGGGCAGCTAGATGGCGCAGTGGAGAAAGCACCGGCCCTGGATTCAGAGAACCTGAGTTCAAATACGGCTTCAGACACTTGACACTTACTAGCTGTGTGACCCTGGGCAAGTCACTTAACTCATGTTGCCCCACGAATTTTTTATCAGTTAATACTTAAAGAAATTCAGGCTATTCACTGGAAGTTGACCTTCACTGGAAGGTCAGCTGCTGAAGCAAAAGCTTACATACTTTGGCCACATAATGAGAAAATGGGACTCATTGGAAAAGACCTTGATGTTGGGAAGGATTGAAGGCAAAAGGAGAAAGGGGACAGCACAGGATGGGATAGATAGATATGTCAGGGAAACATAGAACATGAACTTGTACAGACTTTGAGAATTAGCGGAAGATAGAAAGGCCCGGCATGCTATCATTCACGGGGTCACACAGAGTTGGACATGACTAAATGGCTGAACAACACCACAAGGACGTAAGTGAAAGGCACTGTGGTGGAGAGTTGGCTATGGGAGTCAAGAAGACCTGACTTCAAGTTGTTCCTTTGATACATGTTGGCTGTGTGACTGAGCAAGTCACGTAACCTCTCAGTGCCAACTGGCACTTCTTTCCATTGTAGAGCAGATGCTGCTTGGTGTTGGTAAAGGGAGTTTTCCCATTGGGAGTTTCCTTTGCCAATGAAATCACAGGTCTGGTTCTAAACAAAATGTCTCACTTTAAGGTTTACAAAGAGGTCTCATTTAATCATCACAATAACCCTGTGAGAAAGGTGTTATGATTCTCATTGTACCTCACAAGATTTCTTGGGCTTGACCTGCAAGACGTCTTTTAAGGACCTCCCCTTAAACCTAGATAACTGTGACCTTCATGGACTGGCCAACAATAGGTCACAGCCTAGGCCTCATTTGGCCATTGTCTGGCCTCTTGATGGTTGAGTGGTCCTAAATAGAAATTGTATCTCCTTTGGCCAGAAACCCCAAGGGTCTTCTCCCCCCTACCCCATCTATTTTTTTGTGTGTGGAACAATGAGGGTTAAGTGACTTGCCCAGGGTCACACAGCTAGTAAGTGCCAAGTTTCTGAGGCTGGATTTGAACATCTATCTATATCTATTATTATTTTCACTAGGTAAAAGAGGTTTTTCTTTGCCTCCTTTCTTACCTAGCCTTAATAACTGATGAGCATCACCTCAGGCAAACTGAGACCTGGGAAAGGCCTTAGTTTTAAGAGGCCAAGGCCTCTCATGGCATCCAGGGCCATCTCTAGTCGTCCTGATGTATATCTTGCTTCTGAACCCAGATGGCTCTGGAGGAGAGAGTGAGGTTGGTGACTTTGCCCATCTTCCCTCACTTAAATCCGATTCAGTTGAAGTCATGAATTAGCTCCCTATGTGATGGCCCTCTTTAGAGAACAAAGAACAAAGAACAACAACAACAACAGTAAGAAGACTGAAGCAGAGAGAGGCCGAGTTGCTCAGAGTCACACAGCTGCTAAGAGTGTGAGGCAGTATTTGAATTCCGGTCTTCCTAACTCCAAGTCCGGCATTCTCCCCATCATTCTAGCCACCTAGATGCGCAGTTGACAATTATATCATGTTTCAAGCTTTTTAAAGTACTTCACCATGCTTTATCCCACTTGACTTATCCGAGGTGATCATGTAAAGTTTACTTTTCTCCGTTTAATACACGATGATAACTAGCTAGCATGTATGTAGCACTTTAAGATGTGTCAAGTGCTTTACAGTGATCTCATTTTCTCCTCACAACAACCCTGGGAAGGAGGTGCTATGATCATCCCCATTTTACAGATAAGAAAACTAAGGCAGACAGTGTTTAAGTGACTTGCCCATGGTCACACAGCTAGCAAGTATCTAAAAGTAGAGAACAGAGCAGCTCATAGGGGGAAAACTGGGTTTTAAACCCATGTCTCCTAATTCCAAGTTCAACACCCATTTCATCTGAAACCCATCATTTTACAGGTGAAGAAACTGTGATTAGGAAGAGTGAGTGATTTTCTCAAAGTTACAGAGGTAATAAGTGACCAGGGTAAGATTTGAAACCAGGTCCTTTAACTCAAAAGCTTCCTGGGGTGGGTGGAGGGAGAGGCAGGTATTCAGTAACACTTTTAAAAATAAGCAAATTTGGGGCAGCTAGGTGGTGCAGTGGATAGAGCACCGGCCCTGGAGTCAGGAGTACCTGAGTTCAAATCCGGCCTCAGACACTTAACACTTACTAGCTGTGTAACCCTAGGCAAGTCACTTAACCCCAATTGCCTCACTAAAAAACAAAAACAAAAAAAAACAAAACAGAACAAACAAAAAAAATAAGCAAATTTATGTTGTCAGTTTCAACCTACACTGTTTCTCTGCCCCTCCCCCTCCCTCTGACCGTTGGAAGTGAAATCAGAAAGAAAATTAGAAAAACTATTGAAAAAGAAGAGGCAGCTAGATTACTCAATGGATAGAGTGATGGGCCTGGAATCTGGAAGACCTGAGTTCAAATCTGGCCTCACACACTCACTAGCTGTGAGACTCTGAAGAAGTCACAACTTCTGTTTGTCTTAATCCACTGGAGAAGGAAATGGCAAACCACTCCAGTATCTTTATCAAGAAAAACCCATGAACAGTATGGTCCACAGGCTCATGAAGAGTCAGACACAATTGCACAACAGCTGAAAAAGAAGCAGTGTGTAGGGCCCTCCCTACTTCATCCCACAGCCTTCTCTTATACAATCAAACTCAGTATCGGGCTTAAGTTTTCTTCTCTTTTCTTACTCTGTTAGCGGATGGAGATCCTCATTTTGTGGTGGACTTCCCCTTGAGCAAGCTCACCGTCTGTTTTAACATCGATGGGAACCCTGGGGACATCCTCAGACTTGTCTCTGATCATATGGACTCTGGTAAGCTCCATCCTGGCTGGTGGAATTAAAGGAAAGGGAGGGTGGAGGGACTCATGCACTCTGCCATCACTGTGAGGATCCAGATATCTACACCTGCCATTTCCAGAGGCTGAGAAGTTAAAGGGCTTGGAGTTCCAGCCCCCCAATTGCATCCTTCTTTGTGTAAATTCAGCATGGTAGCATCAGGCATATGCCTCATTTCTAAAAAAAAAAATTTATTATGAATATAACAACCATCAGCAGAAACAAACATTGAAATATACAAAAAATGAACAAGAAGGAGCATGGTGTAGGAAACCATGAACTTCTGTTTATATATAGCTTTTTGTGATGTATGTATTAAAGGAGAGCAGTGACAGCGTGGTGTCATGATAGACAGTTGACTTCAAAGCTAGGAAACCCTGTCTCTTATATAAAGTGGCTTTGTGATCATGGGCTAGTCACTTCTCAGTGCTGTAGGTCAATGGT
Source organism: Dromiciops gliroides (assembly GCF_019393635.1). Lineage (NCBI taxonomy): Eukaryota > Metazoa > Chordata > Mammalia > Microbiotheria > Microbiotheriidae > Dromiciops > Dromiciops gliroides. The sequence continues at coordinate 172,314,663 of NC_057865.1, forward strand.
GGCAAACTCAAATAGAGGGTACCCAACAACTAGGGGCTGCCAGGAAGGGCTACATGAAGGAGATGGCATCTGAAATGGTACCTGAGTCGTCCTTCCCTGCAATGGCTAAGAAGCTGCTTTGGGACAGGAAGATTAATTAGGGAGAGTGGGGCTCTATTATATGGCAGTGGTCTCTAATGACTGTTACCTTTAGCTGGAGATAAGAACCCATTTCAGTAGGTATTGTTTCATTAGAAATTAAGATGAGGCCACCATTTGTATGACAGTGAACCAAGCAGTATGAAAATCTCCATCTTTGTTTGAGAGAACTTCATTCGGTCATAGGATATTAGCATTGGAAAGGGACCTCAGAATTTATCTAGGTCAGAGCATATTTAACTTTGCCCACTTGGGACCCCTTTTTTGCCTGAAGAATTTTTTATGTGACCCCAGGTATACAGGTATGTAAAATTGGCATATGTAATTTTTCACTATTGCCAATTTTTTGTGACCCCCACATTCAGTTATGTGACCACATATGGAGTTGAAACCCAGTTTTTAAGAAGCTTTGATCTAGGCCAGTCTCCTCATTTTGTAGATGAGGAAACTGAGGTCCAGAGAGGTCAGGTGATTTGTCCAGTCTCACAGGTGGTAGAGGCAAGATTCAAACCAAGGTTCTCTCACTCCAAACCCAATGCTCATTTTACTATACAATACCCAATCTGAAAAAAGATATTAATATCTTTTGTTTTTACATCACCTTCATTTCAAAATATATCCCTCCCTTCCTCCCTACCACAGAGAGCTGCCTCTTGTAGGATTTTAGCAAAACTAAGCAACACTTCAGCTGAATCTGAGTGTTTAAAATATTTCTTACCCATTGGCCCCTTCTCTCCAATGAGCTGAGGGAGACGCCTCTTCTCAACTCTTCTCCAGGGTCAAGCTTGATTATTATGACTCCTCACTGTTCAAGCTTTGTTGTTGTTGTTTCCATTTATCATGTAGCTGTTTGTAGATTATCTTCCTGGTTCTGTTTATTTTTCTCTGCAAAGTTAAAAAAAATCTGTTTATATCAATTTTTCTATGCCCACTCTTTGAAAGCCACAGTAGTGATATCCCAAGATGGCTAGTTAGGGCTGTGAAAGTGGAAGATTCTAATCAGAGGCACGCAGGATACCCTATCAATCCTTGAGTCATGGGGTAAGAGGTGCAATGGGGGTCCAAGGAGCTAAGGCCAAGGGTCTCCATGTCTTGTCAATGTCTGGTTACCACCAGGTGGTTGTTGGTGGCCAATTGTAAGTAGGATACTGACTATTCTGTTCATGGACAAAAGGATCGTGGGTTGGTATCATTATGGTAGTGATTGTGGCTTCTTTGTTTTGAGAATGGAATAATTTACCTAAGCACCATTTTATTTTTCCTTCCTCCCCTCTTCAGGTGTCACAGTGAATGGAGAATTAATCGGGGCCCCAGCTCCTCCGACTGGCCACAAGAAGTATCGGACTTACTTCCGAACCATCACCATCCTCATCAATAAGCCAGAGAGATCTTACTTGGAAATCACACCAAATAGGATTGTCTTGGATGGTGGGGACAGGTTGGTCCTCCCTTGCAACCAAAGTGTAGTAGTGGGGAGCTGGGGGCTGGAGTTGTCTGTCTCTGCCAACGCTAACGTCACAGTGACCATCCAGGGCACAATTACTTTTGTCATCCTTATTCACCTCTACAAAAATCCAGCTCCTTACCAGCGAAACCATCTTGGCTTCTACATCTCCAATAGCAAAGGACTCTCAGACAATTGTCATGGACTTTTAGGTAAGGGTGTGTGTGTGTGTGTGTGTGTGTGTGTGGGCATTCTGTTTGTACTGGGTTTCAGGAGGCGAACATGTAAATGTTTTAACTTGAGGTTGATGCTTCTGACTTTTTTCTCTTCTCCCATCCCTTTCCCCCTCTTCCTTCTTATCCTCTCTTCTCCCTTACCCCTCATGCCTCTCTCCTTCCCTCCTATTTCTTTTCCTCTCCCACCATCCCCTCTCCTTACTTCCCTTTCCTTTTTCTTCCCTCCGCTTTTCATTTCATTGGTACAGGTAACTCCTTGTGAAGAAATATTCTCCACTAAGGTAGAAGAAGCTGCTGTTCATAGTCAGAAGAGTTGACTGAAAAGTTAAATGATTTGCCCATGGTCACAGAGTCGGTAGGAGTCAAGAGGCAAGACTCAAACCCAGGTCTTCTTGTCTATAGGACCAGTTCTCTATCCACTAGGTGGTGCAGTGGATGGGGCACTAGGACTAGAGTCAGGAAAACCTGAGTTCAAATCACTAGTTGTGTGAGCCTGGGCAAATAGTTCAATTTCTTTCTGCCTTAGTTTCCTCAACGGTAAAATGGGGATAGTAACAGCACCTACCTCTCAGGTTTCTTGTGAGATTCAAATGAGATAATATTTGTAAAGGATTCAGCACAGGGCTTGCCACATAGTAAGAGCTTAATAAATTCTAGTTTCTTCTCCTCACCCCCCACTATGATTCCTGGCTTTAGTTTCATTGGTTATAGAAAATTTAATACAAATATTTTCATATAAAATATGTAAGCGTGGATTCCTAGTCAGACTGCATAAAGACTTGGAATGGGACTAGACTGAAGAAGTGAAAGGTTCTGTTTTCTTGCCTCTCCTAGAGGGGTACTAATGAAATTCAGGCCACACCTGTGTTAGTAGGAACTCACAGCACTCTTCTTGCTTCATTATTGACCAAGCCAATTCCCATAGCTCTCTTGCCCCAAATTAGCAGCAAGATGTTGTGCCAGAGCTAGGTTTAGAAAGCAGGATTTCCTGGTATTTAAACCTGAGCATTTTAGCAATGTCTTGTTTATCAAGAATTAATTCTGTTGTGGATTGTGGTCTAGAACCCTGCTTAACTAGAAGAATTCTGACGATGAATAATATCAAAGTGAATTGACTGCTTCCTCTTTCTCACCTTCCCAGTCTCTTGCACACACATTCAGTGCCTCTGCATTCTAAGGGGACCTTGGGACTAGGTTACCTAAAAGACCTAACCGTACTTTCCAGTTACCTCTGCCTCATTCTCACTTTGCTTAGGGGACTTTGGCAGGGTTGGTGGATCTCCATAGAGTGGATCTGGATCTCAATGTTAAGATAATAGGCTGTTTGGAAGGGAAAGGAAAGACTTCTGAGAGGAGTCAAAGAAAAGGATCATAGATCTAGATCTTGAAAGAACCTTAGAAGATAGGAATCAAGAACTTCAAGAACTGAGGCATAAGGGGCAGCTAGGGTGGTGCAGTGGATAAATACCAGCCCTGGATTCAGGAGGACCTGAGTTCAAATCCAACCTCAGACACTTGACACTTACTAGCTGTGTGAGCCTGGGCAAGTCACTTAACCCCCATTGTCCCGCAAAAAAACAAAAATAAAAAACAAAACAAAACAAAAACAACAACAAAAAAGAACTGAGGCATAGAGACATTCAGTGATTTTTTTTCAGGATCATGTAACTAGTAAGGAGCTGAGATAGGATTTGAATCCTGGTTTCCTAACTTCAGGTTCAATAACCAATCCACTATCCCATGTTGCCTCTCCAAATCTTAGACTGTGATCATTTTCAAGTTTCCCAGTGATGTTGTGGCATTTACTCACTATAACAAATGTTCAGTTAACCCAGACTAGAGCCAAATATTACCATATCTGTGTCAATTGGGTTTGATCCACATCTGGCTATTATTTTTTTTCCTCTTGCAGGACAATTCCTGAACCAGGAGCCTAAGCTAACAAAAGAGCCAGTTGGCTCAGGCTCCAGCTGGAACCATACTGAGGCTTCAGTCTCCCAGGAAAACCTAAGCTCTGAAACCATCCTAAAAGTGAAAGGGCACCGGGTTCCAGTGGTCTGGAAACAGAGGAAGATCTACAATGGACAAGAGCAGATAGATTGCTGGTTTGCCAGAAATTCGGCCAAGCTTATTGACGGAGAGTACAAGGATTACTTAGCCTCTCATCCTTTTGATACAGAGACTACTTTTGGGGTAGGAGCATCCCAATGACTGTAGGACATGCCAGCCTTCAAAATAAGAACACATGGTAGGGAAATGATCTTTGAAGCTATCTTAATGTATGCAGCTCTTCATACCACATCCCTGAGCAACTCAGCAACTCTCTACAAATGTCAAGCTGGCCAAAGGGTAGGGAGGGGAAGTTTGGGTCAACAAGTTACTTTCCTTCCTTCTTTCCCTTTTTGGCTTTTCCCTTCCCTGCCCTGCCCACAGGGGAGAAAGAGATGATGGAACTAAGTGCTAGAAGCAAGTGAAATCTTGACCTTGCTCTAACCAAGTTCCACCAGACTTCTGTGAATCTCAACACCTGCCACAAATTAAGCAACTCCTTTGTGATGCAGATTGGTTGACTCCCAACCTTGCCTTGGATGTGAAAATAGTTTGGCTGGGTCTGCAACTTTGCCTTTTGCCTCACTCCAATGCTTGTCGAGCTCTTCTAAGTCTTTTGGATGCATGGCTAGCTCTTTGCATGGGGGTGGGAGGGAGGGGGCACCTCTAGCCTGTCTGGGGATATAGGTCCTAAAAATAGCACATGGGTTTGATAATGGCCAACAACTATTATCCCTTCCGAAAGTCTCCTCTGTGGTATCAACTCACCTTTTAAAAATTTAGCTTAATTGGGGTTTTTTTTTGGTTCATAGTAGGAATTGACATGAGATCAATCCCTCTGCATCTAAAATCTTATTAGCTGGATTTGTAAATAACTGGACTTTGTTTATTGATACTTTCCTATTTATTTAGTTATGCTAAGTCCGTCCGTAAAGAAGAAAATAACAAACATCATGTGTATTTGAACTAGTCTGCTTGGAATGCTGAGAATCTGGCCAGCTGTGTGTTAAGTCACTTACAAAGCCCTAGGAAATCTCTAGTTTACTCTCATAGATTTTGGATGATTTTTTTTTTTTTTTGCAGTGAAAGGTTATTTAAGAGATGATGAACTGAATTGTCCCAAGTGGAATTGGGGTGTGGCTGGGGAAGGGGCTGGCTTAGATTCAGAACAGAATGACCCTAGCTGGCAAGCTAGCTGTAGGGGATTAACTAGCACGTTTCCAGGAAGAGGAGAGCATACACTTACCAAACCTGAAAAGAATGCCACCATCTCAGAGTTGTACAGGACAAGGAGTCAGAAATCACCATGTGAGTGAAGTTTGATTTTTTTTTTTCAGACCTTGGCTAAACCTATGTCACAAATGGAAAAGGGAAGGGTACAGGTATAGGGGGCTAGGAGTGGGAATAACCCCCCACAAATGGTGTCCATTTAATTTTTAAACATTCCATCTGAAGGCAAATTGCATTATTAAAGGGGAATGACCTTGACAGTGGATAGGAAGCTTTATCATTCCTCTTTTCCAAATATCTCTCCACTTTTGCTTTGCTGTTCCTCATTCCTGTCTTTTAAGTGAAACAAGCCTACATCAGAGCCGGTGAGGAAAGTTGCCGGGGAAGTAGACAGATGTAGGGTATGGAGCCAAAGAGAAGAGAGGTGCCAGAAGTTTTCAGCCAAAGAAATATTTTGTTTTGACGAGGGCAGTATTAAAAGGCCAAGTGTTAACCTCAGGAGAGGTTGCTTATGTTAGGATCGCCGCCAAACTAGCCCTCGCATGAAATGTGAACAGCTCCAGCATTTGGGGAGAAATCAGAATGAAAAAAATTGTTTGTTGTGTTTACCTTCCCTTGAGAAACATCAGGAATAGCCAAATGTCATCCACGTGTTACAGTCAGATCCAGACAGCTTCAGAGGAAGTAGGTTAGGTCATGTCACTTTACTGTCTAATTTCTCTAACTTTTCGTAAATTGTCAACCTTTGTCCTCAATAACAGATGGCCAAGAATAATGGATCTCCTGAATTGTCAGTGATATCCTTTATCCTGCTCCTATTTGTTCTCTTTCTTTCCTTCTCTCTCTCTCTCTCTCTCTCTCTCTCTCTCTCTCTCTCTCTCTCTCTCTCTCCCCTCTCTCCCTGTCCCTGTCCCTGTCCCTGTCCCTCTCTCCCCCTTTCTCCCCCCTCTCCCTCCCCCTTTCTCCCCCTTCCCTCTCCTTCCATCTCTCTCTCCACCACTCCCCCTCCCCATTCTCTTTCTCTCTCCCTCAGTTCTTTCTCAAAATAGCTTAATACTTTGAGACAATAGGCACAGAGACAACTAGTCTAGACTCCAAGGAGATTGTTATACATTTTGGCGCTCACTGTAGCATAAGCCAGAACCTAGAAGTCACTGGGCAGGCTCTTGATGGTTCTTTTCTCTTACTCTATCTATATGTTAGTGCCCAATAGAGCCAAGTCGAACTCAGCCTATTTAAAGTATTCAACAAAATTCAGAATGACGACTTTAGATTAAGAGAAGGATTTCCTGACTTTGAGATTCTTTAAAGGTGGAAAGAGGCAATCCCTTTATGACCATTTTCTCCCAAAGTGGCTTTTCATCTTTAAATTCATTTGCCTATGCCCTTTCTAGATGTCCCAGAGGCAGCATGAGTACTGGATGGGATGAACTTTTAAGCCAGGTAATACTAGGTTCAAGATCTCCCTCTGGCACTTGACTGTGTGACCTCTGGTACATGCCTTAACCTCTCAGTGGTCTAGGAAGCTCTGGTACTATATAAATTGTACAAAAGGTGCTACCTGCAATGGTGGAGGGAATTCTCTCTTCCTGAAGTTCCCTTACAAATACAAACTACAGATATAGGCCTTATCTCTTAGACTCTACAAGTTCAGGGTGGTCCAAAAATCACAAAGGGGTTTCAATATTTAATAACTCCTTCATTTTTTATTTTTAATATATAACATCAAAGCATCATATATAGTATCTATAAAGGAAATGAATTTACATTACATATGAAAAATCAAATCTTATAAATGGTGAAAAATAAAAGATAATTTTCAAAAAGTTATTAAAACATCATGACTTTTGGCCCATCCTGTAAAATAAGAACTTAACTGAAGGCTTTGCACATGGGCTCCATTATTGGAGAGACAGGAAGAAGGAACAGCCAAAGCCTTTAGATTCTAATAATGCTGGAACCAAAACCTTAGAACTCAGCCCTCTTTATGCCTTCTTCCCCTCTTCTGGGGGGCTTAGAACAACACTATCCCTATTCCTCCCAGAACTCATTCTGCTGCATGAACACGTTCTTACTTAGTCCATAAAGTAACCATCTGCTGGGATTTTTCAATGCCTCCTTAAGATTGTTTAAAATTACTGCTCCCAGAGGTCCCTGATTAGCCTTCCTTACATCTTTGTACCTTTGGCATACCTAGACTTCAGACAAGTGTGGGATTCACTGATGCATATTTTCTTCTGGAGCTTTGGGAATGAGTGGGGTATGCAATTGGCTTTGATCAGAAATGCATTCTAATTTTCTAATCTTGCTACTTCTCTTTAAGTGACTAAAAAGGGATATGTACAAAGATGATTTTCCTGGACCACTTGGTGCTTTTAAGAACTAGATTTAGAGTTATACTGCCTGGTTGGAATTCTAAGGATTATGCCACCACTTTTTGACCTTGGGCAAGTACCTAACCTTTCTGTGCTTCAGTTTGATCATCTGCAAAATGAGCGGGTGGGTCAAATGATTACTAAATTCCCTTCCAGCTCTAAAGGGCTATCATTATAATAGTGGTTAAGAATCTGCAATAATCTCTTTTCCCTCTTTTATTCCATTTCTCTCGTGCACAATGGGAAAAGCTGGTTGGAGGTCTGTATGCACTCTGTGACTGGAAAGTTAAACTAGCCAGTGATTTGACCTACGACCTTAGCCGTGCTTGTATCATACTCTAAGCAATTATAAGCATTTATTAGGTACCTACTTACCATAGAACAGTATACTAGGCACTGGGCATACAAAGACCCTAATGAAATCATCTCTGCTATCAAGGAGGAGTGACATTCTTTTAGAGGAAGACGTGAACCCAAACCAAATGAATTAACTAACCAGATACCTATTACCTAAAGTGAGATTTGTAACAGCTCTCTCCATCAGTGGGAATATTCTGAAGTCACCAAAAGTTCCGCTGTCTGTACTTGGTGTTTATAGTAAGTTAGGAAGGAGGAGTAATGGGGCTGCTGTGTGAATTCGTCCACTTGACAACACTCTTTCAGGTCTCCCTGAAGCATGTTTTGGTATTCTTCATTGGGACAGTTCCTGGCAAAGGGTTTCTTTAGATTTGCACTTTTCTTATTGGGAAGTTCTGTTGAAGGGACTTCTTCATGCACTCAGTGCATGAGGGTATGAATGAACAAGAACTTTAGAGTCTTAAAGGGTTTTTTTCCTGCTATCTTTTGCTTTTATATCACCCCTATATCTAAATATGTCTTCTTCCCCTCTTCAATAAGTCCTCCCTCACCACAAGCAAGCAAGCAAATAAATAAAAGAAGAAAACATCAGTTCTATAAAACTAACCAACACAACAACTGGCTGTTGCAGTATATACACAGTGTTCTGTATCCACAGTTCCACACCTTGAAAAAGAGGAGAGGAAAGCACATCTCTTCTTCTAGAATAATTCTGGTCGTTACAGTTGCATAGAATTCAGCTTTGGGGGGGGGAGGGGTGCGGGGTTGGAACCGTAAAGGACAAGAAAAAGTGGCTTATGTAAAAATTTGAAACATATTGTCCCCTCCTTCATGGGATGAATGTACCAAGGAGAAGAATATGGAGAATTCAGGGAGGGCGCTGGAATACTCATTAGAACAAAAGGCAATTCCATTACAATTGTGTGCTATCTTTTTAACCTGTAAAATAAACTTATGCTAAATGACGTTGAGAATGCCATTTTTTCCCTTAACACAAGGCAGCTTCAGTCTACTGTGTAAGGCCAACTCAGCAACTGGCAAACGTTGATGGTGAGGATGCTAAGAGCAACAAATGTGGTTCAAGGAAAAGTTGGGTGTGGTAAAAGGTTTAGGTCTGAAGGGAGAGGAAAAAAGTATTTTAGTGCCCAGAAAGATCAAGTGCCTTGTGCTCACTAGAGATGAAACTTAAACCATTTCCAGCTGTGTGACCTTAAGGGCAGCCACTACCTGAATCTCAGAGAGAAAGTAGCTCAGGACATTAGCTTTCCAAACCCAAATGTAACTTGAGAAATGACTTCAGTCTTACAGGTGCTAGGGAGGCAATGGAAAGAACAATGACCTTCTAGTTGGAGGACAAGAGTTCAAATCCTGCTTCTGATACTCACTACATGTGTGACCTGGGACAAGTCACTTAACCTCCTTGCGCTTCAGTTTCCTTATTTGTAAAACGAGGGGGCTGGATTTAATGGTTTCTGGTGTCCCTTCTGGTTCTAGCTCTGGAGAGCTAGTGTATGTTGATTAATGCGGAGTTGGAATGGGCTTTCCTTCACTGCTTCCAAGAATACTTGTTAGTCTGAATTGAATACTGACTGTATCCTGATGGGTAAATTAGGTGACTGCTAGCCCAATTTCCTTCACATTTTTCAAATAAAATGTGCCTTCTGGCTAAGCTGAGTCATGAATAATGTAAGCCTCTTTTTTCTCAAAGGCTTCCTAAGGGGAATTTTAAGTCACTCAGGGTGGGTATGCTCAATTCCACTGTGCAGTGATTAAAAGAAGACGGAACCCATGCAGCAAGCAAATGACACAGCTGAACAGACAGGTGACAGTTTTACTTCAAATGTTTATTACTATCCATAAAAAGCAAATACAAATAATAAGGGGACTTTTTTTTTTAGGAAGTCAAGTACAGTATGATAGTTAAGATTCAATTTAAAAGGGGAAGAAATTTTTGCAAGAGGGATATTTTATTTTTTTAAAAAAGAGGTTGATGCCTACCCTAAAAATCATGTCTTAGTATAGCTTGGTATTTTTTAGGAGGTATGGTTTTTTATGGGCAATAATACTTAGTTTTTAAGGCAACTGAGAATATAGAAAAATTCCATTTTAGCCAAAAATGTAGCCTTGTGGTTCAAACTCTGCTACACATTAGTGGATGGGTTTGAAATACACAAAAGTGAATAGGCAGACTGAATTAGTGCTGTGAACAAGACTGTGAAGAGCAGCATGATTAAAGCCTCTTCTTGGGCAGCTAGGGGGTGCAGTGGATAAAGCACTGGCCCTGGATTCAGGAGGACATGAGTTTAAATCAGGCCTCAGGCACTTGACATTTACTAGTTGTGTGACCCTGGGCAAGTCACTTAACCCTCATTGCCCCGCCAAAAAAATAAAATAACATAAAGCCTCTTGTTGGCCTGTCTTGTTTTGAGTAGTCAATACATTGCCTTCTTTACTATAGCTTCTGTCACATTCTCATTCCATTTACTAGAATGGATCATCCAAATCCCCCAAATAAATCTTCCAATTGCTTTCCTTCATCTCAATGGTATTTTAGGATCATAGATTTAGAGGTGGAAGGGACCTGAGGGGCCGAGGAATCCAACCTCATCATTTTACAGATAGGGAAACTGAAGCACATGGCATTTAGGTGCCTTGCCTAGTTCACATAGCTGGTAAGTCAATGAGGTAAGATTTGAACCCAAGTCTTACTAAGTCCATTGCGCTCTTCTCTAAGCCAGCCTGCCTCTCTGTTTCAGATGACATTTTCCTTCTTTGTTTCAAAGGTGGTTTTTAACCACTTTTTTGAGTATCCTCTGAGCCTGAAGAACTGCCTCTCTCATAACTGGTATGAGTGGTCCTTCTGGGTCTCATTTTCAAATGGATTTGTCAAATATTGAGCACCTGTTATGCTCAAAAGACTGGACCAGCACTGGGGACACAAAACCAAAAGATGAAAAATATAGTCCCTGATTTCAAAGAGCTAATGGGGAGCACAACATATAAACAACAGAAAAAAATAGAAGATAGGAAAATTAAGGGGATCAAGAGAAAGTTCCTGTAGGAGGGGTGCCCTGAGCTGAGCCTTGAAGGATGACAAAGGTTTTAAGATGCCAGGAACCACATCAGATTCAGACCTCAGCATCATCTAAAAAGAATTAAAACAGAAATTAAATGAGACCTAACTGGTAGGGTGTGGGATAACTGGTGTTGGTATTAAAAAGTGAACGAGCATAGGACTGACATCAAGAACTAAAACAAAGCCAGCTAACTTGGGACATGTATAGTACAGTATCTAAACTCTAATATCTGAACAATCAGATAATAGACACAGATTCCTTTTTTCCTATTTATAGAGGGATTAATCCCCAAGGCAGATATTTTCTTGAGGGGGAGATGGAAATAAATGAAGAACGCACAAATAGAAAAGTAGGTAGACAAATTAAAGTTTCTGACATTGACAATATACCACCTAGATTTAAATTACCCTCCATTGAATTGTTTTATGCACTATACTATAGGAATCAATAGTTATTTTGTGTGCCCACAAGGGACATTCAAATGTCTTCAAATATGCACAAATCTCTATCCTGGCAGAATTTTTCACATAATCATGCTGCTCCAGAAGCTACTATCCTATTTCTCTTCTTGCTTTTATTGTCATATTAATTTTAAAAGTGGATGTATTCTGGTTTTTATATTACAAGCACATCTAGGTTGTCCCTACCCTGTAAGAGTTCTATTATAACAAAGTTAAAGAATTAAAGAATAAATACAATGACTTCATCTGAAAGGGCATGTGCCATACTGGTAGCACCCCTCTCCACTTCTCTATTCTTAAAGTTTTTTTAATGAGCTGAAATCTATTTCTTTCTCCTCTTTCCCTCTCCCCCCTCTCTCCCGCTCTCATTCCCAATCCATTGAAACAAACAGAAAAAAACAGAATTCTTTGTAAAAAATATTTGTAGCCAAGCAATTTATCACACTGTCATACTTTTGTGGTCCAGTGCCCCAAGTCCTGGACTTAGATGGGCTGGATTCAATCTTTGATTTGTTTCATTCCCACCTGGAGTTTCTTCTGAGAAATCTCATAATATAGCTTTAATATAGTTCATATGCAGATCTCCATAGCTGTGGGTAAAAGGATCCCCACATCCTGTACAAGGTACATTGGGTACAGGCTAGCCTTTCTCTAACTACACAATTTAGAAAATACAGGAAGGACTTGGTAGCTTATAAACAATTGCTATTGCTCTCCTACCTCTCTGGTGAGTTCCATCTTCTCCCCAGAACCCTAAATGAACCCTCAAGATTCAAGTGCCACCCTGTGATTCATACTTCCCACCGAAGAGAGATTAACATGGGGGCAGCTTCAAAGGCAATGCCTGACATTCCAATGAATCATAGTTTTATCCCAGGAAAGCTTATAGGCTCATAGGGCTTGACTTTCCTGGAACAATAGTGTTTCTAGAAAGAATCACTTTCTTTCCATTGGACCCGCACACTGTCTAAATGACTCACAGTAGTAACAGAGGGCAAAGTTGAGGGGTATTTTTGCTCTTCCATATCATGCTTGGCTCAGTCCCTTGTTACTCTTCCTGTTCCAAGGGTGATCTACAATTCAGTGGTGTCACTCAAATAGAAATGGATTCCTGTGGGCTGCACATTGACTTAGAAAACCACAAATTAACATTATGTATGTTGTATTGTATTTTACTTATTTTGTTAAACATTTCTCAAATACAGTTCAATCTGGTTCCACCTATGCAACCCTGAGATTAGTGTTGCCTAGGCACCCTCCCTTCTCTCTCTGGGAAATTGGATTCCAAAATCCTCTAGGAACTTGACATAGCACGGGAAATAGCCTCTCTTCTATCACTGAAGCTGGGTCTCAAACCCGCTATCACTTGGCCATCTGGTTCTACTCTCCTGGAGCCACATGGTTGGGAATGTGTGTAGTTGGTGACTGCCTCCGCCTCTCCATGGCTGGGTCCAGGACCTCAGGATCCAGAATCTCACTACTTTTCCCAGCTATTCCTATTACTGGTGGTGGTGGTGGTGGGGTGTGTGTGTGTGTGTGTGTGTGTGTGTGTGTGTGTGTGTGTGTGTGTGTGTGTGTGTGTGTGTGTAGAGTAGTTCCCAGAGTAGGGGTGAGATGTTCAAGTATCACCTCTTCTCCCTGCTCCAGAGAAGTCATCTTTCAGTTCTCTTGTCTCAGCCTTTTTCTGGATGTCTCAAAAAAAAAGGGGGGGGGGCTGACTATAACTCACCAGAAAAATGGGTGGTCCTAAACCAGAGCAATCTAAGTACAATTCATTCCTAGTTGATGACAAGTTGATGACATGTCCAGAAGTGTCATCCTCACTCAGGTGTTAGTTGGGAAATCTCAGTAAATGTCCCTTGTCTGCTCAACAGGGTTGTCAGTGGGCATGTCCACACTCACCATAGGGATATATTTTTGAAGTCTCAAAGACTTCCCACCCTATCAGCCCATCAAATTGCTCAGATTACTTACTCCCTGAGTACTAGATCAACCCACTGCACTGGAATTAATGGTTGACTCCGAAAGAAAGTTTCTGTTCTTACTGTACTCCATAAATGGAACTCTTACAGCCAACCAATAAACTTAATAATTCCCAATCCATTGTTTCCCCCTTAATTCTCATTCTTCTTGACCCCTCTGAAGCTCTGATCCTATTGACCATCTTCTCATTCTTCATTCTCCCCTCCTTTGGTCTTTTTGACATTGTCATAATGTATTTCCACCTACCTGCATGCCAATGGTACTTTTTTGGTCAATTGTACTTGCGTCCCTTCAGAGTATGGCTTTTAGTCTGGAGACAAAACTGGGGTGTGTAGAAGAATAGGGATAGAGGCTAAATCTACCATTCCATAGATACAGGAAACTCTAAGGGGAGTACACATCCTCCACTAATAGGTTGCCATCGTCTCTGCAACTTAAGGAACTGGCTCAGGAACTAAGAGATTTAGCAGCTTGGGCAAGGTCACACAGCCAGTATGTATCAAAACACAGCTGTTCAAGGTCAGCTCTCTCTCCAGTATGTAACACAGCCTTTGTGCACTAGAAAAATTATCTCTTATTTATATTATAAGTAGGGAAGGGTGGGATGTGTTTCTAAGTTATCTACTCCTATTTGGGATGCAAACAAAAAAAATAAAACATACACAAGTATTTATGAACAACATTGGAGTCCATCTCAAAAAAAGAGTTGGAAAACAGACAGGCATAGGAACTTTTCCACTTTTATTTTTATTTTCTTCACACCCCCCCCCCTTACATCTGTGAGGATTAGGGGGAGGCAGGCAAGAGGTGAATAGAGGGTGTGCTGCAGCAGTCCTAGTTCTGGTAGAAAAAAAATCAAAATGGAAAACCAAACCTCAATTTCCCAGAATGCTCTTGGCCAAAGGCATATGTCTAGAAGTACCAAGCAAGTTTCTGGGAAAGAAAGGGTGGCTAGGAGGAAAAAGGAAGAATGGAGATAAAAGCCATGGCAGGGGAGAAGAAAAGCTTTCCATGTTAGATCACATGCTTGGGGGTAAAGAGTTTTCCTAAAAGTGGTACCATAGGATCACTCACAGAGAGTGTTGGCAGCAGTAGCAACATTAGATGTCTGCAGGGCAGGTGGCTTTATGGAAGTGATAATAATAATGAACAGGAAGGGGGATCAGCACAAGTGACTGAAGAAGTTATATTGGCAATAGGACCAGTCATTACTGTGGGGCAGCTAGGTGGCTCAGTAGATAGAGTGCTGGGCCTGGAATTAGGAAGACTCATGTTTGTGGGGTTGAAATCTGACCTCAGAAACTTACCAGTTGTGTGACCCTGGATAAGTTGCTTACCTCTGTCTGCCTCAGTTTCCTCATCTGTAAAATGAGCTGGAGAAGGAAATGGCAAACCACTCCAGTAACTTTGACAAGAAAACCCGAATGGTATCCCGAAGAGTCGTACACGACTGAAATGATTGAGCAACAACAGAAGTGATCACAGTCCATTCGGGCTCTTCCCAGACACTCCCCCATAGGTAATGTGAGTTTTCAGAAATAGATGAAATGATTCTGGGTACACAGAGGAAAAGAACTGCCACTTAGCAGAACTCAAGGTTGATTAATTCCCATTGCATTCATTAAGGGGAATTAGGATGCTAACCTTTTCTCTGTCCTGTAAATGCTTTGAAGTGATGCTATTTTAAATAAATACCTTATGTTCAAAAGCCTTGGAAACCTTGTTTGTCTATTTGTTTTTCACAAGAATGGCATCTAAGACCCCTTGGGGCAGATTCATAACAAGCCAGATTGTAATGCTTTTTCCCAGAGAGAGATTCTGGGTGGGGGCATGAGGCAGAGATGAATTCTTTTTTTAAATGCTCAAGAGAGAGCCCAGTCTGACTGCCAAGAGGAAAGGGTTTAAGAGCTTCCCTTGGCACTCAGGTAACAACTGACACAGCTTTCCTGCTGGAGGCCCTCCAGTGAGTACAGTCATGGCTCAAAATAACACGGTGTCTGTGTAGGGAACGGTGCAGGGTCCAGTGTGTGCCCTCAGAAATTAGGCCAGGCATTTTGAGAGTGGTAGTATACTGGAAAGAATACTGTCTCTGGCAAATCCCTTAACCTCCCGATGCCTCAGGTTCCTCTCTTGTAAATTGAGAGGGTTGGTCTAAATGGCTTCAAAGGTGCCTCCCCCCTTTAAATTTTTGGTCCTACAATAGAACGATAAACACTGATCACGGACCAAATTTGTCCCCCAGTTTTATTTTTTTGTGGGGGATTTTTTGGTCTATGTTTTTTTTTTAACAACATGACTAATATGGAAATATGCTTTACATGACTACACATGTATAACCTCTATCAAATTGTTTGCCTTCTCAGTGAGGGGGCAGGGAGGGAGGGAGAGAATTTGGAACTCAAAATTTCAAAAATGAATGTCAAGGTTATTTTTACATGGAATTGGGGAAAAATAAAATACTAAATAAACAACTGTTTTAAAAAACCCATATGCCCCATCCCACCCCTCAATCTTTCTTTGCCCTGGGCTTGAAGATGATATTAACTTATACCTTAATATTCCTTGAAAGAGCTTATATTAAAAATATACTAAAGAGTTTCAGAAGAATTTGGTATGATGATTCAATACCCGGCACAGGACCTTAGTTGTAGTAGATATTTAATAATTATCTGTTGAATTAAAAATTGACTCAGTGTATAAATCACTTATACATGCCCTCCTTCACCCTGCTTAGGAAACTATGATTACTTACCTTTGCAGGTCGCCTTCCATTTGTAGCATCTTTCAACCATAAAATATTCCATGAGGCTGAACACATTTTTTACAAAAGGTTGACAGGGTGCTGGAGTCCAGCTGCCATTCTGTTATTGAAATAAGCAGGGGAAACAGAATGTGGGCGGGGGGGAGGGGAGTGGGGAAGGGAGAGAAGGAGGGAGACAGAGACAGACAGACAGATGGAGAGACAGAGAAGAACAGAAACAGAGGGAGAGGAGGGAGAGAGGAAGGAAGGAAGGAAGCAAAGAGAAAGAGAGAAAGTAAGAAAGAAATGAAGGAAATGGATACAGAAAGGGAGAAAGAGAAGAAAAAGAGAAAGGTAGAGAGACAGAGACATGGATAAAGAGAGAGGTTTTGTGATGTGCTCAGGCTAGTGGCACAAGTGAGCTTAAGTAAGAACACAGGTCTACTTCTTATCCTGGCCTTAGAAAGAAATGGGCATGGTGTCCTCAGGGCGTCCATGCAATGATCAGCTCGCTCAGTCTCTTAAATCACCTAAATGTGATTTACCAGGTACAAAGATAAATCTTCAGAAAGTTTATTGATGTGGGAGAGAGACTGAAAAGACCCAATTCTTGATCTGTTGTGATGACCCTGCGTGATGGGCCTTGGGGCCTCCAGTTAGCAGCTATGGGCCTGATTTGTAGTATGTGACTTTGTTTTTGCCTCATGATGCATTTGCTCAAATTCAGCCTTCTGACCCCATTTTAGAAAACTTAATGTGCATACTTCTGTTACTAGCCAATGGACAACAGTTTCTGGATCCTATGCTAAAGTCCTTCCTCTCCCTCCTTAGAAACAACATTCTATAAAGCATCTCCCAGGCAGTAGGTCTCTGAAGCCCACCATTGTTATATTACGAGATATGGAAAAACATCTGGGGAGGAAAGAAACAGTTTCAAGAATAGGGAGGGTTGGGAGAGGGGGTCAAGGACAGGAAGTTACACGCATGAAGGCTCTACTAATTTCTAGTTCCATCCCCTTCCCCTCATTCAATGCCCATAATTGAAGAAAAAGATCAAATATCACATTGAGCCGCTTCTAAATGTCACTCCTTTTACTTGGGAATGCCCTGAACAATGCTGCCATTGATATGATTTATGAATTAGCTGGCCTCACATCTGGCTGGGAGAGGATGGAGCTTTTGTCCTTCACGTAACCTCTGGGTTTTGGTGACACTTGACCTACTCTAGTTTTTACTCAGGAGGAAAGTTAGTCCTGGGCACAACTTCAGACAGAGAAGTTTGGCTGGAAGAAGAGACTTGGGATCTGAGGCCACATGGAAAAAATAGTTCATAATGTTGGGAGAAAATATGGGGGTTCAGGATAAGTGATTGGACACAGGGAATAATGCTTTGGAAAACAATGGGAACCTAAACATTGTCTGTCTTTGAATCTTTAGGATCTTTTCATGACGCACCTTTATTTGTGCATCCTTAATCTTCAACTGGAAATTGAATAAAGCAATGAACAGAGCTCCATTTCCCTCATATGTGTGAGGCTTAACCAAATTTTTTCATCTACATGTTGTTCTCATATGTACCTCCTTTACAATTTCCCGGATCATTTAGTATATTTCTGTTTCCCTTCTTCCTCTGTGTCCTCAAACAACCTCCTCAAGTATCCTCTCCATCTAAATGTATATTCAAGGGGATTGCTTCTCTTAGCTACAACTAGATTCATCATGCTATTTTGGGGTGTTAACTATTTAAATAAAGTCTCAGGGCAGCTAGGTGGCACAGTGGATAGAGCACCAGCCCTGGAGTCAGGAGTACCTGAGTTCAAATCTGGCTTCAGACACTTGACACTTACTAGCTGTGTGACCCTGGGCAAGTCACTTAACTCCCATTGCCCCCCACAAAAAAATTAAATAAAGTCTCGACTTTGGGTGACACTATTGTTAGACATGTATAGAAGAATGGCATTTAATTAATATATGAAGCAACACAATTTAAAAAAAAAAAGGATCAAGTAGGAAAAACATTCTCTGCACCTATACACAAAGGGATCAAATCTCCTTCCATATCTCCAAGAGAGTTGAAATCTAATTCTGTTTCAGTCCATCTGATTCCTTGTCTTAGGAGGATACAGTCACTTCACATTTATATGCACAGAAGTAAGCCCTTAGTATGCACTATTCTGCTTTTTGGGGACTTTTCCTTAGGACAGGCTGAAAAAAGGTTGACTGACAGCTCTTTCCCTTAGCTCTATGGTTATCATCATCTTGGTCCAGGTGGGAGTTAGAGGTTCAGAATGCCATTCATAGCCCTCTCTCCTGTGCATGACATTTCTCTAACTCACGTCACTCACTGAAATCCACTTAAAAAATTTTCCAAGTTGTAGAGTTTCCTCAACCACTCAGAGTTCTCATCTGGTGATGAATGAATGGATGAATAAATGAATGAAAAAGCATTTATTAAGTACTTTCTATGTGATAGATACTGTGCTGTTGTTCTGTCACTATGCTGTGGGTTCATTAAAAGCCTTCTGGGAAATGTAATTCAGAGAATTTCCTCCAAGGAACAAGGTTCTTTCATCCCCAGATATCATAGGAAATAGGGCCCATTGTCTTGTCCTCAATATGAGTGTAGAGGATACACCAGGATCAAGCCTGAGTAACTTAATGAAGTGAAATAGATAAGGCCATTGTGTGGGTTTTTAACTGTGTCTCCATCAGGAAGGTTTGGACATACCTATTGATATGTGATTCAGAAGACTGAGGAATCTCCTGGGCCTCGGTTCTTGTGGACCCATTGCAACCTCTTTGGAGAAGAATGGTTACCTCATTGTCTGGGTTTATCTCAGGTTTTTTAATTCAGAGATACCTCTTTGTTGTAGGTCTATAAAGGTGAGCATTCAGTCTTATCATGGCCATTTGGAGAGATTTAGAGAGAATGAGACCAGAAAGCTCAGAACTTCATCCCTGGGAAGTTGAAGACTAGAAGAGAGTCCACAAACTGACTGTCTCCATCTCCAATCCTCAAAAATCAACAGCTGTGGAGAGGCAGTAGAAGGGCTTCTTTTCCTGAAAAATAGCTGCAGATGAGGGTAGTGGTAGAGTCACAAGAATTTCTGGGCTCCTGGGCCCCCAGCTGGGGGGAGTCCCTGGTGAAAACTCTCAGAGGTAATACAGCCATGGAGAGGGGATCACAAGGCCCTGCAGTGGGAGTGTCTGAAGCTCAGACTTCTGGAGGAATGACAAGAATTCCCAAGATCCAGTCTTAGAGAGAAAGAAGGGGAATGTCTGAGCTAAGAGAGGGCAGTAGCCAGATGCAGATTAAAGTGGCAAGAGAGTCTGGATCCAAGCATCTTGTAGAGAAGAAGAATGAGTGTATGCACCTGGAGCAAACGTCACTCTCTCTTACTAAGAGAATGAATTATCAGATGGTGTAGGTTGGACGGTAAGGAAATTACCTTGATTTATTTTGCACATATAATGTATATGCTCGCCAGAAAACCCAAGTTTTTTTTCCTTCTTGGTGTTGTTAAAGCCATTAGGGTATTCCTATAAAGCTAGAAGTCTCTGGTCCCTGGGGTGAAGGTAGGATTCAATGGAATATCAAGGCAGACTGTTTAGCAACCCCAAGTCCATCTCCATTCTTTGGTAATCTGAACACTTCTAAATCTGGAGACCTGTTGTCTTATGCCAGGTACAAGTTGGTCCCAAATGAAAGTTCTGGATCTGGATCTTCCTCATTCCAATGACCACCGTTATTTTGTTTGTTTGTTTTTTGTTTTTTTCATTTCTCATAGTTTTTATTTCCTGGGGTAGTGAGGTTAAGTTAAAGTCATGATCCAGTTTCAACTGAGTCATGACAAAACATCACTTCTCTTTCTGTTCAGTGAAGGAATGGTAAATCCAGTGGTGTTTTTGTCCCCTTATTCCCTCTATGCTCCTAAATTAACCAGCCAAGCCCTCCTGCAGTGTAGGGGTTCTAAAGCTATCTGAGTGATGGAAGCCACCCCCTCCAGCTAATAATAGGGACCAATGTCAGGCCACCCAGGCAATGTGGCAATCCTATCCATCCATCCTTTGTTACCATCATCTCTCCTCCCAGAAATCCATGAGCCCCTGTTAACCTCACCAGATCCTGCTGTTCAGGAAAATGCTTTAAGCTAGATGCAGACTGGCCCCAAATATGGGGGTCAAGATCTGGAGAAATAGAAACAATGAGGCAAATTATTTTAAAATCCTTTTCACAACATATAAGCAATCACCAAACAAGGATATGTGAATATTCAGGAAGAATATACAGGTGCATTTCTTCAGGTTCCTACTCATAAGGATGCACTTAGGTAATCGCCAATAAGTCATTTGGGAGAATAAACAGTTCATTAAATCTGAAGAACAACTCTTCCTTTCTTGATTTTTGTCGTTTAGTCGTTTTCAGTTCTGTCCTACTCTTCATGGCTCCTTAGGGAGTTTTCTTTGAAAAGATACTAGAGTAGTTTGCCATTTCCTTCTCCTGCTCATTTTATAGATGAGCAAGAATTAAATGACTTGCTCAGGGTCACACAGCTACCTTCTGAGGCCAGATTTGAACCCATAAAGATGAGTTTTCCTGATTCCAAGCCCAGTGCTCTGGCCACTGCACCACTTCCTTTCTTGGTAGTGATCTACATAAGATAGTGCCCAGAGTAGATCCTTGTACAGCTGACTCCTCTCCATACCAGGCCTCCATTGGCTAAAGGCTTTGTGCAAGGCACTCGTACTACCTTGTCTAGATTATTGCAAAGGTGTCCTAATTGGCCTTTCCATCTCAGGTCTCTCTCCGCTTCAGTACATCCTACACAATGCTGTCAAAATAATTTTCTTTAATACCCGATCTGACCATGTGATTTCCAACTCAATCCATTTCCCCTGACTTCCTTTTGCCTTTAACATCAAATATAGGGCAGCTAGGTGGCACAGTGGATAGAGCACCAGCCCTGGATTCAGGAGGACCTGAGTTCAAATCTGGCCTCAGACACTTAACACTTACTAGCTGTGTGACCCTGGGCAATTCACTTAACCCCAATTGCCTCACCAAAAAAACCCCAAAACCCCAAAACCCCAAAACAAATATAAACTCCTCTCATCAGCTGTCGATGAAACCTTACCCCAGATTTTCTATCCAGCTCTTGTTTTACTCTCCCTTCCTGCACTCTTCATCCAGCCACACTGGCCTTCCACATGATACGCCTTCTTCCCTCTCCATTCCTTTGCACTGGGTGTTGTCTGTGCCTGGAACACATTCCCTCTTCACCTCTGCCTCATAGAACTCCTCTTTTCCTGTGCAAGCACATCTTCAGTGCAAGCACATCTTCTATATGAAGCCTTTCGTGATCTACCCAACCATTACACCCTCCCTTCCCAACTAACTTTTATTTTTTTTCTATTTACATCTATTCTGTGCATATTTATAAATGTTCTTGCAATTCCTCAATTAGAACATAGGGTCTTTGCTAGTAGGAGTTGTTTCATTTTTTTTTGTATTGGATCCCTAGTGCCTTGCACAGTGCCTAGCATATAATAGGCACCTGACAAATATTTGTTTGCTTGCTTGATGATACCATACAGTCTAATCAGCCCTTCAAGATCTGAGAAGAACACCTGATGAATAAGACTCCACTTTGGAGTGGAAAGTGCAATTCATTGGAATGTAAGAGGGTTAGCAAACCCAAGTTTCTTTCCTTTTCCAGATGAATTGAGACTTTAGGCCACCCCCTTTGCCTGGAATGCACTTCCTCCTCACTGCTGCATCTTGGAATCTCTACTTTTTTTTAAATAAAAAATTAGCTCAAAAGCCTCTTTCCCTGGAGACCTCTTTTGATCCTCCCATTTTCTAGTGCTAGGCCCCATGAAATGACTTTGTATTTTTAAAAAATATATTATGTGTATACTTATATGTGCACATTTTGTCTTCCTAGATAGAATGTAAGCTTTTTTTTTTTTTTTTGCGGGGCAATGGGGGTTAAATGACTTGCCCAGGGTCACACAGTTAGTAAGTTTCAAGTGTCTGAAGCCGGATTTGAACTTAGGTACTCCTGAATCCAGGGCCAGTGCTTTATCCACTGCGCCACCTAGCCGCCCCAGAATGTAAGCTTCTTCTTTTTTGTTTTTTTTTGCAGGCAATGGGGGTTAAGTGACTTGTCCAGGGTCACACAGCTAGTGTCAAGTGTCTGAAGCTAGATTTGAATTCAGGTACTCCTGAATCCAGGGCCGGTGCTTTAACCACTGCACCATCTAGCTGCTCCCAGTATGTAAACTTCTTAATGGCAAAGTCTTTCATTTTTGTCTGTGTATCCCTAGCCTGAGGCTGTAAGACTGAGGTAAGTCAGTTAATAGGCACTGATTGAGCACCTCATATGGGCCAAGTAATGGGGATACAAAGAAAGGCAAAACCAGTCCCTGTTTTCAAGGAACTCACAGTCAAATTGGGGAGATAACATGCCAACAGCTATATGCGAGCAAGGTATGAACCACCTAAATTGGAGAAAATCGCAGAACGTAGCATTAAGGGGGCCAGAGGAAAGGCTTCTTTCTGAAGGTGGGATTTTAGCTGAAACTTGAAGAAAGTCAGGAGGCAGAAACAAGGAAGGTGAGAATTCTAGATGTGTAGGAAAGCTATAAAGATGCATGGAGTTGGGGGATGAATGTCTTATGGGATGAACAGCAGGGAGGTCAGGGCTACTGGATTGAAGGGAATAAAGCAAAGGAAGATGGGGAAGGGTCCAGGTTATAAAGCACTTTAAAAGCCAGGGGATTTTCTATTGAATCCTTGAGGTTCTAGGGAAGCAGTGGAGTTTATTGACTAGGGGAATGGCATGGTCAGACTTACACTTTAAGGAAGATCAGTTTGAGAGCTGAGTATTGTAAGTGAGATTTTCCCCATCCCTTAGATATAAGAGATTTACTATAGTTTTAAGTGATTTAATTAAAATAATAATCAATATATTAATAAAAAATAATTGTGATTCATATAGATTGCATAAGGTTAGTAGGTCAAGTCCTTTTTCCATATTTCTCAATTTTCCTATGACATAGTGGATCTTGTGCCTTAGGAAATGTCACAGGGTCTGTAGGTGGTCAGTAATACTGTTCACGCCGCTTTACACTGGCCTCCAATGATC
The DNA here is from genome assembly GCF_019393635.1 of Dromiciops gliroides. Taxonomy (NCBI): domain Eukaryota; kingdom Metazoa; phylum Chordata; class Mammalia; order Microbiotheria; family Microbiotheriidae; genus Dromiciops; species Dromiciops gliroides. The sequence goes on from NC_057865.1 coordinate 172,337,901, forward strand.
CACCCTATTGATATCATAACGCTGATCCCCTGTTATTACTCAAGACTATGTTCTAATTTTAGAAAATGTCTCCAAGGGTATATAAACCCATGCAGTTTGTACTTCTGGGTCTTTCAGGCCCAAAGCCTGGATGACCGGTTTCGTTGAGGCACTGGCCCTCTCTCAATAAACCTATTTGCTTCAGCCTGGAAACTTTGTTATTTTCATTCTTCCGTCAGACTTAAAATTTTTTCGCGACAGTATCCACTCATGAACTGGAGCAGGGAGAGACTTGAGGCAGAGAGACTGATCAGCTGTTGCTGTCAAACTTGACCACAGAATTCGGAAAATGGGAGAAATAAGTATGAAAGAGCCGGGGGAGAACAAAGCCTCAGAGCTTGATAGAACCTCTATAAAACATAGGATTCTGAATCTTGAGCTACATAGGACCTCATGTATCAGTGAGTTCATTTTCTGACACTCAGAGAGGTTGTGACTTGTCTGATGTCACACAGGCAGTGAGTGTCAGGGGGAGAATGCGAACCAGAATCCTCTGACTCCAGAAGCTGTTCTCTTCTATAACACCATATTACATTCCCATCCTCATCTAGTCCATTTCCCTTGCTTCCAGGTAGTCCTTACCCCAACTCATTCTTGACAGAAATGATATCCTCTATTCACAAAAATATCTAAAGCAGCAACTTTTAATTTCTTTGTTTCTCTGTTCTAGTATCATACATAAGGCAGCTGGGTGGCATAGTGGATAGAGTGACAGGCTTGAAGTCAGAAAAACTCATCTCTCTGAGTTCAAATCTGCCCTCAGACACTTACTAGTTGTGTAACCCTGGGCAAGTCACTTCACCCTGTTTACCTCATTTTCCTTATTTGTAAAATGATCTGGAGAAGGAAATGGCCAACTCCTCCAGTATCTTTGCCAAGAAAACCCTAAATGAAGTCATGAAAAGTCAGACATGACTGAAACAACTCAACAACAATCATACTGTACATTGTGTACATGTGTATGTTTTATATGGAAGGGGCTGATAAAATATAAAATGGCTCTATGCAAAACCTACTCCATTTTTTTCCTAAGAGCCAATCTCAGAATAGACCCATGATTAGCAGCTTAATTTCACTAAAGGAAAATTCTCAGTTAAGCAAGAGATGCTGGTCAACAGGTTGAAAAACATACCAAAGTCATATAATGTTTGGGTCAGCTGTACTCCCTTCTAAGAAAGGCCCCTTAATAAAAACAAGTAGCATTTATATAGATAGTGATAAGTGACTTGTCCAGGGCCACACAGCTAGTAGGTGTCTGAGGCTAGATTTGAATTCAGAAAGAAGAATCTTTCTGACTCCAGGTCCAGTGCTGATATGGGAGATAAATGGTATTCCATAAGTGCTCTATCCACTGAGCCACCTAGTTGCCCATAAACAGAATAAATACACATAAATAACCTAAGATTGTTTTGCTGGGAGGATCACTAGCAGTGGGGAGATCATGAAAAGCTTCCTGTATAAATAAGGTGGCACCTGGGGAGGAGAGAGTAGAAAGTCTCTTATTTTTCAACAGTGCAATCATTTTTCTTCCCAGTAATTTTCCACAAACATTAAATAGCCAGATCCCAAGACTACCCTGTGAAATCAGAGAGAGAGAGAGCCAAGAACTGATTCTTTTTCTTCACTGAGATGGCATGGGAACTGAGGCATGCAATGCCTATGCCCATCTATTGTGGGACCAAGCTGGGCCTCAGATGCTAAAATCCTAGGCTGTTTAACTCCTCATAGAACCCTCTCCTTATCTGGGCCATGCCAAGCCAGGACTGTAGCTGACTAGGTTGGTAAAATAGAGGGGGGGGATCCCCCAGGTTAAAGCAGGGACTATTGCTGTCCCCACATGGTCACAAGCTGCTGAGCTTGGCTGAAAGAATGGAGTCCATTATGATGGAGCTGGACGAGGGTAGGTGTGTGTAGGGGGGGAGGTGTTAAGGAGAGAAAATGGGTTGAAATTTAAGTAGCAGAGATGTGGGAGAGTAGCCGGCGCCTGCTGTTAGACAGCCCCGATGAACTCCGATAAACTCTGAGGCACTTTCCCCACAGCCTTCTAATCCTTGCCAGACACAGAGAAACTTAGCACCTGATGGAAGGAGAAAGAGGAGATTGGAGAGGGGTCGAGGGAAAGCAGGGAGAACAGAGAGAAGGAGGCAGAGGTCTTGCCTAGGAGCGATCCGGGGGAAGAAAGGGCCTTTCAATTTTTCCAATGAGGGGAGGAGAGGGGGAGACTTGGCTCAGGAGTCCAGTGAATCTCATTCAGCTTCTGATTTTGAGGTAGGATAATCCTGCTGCCATGGCCTGTGGGGAGTAAGCATGGAGGGCTGTAGGTCATGGCTCCAGGGACCACCCAGGAGTGGGAGACCCCACAGCCAGTGGCAGAATGAGATTCCTGCAAGTGTAGGGATGTTTAAAGGACTCAGAGTATCACAAGGAGGCTCTCAGGTGAGTATGAAACAGAGAAAGGACAATCAAGGTGTCCATGATTGTCCAGGGAGAAAGCCCTTTGGCTGGGGCTTCAATGCCAAGAAGGAAGATTAGGATAGGCCTCTTTTTGTACAATTCAAAGTCTAGTTCTGCATCCTGGCTCTTTCATCGGGACGATGGAGTTTTTGATCTTGGCATCTTCAGCCTCTGGAACAGTGGTGTACAGCCTAAGTGTCAAATACTAGATCTGCCACCCTCCTGAGCTCTGCCTGAGCCAGATTAAAATGTGATTGGGAAATATTTGACAAAATAACCAAAAATACAATAAATAATAGATGCTGCTGCTATGTGGTTTTCTAAGTCCATATGTAGCCCTTCGGACTTATAGGTATAGTTTAGTGGCCCTGTTTCAATTTTAGTTTGATAACACTTCTGTAGAGGGTAGAGAGCTGGCTCCTGTTTAGGAAGACCTGGGTTCAAATCCCACTTTCTGACTAAAATGAGCTGTGTAACCCTGGGCAAATCACTTAACTTCTCAGTGTCCTACCAATTCTTTAAGCCTGAAAGCTGCAGAGAATGTGCCAGTCTGCTTTGTTAGTGAAGTTCTTCACTGGGGTTGATGAAATCACAGGTTCAGTAGGAACAGCAGCAGCAGCAGCAGCAGCAACAGCAACAACAACAAATTCTCGAGCCTCGTGTAATGCCTTGTAGATAATTTTAGGACCACAGTATATCTACAGCTAGAAGGGACCTTAAAGTCCATCTAATCCCCAAACTTTCATTTTATAGATGAGAAAACTGAGGCCCAGGGAGGTTAACCAGGGAGTTTACCCAGATTCACACAGGTAGTAAACATCAGAGCTGGGATTTGAATCCAGTTGTTGGCATTTGTTGTTCAATCAGTCAGTTGTGTCCACCTCTTCGTGACCTTGTGGACCCATACCATGCTATTTTTGTTGTTGTTTTTTGGTAAAGATATCAGAGTGGTTTTTGCCATTTCCTTCTCCAGCTTACTTTTTTACAGATGAGGAAACTGAGGCAAACAGGGTTAAGTGACTTTCGCAGGGTCACATGGCTAGCAGGGGTCTGAGGCTGTATTTGAACTCAGACCTTCCTGACTCCAGGCCCAGTGCTTTATCCACTGAGCCGTCTAGTTGCCCTTAAACCCAGATCCTCCCATTATTTTTCCCACTCTATTATAATAACTCCTCCGTGAGTATAGTGGATGCTTGATACATTTTTTGTTATACTGCTTCCTGTTACTCTACATATCTGATCCTCAGGTCTCCGGTCTAGCTGGCATAAGTTGGCTGGGTGAGTGTATGTGTTGGGGGTACAGGGTGGGGGAGAGGGGAATTACATTGTAACTCTAAAGTCAGGAATGAGGCAAGACCAGTAACCACAACACTGTATCCATAGCCTGGGAAATCCCAGACAAGCATGCTAGAATGTTTTGGAATGAGTGTCACTTAGGCATACTGGGTTCAGAGAGAGTGCCCAGACCCATGCAAACTACCAGGATGCGTGTGACTCATTATTTAGTTTGGCAGACTGGCATTGAACATCTGTCTCTGCCTTCTGTGAGTGAAAGGGAACCTTCACACCCCATGTCCTTCATAGCAGGGGGCCTTGGTCCCAGAGAGGGAAGCTGCATAATATCAAAAGTTCACTTTGGGTGAAGGGGATAGGGATGAAAAGGAGAGATATCACAAATAGCTTTTCTGAGCCCATTTCTATCTTTAAAAAGAAATCAACACAGGAGGCACAGAAACAAGATTCCTACAGTAAACAGATGGTGTTCATTTATTTGTAGATAATCTTAATTTTATCTTAATCTTAATCAAATCCTCACCCTTCAACATATCACATAGAGAGATAGAGGTTATAATAAAGAAATAAAGTTCCCAGAATTTTGTTTCTTTTGATGATGGGAGACCCATTGTGAGACTCATTGTGAGAAAGGTTATACAAATGACTGAAGAACATTAACTTTGCGTGGAGAGAATTCTAATTAGAGAAAAGTCTTTTAGGAAATGGTAGCAAATTGAATAGAATGCCTGGCCTGAAGTCAGAAAGACTCATCTTCCTGACTTCAAATCCAGCCTTAGACACTTACTAGCCCTGTGACCCAGGACAAGTCCCTTAATCCTGTTTGCCTCAGTTTCCTCATCTGTAAAATGAGGGAAGGAAGAATGGAAAGGAAATGACAAATCACTCTAGTATCTTTGCTAAGAAAACCCCAGATGCGCTCACAAAGAGTTAGACACAATGAAAAATGAACAAACAACAATTAAAAAGAGACTTAAGACTGAGGGGAGAAGAGGGAAATTACTTGCCTTCAATTTATTGTTGAGTTTGCTGTAAGCCCAAATCTATTGCAGTGCCCAGTTTTCTGGAAAATTCTGGCCTTGGTATTCTTGGTCAGCAATTACTATCACGAATTAGTAGTACTGTACCTACAAAATAATGATCTATTTATGCTCCCAAGCAGAGACTATTTTTTTCAATCTTAAAAATATTTTTATTATTTTCCACTTACATGTAAAGATAGTTTTCAACATTTGTTTTTGTTTTGTTTTGTTTTTGTGGGACAATGAGGGTTAAGTGACTTGCCCAGAGTCACACAGCTAGTAAGTGTCAAGTGTCTGAGGCTGGATTTGAACTCAGGTCCTCCTGAATCAAAGGCTGGAGCTTTATCCACTACACCACCTAGCTGCCCCCAATTTTTTTTTTATTTTGGTGAGGCAATGGGGGTTAAGTGACTTGCCCAGGGTCACACAGCTAGTAAGTGTCTGAGGCCAGATTTGAACTCTGGTCCTCCTGAATCCAGGCCCAGTGCTTTATCCACTGCGCCACCTAGCTGCCCAACATTTGTTTTTATAAGATTTTGAGTTCCAAATTTTTCTCCCTCCCTCCCTCCCTCCCTTCCCTTCCCCCTTCTCAAGACAGGAAGCAATCTGATATAGGTTATATATGTACAATCACATTAAACATATTCCTGCATTAGTCATGTTGTGAAAGAAGAGTCAGAACAAAAGGGAAAAACCTCAAAAAAGAAAAAAAAAACCCAAAAAGAGAAACAGTATGGTTCAATCTTCATTTAGACTCCACAGTTCTTTTTTCTGGATGTGGAGAGCATTTTCCATAATGAGTTCTTTGGAATTGCCTTAGATCATTATTTTGCTGAGAACTGTCTATCACAGTTGATCATTGTACAATGTTGTTGTTACTGTGTATAATGTTCTCCTGGTTCTGCTCACTTCATTCAGCATCAGTCCATTTAAGTCTTTCCAGGTTTTTCTGAAATCTGCCTACTCATTATTTCTCACAGCACAGTAGTATCCCACTCCATCCATATACCACAACTTGTTCAGCCAGCCCCCAATTGATGGGCATCCCCTCAATTTCCAATTCTTTGCCACTACAAAGAGAGCTGCTATAAATATTTTTGCACATGTGGGTCCTTTCCCCTTTTTAATGATCTCTTTGGGATATAGACCTAATAGTGGTATTACTGGGTAAAAAGCTATGCACAGCCCTATAGCCTTTTGGGCATAGTTCCAAATTGCTCTCAAGAATGGTTGGATCAGTTCACAATTTCACCAACAATGCATTAGTGTTCCAATTTTCCCACAGCTTCTCCAACATTTATTATTTTCCTTTTATCGACCAATCTGATAGATGTGAGGTGATACCTCAGAGTTGTTTTAATTTTCATTTCTCTAATCAATAGTGATTTGGAGCATTTTTTCATATGGCAATAGATAGCTTTGATTTCTTCATCTGAAAACTACCTGTTCATATCCTTTGACCATTTCTCAATTGGGGAATGACTTACATTCTTACAAATTTGACTCAGTTCCCTATCTATATATTTTAGAAATGAGACCTTTATCAGAAACACTGGTTACAAAAATTGTTTCCCGGCTTTCTCCAAGAAGAGATTCTTAACCTGGGGTCCACAGGTCCCCAGGGGCCTATAAATAGGTGAGGGTCTATGGATACATTTCAGTGGATCTACAAATTTGGATGGGAAGAAAGTCACCTCTTTATTTTCACTAACTTCTAATTGAAATTTAGAATTTCCTTCAGTTATGAATATAGGCAAGAAATGTTCTGAGAAGGGGTACAGAGGCTTCACCAGTCTCCCAAAGGGAATCCATGGCACAAAAGGAATGTTAAGAATTCTGAATTAGAGAGAAAGGTATTAAATGGGAAATATCAGAATAGAGATTGTAGCGGAATTCTTAGATTATTAATAAATATACCAATTTAGGATAAATTAAACTAATAAACAAATGGGCCATCAGGATAATCATTATTTCAACAATATAAAAGTCTGTCAATAAAATGGGGCTATTACGTGGCACAGTAGAAAGAACACTGGGTTCAAAGTCAGGAATATCTGAGTTCAAATCTAGCCTCAGATACTTCTTAGTTGTTTGACCCTGGGCAAATCACTTCACCCTGTTTGCCTCAGTTTCCTCATCTGTAAAATTAGTTGCAGAAGGAAATGGCAAACCATTCCAGTATCTTTGCTAAGAAAACCCCAAGTGGGGTCACAAAGAGTCAGACACAACTGGAACAACTAAACAGCCAAAATCAATAATGACATCTATAAAATAAAAATGGAACCCTAAACAATAGTCCTAGAAATGCGAGGCTTGTAATTATTCCTATAAAGAAGATAACACTAGATTACCTTTCTTAGGCTTAATTGAATATTTCTTATTATTCCCTTTTTTAAAAAATAAGAAATATTTTTAATTAAAGTTTTGAATTCCAAATTTTATCCCTCCTTCCCACCCACCCTCTCCCTGAGGCAGTAAGCAGATATGGGTTATAGATGTATGATTATGTTAAACATTACCATATTTGTCATTTTGTAGAAGAAAACTTGAATAAAAGAAAAAAATGAAAGAAAGTGAAAAATAGCATGCTTTGGTCTGTGTTCCATCAATATCAGTTCTTTCTTTGGAGGTGAATAGGGTACTTCATCATTACTCCTTTGGAATTGTCTTGAATCATTGTATTGCTGAGAATAGTTATCATTCACAGTTCTTCATCAAATAATATTGTTATCACTGTGCACAACATTCTCCTGGTTCTGCTCACCTCACTCTATATCAGTTCATACAAGTCTTTACAGGCTCTTCTAAAATCATAGTTGGATATTTCTTGACTATATTCCAGCATAAAAAGAGAGGGAGAAATAAAGGGGGAGGGAAAGGCTGTAAAGCCAAGCATCTACCACTTCGCCAAGCCCCAGATGAGTATATCCCAGGCAACACTCAAGGCTGAGAGGGTTCTCTGGGGTCACCAGTGAGAAATGTAGGAAATGTAGGAGCAAAACCAAGTAACTCTTGCTTCTATAACAACTCAAGGGCAAGAGAATAAAAGGAGCAGCAGACCTAACAGAAGACTCCTGCTCCCTTGGAGGTGGGCAGAAGAGAGTGAGAGTGAGAGAGAGAGAAAGAGAGAGAGAGAGAGAGAGAGAGAGAGAGAGAGAGAGAGAGAGAGAGAGAGAGAGAGAGAGAGAGAGAGAGAGAGAGAGAGCGAGCGCCATACAGGAAGGAAGGCCAAAGGCCAAACAGGAGCCCTGCCTCTAACTTCCAGTACAATTAGGTCATGAACACAGTGATGTGTGCCCTCTCAGCTCCCTTCCTAGGAAGAGGCACGTTCTATCAACACTGGAAGCACTGCCAGGAGGAAGTCAGTTTGAAAGGGATGCTGACGCCCATTAAGTGAAGAGAGATGCATTTCCCTTTTTGAGATTCAAACAGGGAATCCCAAGGGTCCTGGCCTATGGCTAAAATAAGAAGTTGCACCCGCAATGCTGTGACTTACTTGGAACATTGCTGCCCTATCAGGAACAAGATGGGGGAAAGGCAGGCTCTTCTCCTGACCTTATCTCTATTGAACAACCAAAAATTATCAGCTATTTACTATACTATTTCAGAGAATAATGGGTCTAGGTGTGCCTAGTCTCAGTTATTAACTATGACATTAAGGGGGAAAATAGAGGTCCAGAGATGCCTGGATAATAGAGCTGTCTGAGGTGGTTGAAAGGGGAGAAGGGAAGCCCAGTCACAAATTTCAGCCAGAATAGGGGCTGAAACACATGGATTTCTTTGGCATGGCTGCAGAATTCTAATAATCTCAGAACCAAGTTAAGACTTGGCTTTATCAAATTACCAGCTTGCTCCAAGAGACCTCACTGGTCTTCAGTCGGTCCCAAGAGGCTTCAGACAACATCAGACCCCCAAGCTTTTAATCACAGGGTCAGTCATTCTGAACAGACTATGTGCAGGAGGGATAAGAATGGATTAAGAGATGGACTAGATTGTAATCTGGAGCCTAAAAAGGTTTGTATCTGTGAATGGGAGGCTGAAAGTGTTTCTATTGTGGGATTATTTCTCCCTTGTTTTCCTATCTTAATTAAATGATTTTGCTAATGGATTCATGGTTTGTATCATCTATAAATAGAGAACATTGCACTAGTGGGGGCTCAGAGCATGATTTACATAATTGAAGACCCAAAACATACTGGGAAAGCAAAGATCTCCAGAGTCACAGTGTGAAAGGGCCCCAGTGTTACATAAACATGAAGTCAAACTTCAAAGCTAATTACTATAATTTTCTCAAAATATTAGCTAAAAACAGTGCAGGTAAAAGACCTGAATATCAGTGATCCATATGATAGCACCAGAATATATTTTCCCCTCTATTATTTTACTGTATCATCTGCAGTGGTGATTCTTATTAAGAAATGAACAGGATTAGATGTGGCTTCTGACATCACTTCCAAATTCGGGATTCAGTAATCATATGATCTAATTAATAAATACCATGGAGCTTTCTAATAATCCAGACCAACCCCTTGGGGAGATCTTTTATATTATATATCAATGTTGTGTACATCATTTTTGTTAATGATATCAATCAATCAATCAACCAATCAGCAAGTGTTATAAAATACCTGCCATATGCCAGAGGGGATAGAGAGATGGACTTGGGGCAAGAAAGACTTGGATTCAATCCCCATCTACCTCTGACCTATAATGGGCAAGGCATTTAGACCTCTTAATGATCTCTCTAGGCATTGCTGTTGCTCATTAGTTTCCCATAGGTGTGCTTCCCATTGATTATCAGCCAGAATTAATTAGCATTTTAGAAAGAGTATTTACTAAACAAGTATAGCAATGACTTGGGTTTTTTTGTTTTGTTTTGTTTTTTAGTGAGGCAATTGGGGTTAAGTGACTTGCCCAGGGTCACACAGCTAGTAAGTGTCTGAGGCCAGATTTGAACTCAGGTACTCCTGACTCCAGGGCCGGTGCTCTATCCACTGCGCCATCTAGCTGACCCTAGCAATGACTTGTTACAGAAACTTATTCCCCCAAACAAGGGATGCACTTTTACCTCGTACATGAAAGGTCCCTGAGGAGAGTATTCTCAAACTTAGAAAGCATGTTTCCAAAGGGTAATCTCACAGTTCCAGATGGCTAGAAGTCCATTTCTCCCTTTGGGGAGTCCTTGTGATGGTCCCATTAGGTGTAGATGGGCTTCGAGGGTCAGTGCCCTCAGAGAATGCCCTCATGGTGTCTGGTCCACTCTCAGTGCTTCTCTCAGGTCCTTACATAGATGCTACCATCAGGCCCTTCTATGCCAGGGATACTGCTACCAGTTTGACCAATTTAGATTTTTTTTGACCTTTTGAAGATCATAAGGTTGTATCACCTGGTCAATGGGAGTGTGTGTGTGTGTGTGTGTGTAAATAAAAAGAAAAAAAATCTACTTTCTCCTTCCTTGAGGACAAGTTCCTCTTGAGAGTCCTTTGCTGCTGGATTTAGTCATCTCTTGGCTGTGTTGCTACTGGAACATATACTTCTAAACTGACTTGCTGTGTTATATACATAGTCTCAGAGGAATGTCTGATTCTTTCAGCCAATAATAAGGTATTTTGTCTGCTTTCAATGATCTGAAAACCTTATGAGCCTTTCAAATGGATTAAGGACATATTCATACCTAATTTACTTTTGATTGCTTGACTAAGATGTCTGGATCTTTCTTGATTACATTAATTAGGGTTTGGAGTGGAAATTCTTACATTATAGGATTATATCATAGGATTATAGATTTCTGTTTTATTTAGAGGTTAGAATAGAAAAGATAGGGGGCACAGTGAATAGAGTGCTGGGTCTGAAGTCAGCAAGACTCATCTTCCTTCGTCCAAATCTGGCCTCAGACACTTACTAGCTGTGTATCCCTGGGCAAGTGCCTCAGTTTCCTCATCTGCAAAATGACCTGGAGAAGGAAATGGCAAACCACTCCAACGTCTTTGCCAAGAAAACCCCAAACTGGGTCATAAAGAGTCGGACACAACTAAAATGACTGAAGAACAACAAAAACAAACAACTTCTAAGATCTCAGATTCTGACTGGGTGAAACTGTAGGTTCATAAGATCAGAGGTGGAAGTGACTTTATTTCTCATCCTTTCATTTTAAATATAAGGGAACTGAGGCCCAAAGTGTTACAGAGTATTAACTCTTCCCACTTCACCCAGCCTACAGGCATTTCTAAATTTATACTGCAGGTGTTTGTAAGAACTGAAAATTCTTCCAGTCCTGAACTTTGATCAATGAAAGATGGCTACATCTTGTTGTGGGAATATGAAAATAAGTTCAAGCTTTTCTTTCCCCTATCTTTTTTTTTTTTTTTAGTTAGGCAATTGGGGTTAAGTGACTCACCCAGGGTCACACAGCTAGTATGTGTTAAGTGTCTGAGGCCGGATTTGAACTCAGGTACTCCTGACTCCAGGGCCAGTGCTCTATCCACTGCGCCACCTAGCTGCCCCTTTTCCCCTATCTTTTAAAACACTTTAAGGGTAAAAAGAGATCTGTAATGTTTTGCCATTTTATTTCTGCCCACCTGGTATTCTTTATAGGTATAAATTTATTCATTCATTAATTCAACATATATTGTGCAGCAGACAGATGGCATCTCCTTATATGGAGATGCCACCATCTTTGCTTATACTAGCTGGAAGGGGGAGTCACATTGAAAGGAGCTGAGAAGCCCATTCCCATTGAGTCATAGGTCTGAGGAACATAGGAAGAGGGAAAAGGAGACAAAAAATGAGATGAAAGGTCACCTACAATGACTAGCCTTGCAGTGGTGGGAAATGGCACCATTCATTCTAGGCTATCTATAGAACCAGAATTGAGATTGAAGACCAATGGGCCTACAGAAACTTGAACCTGTAACTGGCATGAGGAGACCAAGTGTTCAGGTCATCACAGATATATTTAAATATTTGACAAGTGACCAGACTGATGTATAACATCCCAGAGGTTGTATCCAGAGAGAAAATGATAAACCTAAGGATGTTAATTTGTGGGGAGGCAGGACCAGGGCTAGAGCTCTTCATTCCAGGTTAATGTTCTTTGAATATAGAAAACTGTGTTCTAATTCTCTGAGCTATATTGCCACTGTCAAATTGCTTAAATCTTTCTTTCAGTTTCCTAATCAGCAAAATGGGAATAATAATGCCTCCTACTTTATAAGGTTATAGTGAGTCTTCCTGACACAATAAGGCCGATTCTCCAACCAGTAGCCAATGCTTCCTCTTTTTTCTTTGATAAACAAACAAACAAAAGTATTTCTGCTAGATTCAAGCCTGATGTCATGAGGATAACGCACGGAGTATAACACCCCCTACTTCACACCATTCTCAAGCCAGCTTGTTATTTTCTGTGCTTGAATCATGCATCCTTTCATTATGACCATTTTGTCTTTCCTCCCCAAGGGAAAACAAATTTTTGCCAGAATTTCCTTTTGCAAAAGATCGTCTCTTTTTAGGAACATACACCACTTTGTTTTGTTCCTTCCCCATCCTGACCAGAGGGAGGATTCCAAGGCCAGTTTATTGTTTTTGTCACTGTGCTGGTAATTTAGGGCCTTTTTGAAGACCCTTTTGGAATGTCATTGACTCTAAAGGGCTCAATGAGCATCACTACGATGAGCTCTAGCTGATAGCCTGGGACCTGGTCCAACAAAATCTCTTGAAGCTGCAAGGGGAAGAATGACCCTGTAGCATAACAATGAAGCAAAAGGGGTGTTAGGTGTTGGTGCTAGTCATCACCATCTAAGAGAACATTTCATCCCCATCTATATTCTATCCATTATCTGGCCACAGGAAGTGACCTCAATGCTGAGCAAAAAGCAAATAGCCCAGATTTAAGTGAGGAAAAGGAAAGAGTAGGAGCATTAGGAATTGTAGGCTGAATTAATTTACGTATGGCATTGAAGACACTAGGATAGTCCCGCTAGCCACCAATAAATTCTAAATCCATTTTGAACCAATGGTCTCATTATCTTGACTTCATAGACCTTATGATAGAATTGTCTCCCAAGCTATCAATTGCCTCCAAAGTATCAAACATTTTGATAGAATTACTTAAACAGCAAAATGCTCCATTTCTTGGTTCATCAAGGTTTTGTTTTGCTTTGTTTTGTTTTTTGTTTTAATTTTTTTTATACCCTGACCAACCTCTATAGAAGGCCTTAAGGAATGGTAAAAGCTTTGTAGAAATAGCCCCTAAATGATTAAAACCTGGTCAAAGTCAGTTTTTCTCCCAGATCCTATAATCTTGTGCCCTAAATTGGAATAAGAGGCAATGTGGTTTAATGGATAGAGCTAGCTTTGGTACTTAGGACACCTGTGTTCAAGACATGCCTCTGGCTCATACTAGCCACGTGACCTTAAACACTAGGTGTACGCGCTTGTGCACACACACATATTGTATGGAAGGAAAAGGAAATCTTGGCAAGAATTCAGTTTTCCACAGGGAGGAAAGACAGAAGGTTCACAATGGAAGGATGGACAATTCAAGGAAAGAGAAAATAAGCTGATCTGGGGCTGGCATGGAGCTGGGATGTTATATTACATGTGCTATGCTCATGATATGTATGTATTTGAGAGAAATTATTATTTCTCTCTCATATTAATAATGGATTATTGAATTAGGACCAGGGTTTTTTCAGAAGCCTGTAGGTTGTTCAGTCTATGAAGGACATTACTATGAGACTAAATTAACTTTCTTTTTGGTTTCGTTTTTGGGGTTTTTGGCTCGGCAATGAGCATTTGAACTCAGGTCCTCCTGAATCCAGGGCCAGTGCTTTATCCACTGTGCCACCTAGCTGTCCCCCCCCCCCAATCTTGTTCAGACCTCACTCAGGAAGGGGAGCCCATTGTGTTGTACACAGATATGGGTGGGGATAAATTCTTTGATTAGATTGCCCAAGACTGGGCAATTTAGAAGTAAATGACATAATCAAAGTCACATCCTTCAGCCCCTCATTAGAATAGGTCCACCTCTCATTGTAATATTCATTCTTCCCATTAATTGTTAACCAATTATCTCCCCCCCCCCATCCCATCTTCCAAGAGCATATAAATTGTGAGCCTACCCCCGGGATTCATCTTTGGTATCTGAGACTGTCATTTACTCATTTTATTGGTAATATGCTAGTATTATTAATACAATGACTAATTACCCATAAATTATGTCTTTTGAACTTTTTAAATTTCATACACAGATATACAATGTGGCACTGTTGGTTTCAACTGTTTTTCTTTGAAACGTGTGTGTGTGCACATGCACAATTCTCCAATTGATGGGTACTCAATTTTTCTTGTTTTTTTGTTACCAATAAAAAAATTGGTATGAATATACGGTATGTATAGGATCATTATTTTCTTTTTAACACTTTATTGATACCGTTTGTGTTTTTTTCATTATACATGATTCTCCCATTTGATTTAAGTAAAACAGTCAAAACCAACAGATATAGCCACTAAATGTAGCCGCATGCACAGCATTCACCATCCTTAGTCTGCCAAATATAGTGCTTTAAAGTTTATAGAATGCTTTGCAAATATTATCTCATTTGATCCTCACAACAACTATGGGAGGCATATGCTATTGTTATCCCCATTTTGCAGATAAGGAAACTGAGGCTGAGAGAGGTTAATTGATTTGCCCCAGGGTCATCCAGCTAGTAAGTGTCTGAAGTCATATTTGAATTCACATCTTCCTGCTTCCAGATCCCACAATCTATCCTTTGGGTTACCTAGCTACCATACATGAAGGCGTCTATCTTCCTGTATCCCCTCCACCATTGACTATATATCTCCAGCTTTTGTCATGTTTGACAGTTATCTGGGTGTGAGGTTAAAACTCATCATTTCAAATAAAATCCACATTCCTCTTCTCATTGATTTGGTTCATATAACTCTTGATAGTTTTCAATTCTTCTTTTGAAAATTGTCCATATCTTCTGACCACTTATCTATTTGTGGTCTGTCTCTTGTTCATGTATTCCTGTTCATTCCCTTATATTAAACTTTTATAAAAAATAATTGACTCAAAGATCTTTTCCTCCCATTGACAGTTTTCCTTCTTATCCTAGCTATACTGATTGTGTTCATGTAAAAGCTCTTCAACTTTATATAGTTGAAATTGTCCATAAAATCTTTTATGATCATCTCAATTCCTTTTTGGTTAAAAATGTTCCAATTAACTATAGTTGTGCCAGGATATCTCCTTCCATTCCTCTCTCTATATTTTTTTCAGATAAAGTCTTTTATATTTAGGTCATGCATCCACTTAAAACTTATTGTGGTGTATGCTATAAATGATGATCTAAACCTACTTTCTGCCACATTGTTTTACAGTTTTTCCAGCTGTTCTCATTTAATAGGAAGCCTTTCAGCAAACAGTTTGTATAAGTAGGTTTATTGAACACTGTGAGTCTTGATTATCTAGACTGTTCCACTAATTTACTTTTGTTTTTTAATCAGTACCAAATAAGTTTTGATGATTATTACTTTGTAACATAATTTGATATCTGGAAGTGCTGTACCCTCTTCATTCATATGTTTCCTCTCATTATTTCCCTAGGGAACCTGCTCTGAGCATCTGTTGTTCAACTCTCAAATACATTATGCCTTTTGTAATGAATTTGAATGGGATTTCCCCCCCTATAATTTTCTTCTGTATTTTCTTATTGTCATATAAAAATGTGGATGATTTTTTGTGTATTTATTTTATATCATGCTATTTTGCTGAAGCTTTTAATTTATTCAATTAGTCCCATGGGTGATTTTCTGGCATTCTCTAAGTAAGCTATCATGTCATCTGCCATATTTGCATCTGCTGGGAGGAAGAGACCTGGAATTACTACTTCCCACCTATTGGTTGGGAGATGATCCTTATAACATAACTCCTCCTGCTCATGTCTTATACAACACAACAATACTGCTTGCCACTAAGTTATGATCTTGAAAATATCAGGCTTCCTTGGTGGTCATTTTCCCATCCATTGATAATATGCCTGGATGCCACCCCCATGGTTAGCCTTCTTCTATTCCCTCTTTTTTCCCCCACCCTAGTGATCCTTGATCTTTAAGAACAAACTCTCTCCCCACCCACAGCTGTCTACTCCCTCATTCCCATCAAGCCAAATCCTACTGCTTAGTGTTTTATAACCTAGATCTTCCTGCCTCTTCCTTTTTGCCCTCTAGAATGTCTACTTAATAAACATCCTGTTATCTTCAAACAATTCTTCTCCCACTCCTCCCATCTCCTGGCACTCTCTGAGACTAGGCTACCTCTTGATCACACCACATCCCTGATTACCTTTTCCAGTAGTGGCTGTACTTTCTCTCATAATCCTAGAGGAGTTGAAATGCTCTGTTTTGCCTCACTGCCAATTCTAGATTTGAATTTTCATCTACTTTCATCACTCTGCAATCTCTCCTCCTTTGAGGTTCATCAAGAACGAAGGACAAACAACAATAATCGAAATTTATCACCCAATCCAGATCCTGGTGGCTTTTATCTACCAACACCCAGTACAGGGTTGTATCCACTTAGATTTTGTTTTTTGGTTTATTGTATATACTTAAAGTATATGGCATAAAAGAACTCAGTCACTTTCAGTGAGTTTAATGCCTTGCTCACAGTCTCTCCCTAACCTTCTACTCTTGCCCTCTCATATTATATATAGGACATTAAGGTAAGGGAAAGGAACAAACATTTATTGTTGTTCAGCCATGTTCAACACTATGTGACCCTATAGACTTTTGTCCATGGGGGTTTTCTTGGCAAAGATACTAGAATGGTTTGGCATTTCCTTCTCCAGTGTGCACCCCATTTTACAGATGAAGAACTGAGGCAAATAGGGATTTTGTGATTTGCCCAGTCACACAGCTAGCAAGTGTCTGAGGGAGGATTTGATCTTAGATCTTCCTGATCCCAAACCCAGTGCTCTTATCTATTGAGACACCTAGATGCTCCAAATCCTTTTTTTCTTAGGACCCCAAGAAGAATCTACTTCTTGATTCCATTTTTTTTTCCCTTCAAACCCCAGGAACCAGGAATAATAATTTTAACCATACCACACACACACACACACACACACACACACACACACACAATTCTTCTAAACTCATATATGACACCAAAACAAGCATTTCCCCTATCCCCAAACCCCCTGATTTGTAGCTTTTAGGGAGAAGACCCTGTCCATCCCTAAGCTGTGATTTATTCCCTTAGGGTTTTTCATTCAACCATTCTCAGACTGTGGATAGTGTTACATTAGGATGGCATGAAAAAAATGAATTGTGGAAAAATCTATCCTATTAAATTGTCTCACAGTCCTCTACTAGGTAGGGGGTAGGGAGAATGTAGTCAAGAAGCAGACCTTTCTTAGGCCCTAAGAGGAAAGGATTTGGGAAAGCATTTATTATAAATATTTATTAAATAACTACTGTGTACCAAATACTATGATAAGAACTTTACAAATATAATCTCATATTAATTCACATCTTGTTGACTTTAAAGTACATATTGATGTTTTCACAAATATTCTACCTTCCTGGTCCTTCAGTCTATGCAACTCCCATGACTCACTCCTTTACTCTACTTCACCCACATATAGGGATAGTCATACCCTTGATTTTGTTTTGCTGTTTTGCATAAACATTAGGCTTTCATGTTCATGAGCTCCAAAGTCCCTTCTTAGGCTTATAATAATATTTTATCATTCTATCTTTTTCCATGTCTCAAGCCCCCTAAATCTATTCTTTGTTTTCACAGTGAACTCTAATGACTCCATCCCTCTGTATTTTCTCAGATCTGGGAATAGTATATTCCTAAAGTATAGGTCCATAAGGGGAATACAGACTTCTTACTCCTCAAAATACCAGTTCATGAAGGAGGTAGAATGGTGTGGGAGGAATCCCCTTGAATCCTAAGCTATGATGCTTACTCCCATCTGCTGCCCTTCCCATCATCTTTGCTAAGGTTAATATATCCTGCTTTTGGATATAGGTTTCCACTTCCATGTTTTGACCACCTTCTTCTGGGATGGGATTCATACTGAGAAATACAACCATTCCACAGAGATCATCTCAGAAGGTTCATATTTCCCCTAATTGAAAGCCATCAAGAGCTTCATCTCTTTCCATCTCACTACTACAACCATGAGAATGTCCTTCTCTAGTACATTGTTGTCTCCCCTTTGGGGGTTAAACCAGCTTTGTGTTCCCCCACTCCCACCCCAGTTCCTTTCATTTATTTTCCATAGCCTCCCATTCTTGTCAAGAAATTGAAGAAATGGCTATACCATTCTTGTCCACATGTGGTCGATGTGGGAGTCTTTTCCAGTTATCTTTAGTCTCTGGCCTACTCTCCCTTCCCTCAAGTGAATTCCCACTGTGTTATTCTCCCTCCCCAGCAAGTATTCATTTACTTATGGGGCATGTGAATTTTAGTCTTTGAAATATTAATTCAATTCTTCTTCCTTTCCTTTTCCTGAATCCTTAATTTTCCCTTAAATCTTTAGGCTTTAAGATGCTTCTGACCCTTGATGATCACACTTTCATTTAACTCTTGATCAGATTTATTTAAAAACAATAACAGCAACAACAACAAAAAACAAAACCCTGGTCTTGCTGGAAAAACATGGGGGAATTTTCTTAATTTTGATAATTATATTCATTTACCTTTCTTGTGTTTCTTTTGTCTTTAGAATAAATGCAAGGTGTCAGAAAATGAATATTTCTGTGTTTCTAAGCTAAGGCTTTTCCTGTAGCTTTCCAAATAAAACTCTCCTTATTGGATAGCTCTGAATACTTGTTCTACTTTTTCAGTATGAATATACTGTATTTCTTTTATCAATTAACTCACCGTTGTCTTCCCCAGTATTCATAGCTCCTCTCATGATGGTATTAAAATTAAATTAATAATCTTGAAAAACAATGGCAGACTATATCCAAAGAGCTGGTTTATTTTGTAAGAACAACTCACTTATCTCTCCTGTTGAAAGTCTATGTTTTCGGGGCAGCTAGGTGGCACAGTGGATAGAGCACTGGCCCTGGAGTCAGGAGGACCTGAGTTCAAATTCGGCCTCAGACACTTAACACTTACTAGCTGTGTGACCCTGGGCAAGTCACTTAACCCCAATTGCCTCACTAAAAAAAAAAAAGTCTATGTTTTCATTGATGATTAGGCTTAGTTTTGCAGAATTGATTATTTTAGGGTACATCCCAATCTTTTGCTTTGTGGAAAATCATATTCCTATATCTTATCTGATTTCTAGTTGCTGTGAAGTAGTACTGGGATATTCAAAGTGACTTCCTTCAGAACTGACGGTCTTTCTTCTGGTTCTTTGAAAAAAAAAATTTAAACATTGAGATTCTTTAACCACCTTTGGCTTAGAATTTCAAGCATGGATTTCCCCCCACTCTGTTAGTGATCTGTGGGGTCATTTGCTGATTACTTTGTGTTCTTGTATTTATTTCCTACAGCATGATACTCATACTTTTAAATTTGTCATGTTTCTGGGGAACCTTATGGTCCTTAAAATATGTTTTTCTTGACATCCAGGGTAATTGCTTTGCCTGTATATAATTCATCTGTTCTTTCAACATTGTTTTTTTTTTATTTTTCTGCTCCCATATTTTCTTCCATTTCTATATTTTTTTCTTTTTCTGAGCCTCTACTGTTTTGCAGCAATCTTCTGTCATATGTTATCTGCTCTGCATTCTGTTGCTTGTTGTATTTCTTTCTTTTTTGGACCTAATTTCCATCATAATATTTGTGTGTGTGTGTGTGTGTGTGTGTGTGTGTGTGTGTGTGTGTGAGAGAGAGAGAGAGAGAGAGAGAGAGAGGGGGGGGGGGCAGGCAATTGGGGTTAAGTGACTTGCCCAGGGTCACACAGCTAGTGTTAAGTGTCTGAGGCCGGATTTGAACTCAGGTCTTCCTTACTCCAGGGCCGGTGCTCTATACACTGTGCCACCTAGCTGCCCCCCATAATATTTTCTTTTAAAAGTTGTTTTTTTTTGTTTTGTTTTGTTTTTTTAGTTTCTTATTTTTGCCTCATCTTTGTGGAAGAATTTATTGTCTTGATTTTTGCATTCCCTTCCTTCTAAAGCATAGTACTTATTCATTGTTTTTCGCCTTATTTTGAATACTTACTCATTTTTACTTCTGTCTTTATGAATCTCATTGTTGGTTAATCTGCTTGTGAATTAAGCTTTTACCCAAACTTTTTCTCTTGGCCTTTTTTGTTTTTTAGCCATTTTGTTTTAGGCCTGGTCACTTGTGTTAGATAGCCCTCCTGACTTTTTTTCATCTTTCTTTGCCAAAGTGCTCAAGTTTTCTTTAGAAGTTGGGTAGCTTTTTTTTCCCTCACTTCAAAGAGTATGGTGGTCCAGCTCTTTCTTTACCTATAGAAGCTGCACCAAGAGAAGACTGACTACTATTAGGTTTATAGACCTCTTTCCCTTGGATAAAGATACCTTTTCCTCTCTAGCTGGCTTTTCATTGCTGGGTCTTTTCTCCCTCCTCAAAACTGTACCTCCTTTTCTATTGCACGGCCGGTCAGGATCTCTCATGGGGTAGGGTTCAGACTGAGTCACTTCCATGAATACAAAAGTAGAAGAAGTCTCTATAGAGAAGTTTGAACAGATTGGAGATGAAGATGGTGGGTAAGAGATTAAGGTAGTTCACCACTACATTGTTTTTTTCAGAAGACTTTTCCTTGATAGAGGCATTTCTTTTTCTCCCCTTGTGGATGCCACTTTAATTACTATAGATTTGTTGTGTTCTTTTGAGTTTGGTGGGGGTAAAGGAGTGATGCTAAAAACAGATATGCTACAATTTTATCAATTACATGGTATCTTCTTTTTTTCTTTCAAGAGTAGTCAGTTGATATGCCCAAGGGGCTAGAGAACTGTGTATACCCTTTGATCCAGCAATACCATCGCTAGGTCTATATCCCAACAACATACCAAAAAAGAGAAAAATACCCATTTGAACAAAATATTTATAGCAGTTCTTTTTGTGATGGCTAAGAATTGGAAATCAAAGGAATGCCCATCAATTGGGGAATGGCTGAACAAGCTGTGGTATATGATGTCAGAAGGATGTGGAAAAACTTACACGGACTGATGCATAGTGAAGTGAACAGAACCAGGAGAACATTGTACACAGTAGCAACAATATTGTTCATTGAAGAACTGTGAATGACTTAGCTATTGTCAGCAATACAATGATCTACGACAATCCCAAAGGACTAATGATGAAACATACTATCCACCTCCAGAGAGAGAACCGATATTGACTGGACACAGACTGAAGCATGCTATTTTTCACTTTCTTTCATCCCCCCTTTTATTTGAGTCTTCTTATACAAGATTACTAATATGGAAATGTTTTATATAATTACACATGTATAACCCATATTTGGTTGCTTACTATATCAGCGAGGGGGGAGGGGAGGGAAAGAAGGAGGAATAGAATTTGGAACTCAAAATTTTAAATAAAAATGTTTTTAATAATTGAAAAAAAGGGGCAGCTAGGTGGCGCAGTGGATAGAGCACCGGCCCTGGATTCAGGAGGACCTGAATTCAAATCCGGCCTCAGACCCTTAACACTTAATAGTTGTGTGACCCTGGGCAAGTCACTTAACCCCAATTGCCTCACACACACACACACACACACACACACACACACACACACACAAAACCAAAAACCCAAAAATTGAAAAAAAAGTAATCAGTTGAGAATCCTTGTGTATTAATAGAGGGGTGTATGCCTCACACTGCATGGAATCATCTGCCCTTTATTCCCTTTTCCTTCTTATCCAAACAATATCACCGACTTGGCCCTTCATATATGACTTATAGAGTCACTTATGTGGAATTTTGGATAAAGCACTGGACTTGGAGCCAGGAAAACCCTGGGCAGGTTATTTAACCTCTTTAGTCCTCAGCTTCTTCATCTGTGAAATGGGAATAATAATAGCACCTACCTCACAAGGTTGCTTGTAGAGCTAAAATGAGATGTAAATAGTAATATCTAGTATTTATATTGAACTTCATGATTTTTCAAAGTGTTTTACATATATTATCTCATTTAATCCTCACAAAACTGTGGCAAATAGAAGCTAATACTCTTCTCAACTTACAGATGAGAAAACTGAGGCAGACTGAAGTTAAGTGACTGGCTCAGGATCACACAGTTAGTATATGGCTGAGGTAGGATTCAAACTCAGATCTTCTTGACTTCAAGTCTAATACTCTAGCCACTTAACTCCAGGTAGGTAAAGGGCTTTGCAAACCTTAGAGTGCTTTATAAAAATGGTAGCTATTGTTATTATATTTCTTCCAAGAAGCTACCTATGCCATCATTATCTATGAGTTTCTTAATGAGATTTCCTCTCTCACCAACCCCACTTCCTCATCTGACCAGTTACTCAGTGATTCATTTACTGCAGTTATTTCAGAAATTAGGAAGAAAATAGACATCATGACCAAGGGTAGTTAGCATCTACCTTCCCAGTTTCTTTTTTCAAAACCTCTTTCATACAGAGCACTTCTCTTTCATTCACACTAGCAGGTCAATCTGAACTAAAGTGAAATATTTCAACCCCTAGTCAGTCTTCCTCAATCACCAAAGAACTATCCCAGGGCTCCACCATTTCATAATGAAATAGAGGAATGCGACCCATCCTTGCCAAGTCTCATTCACTAGAAATCACTTTGAGTTCAAGTCGACCCCTACTCAGGGTAGCATGTGGGCAGATCAGATGTCTGTTGACTGCTGATGTGGACAAGCGTCAGCAAAGAGATGTGTGGTGACTAAAGGTCTCAGAAAAGAACCAAGGGTTTCCATTATCCTAGGCTTTCTGGGTAATGCAATCTGAAAATCAATTCTCATTAAACACAAGTGATACTAATACCTCTGACAGGTTACATCTTAAGTGATAATTAAAAGCATATTTCCTGACACTTAGCTGCTATGTAATGCATCCCTATTTATGCCACAGAGGGGGTCTCATGCTAAGACCTCAGCAGACGCTCATTAGCTCCCCCAGGAAACCTCCCAGTTCCTGGATTGTCATTCATGATTTTAATCTAATTTTCTTCACTCAAGTGAAATAGAACCAGACATTAACTCCTGCTCTTTCCTCTCCTTTCCACCATCCTAACTCTTAATAACTCTTGCAACATATTTATGGGCCAAGGAAGGTAGGTTTGATTTTTCACTAGCATAGTCTCCAATGTGTTTCCCAGATGTTAGCTTGTTGATCTTCAAAACTGTTTCAGTGAGTAGTAGAAACTCACCCCTGACACTTCCACTTACAAAATGGCAAATAAATATTGATATGGTAGAACATGTCACTTATGACTCAAGACTACAGGAGAAATGGACTCAGTTTTTGGGTCCATGGAGCAAAAGAGGGAAATGACAAAGTGGGCTTTAAGTACTCAGAAGAATGCTAGGTGATAGGATTAGAGACAGAACTAACCTTAAAGTCTGTCTAGTCCAAATCCCTCATTTTACAGCCACTGAGGTCCAGAGAAGCTAAAGGCCACAAAATAACAAGTGACTGGTGCTGACATTTGAACCATGGTCCTCTGATTCCTTATCCTTTTTATTATGCCACTATCCATCTTTCTCTATGGTCTAATGTAGCTGACTGCTGGGTACTCAGGATCAAAGTATCCAATTTGGATGTGTGTGATGGGAGCTACTGCCATTTTCAAAATTCTATCTTCTTTCCAACTTCTACACACACACACACACACACACACACACACACACACACACACACACACACGAACACAAACTCCTAAGAGTTTGGATGTCTGAATGTGCTCCTGCCAACCTGCCTAGGGTTTGGTGAGACAACTACCTGATGAGTTAGCAACACCAACAAAGGGACTTTTAAAAAGTTAAACCAGCCATTTTATTTTCTCTGAGAGGTTCATGGGGTCTTGATGGGCAGAGAGCTCTTTGCATGAGTTTTAGAGGGAGTCTAGGATCTGAAGTGTAGGGGGATGTTCAGGCTTTTCATTCTGCATGGAATAATTGCTTTGTGTCCTCAATGCTGTGTACCCTTGTTGCTGTATATACTGAAGCTCACATGGTAATGGAGTTTGGGCAAGTAGGTAGGAGCATACAGCTAGTTTGGGAAGTATACAGGAGTCAAAGACACCGACCTCTGAGCTATCCCCAGTGGCTGTAGTTTCCATGATATTGGCTGATGAAGTTCTGTTTACCTTTGTCCTTGGTGGAGTGGCAGGGCCAGTTGGTACACCAGTGGCCAAGCGTCTTCTTGGTGCACCCATTGGTTGTCCTATTCTTGGTCATCTTGTGAGAGAAGAACCAAAAGCTTCAAAACAACATTGGTCTTAGAATTAGTTCACTCTCACTTTATACCATTTCTACTTTACTTTCACCTGGAACTGGTGGCTCTTTTTCATCTCATCACCTTCAGAAGTTTAAGTAGAATTAACCCCTCCTTCCATAATCAAGTGCATCTTTTCTTCCTCTAACCTCAGTCCTAAAGACAGACACTTGGGTCAAATCCATCCCCACAACTAGGCATGAAATTTCTATTTCCATCTAAAGGTGGGGTTGAAGAATTTAAAATTGACTTGACAAGATAAACATTCATAGAAAACATGAAGGAGTCTTCAAAGTTGTGTGGGTCAAAAGGGATGGGGTACAAATTTAATGGATATATAAATGCCAACTAATATTATTACTACCTCATATTATATTTTATTTTAAGGTTTACAATGAATTCTTCTGACATTAAGCCTTTACATTATTTTTCAGATAAGAAGAGGATAGACTAGAGAAACTGGGTGATAAGAAGGATGGTGGTATCCTCAATAGAAACAGGAAATTTAGAAAGAGGGGGTAGATTTGATTGGAAAAAATAGTGAGTTATGATTTGGACATATTGAATTTGAGATGCCTACAGGACATCTGGTTGGGGACATCCAGTAATTAGTGAATTGAAGCCAGACTTCAGGAGAGGGAGTGAAGCTAACTATATAAATCTGAGCTCTGTCTGCACAGAGGTACGAGTTGAATCTTTGTGAGCTGATGAGCTCAGAGAGGGAGTATGTAGAGAAAGAATAAGGTTTAAGACAAAGATCTGTCACTCAACTATGTGTAAAGAGTGAGAAAAGGATGATGTTTCAGCAAAGGAGAATGAGGTAGGAGGAGAACTAGGAGAGGGTAATGTCATAAAAAGTCAGAGAGGGAGGGGCAGCTAGGTAGTGCAGTGGATAGAGCACTGGCCCTGGAGTCAGGAGTACCTGAGTTCAGGTCTGGCCTCAGACACTTAACACTTATTAGCTGTGTGACCCTGGGCAAGTCACTTAACCCCAATTGCCTCACTAAAAAAAAAAAAAAAAGTCAGAGAGGGGATAGAGTTTAGGACAGGGATTCTTAACCTTGATTCCCTGAATTTGTTTTTTTAAATGTTTTGGTAACAATTCCCATACAATCGGTTTTCTTTGTAATCCTTTGTATTTTATTTTATGCATTTAAAAACATAATTCTGTGAAGGGATCCATAGGCTTCACCAGACTGTCAAAGGGGTGCCAGACATGGGGCCTTTGACGTGCAAATGGGCCTTGAAAAAGTAGATATGATATTAAAGCAAGGAATGAATGTGTTGACTCATGTGGCTTACATATTTAAAAAAAGAAGGCCAGTCTTTCAAATGGGGCATTGAGAAAACAACACCTAGGAACTGAATGGAAATCCCTATAGAAACAGAACATAAAGACGACAATGATGAGGGTGGAGAATCAGGGAAGGGAGAAGGAGGGAGAGAATTATTTTACTGTGAATTCGGGTATCCCAGAGGAAGATCAAGCTAATAAAGAGATAGATGAAGAGGGGAGGTAAAAGCAGTTTCTAAAAAAAAAAATCTGTAAGAAGATATTGGAAAGTTGTGGGGAAAGTTTTGAAAAGATTTTATCAGTAAAATTAGAATACCAGGACTTGTGTTTTGTGTGAGTGAGGGATGTTGTAGGTGGGTATTTATGTGTGTTGAAGGAGTCTAGGATCAGTGTGTTACTGCTTAACTGATAAAGAAAAACAAAAGAAAACAAAACAAAGCACTGTATACCTTGGAGGGAAAACTAAACTTAACAACTATAACCTTTATCATTAATGGATTGAACACATGGATGGACAAAACTCCCTCAAAACTTTATATTAAATATTATTGATTAAAATTAGATACTTAAAATCAATAAGAAACTAATATACATATAGAAGATAAAGAGCCATTTCTCAGCTTATAAATGGTCAAAGGTTATGAAAAGGTGGATTTCAAAAGAAGAAAAAACTATCTAGACTTATCTGAAAAAAAGTATTCATAATAGCTAGTAGAGAAATGGGAATTAAAATGGCATCACTGGGCAACCATCATACTGATAGAAGGTAAAAGATAAAAAATCTCAATGTTGTCCAAACAGTTGGAAAACAAGGAACCTAATTCATTGCTGGTGGGGATGTTGTAAATTGGGTCCATTGCTTGGAATGGCAATAAGGAATT
Organism: Dromiciops gliroides; assembly: GCF_019393635.1. Classification (NCBI taxonomy): domain Eukaryota; kingdom Metazoa; phylum Chordata; class Mammalia; order Microbiotheria; family Microbiotheriidae; genus Dromiciops; species Dromiciops gliroides. The sequence continues at coordinate 172,364,296 of NC_057865.1, forward strand.
GTACAATAGATGTAAAAATATTTGAACTGCCCCAGTGAACCCACAGCTAGGGTGTTATGTGTTTTGTTTTTTGGGTTTTTTTGTGGGGCAATGGGGGTTAAGTGACTTGCCCAGGGTCACACAGCTAGTAAGTGTCAAGTGTCTGAGGCCGGATTTGAACTCAGGTACTCCTGAATCCAGGGCCGGTGCTTTATACACTGCGCCACCTAGCTGCCCCCTAGGGTTATGTTTTAAAGAAGTAAAAGAAGAAAAGGCCATTTGTAAAATAAACTTATAGATATATAAATAGAGATAGATATAGATATGTTGGTTGTTGTTTTTCATTCTCAAAGAGTACCATGACATTGGGAGATGTCATGACTTGTAGTGAATTAGATTTAAATGAGGCAAGGCTGTGTAGTCACCAACTTCACTCTCTCCTCCAGAGCCATTTGGGTCTAATGGCAAGATATACATCAGGATGACTGAAGATGGCCCTGGATGTTTGAGGCAATGATTAAGTGACTTGTCACATCTAGTAAGTGACTGAAGTGAGATTTGAACTCAGATCCTACCAACTTCAGGGTCAGTGCTCCATCCATTGCACCAACTAAAGGCCCATTTGACATGATGCTAGGGAAGGAGGGAAAGAAAACAAGCATTTATTAAACTCCTTCTATGTGGGGGGAACTGTGCTAAGTCCTTCACAAATATTAGCTCATTTGATCCTCACAACAGCCCTGGAAGATAGATACTATTCTTATTTTCATTTTACAATGGAAGAAACTGAATTAAATAACTTACTCAGGATCATATAGCTAATAAGTGTCTGGGTTCACATTTGAACTCCGGTCTTCCTAACTCTCCAGGCAGCTAGGTGTTCCAATGGATAGAGCACTGGGCCTGGAGTCAGGAAGACCAAGTTCAAACTTGGCCTCAAACACTTACTAGCTATGTAACCCTGGGCAAGTCACTTAACCCTGTGTGGTAAAATAATGAAATTTGGCAGATGCCCAGGAGTCTGACTTGATTGACTTAGTGTTTGAATTGGGTGTGAATGAGGAACTACTAAGTACCCACTTAAAGGTGATTAAATTTTAGCCACACCTGGCCTGCCCTGTTAGCCACCTAGTTTAAATTTAGCCAACCCTGAGGAGTGTGTTCTCAGAGGCTATGGACTGTGACATCAACAGGAGACCACTCTCAGCCAATCAACTTGAAGAACCTCCCATTTCTGGGCGGAGGACAGGAAGTAGGAAGCTGAGGCTGGCGGACAGGATCTTTCTCTTTTGGTTCGAGACATTGGCTTGGTGGCAGGACTTCACGTGGGCTGTTAGGAAAGCTAGGATTTCCATGCTATGAGGAATCTGTTCTCAATCTTTCTCTCTCTTCACTATCTTATATCTTTTAATAAACCCTTAAAATCCTAAAGTCTTGGTGAATTTATCAGTGATTTTAGCCAGTTTTCCCCCAAAATTGGGGGGGGGGAAACAGATTAGAACCCACATTTAGATTTTTAAACAATATACCTGTTTGCCTCAGCTTCTTTATCTGTTAAAAAATAAGCTGCAGGGGTGGCTAGGTGGCGCAGTGGATAAAGCACCGGCCCTGAATTCAGGAGTTCCTGAGTTCAAATCTGGCCTCAGACACTTGACACTTACTAGCTGTGTGACCTTGGGCAAGTCACTTAACCCCCACTGCCCTGCAAAAAAAAAAAAAAAAAAAAGCTGGAGAAGGAAATGGCAGACCACTCCAGTATCTTTGCCAAGAAACTCCCAAATGAGACCATGAAGAGTTGTACATGACTGAGACAAGTGAACAACAACTTCTTGACTCTAAGTCAAGTGTTCTAAGCCCTACTCCACCTGGCTGCATTATTTGCAATACTAAAAAACCAGAAACAAATTAAGTGCACAACAGGTAATTGGTCAATAAACTATATTATTCCAATGCACTGGAACATTGTTGTACTATATTTACACAAATATGAAGAATTCACAGAATTTGAAATATTTAGATGAAGTGATCCAAAGGGAAGAATGGACCAGAAGAACAATATTCACATTGTTGAAGAGAAAATGAAATACAGCTCAAGTCTGAAGCAGTGAATTTCGTTGGTTCTACTTTGTTGAAGTTAAGGAACAAAGTCTTGTTTTCCTTAACTAGTGGTAAATAACAGAAGTCTACTTTTCATATAAAATCATTTTATAGCACATTTTTGTGTTGTTTTGACTTAGCAGTATTTTTGTTTTCATTGCGGGGGAAGGTACAGGGGAGAAGTGTTCTTTGTTTAATTAAAACAGAATTTATTAACTAAAAATGAAATGAATGGAAAAATTTTAGTGAACCCAGTAGGTATGACTGAAAGACTTCCTCCAGTGGCATTAGCAGCACAAGTGTTGAAACACAGTAGGTTGAGGGTGGGGAAGGTTCAGGGATAAGGATTGTTTGGGGTTTTTTTGTTGTTTTTTTTTTGTTTTTTAGTGAGGCAATTGGGGTTAAGTGACTTGCCCAGGGTCACACAGCTAGTAAGTGTTAAGTGTCTGAGGCCGGATTTGAACTCAGGTACTTCTGACTCCAGGGCTGGTGCTCTATCCACTGCACCACCTAGCTGCCCCCCAGGGATAAGGATTGTAAGAGAATAAAAAATGGTAGGAACAAATGCGGGGGAGGAAGTTTATACAGTTCAGATACATAGTTGGACTGGCTGAACATAGGATCAAGGCTGTGAAGGGAGGAAAGTGAGGTGAGAGAAGGGATAATGGAATAGGAAAATAGGATTAGATGGCAGAAGAACTAGAGATCATGGTGAATACAAAAATAGGTTTAGGAGGAGTGAGGTACATGATAAATGGGAGCACAGGAAATTATAATCAGAGAGGACAACTTCAGAGTGAAAGATTATGGAGCTGGTACAATTGTGGGTGATGGTGAAATCTAAGTGACCCTTGTAAGGGATGATGTGGAGAGGGGATCTGGGTCTTAGGAACCAAGGAATTTGTTATACTGGGAGGCCAGGATATTCAAAGGAACACCAATTAGAATACTAAAGCCAATAAGATAAAGTGAAGAGGTTGGAGTAGAGAGGGAGATTGTGAGCCAAATATTGAAGTCTTTGAGAAAAGAACAAAAAGTGACCTAAAGACACCTCCTACTTGGTCTTTTTGCTTCCAGACTTTCCTTTATCAAATCTACTCTCCATCAGCTGTCAAAGAAATCTTTCTAAATCATAGTTTGACCATGTTGCTTCTTGCTTTCAATGGTTTCCCCTGTGCTTATAAGATAACATGTAAACTGAACTTGACATTTAAATCCCTCTACAACCTGTCTCTCACTTCTCTAGACCCTTTATGCTATTCTCTTTTGACAAAATTTACACTGCATTTACATTGCCATTTCCTGGATTCAATATGCTACTTGCTGTATATAATTCCTCCTATTTCTTCCTTGTCTTCCTTCAAGGCTACACTCAGATGCCATCTCCTCTGAAAGACCTTCCTTGATTTCCACAGTTGGTAGTGAATTCTTCATCCTTAAATATTCCTTATAAAGTATTTGGTTGTTTACATGTTGTACACATTGTTTACATATCTGTTCATCCTGCAAACTCTTGATCTTACTGCCAAAAAAAGAGAGAGATGGAAACCAAGGGCAACATTATTTTATTTTATTTTTTGTCTGTTTAGAATTTTATTTCCCAAAAAACAAATTTTGACAGCAATTTTTTAAAACTTTGTGTTCTAACTTCTCTTCTTCCCTCCCTTCCCACTTCCCATCCCTAAGAACTCAAGCAATTCAATATAAGTTATACATGAGTAGTCATGGAAAACATTCCCATATTAGCTAGGTTGTGAGAGAAAACAGTTAAAAAACAAAACTCCAGATTAAGGAATTGTCAAAGAAAAAATTTTTTTAATGTGTTTCCATCTGTTTTCAGATACCATCAGTTCTTTCTCTGTTTATGGGTTGCAATTTTCATAAGTCCTTCAGGGTTATATTGGATCATTGCCTTGCTGAAAATAACCACATGCTTCCCAGCAGATAATCTTACACTATTGCTGTTATTTTGTATACAGTACATTTCACTACACCTCAGTTCATATAGGTCTTTCCAGGCTTTTCTGATAGCATCCTGTTCATCATAACTTTTATATAGTACCTTAAACTTGACAAAGAATTGTCTTCACAATAGCTCAGCAAAGTAGGTACCATACGTTTTGCCATTATAATCAATCATCATAACTATTTCCCTCCATCCTATTTCCTTCCCATGATATTTACTCTATTTTCTATATTCTTTTAACCTATTCCTCCTCAAAAGTGTTTTACTTCTGACTGTCCCCTCCCCTTCTCTGCACTCCCTTTTTTCACTCTTCCCTCTGTGTAATTTAAATTTCTAAATGTAGGTTCTAATCTGTCCCCCCAGTTTTGGGGGAAACCAACTAAAATCACTGATAAATGAGTTTAGGTTTTTAAAGGTTTATTGAAAGATAGTAAAAGAGAAAGACTGAGAACAGAATTCCTACAACCTGGCAATCCTATCTTTCCTCGACTCCTCTGTGAAGTCCTCTGCCACCACTGCTATGTCAGGAACCAAAAGAGAGCTTCCTCCTTCCTGTTCCCTCCCAGAAATGGGAAGTTCTTCAAGCTGATTGGTTGACAGGGCTGGAAGGTGGTCAAAGTTCAGAATTCTTAGCTTCTGAGAACCATGCTTTCTTAAGTACCAGCCAGATGTGCTTACAATCTAGTTAACTAGGAGTCAATAATCCAGTCAGTCACCTTATCCAATTCAATCAGTTTAAATTTCCAGGTGGGTCCCTGAGTATCAGCTAAATCCATTATCTTAACACACCTCCTTATCCTCTTCCCCTCCTACTTTCTTGTAGGGTTAAATAGATTACTCCTCCCAATTGGGTGTGAATGTTATTCCCTTCTTGAGCCCAGTCTGATGAAATTAAGGTCTTTGAGCTAATTCTGTGTTCTAAATTTTTCTTCCTCCCTCCCTCCTCAACCCTCCCTATGAAATCAAGCAATTCAGTATGTCATACTTGTGCAGTAATGCAGAACATCTTCACCTTCCTTGAAAGTGTTTTGCTTTTTACTGCCATAACAAAAACTACTCCAATAGGGCCATCGAGGTATACGATGATGACAACGAAAGAGAATGAAAATACCGATATGGATTTAGAACGTGAAACAGAAACACTCTTGGAAAAATGGAATGAGAAGAGTTCCATTACTAGCAATTAGAAGAAGAGGGATTGTGAGATACAGTAAGAACCTGTTAAAGTAGTGGACTCTTCTCAGTTAGAGAAAAGCATGCCCATATAAGGAACAGCAAGGCAATATTATCTAGTGAACTATGTCAACTCAAGAATGTGAGACAAGTACATTTTTCAGGGTTAAAGGGAGAACTGGTAAAAACCAGCTTGAGCTAACTCTTGATGGTGCTCTAGTAAAAGTACTTAAAAAGTTCAACCCTAGTCACTACTGTGTTTGCTTCATATACTTGTTAATATTAACTTCTCCTCCCATGTCTAAAATCTCCATCCCATTTTTTTATCATGGGTTGCATGAAGGTGTATGTGGATGGAAGGAGTAACACATCAAGGAGAAGTTAGTTATAACTTTTCTGGGAAGATTGTGAACCTGATATAACCAACCTATGGTGACTCCGGAGAGGGACTTCCTGTATTAGGGCTTAGTATAAATACAGGCTGCATACTCTTAGCACTGGCACTCACTGATTGTTTTTATTGCAGGTACCCATTCTCATGAGAATGTAATAAAAAGCTTTTGTCATGCCAAAGTTGCCTCTGAAAGAACTTCTTTTGAGAAAGTGGTCTGCACCTGTTTCTTACGCATGTAACAAAACAGATATTTTTGTTCAATGACACTGGTTGTTAAAAATCAGTAGATGCATAGAACAATAAGAAATATGTTCATTAAAGGTTACTGCTAATGTTATATCAATATAATATAAAATTATATCATAATATCAGTCTAGCACTGATTTCAAATGGAGGAAGGATTCCCAATGCATGGCAACATTCTTAGATACTCTTATTTCTGTATGAGATTGTGCCATCGCATCTGTGAGCCACCTTTAACAGCCTCTTTTATAAAAAAACTATAGAAATTATTACTGTCTCTTTAAGACACTTTTGAATCTTGAATAGTAACAGTTTAACTGCCATTTTCCCTAAGGGGTCAGTAGGAAGAACGTGAGTATTAACCTTGATCCATAAGGAATCTGTGAGGAGAGAGAGAATTTTAAAAATTAATTTGAATTTTAGAAAAGAAAAAACAAAATTGCCAGTCTCAAAAATAAAAGGGTAAATGCAAAACCAATGAAGATGAAATTAAAGCAATTATTAGGAGTTATTTTGCCCAATTGTATCTCAGTAAAATCTTAGTGAATTAGATGAATATATATATATATATATATAAATTGCCCAGATTAGTAGAAAAGGAAATAGAATATTTAAATAACCCTATCTTAGAAATTGAATAAGCCATAAACGAAAAGAAAAAACCCCAGAATCAGATGGATTTAGAAATGAATTTTACCAAACATTTAAGGAGCAATTAATCCCAATACTACATAAACTATTTGAAGAAATAGGTAAAGTAGTCCTACCAAATTCTCTTCATAATACAAATATAGTTTTGATACTTAAACCAGGGAGAGCAAAAACAGAAAAATAAACTATAGACCAATTTCCCTAATGAATATTTATGTGAAAATTTTAAATAAAATATCAGCACAGAGATTATAGCAATTATCACAAAGATCACACACTATGTCCAGGTGGGGTTTATATCAGGAATACAAGGCTAGTTCAATATTGGGAAAACTATAAGCATGATTGACTATGTCAATAACAAAAAGAACAAAAAAAAAAACCCCATGATTAAATAGATGGAGAAAAAACTGTGACAAAATACAACATCCATTCCTATTAAAAATACTAGAAAGGGGGGGCAGCTAGATGGCTCAGTGGTTAAAGCACTGGCCCTGGATTCAGGAGTACCTGAGTTCAAATCTGGCCTCAGACACTTGACACTTACTAGCTGTGTGACCCTGGGCTTAACCCCCATTGCCTGAAAAAAAAAGAATATAAAAATACTAGAAAGCATTGGAATAAATGGAATATTTCTTAAAAAGACAAGTAGCATCTATCCAAAACCAAGAACAAGCATAATCTGTATTGGGGATAAACTAGAAGCCTTCGCAATAAGATTGGGTGAAGTAAGGATGTTCATTATCACCACTATTACTCAATATTATATTTAAAACATTAGCTACCACAATAAGACAAGAAAAAATGTTGAAGGAATAAAAATAGGCAATGAGAAAAGAAAACTATCACTTTTTGGAGATTATATGATAGTATACTTATAGAACCCTAGAGAATCAACTATAAATTAGTTGAAGCAATTAAAAAGTTTAACAAAATTGCAGGATATAAAATAAACTTTCATAGATTGTCAGCATTTCTAAATACTATCAACAAAACCCAGGAGGAAAAGAAAGAAAAATTCTACTTAAAATAACTGCAGACAATATAAAATACTTGGGAATATACTTGCAAATACAAACAAAGGGACCATATGAACACAATTACAAAACACTTTTCACACAAAGGCAAATCTACTGGAGAAATATTACTTTGCTCATGGGTTGGTCGAGGCAATATAATAAAAATGATAATTCTATTTGTTACTTATTCAGTGCCATACCAATCAAATTACCAAAGAATTATTTTATGAGTTAGAAAAAATAATAAAATTCTTCTGGAAGAACAAAAAGTCAAGAATATCAAAGAGAACCAATAAAAAATGTGAAGGAATTCTTCCTAGGAATATCAGATTTCAAACTATATTACAAAGTGGTAATCATAAAAACAATCTGGTACTAGCTAAGAAACAGTGGTAGATAAGTTAAATAGATTAGTTATATAATACAGAGTAGTAAATGACCATAGTAATCTATTGTTTGGTAAGCCCAAAGATCCAAGTTTTGGGGGGCAAGAATTCACCATTTGACAAAAATTTTTGGGAAAACTGGACAGCAGTTTGTCAAAAACTAGGCATGGACCAACATCTCACACCATATACCAAAATAAGATCAAAATGGATAAGTGATTTAGACATAAAAAGGTGATATCATAAGTAAATTATGGGAGCATGGAAAAATATACCTGTCAGATCTAAGATAAGGGAAGAGTTTATGACCAAACAAGATACAGAGAAGGTCATGGAAAGTATAATGGATCATTCTGATTACTTGGAATTAAAAAGATTCTTCTTAAACAAAATTTCCAAATTGGAAGGAAAACACAAGACTGGGGTGGGTAGGATTTATAGCAAGTTTCTCTGATAAAGGCTTCACCTCTGAAATACATAGAGAACTGAGTCAAGTTTATAAGAATGAGTCATTTCACAATTGATATTCAAAGGATATAAATAGGCAGTTTTCAGATATAATCAAAGATATCAACAGTCATCTGAAAAAATGCTCTAAATCATTATTAGGGAAATGAAAATTAAAGCAGCTCTGAGACAACACCTCACATCTATCAGATTGGCTAACGTGACAGAAAAGGAAAAGGAAAAGTTCTGGAAGGGATGTGGGAAAATAGGTATGTTAATGTGCTACTGGTAGAGTTGTAAACTGATCCAGCCATTCTCAAGAATAATTTGAACTATGCTCAAAGGGCTATAAAATTGTGCATACCCTTTGACACAGCAAAACCACTACAATGTATGTATCCCAAAGAAATCAAAGAAAAGGGAAAATTATCTATATGTATAAAAATATTTATAGTAGTTCTTTTTGTGGTAGCAAAGAATTGGAAATTGAGGGGAAACCCATCAATTGGGGAATGACTGAACAGGTTGTGGTATACACTTGTGATGGAATAATAAGAAATCATGAACAGGATGGTTTTAGAAAAACCTAAGAAGTCATATATGAACTGAAGTTAAGTGAGCAAAGTCAGGAGAACACTGTACACATTAACAGCAATGTTGTAATGATGACCAACTGGAAAAGATTTAGCTGATCAAAATAATTATCCAAGACAATTCCAAAGGACCAATGATGAAAAATTGTATCTATCTCTAGAGAGAGAACTGATGAACTCTTTTTTTTTTCTTTTTTGCAGGGCAATGGGGGTTAAGTGACTTCCCCGGGGTCACACAGCTAGTGTCAAGTGTCTGAGGCCAGATTTGAACTCGGGTCCTCCTGAATCCAGGGCCAGCACTTTATCCACTATGCCACCTAGCTGCCCCAACTGATGAACTCTTAATGCAGATTAAAGCATGCTTTTTTCACTTTATTTTTCTTGTTTTTCACAAATATAATTAATATCATACTGCTTTCCTTCTCCAGAAGAAGGGAAGGGTGGGAGGCAGGGAGAGAATTTGTAACTCAAAATTTTTGAAAATGAATGCTTAAATTAAAAAAAAAATGAAATTGGGAAGGGGCAGCTAGGTGGTGCAGAGGATAGAGCACCAGCCCTGGGGTCAGTAGGACCTGAGTCCAAATCTGACCTCAGACACAAGCCATGTGACCCTGGGCAAGTCACTTAACCTCAATGGGAAATATTTAAGTACAGAAGTAAAAAAAAAATCTTAAAAAAGAACTGAGCAAAAGAAATGGAATAAGAGAAAATGTATTACCAGAAAAGTTGGGGCAGTCATGTGACAATATCAAGAGATATTGGGGGCAGGTAAGTGGTGAAGTGGATAAAGCACTGGCTCTGGATTCAGGAGGACCTGAGTTCAAATCCAGCCTCAGACACTTGACAATTTTACTAGCTGTGTGACCCTGGGCAAGTCACTTAACCCTCTTTGCCCTACCAAAAACCAAACAAACAAAGAAACAAAAAAGAGATATTGGACAACCCTTAAATGTCATTTGGATTTGTACAATGACAAAAAACTAGAATAAATCCCCAACATGTTGGATGGAGAACCCCAATTCAGGATTTATAGGAGGGCATGGACAAAAGTCACATAAACTGAAAGGGAATGGATGAGTTTCAATCTACACTGCTGGAGGGATTATTAGCCACTTCAGGGAGATTACAGATCTATCAAAGTATAAAAGTCATGTCCCTTCAAGTAGAATGTTAGCTACTTATGGGTGAGTTGTTTCATTTTTTAAAATATCAGAACCTAGCCCAGCACTTCACACATAAGTGCTTAATAACTATTTATTGAATTGAATTGAATTGCATTGCATTGAGAGCTTGCTAAACCTCCTGGTTTGACTTCTGTAGAATTTGAAGCCAATGCTATATTAACTCTCCTTTCTTAGAACCCTTTGAATTATTCTTCTCCAAATCTTGAGTGTCTACCAGATTTTACCTGGTCTCCCTCTTCATCATTGTAACAAATTATGTTTTTTCCTTTTTTTTTTTTTCAGGGCAATGGGGGTTAAGTGACTTGCCCAGGGTCACACAGCTAAGAAGTGTCTGAGGCTGGGTTTGAACTCAGGTCCTCCTGAATCCAAGGCTGGTGCCTTATCCACTGCACCACCTAGCTGCCCCAACAAATTCTAATATAGAATATTCACTTCCCCTTTAGGGTCTCATCATTTCTATTCCAATCATAACTTCCTCCTTGTTAGCTAGAATCAATTCCAGAACAGCAGTTAAGTTGTAATGTTCTCTCCCTTTTGAATAATCAAGAAATGATCAGCTGCTGTTTTAGATAGAAAAACCTGGCAATAATTGAATTATAATTGAATAATTGAAGTCTCCCATTACTACTATATTATGCCTTCATCCTATGCATGCTACTTCTTTCTGAACTTCCTCCTTCCAATCACAGTCTGAAATCTACCCCAAGGACAAACTAATTTTTGCTTCTCCTTCTGTTGATCTTCACCCAAATTCTCTTCCTCCTCTGACTTCTATTATTTCCTCACATTCAATTCAATTCAACTCAATTCAGTAAATAGGAAAGACATTGATAAAGTAGAGAGTTAATTGGAGTAGGGCAACCAGAATAGTGGAGAGCATCAATCATGCAGTAGGAGGATACACAAGGAACTGTGGGTGTTTAGCTTGGAGAAGAAAAGATGGTGTGTGTGTGTGGGCGGGGGGGATGCATGGGAACTTTATTCACCTATCTGAAGTGCTGTTCTATAGAAGAGGAATTAGTATTGTTCTTGTTTTTCTCTCTCCCTCTCCCTCTCTCTCTCCCTCTCCTCTCCCCTTCTCTCCTCTCCCTGTCACACACATGTTATATACACATATAAATATGCATATATAATATATAAAATATACATAGATATATAATACATATAGGTTTTGCCTCTCAGAAAGAAGTCACTAGCATTAAAGGAGACAAGGAAAACCTCACAGTATTTTTGCTGAGATCTAAAGGAAGACAGGGAAGCTAAGAAGCAGAGATGAGAGAAGGCATTACAGACTTGGGTTACAGCCAAGGAAAATGTACGGAGTCAGGAGGATGGAGTGTCCTATGTGAGGAATGGCAAAGGCTTGGGGATTTTCTGTGGATTTCAAGATTCATTTTCTTCCTCACTGTGACATCTGATTGTTACATTATTACATATGGGTGTATTTTCAGAGATATACATTCAATCCCAGATGATGAGATCTTCACTTCAATGCAAAAAATGTTCACTTATAACTGAAGCTCACATTCCATGTCCTGACACTTTCTATGGGACGAAGAAGGGATTCTGGACAGTTTGCAAATTATAGCCTCAAGTCGGTGATCACATTAAACATGGCCCACATGGATACGTACGTAATGGACACACCCTTTCTGCTCCTTCTGCATCATTTTGCTTGCTTTTGCATCCTTACCTTCCTTGTTCCTGTCTCAACCCATTTCCTATTTCTTACTCAATAGTTCCAAAGCACTTATGAAATCTTAATAAAATTAAAGTACATGGTATTTAGTAAATCCCTTTCTGGTCTACTCTTTGACTTTCTTTGGGGCTAGTCCCATTTCTTTTTTAGACCTTAGGCACTTGTTAATTTGGCTAAGGACAGAACCAGACTCTCACCCACCAAAATAAAAACGTCTATCCCTAGAGATCTTGCCCAGTGTCCAGCAAGGCATGAGGCAAACTGTCAACTTTGGCTTTCCTAAAATGTGGAAAAATCTCTGTTATGGAAATACTGTGCAATGCCATGACAACCGAGCTGTGAAAGTATCCCACAGAGCCCCGAGGGGAGCAGATGCGGGCACTATGTGGATGTGATCTCCATACAGCTATGTTCTCCAACAGAATAGAATCTACCTTACTTTACAAAGAAAAGCAACCTCTTCTTTTTCTCGAACAATCACTTGAAATCTTTTCAAAGGAAGAGGGAGTTGGTGTTGCTCTCTCCATCTAGTTATAAAAGTAGCTAGAACATCAAGAATAATTGCAATTGCTTCTTTCAGTTCAGTATTTATATTTGACCCAGATCAGGTAAAGGATTCATTTCCTTTTCTGGATATTTTCTGACATAATAGGAATAATAGCTGACATTTAAATAGCATTTTGGATCCTCACGATAGTCCTGTGTAGCAAGGGAGGAAGCAAGCATTCATTAAATCTTACTATGTGCTAGGGCACTGTGTTTACTTACTTTATTGCTTGCTTTCACACCCTTACCTTCTTTGCTTATCAACCCATTTCCTGTGTTTTACTTAATAGTCCCCAAAGCACTTATGAAATCTTAATGAAATAGAGTTTAAGAAGAACGTGACCTGATCTTGGACAAAACATTTTCTCAGTTCAAAAATGTGAAGGTACACCTTATATAAAGAGAGCTGCAATAGCAATTATAGTTTTCATTCCTTGAGTTAGTGTAATCACAGGAAGTAAGGGGGAAGAAAACAGAGGTAACTAGGTATTAATATGCTAATGAAGTACAAAGATGTAGACACTCTTGTTATCATTTTAGGAAGTTAGAAAGATTTCTCTGATTAAATCAGAAGGGCAGCTGGATATTGGTTGGGAAAAAGATTGGCCCCTTTCCTAGAAACCTTTAAAAAGCTATCTATCAGGGGCAGCTAGGTGGCGCAGTGAATAGAGCACCGGCCCTGGAGTCAGGAGGACCTGAGTTCAAATCCGACCTCAGACACTTAACACTAGCTCTGTGACCCTGGGCAAGTCACTTAACCCCAATTGCCTCACTTAAAAAAAAATTTAAAAAAAAAGCTATCTATCTGTCAGACAGTATATACTGAGATCTTTGAGGCAGGGAATAACTCTATAGAGTGTGATTCTTGCACTCCTACCTGTTGGTAGCATGATGGGGAGAAAATTTTACCTTACAGCTGTGACATCTAACAGCAGAACTACTCATCTAGGAGGAGAAATGGCATCCAGCAGAGAGATAGTCTAATAGTTCAAGAGCTTTAAAAGCATAGTGGAGGTGCATCCAAAAGGGAGTTGAGACACAACTCTCTGTGGAGTTATACACATAGAAAGGAGCAATACTTTTAGGAAGAAAACTACTTTAAAGAACACAACTTCTGGCAGCAGAAATGAAAATAAGGGAAATTACTCCTGACAATAAGTTGTAGAGCTGCAGAAGAGAACAGGACTAAAGAGCCCAGCTGGGTGACTTGCCTAGCAGAAATATTGCACCCAGGGCAGAACACCATGAGTACAACAGAGGAGAAAGGACATTGAAGTCTGTCCATATAGGAGGTCTGAGTTGCTTTGGCCACATGTGCTCCCTACATGTAAGTCAGGAGTAATTCTCTTAAATCCGTATTTAATACACTAATATTCTAGGTGAGGCAGCATAGTACAGTGCAAAGACAGAGAGAGAGAGAGAGAGAGAGAGAGAGAGAGAGAGAGAAAGAGAGAGAGAGAGAGAGAGAGAGAGAAAGAATGGAAGTCAGGGAAGACAGGTTCAAATTCTGTCTCTAATCTCTACTGACTGGGTCACCTGGGGCAAGTCACTTAACCTCTCATAATGCCAGGAAATTCTTTGATACCATAAGTTGTAGAACTTGTGCAAATCTGCAGAGATAGAAGAGATGCCCTCATCAGAATCTCCCAATGCCAATGAAATCACAGGTCTGGTAAAAAAACAAACGTCAGCCCTCCCCCCAAACTACCTATCCATTTATTTTACTAGAGTTTAAGACCATAAGGTGACATGGTGAGTGAAACTCTGGGCCTGGAGTCAGGAAGTCCTGAGTTGACATCTGGCTTCAGACACTTACTATGTGACCCTGGCCAAATAACTTAACCTCTGTCTGCTTCAGTTAAATCAACTATTAAATGGTTAAAATAAAAGCACCTATTTCCAAAGGTTGTTGTGAAGATCAAATGAGATGCTATTTGTAAAGCACTGAGCATAGTGCCTGGTACATAGTAGGCATTTAATAAATGTTTCCTTTCTTTAAGGACTATGGAATTCATTTTCATGAAAATCACAGTTAAGACACTTCAATGAGTGCCTTGAACATTATAGGCATTTAACATGGTTGTATATCTAGGTACAATGTAAAGCCTCAGAAATCAAATTGGCATTTTATGTATAATTGCAGAAGTTTGTGTTTTAGAAATACAGTCAATTGTTAATTTTTTAGAAATTAAGTTCAGTTTTTAGTCTGTTTGGTTTGATGAATAATGTCCTTGACACTCATATGTACTCATTCTCTTATATATCAATACTCTTGAATATTCAATAACTATCATTTAAAAAATTCCCGGGGCAGCTAGGTGGCATAGTGGATAGAGCACCGGCCCTGGAGTCAGGAGTACCTGAGTTCAAATCTGGCCTCAGACACTTAACACTTACTAGCTGTGTGACCCTGGGCAAGTCACTTAACCCCAATTGCCTCACTAAATTAAAAAAAAAATTCTCTGGGTGTATGCTAATGAAATCTGATGTGTACATACCTTTGGTGCTTAATAAATACCTGCTGTATTGAATTTCTTGATTTGAAAACCTATCTGTGCTTTAAAAAAGATCATTATGTGTTCTAAAGCTCCCCCCTCTACCCCCATGGTTCTTTGGATTATCTATTGTTTTAGATTATTCATGCTCCCTCCCCGCTTCCATGAATATGGATAGATACCAATTCAGTGTTATCTGAATCCTTTTTACCCTTATCACTAGGGTCGTCTTCATGTACCCTATACATCCCTCTGTGTGCTGCTCACTGCTGAACAGAACAAATTCTTTCAAGTCCTCAGAGTAGGGTGAGGAGCCTGGCTTCCCCCAACTGCCAAGGGTATTACTGAAACCAGCTGGAAGTACAGTCATTAGGCAAAAATATGGAAGGAAAGCAAATGAGATCTCTTGCCCCAAACTGGCTCTTACAGGATGAGGAAGATGCACCAATTACTCCAGCCAGCAGAGGAAAGAAATCCAGGAAAGTCACCAAACATTGCCAAATGAAGGGTGCAGGCATTATAAGAGTTAGGGTTGGAATGTTTAAATGGAAACATTCTTAGCAATTAAATTTCAAACACATCCCTTCCTGTCCTCCTCTTTATCTCATCCTCATGCCCAAGTTTTAGGTTGCAGCATACCAATATTCTCCACTTATTCCTAGTTTTGTGAGCAATTCAAAATACCACTCTTCTTCCAGCTGGTGTTCTCTTCCACCCAAGGGATGAGAGTATTGAAAGTCACCATGGGTCTCTTCCCCAAGTTGAGCTTTCCCAATCTCTCTCTTTTCTAATCACAAAGTCAAATGCTTACATGTGTTTTATGCTGAATTCTAAACATTTGTAAAAACAAACCAGTTCTGCCTATGCCTAAAATTACGAAGCTCTCACTACATAAAGATCATTTAAAAAATATGGAAAACTGGGGGCAGCTAGGTGGTGCAGTGGATAAAACACTGGCCCTGGATTCAGGAGGACCCGAGTTCAAATCTAACCTGACACTTGACATTTACTAGTTGTGTGACCCTGGGCAAGTCACTTAACCTCATTGCCCCACCCAAAAAAAGAAAATATGGACAACCCTGACAGGTATGGCTGATAAATGGCTTGCTGCCTCTGGCACCAGAGAGCAAAAGGGGTAAGGAGGTAAGAAGAAATTCAGCCTACATACGGGGGCTGACCTGTTTGAATCAGAGTTGGAGAGAAAGAAGTTGAAAACACTGATCAAAAACAAGACACAGGGATTATCTGTGGATTCTAGCATGGCTAGAGAACAATTCATCCAAAGAGGATCCAAAGGTTCTAGTGGACAGCAAGCTCAATATGAGTATGATATGATATGATATGATATGGCAGCTAAGAAAGTGTATATGATCTAATGTGAGTAGCATCAAGAGAAGCACTTGTTCAGCTGTGTCTGACTCTTTGTAGGGTTTTCTTGGCAAAGATACTGGAGTGGTTGGCTATCTTCTTCTTGGGTAGATTAAGGCAAACAGAGGTTAACTGACTTGCCCAGGTTCACACAGCTAGTAAGTGTCTGAGGCAGTATTTGAACTCAGGACTTCCTGACTCACTGAGACACCTAGCTTCCTCTAAGAGAGGCACTATGTTCAGCAATAAGGAGATATTCCCAATGTACTCTGCCCTGGCCAGAACACATCTGAAGTATTATACGTAAGAAGTAATTTTGGGTGTCACATTTTTTTTTTTTGGTGGGGCAATGAGGGTTAAGTGACTTGCCCAGGGTCACACAGCTAGTAAGTGTCAAGTGTCTGAGGTTGGATTTGAACTCAGGTCCTCCTGAATCCAGGGCTGGTGCTTTATCCACTGCACCACCTAGCCTCCCCCCAGGTGTCATATTTTTTTTTTTTTTAGTGAGGCAATTGGGGTTAAGTGACTTGCCCAGGGTCACACAGCTAGTAAGTATTAAGTGTCTGAGGCCGGATTTGAACTCAGGTACTCCTGACTCCAAGGCCAGTGCTCTATCCACTGCACCATCTAGCTGCCCCCCAGGTGTCATATTTTAAGAAAGAAAGGAGTCAGCTAGAGAGTGTACAAAGGAAGGTGATCAGATGACAACGCACCTAGTGTTTATGGCACATGAAGACCAGTAGATGGAACTGAGTATGTTTTGTTTGGAGAAGAAAAGAGTCAGGGAAAACTATTTTCAAGTATTTGAAGCCTATAATATGGAAGAATGCATAGACTTTGTTTAAGTCCCAAAGGAAAGAAGTCAGAGCAATGGGTAATATTAGAATTATCCAACAGCAACTGGCTGTCTTAGGAGACAGTAGGCTCTTTCAGGATGAATGGGATTTGGATAGGAGAAGACAAAGGGGGGAGGCTATTCCAGGCAGATGGAATGACTTGAGCAAAGAGAGAAGGCAAGAATATTTTATCCCCTTCCTACTAAATTGTTAATTCCTTAAGGGCAGGGCCAATGCCTTCCACAAAGATGCTTGATAAAGGTTTGTTGAATTGAACTTGATAAATGTTCAAGGTGAGTTTGTTGGACAGTGATGAGACCAAGCAGTTTCAAACAATTTCTAAGTATTGGGAGTAGCAGAAGATAGTTGGAATGATTTTGGGGCTCTTGGTAGATGAGTGTGACAGAAATATACTGGATACCAGCTCAATTCCATTTTCTGGGAAGAGGTTACAGAGGAGTTAAATCCAAAGCTAAGCAATGAAGTTGGAAATACTGTTAGAACAATCTCTTTAAGGTAAGTCTGGGACTTTATAATTGCAATGATTGGAGAAGACTTTAGTCTCTGTCTAGTCTCTTCTCTTCAAATAAAGTACATCACAAAACCAAAACCAAAGCACCGCCCAAAAAATCCCACCTTCAAAATTTTACCAATGAGTTGAAAAACTTGGAATCCTTGGTCTTTTCCTCCAAGATAAGGGTTCTTAGCCTTTTTGTGTGATTCTGACTCCTTTGTCACTCTCATGAAGCCCATAGGCCCCTTTGAAGAACAGTGTTTTTAAATGCATAAATATAATACATAATATTACAAAGGGAGGCTATTTCAGTAGTCCAAGAGGTAATGAGATCCTGAACTAAGGCAGTGGCAGTGTGAGTGGAGTTGAAGGGGGTGCATGCAAGAGATATTATGGAGACAGAAATGATGAGATTTAGCAAACTGATTAGAGATATGGGGTGGGTGAGAGTAGGGAACTGAAGATGAAACTGAGGTAGCAAATCTGGGAGACTGGAAAAATGGTGGTGCCATTGACAGAACAAAAGTTTAGAATTTTAGGGAAATATCATGAGTTTTGTATTAGATATACCGAGTTTTAATGCCTACAGGACATTGTTCAAAATATTTAGCAAGCAGTTGGCAATGTGAGACTGGAACTGAAGAGAGAGATGTCTTCAATTCTTCACTCTGTTATACCTCATATCTAATTAGTTGCTAAGTTTTGCCAAGTCTACCTTTTCAATCTCCCTCCCATTTGTCTTTGTTCATAAAAACCCTAGTCCAGGCCCTAATGATCACTTGATTGGACTGTTGTATTTGACTCCTAATTGGTCTTCAGCATCCAGACTCTTTCCCTCTTCCATCCCTCTTCTACATGGCTGACAAATTGATAGTTCTGTAAGCAGATGTCTCATATCACTCCCCAGCTCAGAAGCCTTTAATGGCTCCCCATTGCCTCTAAGATCAAATATTCACTCCTCAGTTGGAGTCCTCTGTGATCTGGATATAACTGTTCTAACTGTATTTGATGTCACTTCCCTTTAGTCACTCTATATTTTAGATAATACTGTCATCTATCTTCATTATGCCATCTCCCACTTCCATGCACAAGCACAAATTGGCCCCCATGTCTGGAATATACCTCCACCTCTTGGAACCTGATCTTCCTTCAGGGCTCTGCTCAGATATCACCTCCTCTCTGAAGCTTTCCCACATCCATTCAGTGTTTAGTGTTCTCTCTCTCCTCAAATTACTTTGTGTTTATTGATGTGTGTACATGTTATATTCTCCCCTCCACCCATAGAATGTAAGTTCCTAGAGGGAAAACTTTGTTTCATTTTTATCTTTGTATTCCCAGAGTCCAACATGGTGCTTTGCTCATATTCAATGCTTAATAAATGGTTATTAAATCAAATTGAATTGAATGCTGAAAATAAGTTTTTATGTTACTCTTTTTTATAACCTTATGAGCTCACATGGGTTTAGCTATTATTTCTCTACAGATGACTCACAGATTGATCTATCATATATACATATATGTATACATATGCATATGTATGCATATAAGTGTATGTGCATGTATATGTATTTATGTTCAATCCCAGTCTCTCCTCTGAGCCTCAGTCTCAAATTACCAATTGCCAATTAGACATATCAGAGCGAATAATCCTGGAGGCATTTTAGACTCAACAAAAAAGAACTCTATTAGTCCCCCAACCCCACCCTCAAATCCCTGTCTTTTCTAAACTTCCAGAGCCACCTCCATCCTTTCAGTCTCCTTAGATTCATAATCTCAGCATCATCTTGGATTTTTCACTTGTCCTCAAACTCATATATCCAAACAGTTGCCAAATCTTGCTGTTTCTACCTCTTCAACATCTCTTTCATCAGACCCCTCTCCACTCATGTAGGGGTGGCTAGGTGACACAGTGGATAGAGCACTGGCCCTGGAGTGAGGAGGACCTGAGTTCAAATCCGACCTCAGACACTTGACACTTACTAGCTGTGTGACCCTGGGCAAGTCACTTAACCCCAATAGCTTCAAACATCCTGGGCCATCTCCAGTCATCCTGATGTATATCTTGCCACTAGATCCAGATGGTTCTGGAGGAGAGAGTGAGGTTGGTGACTTTCCGCAGCCCTCCCTCACTTAAATACAATTGATTTGCAAGTCCTGATATCACCTCCCTGATGTCATAGTCCTCTTCAAGAATGAATGAGAAACAACAATGACAAGAACACACAACAACAACAACAACAACAACAACAATAATAAAATGGATACCACCTTACTTCATGGCTTCCTAATTTTTAAACTTTACCTCAAACTTCTCACCATTTACTCTTACCCCTCTTATTACACACTGCTACCAAAGTAATTTTCCTGATGCACATATCTGAATATATGACTCCCCAGCTAAATCAAGTCCAGGGGCTTTCCATTCCCTCTAGGATAGAATAGAAACCTCTGTTTGGCTTTTCAAACCTTAGACAATTTGGCTCCAAATAATCTTCCCGGCTTTGTTGGATATTTCTCCTCCCTCCCACACTGTGCAATGAAGCCAAACTGTCCTTATCCATGTTCCCTCAGAAATGACACGCTCTCTTCTATTTTCAGGCCTTTGTGATGACTGTCTCTCAGACCTGGAATGCACACCTTCCTTCCCTCCACCCCACAGGGTTGAGCTATTTCTTTCAAATTTCTTTCAAATTTCTTTCTTTCTTTCTTTCTTTCTTTCTTTCTTTCTTTCTTTCTTTCTTTCTTTCTTTCTTTCTTTCTGTCTGTCTGTCTGTCTGTCTGTCTTCCTGTCTTCCTGTCTTCCTGTCTTCCTTCCTTCCTTCCTGTCTTCCTGTCTTCCTTCCTTCCTTCCTTCCTTCCTTCCTTCCTTCCTTCCTTCCTTCCTTCCTTCCTTCCTTCCTTCCTTTCTGTGGGACAATGAGGGTTAAGTGACTTCCCCAGGGTCACACAGCTAGTAAGTGTCAAGTGTCTGAGGCTGGATTATGAACTCAGGTTCTCCTGAATCCAGGGCCGGAGCTTTATCCACTGCACCACCTAGCTGCCCCCGAGCTATTTCTTTAAGATTCAGTTTAAGTACCACCTTCTGCTTGAAGTCTTCCTGATCTCCCCCAACTGTGATCATCCTGCCTCTCAAACTATCTTGTATTTAACTATTTGGACTGATTTACTTTATGTTTATGTTGTGTATGTTAATATTTGCTTCTTTTCTCCCCATTAGAATATAAATTCCTAGTGAGTACAGATTGTTTTATTCCGTAACGATTGGAATGACGCCACCTGCTGGAGACTTACTGTAAAAGAGCTCTACCCGTTAGGTGGTCTTTGAGGGCAAGAACATGCGTCTTTTCTTTGGCATCAGGAAGTGACGTTTGCTAGTGGGGGGAAGAAGGGGGAGCCTGGCGCTCTGACTGGGGCTTTTTCCTGAGGACTCCTGTGGAGAAGGGAGCTAGAAATGTGCTCTCCCTTTAATAGATAGATGAATGTGAGGGCCTTTCTCTCTCTCTTTACCAAATTCTTATTCTCCTTAATAAATGCTTAAAAGCCTCTGGCGAAAGCTTATAATTTATTGGCGACCACTCAGATATTTTAGATAGTTTGGCTAGAATTTTACCCTTAACAATTCTTTGTATTCATATCCCCAATGCTGAGCACAAGGCACTTAAAAATGTTAGTTAATAGATAGATTGATGTAGTCTTGGGGCCTTTTCTCTTAACCCCATCCCCCAAGGCTTTTCTCATATTAAAATGGGAGGTCGTAGGGGGGTGTTAGAGTAGCTGATCTCTCTTGTTCCTTGCAGCTCTACACCTTAGTATCCTACAAGGTAATATAAATTAAGTTTAGAAAATTTGGGCCAGTAGCGTAAAGGCTGAGTGGGGGAAGGCTGAGGTAAGTGATTAAGACCTGGGCAAAAGTCATGTTGGGGCCAGCCTCCTTAGAGAAACTTACTATACACTAAGTCCTTGACTACTACTCAAGAAGACCTAAATTCAAATCCAGCCTCAGACACATATTAGCTGTGTGATCCTGGGCAAGTCATTTAACCTCTGTTTGCCTCCCTTTCCTTGACTATAACATGGGGGTAACAATAACATCTGCCTTGTAGGGTTGTTGTGAGAATCAAATGAGATAATATTTATAAAAAGTGCTTAGTGGCAGCTAGGTGGTATAGTGGATAAAGCACCAGCTCTGGATTCAGGAGGACCTGAGTTCAAATCTAGCCTCAGACACTTGACACTTACTAGCTGTGTGACCCTGGGGAAGTCACTTAACCCCCATTGCCCCCCACAAAAAAGTGCTTAGTACAGTGCTTGGTATATAGTAGGTGCTATATAAATGTTTATTCCCTTCTCTTTCTTTTATTTGGACAGGATTGGAGAGGTAGCAAACACTTGGGTTTGGTTCCCAAAGTTCTTTCCTCCCAAATTACTCTAGCACTTATAGTACTGTCCCAATAATGAAGGGCAATTCTTTTAAGGAGCTGAAACACCCTCCTATCCCCCTGCCCCCATTGCCATCTCACTGCTCATGGTGTATAAGGAATGGTGAGGAAAGGGACACAGATTGCCAACAAAATGTAATATATGATAATGAGTGCTTTTCTGGGGTCAGGACTGGGAGAAGAAATAGGAGGCCTCTGTGACATTCTGAATCTAGAAAGACTCATGAGGAATACTTTGATTAAAGCAGTCACTTTTCCTATGTGAAGAAATAATAGGCTCTCCAAATGAAGAAACAGGATCCAGAACAACACCTTGGCTGGTCTGGTTATTTTCAACATGGTCTAAAGCTGGGTAGTACTAATAACATATACAATCTTTTAAAATATATATACACAGAGGTGCTGGGGAAGGTTAGGGAGCAAACAGTTGAACTGGGAAGAGCTAAAGGGACTGAGGGAGATCAGAGGTGATACATATATATGTGTGTGTGTGTGTATATATATCACTTAATGGAAACATCTCTGTCTCTGTCTCTGTCTCTATCTCTTTGTCTCCACCTTTCTGTCTCTGTGTGTGTATGCCTGTCTCAGTCTTTCCATCTCATCCTGTCCTGAGCATAGCTGAATGATGATACGTTCTGGGAAGTGACCATATCATATCAATGTTAATGGAAATCGACTGACTTCTGGGTGGTCTAGTCAATTTACTTACCTTCCTACCTAGTAACTGAGACAGACCATTTAGGTTTGTTCTCTCTCTCTCTCGCTTTTTTTTTTTTTTTGGTGAGGCAATGGAGGTTAAGTGACTTGCCCAGGGTCACGCAGCTAGTAAGTGTCAAGTGTCCGAGGCTGGATTTGAACTCAGGTACTCCTGAATCCAGGGCCGGTGCTTTACCACTGCGCCATCTAGCTGCCCCAGGTTTTCTCTCTTAATTTCAGTATTCTATCTCATCCATACCATCTCCCCCCTCCCCAATAAGTATAGGCTGCCTTGGGCATGTTATATCAAGGATCCCCTCCAACCCCCATGTGTAGTGTAGAGGTGACCCTAGATTCTTAAAAGTCAAGCTAGTGTTATACAAACCTGGGAAGCTCCTACCAAGCTGGAAGTATAGGCTTCAAGTATAGGTTCAAGGGCAGATGTCATCCTATGACAAACTATTGCCTATTGGCCCCAAAAGGTTGACTTCTCAGTGGTGAATGGTTTGGTCTCCAGATCTCTTGGTGGGGTGAGGAGAGGCTGCAATCCACATTGGTGGAGAGAACACCCACACTGATAAAGTCACTGAGATTAAGAAGTATCAAAGTAGATTTGACAAGACTAATAAGAAACATAAGGAGGAAGGGGTTAAAGGGTCAAAGGTGGTAAAGGGGGGAGGGAAATGTAATGGGAAAGCATTTGATGAGAGGAAATTTGAAGTGTAGGAGAGGAACACTGCGGGGATAAGAAGTGGGATCCTGTTTCAGATGCAGACGGCAAAATGGAAAACAGAAAGAGGCTGACTTGGGGAGAAGGGGACAAAGAGCAGTCAGAAATAAGGAATGGAAGAAACACAGAGAGCTGAAGGAAGAGTAGGAGGAAAGGAACAGAGGGCCTGGTTTTCTCTGTGGCAAAGCCTGCCAAGACACCTACACATGGGAGTGTATAATTCCCTGTGCCCGTCACAGCCTGTATAATAGGAAGTTCAAAATGAAGGAAAAAGCTGAAATATGACTACCATTCACAAAAAGTTAAACCAGATATTGCTTTAAGTGAATTTTATTACATCCAGATGAGGACACAGTGAGACGGTCCATGGATTTGGAGTTTGGAAGACCTGAATTCAAATCTAGTTTCAGACACTTGCTGTGTGATCTTAGGCAACTGATTCAATCTCTGCCTGTCTTAGTTTCCTCATCTATAAAATGGGAGAGAAGAGCATCTAGGGGGCACAGTGAATAGAGCACTGGGCTTGGAATCAGGAAGACTCATCTTCATGAATTCAAATCTAGTTTGAGACACTAATAACTGTGTCACCCTGGGTAAGTCACTTAACACTCTTTGCCACAGTTTCCTCATCTATAAAATAGATTGGAGAAAGAAATGGCAAACCATTCCAGTATCTTTGCCAAGAAAACCCCAAATGAGGTCACAGAGTCAGACATGACTGAAATCTTACAACCAACAAAAAAATGGGGGTTAATAATAAAACCTACCTCCCAGGGTTGTTAAGGGCAAAATGAAATAATTTCTGTCAAGCACTTTGTAAACTTAAAGGGCTAAATAAATGCTAGAATTTATTATTATCATCATTATTAATTATTATGAATCAATGTTCAGCATCACTGATGGAATATTTTTTCTATGTTCTGGCATAGTGGGAATTCAATAAATATTTACCAGCATAAGCAGTTTGGTGTAGTGGATAAAAAGAGCTACTTTTTTTTAGCCAGGAGGACCTGGGTTCAAGTCCTGTTTCTAACTCAAAGGGGCTATGAAATGGTGTGCAAGTCACTTATTCTCTCAGTGCTCTAGGCAATTTTTTACTACTCTCAGGTTCGGAAAAGGCACCTACCTGCTTTGGCAGGGACAGAGTTTCCTCCCTGGTTGTTTCCTATGCCGATGAAATCATAGGTAGAGTCCTTGTGTCCCCACACTTTTAAATATGTGAAGTTGATACTGCAATGCTATTATATATTGCAAAAGGATCTGAAGAATCATGTTGCCATTAAAAAAAACCCCCACATTTCTTTACAGGAATAAAATTGCCAATACAATGGTAACAGTTACGCAAATTTTAGAGAACCTTTAGAAGTGAAATTCCCTCCTCTACCCGCCCCCCATCCCCCACTGGGGCAGATTGAGTTCTCTTCCTTCTGGAATCAAAGCTGGTTATTGCCATCCTTTGAAAAACCACTTCCTCTCTATGGGTAAAGACTGGTTTGGAATCAGAAAATCCTTTTACACACATTGTTTTCCTTGATGTAAACTGAGCTTTGCAGTTCAAGGAGACCTCTTCAATGACTTTCCCATTCTAAAGGATTAACAACACAAAACAAAACTTCTGGTGAGTTATTTTTAAGGAAATCTTGCCCTCTAGCTTTCAGTCTTAAAAATTGGGCAAGATAATGGGGCACACTTTTATTTGAGCCAATAAACTGATGGATGGCACCATCTAGTGGCCTAATGTCATAAAGCAAGCCTAATAAGAAGAGTTATGAGAGAAATTATAATAAAATCTTTTTCCTATATGAAGAGGACACTGATGGATGAGTTTTCTAACCAATACCAGATTTTATGCTCGAGTTATTTAAAATTTTATGCCTTATGTCATATTATCTACATTTTTTCATCCTCTGGTTAAGTGTGAGGGAAACAGGGGTTAGATTATATCTTCTAGTCATTTATAAAAACTATACCATGGCCACAAATCCATAGAATGTTAGAGCCGGAAAGGTCATATAAGGCATTTAAATGATCCCCTCATTTTACAGGTATAAGAAATGAGACTAAGAGAAGCTTCCTAAGGTGATTGTGGGCAGCAAAAATTTGAAAGTAGTGTGTAGAATGAAGGAAATGATAACCTGCCCAAGCCAGGTTATTTCTGGAGTACTGTGTTCAGTTCCAGATGCTATACTTTTAGGAAGGAATTAACAAAATAGAATGAAAATGGATTCAAAAGAAGACAACCTGAAATGGGAGAGAATTGGGAGTTTATTCTGAAAATGAGAAGACTTGGACAGGAGTAAAGCAGCTGGCTTCAGGTCTTTGAAGGGCTGTCACATGAGAGATGGATTAGACTGACCAGCTGCCAAAGGCAAAATGAAGAGTATGGGAGGTGTTGCAGAGAAACCGATTTGGGTTAGATTTAAGGAACAACTTCCTAACAAAGGAATGGAATGGCTCATTTTGGTAGTCAGTGACTCCCCCATCACTGTAGGTAAAATCAAGAGTGCTTGACTACTTGTCAGGATTATCATAAGAGGGATAGCTTTTCAGGGACAGATCAGCTTGATGACATCTCTAGGCCCTTTTAACCCTGAGATTCTGTGATGCTAGCGTAGAGAGGCTGAGATGTGTTGATATGGGTAAGGTGAGTGGAATGGGATAAAGCTCAATTTTATTGTTCAGTCATTTTCAGTTGTGTTCAACTCTCCATGACCTTGTTTAGTCTTTTTCAGTCATGTCAGATTCTTTGTGACCACTTTTGGGGTTTTCTTGGCAAAGATACTAGAGTATCCTAGAGTGTCATTTCCTTCTTTAGCTCATTTTATAGATGAGAAAACTGAGGCAAACAAGGTTATGTGACTTGCCCAGGGTCACATAGCTAGTCAGTGTCTGAGGCCAAATTTGAACTCAGGTCTTCCTTACTCCAGGCCTGTCACGCTATCCATTGCACCACCTAGCTGCTCTTAGAAATTCTTCTTGTTCTCCTCCTCCTTCCTTTTCTTCTCCCCCTTCTTCCTCCCTCTCCTCTCTCCCTTCTCTACCTCCTCCTTCTTCTTCATCACAGTTGGAAAGTTAGGATTAGGGCTGGGTATATAGATTTAGGAGCCATCTGGATAGGGATGATAATTGAATCCATGAAATACTTACCAAAGGATAAAATATAGAAAGTAAAGAAAAGAAAGCTCAGGACAGAGTCAAAGAGTTAACTTACAATGCACACTCACTGCTATACTATTGCCTTCATCTCCTGAGCTGCCACTGCTGTGTTTTGCATTTACACAAAACCAGTCATAGCAACACCATTAACTTTCTCCCCCCATTCTTAAAACATTTTAATTTAGCTTTTAGTTCCAAATTCTATACCTCCCTTCCTCCCTCCCCTCCCTCTTCCCTGAGATAGTAAGCAATCTGATATAGGTTATGCATGTGTAATTATGTAAAACACTTCCATATTAGTCATTTTGTATAAGAATACTCAAATAAAAGAAAATGAAAAAATAACATGCTTCAGTTTGTATTCAATCAATATCAGTTCTTTCTCTGGAAGTAGATACCATGCTTCATCATTAGGCCTTTGGGATTGTCTTAGACCATTGTATTGCTGAGAATAGTTAAGTCATTCACAGTTCTTCATCAAATAATATTGCTGTCATTGTGCACAATGTTCTCTTGGTTCTGCTCACTTCACTATATATCAGTTCATACAAGTCTTTCCAGGCCTTTCTGAAATCATCCTGCTTGTCATTTCTTATAGCACAATAATATCCCATCACCATCATATACACAGCTTGTTTAGCCATTCCCCAATTGATGAGCATTCCTTTGATGCTGGAAATGTGTGTGCTTTTGTTTTGTTTTTACAAATAGGTCTTTTTCTCTTTTGGGGGATGTCTTTGGTATATAAACCTAGCAGTGGTGGATTAAAGGGTATGCACAGTTCCATAGCCCTTTGGACATAGTTCCAAATTGCTCTCCAGAATGGTTGGATTTTTTCACACCTCCACCAGCAGTGGATTAGTATTCAGGTTTTCCTACATCTTCTCCAACATCCAACATTTTCCTTTTTTATTATACTTGCCACTCTGATACCTCAGAGTATCATATTGTGAAGTGATACCTCAGAGTTGTTTTAATTTGCATTTATCTGATCAATGGTGATCTAGAGCATGTTTTCATATGTTTATAGATACCTTTGACTTCTTTGCCCAAAAGCTGACCATTCATATCTTTTGACCATTTATCAATTGAGGAATGACTTGTATTTATATAAATTGATTCCATTCTCTATATATTTGAGAAATGAGGCCTTTATCAGAGATACTTGCTTCAAAAATTCTTTTCTAGTTCTCTGCTTCCCTTATAATCGTGGTTGCATTAGTTTTGTTTGTGTAAAAAACTTTTAAATTTTATATAATCAAAATTATCTATTTTATATTTTGTATTGCTCTCTATATCTTCTTTGGGCCTAAATTCTTTCCCTGTCCATAAATCTGACAGATAAACTATTCCATGTTCTCTTAATTTGCTTATGGTATCACACATTACATATAAATCATATACCCATTTTGACCTTATTTTGGTATATGGTGTAAGATTTTAGTCTATACCTAGTTTCTGCCATACTATTTTCAAGTTTTCCCAGCAGTTTTTGTCAAATAATGAGTTTTTGTTCCAAAAGCTTGGATCTTTGGTTTTATCATACACTAGATTACTATAGTCATTTACTATAGTGTAATTTGTACGTATTCTATTCCACTGATCCACCTCTCTTTCTAGTACCAGATTGTTTTGATAATTACTGCTTTATAATACAGTTTGAGATTTGGTACTGCTAGACTATTGATTTTTAAATATCAAACATTTACTTGATAAGGCAAGAATAATTATAACATTTGCTCATTAGAAAGCAAAAACAGGAAGAAAAATCATGGCATTTGTTTAATAGGAGGCAAGAATAGGGATAATGAAAATAACGCATTCAGTCCATAAACATGAATTACACTCTGCAGGTGACAGTGTGAGGCTCATGACTAAGGAAACTTAGATGCCTGGGAAGGTGAGGACTCTGAACAACAGTCCCTTCTGTCCTTGGTCTTCTTTATTTTTTTAAGCAATATTTTATTTCCCCCCAGTTACACATAGAGAAAAATTGTTTAATTCATTCAAAATATTTTGAGTTCCAAATTTTCTCTCTATTCCTCACTTCCTCCCTCCTTGAAACAATTTAATACAGTTTAGCTATTTGATATAGGTTATACATGTTCATCATACAAAACATATTACCATATTAGTCATGTTATGAAAGAAGACAGACTGGTTCTCTTTAAATAACAGTCTTTATAATACAAACAACTCTTTAAGTAACAATTAAGTAACACATATGGATTGGAAAACTTCTTTGCTAACTTTTCCCTTTCTGGTCTTCACAACTCTCTGGCTAGGCAAATCTACTTTTCCGCTCGTCTTGGACCATGGTAGCAGTGACAAATTCTTTTAGCACATAGCCAGCCTTGACAGGGTACCAATAAAGTGTTACTGTATTTAAGTAACTATCTTCTCCAATCTGCTCTGGGAATCTGAGGAATTTCTCCTTCTCCAGTGGTGGACAGTGATAGGTCCATGAAGCTTTTCCCTAGCCAGGTCTTCAAATAGCAGGGGACTTGCTTTGCTCAATAAGATCTTCTGCAAAGCCAAGTCTTTTTGCACAGTAAACCAGATGCAAAACCTGTTTTGTCCCATCTCTCTCCCTCAAACCAGAGAAGGCAATAAAGGACAACACAAAGCACCCCCTACCCTACCTGAAGGTTTTCCCTCTCATGCTGTATTTAGACGGCTCTAAGAGCAATAAGCTGAGATAGGTCTCCATTAAGTAGCAGAATTAAACTCTCTTAAAATGAGGACTGAAAAATGGCCATGAGATCTAGTACTTAAAAAGTGGTAATATTTAAGAGATATTTCTGAAGAAGCCAGATATCAAGGCATTAATGATCAAGCTGAAGTGGAAGTAACAAGTATAGATAGGGTTTTCCTTCTAGGAAACTTTGAAAGGAAGATCTATAGGATGAAAGCTCAAAAGAATGGTAGATTGGAAATTGTGAATATTTACAACATTAATCATAATT
Source organism: Dromiciops gliroides (assembly GCF_019393635.1). NCBI lineage: Eukaryota > Metazoa > Chordata > Mammalia > Microbiotheria > Microbiotheriidae > Dromiciops > Dromiciops gliroides. Next base: position 172,393,876 of record NC_057865.1, read on the forward strand.
TAATTTAATTTTAAAAACTATATACTTTTCTTTTGGTGGGGCAATGAGGGTTAAGTGACTTGTCCAGGGTCACACAGCTAGTAATGTCAAGTATCTGAGGCGGGATTTGAAATCAGGTCCTCCTGAATCCAGGGCTGGTGCTTTATCCACCGTGCCATCTAGCTGCCCAAAAAGCTATATATGTTTAGAAGGAGTGGAGGGGTTTCTTAGAAAATTTAAATGGTAGGTAGATGTTAGAAAACTACTGATTGTAATTCTTCATTAATGACTCCACAAAGTTATATTGATTAACTGAGTCACTTTCTGCAACACAGTATATTTTCCAATGTGAATTTTCTATACTGATGAGGTCTAACTCCCTCAAAACTGAAAATACCAGAGCTTGAAAGGAGATGTGTGCATTACTTATTATTGCTTCATTACACCATTTGCCTGGTATATATAATTAAATGTAATTTCGGGGGGGGGGTGCTTATTTTTTACAAAAAATAAGATCTGCCTAATTATTAAGAAGGTATGATTTTTAAGTTGTTATTTCTGAAAACATAAATCCCTTAACCACGCATATAACACCTTCCATAAGTTAGTACTCCTACCTAAACTTTAACTTTACTTCCAGCCTTAACTTCATTATATTCTTCTTGGCGAACTCTCATCAGTCAATCACTTACTTATGACTCAGGCTTTGTACAAAGTTCTAGGGACACAAAGAAAAGCACAAACATGGCTCTTTTCCCCAAGGAGAGCTCACATTCTAATGGGGGGGGGACAACTTGCAAAAATAATCATACACACAAGCTATATGCTGTGTAAATGGAAGGCAATGGTATTGGAAAGGAAGAGTGGGGCCTCTTGCAGCAGGTGGAATTTGAATTAAGCCTTGAAGGAAGATAAGAAATCCAGGAGGTGAGGAGGAGAGCATTCCAGGCATGGAGGACAGCCAGTACAAACACATGTTGTCTGGATGTGGATTGGAGTGGATAAGGAATAGCAATGAGGCCAATTTGGCTGCACTTATAGTATGCAAAGAGGGGAATAATGTGCAATAAGGGAGATTAGATCCAGGTTGTCAAGCCTAAAATTGTCTCCTTGCAACTGCCACCTAATTCTTCTAGTGGGGCCAAGAAGAACAAATTGAATCCCCTTTCATTTCAATTTCCCTTCAAATACTTGAAGGCAGCTTTTGTATGCCCTCTAAGTCTTCTCCAGAGTAAACATTCCTAATTCCTTCTAAAGATTCTCATATGAGGCAGCTAGGTGGTGCAGTGGATAGAGCACCGCCCTGGAGTCAGGAGGACCTGGGTTCAAATCTGACCTCAGACACTTGACACTTACTAGCTGTGTGACCCTGGGCAAGTCACTTAACCCCAATTGCCTCACACACACAAAAAATTCTCATATGACCTCAAAGTCCTTCACTGCACTAATTGCTCTCTTCTGCACACACTCTTGCCTTTTCTAAATTGTGACATCCAGAACAGACTTCTTCTATTACTTAATCATTTTCCAATATGTATAAATGTTACTTGTATTTTATATCTCATCCCACTACCAGAATAGAAAATTATCAAGAGCAGGAAATGTTTTTTATCTTTGTATCCTTAGTATTTGGCATGGTAGCCTATATACATGGTAGGCACTTAATGTTTATTGAGTGGAATTGCTGAATGATTTACAAATCCATCCCTACACTCAAGTAGTCCTATTTGCAATCAATGGCATGTTTTATTTTATTATTATTTATTATTATTTTTTTTTTTGCGGGGCAATGAGGATTAAATGAATGACTTGACCAGGGTCACACAGCTACTAAGTGTCAAGTGTCTGAGGCCAGATTTGAACTCAGGTCCGCATGAATCCAGGGCCAGTGCTTTATCCACTGCACCACCTAGCTGCCCTCAATGGCATGTTTTAACAAAAATCCCTTGACGTTAATTCCCACTCTCTCCTACTTTCTTCCAGTCAGTGTCAAAGAGATGATTCTTCTTACAAGGCCAACCCTTCCCATCTTCACCAGCAGATGACAGTCATAATCACCCCTCCTCAACCCCTTGAGTCTTCAACTTCTCCCCATCAATAGGTTCTACAGCCTTTAAACATATCCAAATGTCTACTATGTTTAAAAAGAATTCATTGGACTTTACCGTCATCCCCTCAATCTATTATCTTATATGTCAGCTACATGGAGCCCAGCTGTGTATTTCATGGGTCAGAGTCTAGACGATTGCCTTAGTTTCAGTGACCCACCTTCACCTACCTGCTGTAACTTTTGGTCATTACTTGTTCCCAGCTTCAGTTCCCTGAAGCCTCTACATGAAGTTATTAGACTATGGTAGTTTCCACAGCTCCTCTGGCTTATCCAGGCCAATGGGGAATTTGCTTCTATTCAGCAAGCTCACTGACTTCAAATCTGCTACCATCTCTCCCATGTCTCACTATTGCCTCCTTTTTCCATCTCCTTGCTGTTATATCATTCCCTGTTCTGCCTTTGAAAGAATTCAAAGTGTTAGTTTATCTACAATCAGATCCGACTCCTGGAGCCTCAAGCTTTGTGGAAAATGTAGCTCTAATCCAATATTCTCATGTTTGCAGAGAGAAGTGTAGGCTCACCTTCATCTAACTCCTGTTACATTTAGCCTTAAGAAGAGAGAATTTAGAGGGAACAATGATTACTGTCTCCAAATATTTAAAGTGTTGTCATGTGGGAACAAGATTTAGGCTTCTGGTTTGCCATTAAGGACAGAACTAGGAGCAATGGAAATTACAGAGAGGAAGATTTCTCCCTAATATATGGAAAACTCCTAACAAATGGATCTGTCCTAAAATAACATAGTCTATCCCAGGAGGTACTAAATTCTCTACATTGGAGACTTTAGAGAAAACTAGATGATCACATGTGGTATAGGGAACCACAAGGCATGAGTGATGAGGAAGGGAGCTGGAGAGAAAAAAAAACATCAACCTATCTGCCCCTGTGTTCCCAGTAGAAGATTAGCATCAGAAGTGGCTTTTAACTAGGATCATAGAATTCTAGAGCTGGTAGGGACCTCAGACTTCATCTAGTCCAATCCCTATCTGAAACACAAAGCCCCTCCATAGTATAATAATAGATAATATAATATATGACATAATGTAATATAATATAGTCTAATTTAATTTAACTCAATATAACTAACATAATATAATAAGCATCATTTATATAATACTTTAAAGGTTTGCAAAATGCTTTGAATATATGATCTTATTTGATCCTTAGCACAACTCTGTGAAATAAGTTTTATTCTCATTTTACAGATGAAACTGAGGGTAAGAAAGGTTGTCACTTGCCCAGTATCACAAACTACTAAGTATCTGAGGCAGGATTGCACTCATATCTTTCTAATTCCAAGCCCATTCACTACTTTGTTTGGCTACTTTCTGTAAAAATTAACTGACTACCTCCCCAAACAGTCTATTTTATTTTTAGATAACTCTAATTTTTAATGAATTCATCCTTATATTGAGTCCAAAATTGCCTCCCTACAATTTCTAAACATTAGTCTTTGGCAGCTATGAAGTTCAGAGGATAGAGCTCTGGACCTCAATTCAGGAAGACCTAAGTTCAAATGCCTCATACACTTATTAGGTGTATGACCCTGGGCAAGTTACTCAACTGCTGTTTGCCTCAGTTTCCTCAACTGTAAAATGAGACTAATAACAGCCCGGGGCAGCTAGATGGCGCAGTGGTTAAAGCACTGGCCCTGGATTCAGGAGTACCTGAGTTCAAATCCAGCCTCAGACACTTGACACTTACTAGCTGTGTGACCCTGGGCAAGTCACTTAACCCCCATTGCCTGCAAAAAAAAAAAAAAAGAAAGAAAGAGAATAATAACAGCCCCTACCTTGAAGGGTTGTTCTGAGGCTCAAATGAGATAATATAATATTTGTAAAACACTTAATTCACTTAAATTACCTGGCACATAGTAGGAGTCTAAGAGGTCTGTCCCTTCCTTCCTCCCTTCCTCCCCTCCTCTCTTCCTCCCCTCCCCTCCCCTCCCCTTCCCTTCCCTTCTTCCTTCCTTCACTAAAGCCAAGCAGGATCAGTACACTCCATCTTTTTTCACATGACACATTCAAATACATGCTTATCACTATTGTGTTCCCCATACATTTCATTTTCTTGACGATGTTTGAGGCCGGGATGCTTCAGTTTCTGATGGTAAAGATTGGGGAGATCAAGGCTTGGGTCTGGTCAGTGAATAGGTACAATTCTGATTTAAATGGGCTGCTCAGTCAGCAAGAGGTCTTGGGCAAGAGGTGAAGGAAGGGATGGTTGAATAGCACCAGAGGATTACTGGCTGCCACCACAAGCTGACCACTGACCAGGCAGCATGAGCTTCAGGGACACTTCATAGTGTTTTCCTCCTAGAAAATGACATGCTATATATTCCAGGATCATGGGGTTAGAGATACAGTAATTCAGTGCGATAAGATGACAAATAAAGAGGCAAAGAGTTAATGGTGTGTTGCCTTGTTGAGCAGAGCTTGCCACGCCTCATTAGATTTAAAAGAGTTATCTGAGATAGGGTAATTATCAGAGACAGTAAAACTGTTGTATTAAAAGATAAAAAGCTAGTATCATAGAGAAATAATTAACTGCCTAATAGGGCAGCTACCAAGCAGAGCTGTCTAGAAATCAAAAGTCTGAAAAGCAGCCAAGATCACTGGGGTATGGAGTGAGGCTGTTTGGGGGCTTGTGACCCTAAGGGTTATTGAGGATGTTAATCTATACCAAATGGCTCTGGGTCCCCTTGCAGTGGCAGGTTAAGGGGACCAATAAACCTCTTCTATAGAGTTGTGTTTATTAGAAGGGAACCGTTCCCACTGAGGCATTCCATAAAGCAGAAACACCAGCAAATAGTAATAACATGGCCACAAATGCCATGAACTCACTGTGTTATTTGGGGCAATAATAATAATTATAGCTGACATTTATATAGCACTTTATGGGTTACCAAGTGCTTACATACATTATCTAACTTCCCTTCTCTGGCCAACTTGTACATTTGGGGAGTAGACAGGATTGCTATGGTCTAGATTCTACAATCCTATGATTTTAAGTCTTAATCAACCATCAAACATTTATCAAGCACCTACTATGTTCCAGGCACCGTGTTCAGTACTGGGAATACAAGTACAAAGAAGGAAACAAATCCTAACCAAAAGGAGCCTACATTCTTATAAGAGAGACAAGAAGTATACTTACAACATATACAGAATAAATATACGTTCAGTAAAGATAAATATGTACAAAGTGGCTCAAAACAAGGTAATTAAGGATGTTAGCAGTTGGGGTAATCAGGAACGGCTTCATGCAGAAGGCAGTGCCTGAGATGCATCTTAAAGGACTAAACAACTCTGTAAAGTGGAGGCAAGGAAGAAGTTCATTCCATGCATGTAGAATAGTCTACTGACTATTCTACAAAGGAATGAAGATAGGAGATGGATTGCCATGGGTGAGAATCAGAGAGAATTCCAGTTTGGCTATGTTCTAGAGTATAGAAGGTGGAATAACGCCAAGGAGGCTGTAAAGATTGGTTGGGGCCAGGTTGTAGAGGGTTTTAAAATTTAAACAGGGGAGTTTATATTTTTTTCTTAAAGATAATGGGGGGGGCAGCTAGGTGATGAAGTAGATAAAGCACCAGTCCTGGATTCAGGAGGACCTGAGTTCAAATCCAGCCTCAGATACTTGACACTAGCTATGTGACCCTGGGCAAGTCACTTAACCCTCATTGCCCCAGAAAAAAAAAAAGAAATGAAGGAGAAATAAAGATAATAGGAAGCTGGAAAGACTTCCATGAATTGTTTCTGAGTGAATTGAGCAGAACCAAGAGAACATTGCACATAGTAATAGCAACATTGTGTGATGATCAACTATGATAGAGTTTAGCTCTTCTCAGCAATACAATGATCCAAGACAATGCCAAAAGACTCATGATGGAAAATGTTCTCCACATCCAGAAAAAGAACTATGGATTCTGAATGCAGATCAAAGCTTACTATTTTCACTTAATGGAGTTTATTTCTTTCTTGAGGTTTTTCCCTTTTGTTCTTATTCTTCTTTGACAACATGACTAATGTGGAAATATGTTTAACATGATTATACATATATAACCTATATCAGATTGATTCATGTCTTGGGGAGGGTGGAGGGAAGGGAGGGAAGGAGAAAAAATTTGGAACTCAAAATCTTACAAAAACAAATGTTGAAAACTATCTTTACATATAATTGGAAAAATACTATTAAGGGTTTTGTTTGTTTGTTTGTTTTGCCAGGAAATGAGGGTTAAGTGACTTGCCCAGGGTCACATAGCTAGTAAGTGTCAAATGTCTGAGGCTGGATTTGAACTCAGGTCCTCCTGAATCCAGGGCCGGTGCTTTATCCACTGCGCCATGTAGCTGCCCCCATTATTAAGGCTTTTAAAAAAAAAGATAATAAGAAGCCACTGGGATTGATTAGGTAGGATAAATAACATGATCAGATCTGCACTTAAGGAAAAATTACTTTGGTAGCAGTGTGAAAAACAGAGCAGAATGGGAAGAGACTTGAGGCAGGGAGACCAATTAGGAAGCTGTTGCAATAATCTACACAAGTCAGTCAATTAGTCAGTTAATTAGAATTTATTAAATGCTTATCATATGTCAGGCACTGTGCTAACTGCTGGGAATATAAATTGTTGTGCATCCCTTTTTTTTTTAAGAAGAAGAAGATCGATGACATCATGATGTTGGGGTCAGGGTACAGCATGTTTGACTGGTTTTGATCAGTCCAATACAAGCAAGGTCAGAAGTCTCTACTACACGTCAGACACAAGGAGTCTGTTGGAACATTTAGGATGGAGATGTCTCTGGATTAGAGCTCACTGAAATTCTGTTTCACTCATGGAGTACAGTGCCTTCTCTGATGTGGACATGCCATGCTGAGTGTGCCAGCATCTTCCAGCCCTCAAGGACCTTACAGTCTAATGGGAGAAGATAGCTCTTAAAAGGAAGTTGAGGGGCAGCTAGGTGGCACAGTGGATAGAGCACCGGCTCTGGATTCAGGACTACCTGAGTTCAAATCCGGCCTCAGACACTTAACACTTACTAGCTGTGTGACTCTGGGCAAGTCACTTAACCCCAATTGCCTCACTAAATTAAATTTAAAAAAAAAGAAAGAAAAAAAAAAGGAAGTTGAAAATTGTGGGGGAGGAGACAAAGGTACAATGGGAGGAGGGGAATGGAGGGCAGGATGTCAGGGAAGTACAGTGTGCAGCCTAGAGAACAGTGAGACATAGTTGGCCTAGGAGCCTTCTTAAATGGGGATTGTGGGAGAAGCCATCCAAGTGGAGGGAGAGGCACAGGGTCAGAGGATACTTTGAATGTGTGAGTTCCAGGGCTGAATGGCCTCCTGAAATAAAGTGGTAACTGAGTGAAGAGAAAGAATGAGATGTGAATGATGGGATGAAGGTAGAACAAGCAAGATTTGACAGTTGCTTGAATATGTATGGAGAGACAGGGAAGAATTCAAAATAATACCAAGTTTACAAACTCGAGGAACTGTGAAAGGATGATGGCATCTTTGATATAAATTATGGAGTTTGGAAGAGGGGATGGTTTGGGGGGGAAATGAATTTTGTTTTGGAGTTTAAAGCATCTTGGGCATCTCACTTGAAAGATCCAATAAGTAATTGGTGATATAAAACTAAAGACATGGGCTAGAACTATAGATTTGGGAATCATCTGCACAGAAATGATAGTTAAATTTATGGGATCTAATGAAGGTATGGAGAGGAGGTATTGAAGGAGAGAAGAGGGCTCAGGACAGAAACCTTGAGGAACACTGAAAGTTGAGTAGTATAATGTTTATGACGAACCATCAAAGGAGACTGAGAAAGAGCAGTTAGGTAGGAGACAAGTTAGGAGGGGGAGGGGAAAAGGAGGAAGGGGGAAGAGGGAAAGAGAGAGAGCGAGAGTGAGTGAGAGCGCGAGCGAGCGCAAGCACAAGATGGAGGGAGGAAAAAGAGAAGAGGGACAGAGAGAGAAAGAGAGAGATAGACAGAGATAGAGACAGAGAGACAGACAGACAGACAGAGGGAGACAGAGACAGAGAGAGAGAGTGTGAGCGCTCACATTGTCAAAAAAAGTCAGCAAGTAGAGAACATCTAGGGGATGGTGATCAACAGTGACAGATAGATTAAGTGATTTGGACTAAGAAAAGATCATCCCCAAACAGTGTATGTGAAGGAGCATTCGAGAGGGGATGTGATTCTTTCCCCTCTATTGGGAAGAGTGGGTTCACACTCAAAACATTTACCCCAAAACATATGCTCCCAACAAGTTCGTTTCCAAATATGGCATAACTAGTGGATAAGTCTGAATTTGTGTCTCTGTCACCTTTGGGCTGGATCAAGCAGGTCACATTCAGGGCCGTGGTTGCCCCCTGAGCCATGCTTAGTCCCTGCAAATCCTGGCATGGGCTCCAGCTCTTAGATTTCTGGCACCCTCTCTTCTTATTTCTCAGTTCTCCAAGGCCATAAACCATCTCCAATACTCCTTCACCAAAAAGCAGGAAGAATAGACACAACAGAGACAGAAGCAAGATCTGTGCCCATTTGCTCAGGGGTAACAATACAGTGTTCCTTGCCACCTCACTCACAAGAAAGAGGAAGAGGCTTGCTTTGGCTGCACCCTTCTCTGTCTCTTCTCCACATGGTTAATAGATCAGAGCCAGTTGCAGAATGTCTTCACCTGCTCCAAAGTCCATGTGGGGATTATATCAGCCATACCCACTGAACATGCTTCTATGCACTGGGCTTGACCAGTCCTTCTTTACATTCTGATTCAGTGATAATGTTTAGTGCACATACAGATTCCCCCTAGTAGTCCATAAGTCGAAAACCACTGAGCTGATTGATTGATCTCTTTCCTCTTGAATATGTGGCAACTAAGGTCTACAAAGGTGAATTGACTTCTTCAAGTATACATAGCAGAATTCAGACTTAAAATCCAGAACTGACTGGGTCTAGTGCTCTTGCCACTCTAGCAGAATGCTTCCTCAAGTTCCCTATAGGATCTAGTACTAAACAGAAGCTCAATAAATACTACATTAATTAAATTGATCTGAAATCTCTTGATGGACAGTTGCTTCAGAATATGTCAAAGATAATCCTGAGACTATAACAAATATTAGCTTCTTTGTTTAGCTTTTGAAGTCTTGCACAACTTGACCCCAACTTACCTTCCCACAATCTGTAGCCCAGCCAAACTGACTTGGTCTTCTTTATACATGACCCATCAGTACATCTTTTCTTTTAAATTTTTTTCCCAATTACATGTAAAGTTATTTTTTCAGTTCCAAAATTTTCTCCCACCCTCCCTTCCCTCCCCACTCCTGAGGCCAGCAAACAATCTGATAAAGGTTATACATTACAATCAGGTTAAACATATTTCCACATTAGTCATATTGTAAGAGAAGGATCAGAACAAAAAAAACTCCACAAGAATAAATAAGAACAATAAGAAAGCAACAACAAAAGTGAAAATAATATGCTTTAATCTGCATTCAGATTCCATAGGTTTCTTTCTAGATGTAGAGAGCATTTTCCATCATAAGTCTTTTGGATCATTTCTACATTTTTTTCACTGACTGTCTCCCATGCCTGGAATGCATTGCCACCTTGCCTCCACCTTCTAGAACTCCTTATTTCCTTAAAATTCTGTTCAAAGGACATCTACATGAAGATTTCCTGTTTCCCCAGGGGCTAGTACCTTCCTCCACACACACAAAATTTTACCTTGCACTTATTTTGCAGTTATCCCTTCTATATCATGACCTACTCCATCTCAGTTTCAGTATATTGAGGGTTTGCGTAAGAAATTAAATGAGAATTTAGGGGGAGTTTTACAGAAGCCACAGATAATATGTGAAGGCCCACAGATGACACAAAATTTTAGAAACTCAGAAATACATTAAATATATGTATAGTATTGTATAATACTAACCCCCATGTTTTGTTTGTGGGGCAATGAGGGTTAAGTGACTTGCCCAGGGTCACACAGCTAGTAAGGGTCAAGTGTCTGAGGCCTCATTTGAACTCAGATCCTCCTGAATCCAGGGCTGGTGCTTTATCCACTGCACCACCTATCTGCCCCAATACTAACCCAAATTTTACAATAAGGTACTGTAAACACTCCATCAAAGAAAAAGAAAAAAATTCAGATTTTCTTTTATGGTATGAAGGGAGGGCCAAAAAATTTTACACGAATTTTTCAGATGGGGAGGGAGGGTTGTGTGTGTGTGTGTGTGGTGGGGTATGGTTTGTGTATGGGTGTTCTGTTGGGCCATTTGGTTATGTCTATATGTGGTTCATGGGAGACAAGGATAGACATCTCTAGCATCTGCTCCAGTAGAGGGAGTAACACCACATCTGGGCATTCCTTATACCAATGAAATCATAGGTCCAGTTCCCATCCCTATTCCTGTTTATGCTTTTGTTGTCTCTACCCAATAGGATGTGAGCTCCTTGAGGGAGAGACTGTTTAATTTTTGTCTCTGGATGTCCAGTATCCAGCACTTTGCCTGGCACATTGCTGTTTCTTAATGAAACCTTGTTGAGCAATTGATCAACACAGGACACATAAAACTTCCTGAGTTCCTTATATGTGTTTCAACCAGCAAAGCTAACTCTTAAAGGAAACTGGCTTCTAGGCAAGTCACTCCTTGTTTTTTGTTTTCCAGTGAAATCCCTATGGATCTAACTACTATCTACTAAAGAATGGAAACAAACAAACAAACTTGTATCATTAACAAAATAAGCTCTGCAAACCAATGCCTTGGAGGTATACAGGTAGGAGGGAAAATGATGCATCTCCCACTTCTTTCTCTAAAAACCTGGTGGAATAAGACAGACAAAATACAACACCTGTTCCAACAGGCAAATTCTTTTATCTAGCTAACATTTTAAATCCTGCACATGGACCCTGCAGACAGGAAACTGGAGGATACAGGGTTAATATGCCCTCAAAATAAAAGATGTATTTGGGTATTTATTTTGAAGGTATATTAACCCTGTATTCTCCCAGTGCCTATCTGAAGGGCCCTTGTGTAGGGTTTGGAACTTTCAGTGGATAAGAGAATTTGCCTATTGGAGCAGAATAATCTGCCTAGCCATGTCCACCTCATAAAATAGAAAAAGAAAGAAAACTGCCTTCAGTTTAATACTTCACATTTAATGGATCGGAAACAGCAGCTTTATAGACTGGAAGCACCGGTGCTAAAAATGGGGCTTTAAAAAACGATCTTCATCCCTCATTTCATCTCTGTGAAGCAAGTAAAGGCAGGTGATATTCCCCAAATGGAAACACCACAAAAGATGGATGAGCTGGAGGAAAAAGCTTTCTGGAGCCATTTCTATGCCATGATTGAGATGAAACCTTCCCTTGTAAATGTTCAATAATTGACACAATACACATATTTTCAAAATGGTAACTAACAGTAACAAGGACAAAACACCTTATTCTGTTTGCACACATGTGGGGTGAAAACATGAACAAATAAGCAAGTTTATTTACCCATCATGTGTTATGTGGGAAATGAAGTGGGGAATCATAGACTTTTAGGCAGGGAGACCATAGAGATCATCTACTCTAACCTATTCATCTTATAATTGGGGCAACTATGGGCCAAAGTTAGACAGCTTGTTAGCAAAAGGTAGGGACTAGAATCCAAGTCTCTGGAGTTCAAGTTGGGGGTTTACTGCATCAAGACCAGATTAAAATTCAGAAGCCCTGAACCCTTGCTATATAGCTATTGGTTGGTTTTGTTTTTTGTTTTTTTAGGCAATTGGGGTTAAGTGACTTGCCCAGGGTCACACAGGTAGTAAGTGTTAAGTGTCTGAGGCCATATTTGAACTCAGGTCCTCCTGACTCCAGGGCCAGTGCTCTATCCACTGCGCCACCTAGCTGCCCACTATATAGCTATTGGAAAGCTACAATCTCTCCCTCTATCTTCCTGCAAAATGATTCCCTAAACACTGACCACTTAGGCACATTAGCTAATTGCAATGTTTCAAAGAGCTGGAATTTCATCCATGTGATTGCTTCCTTCATGGATACAAATCATTACTCCCCTTATAACTCAGTAGAGTATTTTGGTGAGCTGCTTAGAAAAATGAATCATTTTGCATCTAGTTGATCAACAAATATTTATTAAACAGACACTATACCAGGCACTGTACTAAGTGATAAAGATACAAAGAAAGGCAAAGTCATGGCCTTCAGAGAATACATGATGTAATAGTGGAGCTGAAATGCAAATAACTATGTAGATACATAGTAATTCATAGTATAAATGGGAGGTAATCTCAGAAGAAAGACATGGGGGAGAAAGAAGGGTGGGAGACTGAGAGAAACCTCTTGCAGGAGGTGAGATCTGAGCTGAGTCCTGAAGGAAGCCAGCAATGCTAGGAGATGGAGGCAAGGAGGGAATACATTCCAGGCATGAGAGTTAGCCAGCAAAAAGGCAAAGTGTCAGGAGAAGGACTGTTGTATTGAAACTCAGGATGGGCCTTTCTGAACCTAGATACACATTCCATCACTGGGATTATACTTGAAGTCTTTCCAGTTTGGGAGAAACTTCAGGAGCCCACATGACATGGAAAAAGAATCCAGGATCTCCTCCCCATCAAGGTAAGAAACATGAATAGATTTGAATGCATTAAATAATTATAATAATTAAATATTGCAGGAGCAAACTGATATACATACATTGGCAATCCTTTTTTTGTTCGTTTGTTTTTTGGGCAGGGCAACGCAGGGTTACATGACTTACCCAGGGTCACACAGCTAGTAAGTGTCAAGTGTCTGAGGCCGCATTTGAACTCAGGTCCTCCTGAATCCAGGGCCAGAGCTTCGTCCACTGGGCCACTTAGCTGCCCCCTACATTGGCAATGCTTAAGATGTATGTGCATTTTCTGTAGGCAGTCTCCAGTTGTAAAACTTTCTTGAGTGACATGATCATGGTTAATTTCATTTCATTTCAATTAAAAATTTTTTTTTAAATCATAAAAGTGTTTTATTATTTTCCAGTTACATGTAAAGATTATTTTCAACATTTGTTTTCATAAGATTTTCAGTTCTAAATTTTTCCCCCTCCTTTCCTTCCCTCTCCCTTCCCCAAGACAGAAAGCAATCTGATATAGGTTATATATGTACAGTCACATTAAACATGTTTCTGTGTTATTCATGTTCTGAAAGAAGAATCAGAACAAAAGAGAAAAACTAAAAAAAACCCCCACCAAAATACAAAAGTAGAAATAGTATGATTCAATCTGCATTGAGAATCCACGGTTCTTTTTGCTGAGGCAGTTGGGGTTAAGTGACTTGCCCAGGGTCACACAGTTAGTAAGTGTTAAGTGTCTGAGGCTGGATTTGAACTCAGGTCCTCCTGAATCCAGGGCCAGTGCTCTATCCACTGTGCAACCTAGCCTCCCCCATAGTTCTTTTTTTCTGGATGTGGAGAACATTTTCCATCTTGAGTCCTTCATTGTATTCCTGAGAAGAGTTAAGTCTATCACAGTTGATCATCACACATTGTTGTTGATACCATGTACAATGTCTCTTGTTTCTACTTATTTCACTCAGCATCAGTCTACTTAAGTCTTTCCAGGTTTTTCTGAAATCTTCCTGCTTATCATTTCTTACAGCACAATAGTATTCCATTACATTCATATACCGCATTCCCCAGTTGATGGGCATTCCCTAAATTTCCATTTCTTTGCCACCACAAAGAGAACTGCTATAAATAATTTTGTACATGTGAGTCCTTTCCCCTTTTTATGATCTCTTTGGGAATCAGACCTAGTGGTGGTATTACTGGGTCAAAGGGCATGCATAGTTTTATAGCCCTTTGGGCATAGTTCCAAACTGCTCTTCAGAATAGCCGGATCAGTTCAGAACTCCACCAACAATGCATTAGTGTTCCAAATTTTCCACAGCTTTTCCAACATTTATTTTCCTTTTTTGTCATATTAGCCAATCTGATAGGTGTGAGGTGGTATGTCAGAGTTGTTTTAATTTGCATTTCTCTAATCAATAGTGATTTAGAGCATTTTTTTTTCATATGGCAATAGATAGCTTTGATTTCTTTCTTTCTTTCTTTTTTTTTTTTTGCAGGGCAATGGGGGTTAAGTGACTTGCCCAGGGTCACACAGCTAGTAAGTGTCAAGTGTCTGAGGCCAGATTTGAACTCGGGTACTCCTGAATCCAGGGCCAGTGCTTTATCCACTGTGCCACCTAGCCGCCTCAAGCTTTGATTTCTTCATCTGAAAACTGCCTGTTCATATATCCTTTGACCATTTCTCAATTGGGGAATAACTTGCATTCTTGTAAATTTGATTTAGTTCCCTATATATTTTAGAAATGAAGCCTTTATCAGAAACACTGGCTGTAAAAATTGTTTCCCAGCTTTCTGATTCCCTTCTAATTTTGGCTGCATTGCTTCTGTTTGTACAAAAAAGTTTTAATTGAATGTAATCAAAATCATCCATTTTGTATTTCATAATATTCTCTATCTCTTGTTTGGTCATAAATTCTTCTCTTCTCCATAGATCTGAGAAGTAAACTATTCCTTCCTTTCCTAATTTGTCTATGGTATCGCCCTTTATGTCTAGATCATGTACCCATTTTTTAAAATTAATAAAGTATTTTATTTTTTCCCCCATTACATGTAAAGATAGTTCTCAACTTTTGTTTATACAAGCTTTCCAATTTCAGATTTTTCTCCCTCCCTCCCCTCCCTCCCCCCTCCCCTAGATAGCAGGTAATCTGATATAGGTGTTATACACACACACACACACATACAAACACACATACATACATAATAACATTAATCATATTTCTGTTATAAGAGAAAAAAAATCAGAGCAATGATGAAAAACCTCAAAATAGAAAAAACAACAGCACCAAAAACAAAAGAAATAGTATGGTTCATTCAGCATCTATACTCCACAGTTCTTTTTTTTTTTCTTGGATTTGGAGATCCTCTTCTATCATGAGTTCCCTGGAACTCTTCTGTACCATTGCATTGGTGAGAAGAATCAACAATGTTGATGATACTGTGTACAATGTTCTTCTGGTTCTGCTCATCTCACTCATCATCAGCCCACGCAAGACCCTCCAAGTTTCTCTGAACTACTCCTGCTCATCGTTTCTTACAGCACAATAGTATTCCATTGTATTCATATACTACAACTTGTCCCGCCATTCCCCAATTGATGTGCATCCCCTCAACTTCCAATTCCTTGCCACCACATACATGTACCCATTTAAAAAAATGTATTTTGTTAAAAAGTGTAAGATGTTGGTCTATGCCTAGTTTCTCCCATACTACCTTCCAGTTTTCCCAGCAGTTTTTGTCAAAAAGCAAGTTTTTGTCCCAGAAGCTGGAGTCTTCGGGTTTATCAAATAGTAGATTATTATAGTCATTTACTACTGTGTCTCCTGTGCCTAAACTATTCCATTGATCTACTACTCTATTTCTTAGCCACTGCCAGATAGTTTTGATGACTGCTGCTTTATAGTATGGTTTTAGATTTGGCTCAGCTAGCCCACCTTCCTGTGCATTTTTTCCCATTAGTTCCTTTAATATTCTTGACCTTTTGTTCTTCCAGATGAATTTTGTTATTTTTTTCTAGCTCTGTAGAATAATTTTTAGGTACTCTGATTGGTATGGCACTGAATAGGTAAATTAATTTAGGTGGAATTGTTATTTTTATTATATTAGATTGACCAATCCATGAGCAATTGATATTTTTTCCAGTTATTTAGATCTGATTTTATTTGTGTGAAAAGTGTTTTGTAATTGTATTCATAGAGTTCCTGGGTTTGTCTTGGCAGGTAGACTCCCAAATATTTTATATTGTCTACAGTTGCTTTAAATGGAATTTCTTTTTCTAGCTCTTGCTGCTGAGTTGTGTGGGTCATGTATAGAAATGCTGATGGTTCATGTGGATTTATTTTATATCCTGCAACTTTGCTAAAGTTATTGTTTCAAGTAGTTTTTTTTTTAAGTTTTATTGGTATCTTTTTTTACATCAGCCATTTTGAGATATGTCCTCTCCCCATCCTCCAGTGAGCTTTCCCATGTAACAAAGATAAGCAGTTAGACAAAACCAATACAGCTACATCTTCTAACATTTTATGCAACATTCATACCCAGGGCACCCTAATCCAAGGAAAGAGAAAGGCATTTATGGCTTGTTCAATTTCACTTTATAATAGACTTGAGGTTAAGCTACCAATTCCTTATTTTATATATTTTATATTTTTGTAGGGTAATTTTTTTGTTAAATTGTATTGTAACATCCCAATTTGAAACCCTACAAATTCTTATCTGTAATCATTTAGCCACTGCTCTGCTTAGCTGCCAATCTCTTGTCTCTCTCTTCAGCAATTGTAAGGCGGATACCTTTTCCTCGGGGAAGAGAGATCCAAGTCTTATTACCTTTGCCAATAACAAAAATGTTTGACAGCCTAGTGGCAAAACTATTGCCATTGGCATCTTTTACATGGACAACATCAAAAGAACCAGGATGTTTCTCCCTGTTGGTGATCACACCAATTCTACCCAAGTTAGCTCCACCGGTCACCATACATAGGTTACCAGTATCAAACTTGATAAAATCAGTGATCTTGCCAGCTTCTAAATCAATCTGAACTGTATCATTGACTTTGATGAGAAGATCTGGGTAACGGATAGTACGGGCATCATGGGTTACCAGGTGAGGAATACCTTTTGTACCCACAAAGATTTTCCTCACTTTGCACAATTTATATTTAGCCTCCTCAGCTGTAATACGATGGACAGCAAAGCGTCCCTTTGTGTCATAAACCAGCCGGAAATGTTCACCCGTCTTCTCAATGCTGATGACATCCATAAAGCCAGCAGGGTAAGTAATATCGGTGCGGACCTTGCCATCGATCTTGATGAATCGCTGCATGCAGATCTTCTTTACTTCATCTCCAGTCAGGGCATACTTGAGTCGGTTTCTCAGGAAGATGATGAGCGGGAGACACTCTCTCAGCTTGTGAGGACCTGTGGATGGTCTTGGAGCAAAAACTCCTGTTAACTTATCCAGCATCCAGTGTTTTGGAGCTGCTACACGCTTCAGATGCTTCTTGGGACCACGAGCCATGGTTACAATGTACCTGTAGGATCAGAGGCTCCGTCTAGCTGTGTGTGTTTGGCCACGTCACTTTGCCCCTCTGGGCCTCGGCGTCTTTATCAACAGCACGACCAGCCGGTCCCAGAGCTGCGCGGCAAGAGATCACGTGTCTCCAGAAACGGAGTTCCCTCAAGTAGTTTTTTAGTTGATTTGCTAGGAATCTCTAAGTATACCATCATATCATCTGCAATGAGTGATAGTTTTGTTTCCTCCTTGCATATTCTAATTCCTTTTTCTTCTCTTATTGCTAAAGCTAACATTTATAGTTACAATATTAAATAATAGAGGTGATAATGGACATCCCTGTTTCACCCCTGATCTTATTGGGAATGCTTCTAATCCCCATTACCTATAACATTTGCTGATGGTTTTATAGATACTGCTAATCATTTTAAGGAAAAGTCCATTTATTTCTATGCTCTAAGTGTTGTTTTTTTAAAAATAGGGATGAGTGCTATATTTTGTCAAAAGCTTTCTCTGCATTCATTGAGATAATCATATGATTTTGGTTAGTTTTGTTATTAATGTGGTTAATTATGTTGATAGTTTTCCTAATGTTGACCCAACCCTGAATTCTTGGTATAAATCCCACCTGGTCATAGTGTATTGTTCTGGTGATGAATTGCTGTAATCTTCTTGCTAATATTTTATTTAAGATTTTTGCATCGATATTTATTAGGGAAATTGGTCTATAATTTTCCTTCTCTGTTTTGGCTCTGCCTGGTTTAGCTATCAGCACCATATTTGTGTCATAAAAGGAATTTGGTAGAACTTCTTCATTACCTATTTTTCCAAATAATTTGTATAGTATTGGAATTAATTGTTCTTTAAGTGTTTGGTAGAATTCACTTGTAAACCCATCTGGCCCTGGACATGTTTTCTTAATGAGTTCATTGATGGCTTGTTCAATTTCTTTTTCCAAAATGGGCTTATTTAAGGATTTTATTTCCTCTTCTGTTAACCTGGGCAGTTTATGTTTTTGTAAATATTCATCCATTTCATTTAGATTGTCAAGTTTATTGGCCTACAGTTGACCAAAATAGCTCCTATTTATTGCTTTAATTTCCACTTCATTAGTGGTGAATTCGCTCCTTTCATTTTTGATACTGGTAATTTGGTTTTCTTCTTTTTCTAAATCAAATTAACCACAGGTTTATCAATTTTATTGATTTTTTCATCAAACCAGCTCTTAGTTTTATTGGTTAATTCTATATTTTTCTTACTTTCAATTTTATTAATCCCTCCTTTGATTTTCAGAATTTCTAACTTAGTATTTAATTGGGGATTTAAAATTTGTTCTTTTTCTAGCTTTTTTAGTTGCATGCCCAATTCATTGATCCCTTCTTTCTCTATTTTATTCATGTAAGAATTTAGAGATATAAAATTTCCCCTAAGAACTGCTTTGGTTGCATCTCATAAGTTTTGGTATGTTGTCTCATTGTTGTCATTCTCTTGGATGAAATTATTGATTTTTTTCTATGACTTGTTGTTTGACCCACTCATTCTTTAGGATGATTATTTAGTTTCCAATTAATTTTCAGTCTATCTTTCCATGGCTCTTTATTACATGTAATTTTTATTGCATCATGATCTGAAAAGGATGCATTTATTATTTCTGCCTTTCTACATTTGACTGTGAGGTTTTTGTGCACTAATACATGGTCATTTTTTGTCAAGTTTTTGCGTATGTGCCATGTACCGCTGAGAAAAAGGTATATTGCTTTCTACCCCCATTCAGTTTTCTCCAGACATCTATCATATCTAACTTTTCTAACATTCTATTCACCTCTTTAACTTCTTTCTGATTTATTTTGTGGTTAGATCTATCTATTTCTGAGAGGGGAAGGTTCAGATCCCTCAGTAGTATAGTTTTCCTGTCTATTTCCTATTGTAACTCATTTAACTTCTCTAATAATTTGGGTGCTATACCATTTGGTGCATATATGTTTAGAATTGATATTGCTTCATTGTCTATGGTACCTTTTAGCAAGATGTAGTTTCCTTTCTTATCTCTTTTAATTAGATCTATTTTTGCTTTTGCTTTGTCCGAGATAAGGAATGCTACCCCTCCTTTTTTTTTACTTCAGGTGAAGCATAATATATTCTGCTCCAACCTTTTATGTTTACTCTGTATCTCTCTGCTTCATTGGTTAATTTTAAAGACAAAGACAGAGGAAGCTGTACTCTCACAAATGCTAGAACTAGATTGTGCCTAACAGCCCAGGGCGCATGGATCAGAAAACAGTGGTTTGATATGGGTAGCTAGAATGGATTCTCATATTCTCCATTAAACAAAACATTTTCAAGAGTTTTAATTATTCAGAAATGCACATAGACACATAAACGGAGATGGTATTTTTTGCATAGGTTTAGGGTTTATGAAGACTATAAAGGAAAAGGTATACTCCTCTCCATCCCCCTGCAAAGAGCAAGTATTCAGTGATGTCTTAAGAGGTAACATATTATTTCTCAATCAATCAGTAAACATTTATTAAGTGCCTACTATGTCATGTCAGGTATTATGCTAAGTGCTGGAAACACCATGCTAACTGGTGTTTCTCATGGGGAGACATGAGTAGATGCGAAGTGAAGTAAACAGAACAAGGAAAATAATATCAATGATGATTACAACAATGCAAGTGCAAAGACCAACAAAATAACAAATAGGAAAAGAAATACAATGTAATAATCATGACCCAAATTGACTGAAAAAAAGAAAATACACCTCCCTACCTTTGCACAGTAGGTGGTGCAATGGATAGAGCACCAGGGCCTGGAATAAAAAAGATTCAACTTCCTGAATTCAAATCTGACCTCAGACACTTACTGTGTGACCATGGGCAAGTCACTTAACCCTCTTCTCTTCAGTTTCCTCATCTTTAATGGAGAAGGAAATGTGAAACCCCTCCAGGATCTTTGCCAAAAAAAGTCCCAAATGGGGTCATGAAGAGTTGGACATGACTGAAAATGACAATAACTACTACCTTTGTAGAGGGGGCTGACTATTGGTGTGGAACACCCCATTAGATTGTTTTGCTGGCTAGTTAATTATACTGAGCTTGTTTTTCCTACTTTGTTACATTGAGATCTGTATTTGGAAATGAAGACAATGTAAAAACAATAACAACAACAAAATTGTTATTTTTTATGGAGACTATCAAATATTGTGGAGTAAGAAGCTATAGAGTCCAGCTCTCTTCCACATCTACTCCAACAAAAGATTGATGAAGAACTAGAGCAAGTGTCAATTAGGAAATGCAAAGAGAAACCACAGGATATAATTTTTCCAGCCCATGTCAGCATAGGAAGGCAGTTAGAAGCCTGCATAGAGCCTTCAAGAATCAGAATTTGGATGGGACCATGGCTGTGTACCAGGATAAAGAATAGTCACAGATCCAGTGTATATGTACCTGAAGTTGTATAGTAGGCAGGGAATAGGAACAAAAGCTGTCTAGCAGCTGTGTTGCTATGGCCTCAGAGCAAGATCTTAAATTCAGCCCACAGACTTGGGCTGGGTCCATACAAAGTCGAAAGCCTGAAAAATAGAGAAAAATATAACATGCCCCATATAAAAAACAACTGACCTGGAAAACAAGTTGAGAGAGAGAAAAAAATTTAAGAATGTTGGACTTCCTGAAAGCCATGACCAAAAATCAAGCCAAAATGATAATGAAAAGATGGGACTCAATTGGAAAAGATCCTGGTATTGGAAAAGATTTAAGGCAAAAGGAAAAGAGGATGGCAGAGGATAAGATGGATAGATAGTATTCTGGAAACAATGAACATGAACTTGGACAGACTTCAAAAGATAGTAGAGGATAGAAAGGCCTGTTGTGTTATAATCCATGAGCTCACAAAGAGTTGGACATGACTGAATGGGCAACAATAACAACAAAAGACCTATTATAATGAGAAGGCAAAGTAAAAAGAGATAGAATCTACTATTTATCTCCTAAAAGAAACCCTAAAATGAAAACTCCCAGTAATGTTACAGCCAAAATCCAGAGCTTCCAGGTGAAAGAAAAAAAATATAAGTAAAGATAGAATCTGAGTCCTGAGGAGTCACAGCAAGGATCATACAAGATTGGAAAGTTACATCTATAAAGGATCAGGATGCTTGAAATATGATATTCCAGAAAGCAAAAGATATAGGCTTAGCACCAAGAATAACTAACTCAGACAAACTATGATCCCATTGGGAGAAGGGGTAGCAGGGATATATTTTTAATGAAATAGAGGATTTTCAAGCTTTCCTGATGAAAATACCAGAGCATAATAGAAACTTTGAAATACCATCAAGAGAAACATAAAAGGTAAATATAAGTGAGCAATATAAAAATAAAGTAAAGGAAGATGAAGTATTTACATTCTGTTAGAAGAAACAAGTATCCCCTTAGAATTCTAGTGTCATCAAGAGTCATAGAGGGAGTTTAATAAGACAAAGAGCCTGGAGTGGTTTTTATTATGTTTTGATCTTTAAAGAAGAAAGGAAAGAGAGGGGAAAGAGAATATACTACAAAAGAAAGGGGGAGAAAAGTGTGGGGAAACATCATATAAGCAGAACATGCAAGTAGAAGGTGAAACAAATAAGAAGGAAGGAAGGTGAGAGGAGGAGACATCATTTTTGAATCTTGTTTTCATCTGAACCAGTCAAAGGAGGGTAGAAGACATACACACACATACATGTATATCCATATACCCACATGCACATTCACACACAGAGTGATGTAGAAATATATTCAATTCCACAGAAAAAAATGATAGGGAACTAGAAGAAGGGGAAAGGGATAAGATGGATAGGGAGGAATTAGTTGTAGGCAAAACAAACTTCAGATTTGGAGGGTAGAACATGGGGGAGGGGGTTCAACATAAAGAAAGAACGGGGTAAGCACTTGTGATTAGTGTCTTGGTGAGGGGAAGAGAAGAGAAGCAGGGCAGTGGAAATAGACTAGATCAGGCACACTCCTCTCCCCATTCTTTTCTTTGTAAAGAGAGGGCAGGAGACAAAAAGAAGAAAAAGCATAAAAGAAGAGGATGGGAGGAAATTCACGTTTAACAATCTTAACTGTGAATGTGAATGGGATAAACACTTGTAAAAAGGAAGAGGATAGCAGTATGGAGTAGAAAGCCAAATTCAACAATATGCTGTTTACAAGAAATAAACTCGAAACAAAGATTCACTAAGAGCTAAAATTAATATGTCTGCGGCAAAATCTATTATGTGTCAGCTAAACTCAAAAAAAGCAGAAATAGCAATCATGAACATAGAAAAGGCAAAAAGAAAAATAGACTTGACTGAAAAAAGATAAGCAGGGAAACCATGTTATACTTAAAGGCACTCTAGATATTGAACTAATATCAATACTTACCATATATGCACTGAATGGCACAGGTTCTAAATAATAAAAGGAAGACTTAAATGTGTTACATGTAGAAATAGATAGTAAAACTATAGTAGTTTGGAACTTCATTGTACTACTCTCAGATATAGATGAATCTAACAAAAATAAACCAAAAAGAAATTTAAGGCCTAAGTAGAATGTTAGAAGTTAGAGCTCTGGTAATTACTGAGTATAAATACAAAGGAGTAATACATTAGATATTACCCAAATTGATCCTGTGTTGGGGCATAAAATCCTTACAAACAAATGTGAAAAAAGAATCAGAAATGTTAAACACATTCTCTGCTGACTATTAGGCAATATATTTTATACTTGATCAAGGACCATTGAAGAAAGAATTAAAAATTAACTGGAGATTAAATAATTTAACCCTAAAGAATTGGTGGGTCAATAAACAAATCATAGAAATAATAGATAGGTACAACAAAGAAAATTACAAGAATGAGACAACATACCAAAATTTTGGGATGTATTTAAAGAAGTCTTTGGGTGCAAATTTATCTTTTAAGTGCTTTCATTAACATAACACAGAAAAAACGAGATTGGGCCATAAACTTAAAAAGGCTAGAAAACTAACATTAGAAAAGGCAATTAAATACAAAACAGAAATTCTGAAAATCAAAGAAGAGATGAACACTATTATAAGCAAAATATTTAAAATTGTTTTTTAAAAGTAGGGGCAGCCTTTTGGGGGGAAAAGGAGAAATAAGCCAACAGATAAATTGATTTTTTTTAAAGAAGGAAACTAAATTATTTGTATCAAAAATGAAAAAGAAACAAAAGGTTTTTGTGTATTTTATAATTTTTTGGACTGGTATTTCCCTTTTTATTTTTGCCCCCTTGGCTGTTGTTATTACCATTATATAGGAATGCTGTTGATTATTGTGGGTTCATTTTGTAGTCTACAATCTTGTTGAAGCTATTGTCTCAATTAATATCTTTAATGATTCCCTAGGATTTTCTAAGTAAACCATCACATGATCAGCAAATAGGGGTTATTTTATCTCTTCTTTTTCCTATCATTGTGTCTTTTATTTCTTTCTTTTATTACTATTGCTAGAATTTCTAGACTCGTTATCAAATAATAGCAGGGAGTGTATGGGCAGCTTTACTTTCCTCCTGTTTGGGAGGAAAGAAAAAGCTTCTAGTCCATAGCCATTGCATATGATACTTGCTTTTGGCTTTAGAGTAGATAATTTTTATGATATATTTTCTAAAAAGGCTCCTCTCTACCTGTACTTTGTAGGGATTTTTTTTTGAAAAGCATAAACAAGTGCTATAAGTTGTTGATGTTTTTGAAGGGATGGGGGTTGGGTTCTTTTTTTTTTTTGCATTTATTGAGATAATCATGTAGTTTGGGGGTATTTTGTATTCAATGTAATCATATTGATTATTGACAATTGAGGACAACATATTGTTCTCATGTTGAATCCATCTTGCAACCCTCTTATAAATCAAACTTAGTCATACTGAATGATTTATCAAATGAATTGCAATAGTCTCTTTGACAGGATTTTATTTAAAATTTTTTAATTTATATTCATTAATAATGTTGGTCTATCGTTCTTTTTTTAAATTCTTCCCTAGTTTAGGTGTTATGACTATATTTGTCTTATAAAAGGAATCTGGTAAAGGGCTTTCTCTTATTTTTTGAGAATTTCTTGAGAAATTGTTTTTGAGAATAACTTGTAAAGCTCGGATAATAATTGTTCTTTAAAAACTTGATAGAATTCTCCTGAAACTCCATTGAGACTATGAGTTTTTATCTTTGGTTGTTTCTTTCCAGGCAGTTCTATTTCTTTTTCTGTGATTGGATTATTCAAGACCTCTGTCTTGTCTAATTTATTAATACATTTTGAAACTCTTAAACAAAAAAATGGAAAATAACAAATCTCTATTATGTATTACAACAATAACATAGAAAATGATAATTTCCAGACTTACAGTGCCTTTCAATGGGCTCAACATTTATTTTCAAAACTGCCATCACCTGTCAGTTACCTCTATCTCTGCTGTTTTATTTAGTTGAGACTGTTAAGAAATATGTTGGTGCAGAGATATCCTGTCTGACTCCCTGTAGACAACAATATTGACTAAAAGAAAAGGCAAACAGTATCAGATAACTACTAAAAACAGAGTTGAGAAATCATTACTCTTTTATTATATTGATCCAGTTCCCAGCTACCTGGAGGGGGAAAATGACTTTATTCAAACTGGAAATCTCTTTTTTAGGTTATTGCACTATAGGTGAGGAACTGGTGCATTAATTTGCAAATCAGAACCCAGAATGTCATGTTGTACAATGAGGCTCTGCTAAGTACAGTGTTAATATGATTCACACACACACACACACACACACACACACACACACACAAGAATGCTGGGAAACCAGAAGAATGAACATTTATGTTTCTTCACCTATAAAATGGAAAACAATCATACCTACCCTGGTTATCTCACAGGGTTGTCCTGAAGATCAAGTTTTTAAAAGTTGAGAGGTTACGGGGGCAGCTAGGTGGCACAGTGGATAAAGCACTGGACCTGGATTCAGGAAGACCAGAGTTCAAATCCAGACTCAGATACTTGACACTAGCTGTGTGACCCTGGGCAAGTCACTTAACCCTCATTTCCCCCCCTCCCCCAAATTGAGAGGTTACTATATTTGCAATCAGAGGAACTAGGTTCAAAATCCAACACTGCCAATTACTACCTGTGTGACTTTGGGCAAATCACTTAATTCCTGTGGATGTCAGTCAGTTTCTACTTTTAAAAAATGAGTGGATTAGAGGAGGTAAAAAAATCATTCCAGCAGCACCCATCTCTATGAGGTTGGAATATGGGAAAGGAGTAGTGAAGTTTGGCAGCTGATTTGAGGAGTGAAAAAAGAAGCAATGGGGATGCAATAGTGGCAGAAGGTGTGATGCTCAGCATTGATGAGAGGTAGAGGGGCACGATGAGCTAGGATCAAAGATGTCAGGCTTCTCTTGGCCAAGGCCAACTTCTGGTTCCTGTTAGCTGCAGTAAGAAGACACTGGAGGTTCCTCAACAGGACAAAGCAGAGGAAGTACCTTGACAGGGACAGCTGGGGAGCAAGATGAATGCCTGCTCCAGAACTGTTTGTCATTATGTATCCATGTCAGAGGAAGAGCTAAAATTCAGAGTTCCAAATCCCAGAATTATGGGATTTCATTTGATGCCTGGTCCTCCTGCCTCTTTGTGCCCCACATTGAGGAAACCATTATATTATCCTCTTTCTTTGGTGGTGGAGGTTAAGGAGTAATTAAACATATTGAAATTGTATTTTTCCAATAAATACTAGGTTCAAAGCAGCATTATATACTGTCTGGTACGGCTATGTCTGGTAGAGGCTTCAGGGGATCAGTTAGATTATTTATGTTTTTTGTATATTTTGGACTAGACAAGGCCTGTGATTCACTGGTGATGGGAACACTTAATGAGGAAACTTCTATTACCTATACATATGCATGATATATGACACATGATATATGACACATGATATATGTCATATTTATTAATCATATTAACAGCACTCACGCATTTATACATATTAAACACATACACAAACATGCATATACAGATATGGATATATGTGTACAACTCTGTAGCCTTGGGGGGAGGAGGTATGGAGAGAAGGACAGTAAGAGGTGAGATGACTTGCTCAGTATTATAGTTCAGGACATGTCAGTCAGTCAACTAGCATTTATTGTGTCTACTATGTTCCAGGGACTGTGCTAAACTATGGAGATACAAAACAAACGAAGTGATGAATGAACTAACAAATGAAAGAATGACAAAAACCAGTCCCTTCTTTCAAGGAACACACAGTCTAAATGAGGAGACAAGGATGCAAACAATTATGTGACAAACAAAAAATAGACAGGATTAATTGGGGTTGATCTCCAGAGGGAAGGCACAAGAATTAAGGCTTGGGAAAGTTTTCTGTAGTAGCTGAGGCTTTGACTGAGCCGTGAGGGAAGCCAGAAGGATGAAATGAAGGAGAGTATTAAGGACAACTAAACGTGTGTAAAGAATGGCAAGGAGGCCAATTTCAGAGATGCATCTTGAGAGCCAGGGTCTTCCTGACTCAAAGACCAGTTCTCTGTTCGTGATGTTAGGCACTGTCACTCACAGATGTTTTATTATGTATTATTTTAATTGTTTTATCTGTTTCTGTGCCAAGAATAAATGCTGTGCACAGTAGAACACATTTGTGTTTCTGCCAAGGGTAACATGACTAGAGTTCACTAAATATACTGAGTTCAAGAAAAAGTAGGGTCTGAGAGTAATTGGAGGCTCAGAGGCTGGTTTCTGATTGGGTAAATGCACACCCTTCACATAACATGTTGGTGCTGCCCGCCCTGGAAAGAAGTGGATCTGAAGGATAGAAAGGTTGAACATTCTCTGAAACCAGAGACTTATTTAGAACTTTTTTCTTTTAAAATTAATTTTATTTTTAACTTATGGAATAAAACAAGCATTTTTTATAATATAGTATAATAAAAAGATAATTGCATATGAAACTGCAAATCCATCACATATAACTTGCTATTCCTTTTAAATATATAATAAATTTATCATATAAATTTCTATTTAGCACTTCTGTTCACCAGGGGTGGGGGAAACCTCTGCTAGGGAAAGCTTATAAAAGCCTAGTTTTACATCTTTGTCTTATATAGGATTAGGATAGGGGTCTCTCAGAGTCATGGATAGTTAAATATTCCTCTAATATTCCTTCTGATCTAATCTAATCTAATCAGGGGTATGCTGGTAATATTTAACAACTTGCTTAGTCATTTTTCAATTGTATCCAACTCTTTGTGACTCTATTTGGAATTTTTGGGAGTGATTTTCTTGGACACTGGAGTGATTTGTCATTTCCTTCTCTAGCCCATTTTATAGATGAGAAAACTGAGGCAAACAAGGTTAAATGATTCATGCAAGGTCATGCAGCTAGTAAGGGTCTGAAGTAGGATTTGAACTCATGAAGATGAGTCTTCCTGACTCCAGGCACAGCATGCTATCTACTGCTTGACCTAGTTGCCATTTAACAACTTATTCTCCCCCCCACCCCAAAGAAATCACACAACAACACACAAATGTTATCTACATTATTAACATTTTCTCCATCACTTTCTTAATGCTCTGCATCAACAAAACAGTCATTTGTGCCTTATTTTGTAGATTTTTGGCAATTTCTGAGATGTAAATGCTCATGAATGAAAATTTTAACACTCATCTCCTGTGAGCTGGAACAAGCTGGGCTCTAGCAAACCCCTGTATTGTCATTTATCATTATTATATACAAAAATTCTCTGGCTATTACTACACTTTTTTTAAAAAGTCCGTTGCTGATTTTTTTTTGGTAATGAACAAGATTTTTAAAAAAATAGAAACATTGCTTAAAGGTGTCTACCCATAAAACAGGGCATCAAATCAAGATAATTATCAAACCACTTAAACTATGATCATTCTATCCAAGTATTACCCATTACCAATGAAAAGGAAAGCGAGACAGACAATTATACCAACCAAGTTTCCAATTCAAATGAATACCTTTAGCAAATGTGTTTTCTTTGGTAGCCTGCTAATAACCAAGTATAAATTTACACCCATTGTTTTGCCAGTAAAAGGGTTTCAAATGGAAATTTGATTTCTACTACGCTGTTAAATAATGGTTGGGCTTTGAGTCGTTTAAGATCAAAGCTTGTTTCTGTAAAAGGTCCATTCCAGATACCACCTGCCACTCATTCATCTGTCATTTCCCTCTTATCCATTCCAATTGGACCCTCCCTGGTTCATCAATCACCAAAATTTATTGAGTCCCTTTATGTTCAGGGCACATACAGAGATATGCGTTGCTTCATCCTTGTACTTTCTAGGTGTTTACAATGAAACTGGAAATAGAAGTTACAAATGAAAACTAGTAACATAAGGGCAGTTAATGATAAATATGACTCTTTTGGGGAACTGACCTTTCCCTGTGGCCTATAAAAGCCAGCTGTGAAACATCTGCTCCCCTTTTCTTTTTGAATGCTTTCTCTCCCTTAGATTTCCAGAGAACCAAAGCCATGCCATGGGGGAAAGGGGGGGAGGGGAGAAGTCACAGTAGGGAAAGAAAACTGGACCTTGCCCCTGCTGCTGTTGCTGTGAGTTGCTCAGATGATTCAGGTTGAGGTGACTGGAGAATTTTATTCATCAATTCCCGATAAGTATTTTTTTTAATTTTGAAGAAATTCTGATGGTTATTTGAATGTTTTTCTGATTTTTGTTTATGGACTCCTGTGGAGATGTTTGTGTCATGCATTTTCTATAGTGAGGGAAAATGTAGGGATGCCCCAAACCCTATAACGTCATATTCTCCCTTTAGTTACTAATGGGAATTGGAGAATTGGTCACTAGCCATTCCTATGCCTAATTTGTTCTTTTTTGGGGGGTGGGGTGAAGCAATTGGGGTTAAGTTTCTGCCCAGGTCACACAGCTAGTAAGTGTCAAATGTCTGATGTCAATTTGAACTCAGGGTTCTCCTGCATCCAGGGCTGGTGTTCTATCCACTGCACCACCTAGTTGCCCCCCTATGCCTTATTTTGGAAATGATCTTAAAATAACTCCAGATAGGGAAAATAGTCAAGAGAAAAACAGACCCTTCTTGAGAGTCAGCTCTCAAGATTGAACTCTGGTCCACATTAACCCAGAGTCCTTGAGGGGTTGTGGACCAGGGCTCAAAGCTAGAACAGAGTCCTTCCTTACTTTTACTTTTTGAACTAGCTTCCTTCAAAGTACAACGCAAGCACCCCCCTTTTCCAAGAAGCCTATTCTGATTCCTCTGGTTGTTAGTACCCTCCCCCAAGACATCATTTTGTATGTTTTTTGTCTTAATTATATATTTAGATGTTGTTCCCAACCCATCTCCAGTAGGTGATTAACTCCTAGAAGATAGAGACTGTTTTATATTTTATTTTTATCCCCAGTGTTTAGCTCATCGTCTCCCATACAGCAGGCACTAAATAAGAGCTTATCACATTTAACTGAAGTAGATTGAATTAGCTAAGATCAGTCAGCTAGTTAATGAAGGATTATATAATTCCAGTTCCAGAGGGAGTCTAGAACTAGGGGCAGAAATTTGGGAATTATTACATAGTAGTAATAATTGAAGCTTTTGCATTGTCTAAACTCCAAGTGACTGAACTTTAGTGGCAAGTGCATTAAACAAAGGCAAATTATATTATTATCATGTATGTATATGTATATATGTACACACACACACATATATATATATATATTACAGTTAGAATGGTTTGAGTATTATCAAAACACTTGGTTAGAAAACTGTCATGGTAATTAAGACAAACTAGTACAAACATTTTGTGTGTTCATTGCATTTTGTTGCTGTTTTTCTAACTTTGGTAATCCCCCAGAGGAGGTATGTCTGGAATGTGTTTTTCACCTTTTGAGTTGACTCTCTAAATCTCCTCCCAGAAAGTAATTTGTTTATCAGTGGTTCATTTTAGGAGCACATTGAGGTCAATCTATATATGTGTGGGTATGTATATATATATGTATATATATGTAGTATGTATATATATGTATGTACACACACACACACACACACACACACACACCCTACTACAAATATGAGTAGTTAGGAAAGATAGTCCCCTGTGGTCCCAGTGTGTAAACATCCCATGCATCAGCCAAAGCCAGTGTAGCACAGCATACAGAAATCTAGCTTCCAAATCAGGAGACCTTAGTTTCCATTGCTGCTAATTGTGTAATCCTGGGAAAGTTACCTCTCACTCTCCAGACAACTCTGTTAGACTCTAAGTTGTGGAAAAATGCTGACCTGCATTGGTAAAAGGAGTTCCCTCACTTTGTGGGTCTTGACCTATTTTGGGGTGTGTGGAGACATATTGTTTTTGTGTGGAAATTACAAAAGCTATGAAGACCCGGTTGTTTGGTGTCTATGATTTGGAAACTCTTTCTTTAAGAGACATACATGCAAATAGTATTTGTTTTAATAATGAATAATCCTTCTGGAACAAAGAAATTGGTTTGTCGCTATCCCACACCCAAAACTGAACTTTACTGGTCACTTTGATCCTAAAGCAGACACCATTCAAGCATTTCAAAATCTTGCTATGGACTTCTTAGCCACCTTTCCTAATTTCTTTCCCTTTTCTATTGGCAACAATTTCCTACAAAATAATAGGGAGTCTGTTTCCAGATTACCTAGAAAGGAAGCAGAGACATTGTCTGCTTGATAAAACGACCCTGTGTTTACCATTTTTATTTAAATGGCTTGCCTCAGTGAATTCTTTAGGACTGAGCCACTTCTATCTGTGTGCAACCACCTTCCCTTTGAATCCCCCTTAACAGGTTTTCAAAGGACTTCAAATAGAAATTATTTGGTCTTCATAGTAACCCTATGAGAAAGGTAGTGTTAGTATTATTTTGTCCATTTCACAGGTGAGGAAATTGAGCCTCCTAGCTATTAAATGACTTAGCCCAAGGTACCCAGTTAACATGTATTAAAAGAAATAGATATTGTTAAGTAACATCACATACTTTGAAAAATGGAAAAAGAAATATTAGGGCTGGAATTAATTTCCATAAGTCCACTGTCCAAGATGTGACAGTACCCCATATGGGACATTTTCCTTGAACCAGCCCTTTGTGAGCCTATTTGAATAGGAAACAGGCCTTCTTTGTTCTGCCACATCTCGTTTGACCTTGAAACAAAAACATTCCATCTGTTGACATGGCATATGGGTCTTTACCATTTCCCCAGGGAAGAGTATGCAGGATTCAGAAGAACTAGGTTCAAATCCTGGTTCTCCTACTTACTAAGTATGAGGTGTGACTGGAATCAGTTCTTTCATTTACAAAATGAGAAAGTTAGACCAGGTGATCTCTAAGGTCCCTTCCAACTCTAAGAACTTTGGTATTAAGAAAACAATAGAATAGCAATATTGAAACCTGACTGAGCAAAGTACATCCCTGACTACCTTATAGCAAACCCATTTCTAAACAAGATTTGAGCAGCTAATTTTTCCTCTAAGCTCTTCTCAGTGTCTGTACAGAACTCCCTTCAATTACTTTATTTTTTTACCTGCTAAATATAATTTCTAATCTCTGTCATATCCATCCCTCTTTTCCTTGTCCCTGTTGGCAAATAAAGATCCAGTCTAGGTAGAAGTCACCTCTGAACTAACAATACCACCACACTGTTAAACTCCCTTCAGGTTATGTGTCTTCCAGTTGGGTAATAATGGTGGTACATATACTACCAACTAAAAGCCATTTTAGGATTGAGATAACACATAAGAAATAAGAGTTAGTTCCAGGACAACATTGTACACAGCAACAGCAACATTGTGTGATGATCAACAGTGATAGACTTAGTTCTTCTCAGCAATACAATGATCCAAGACAATTCCAAAGAACCCATGATGGAAAATGTTTTCCATATCCAGAAAAAAGAACTGTGGATTCTGAATGCAGATTGAACCATACAGTTACTACTTTTGTTTTTGTTTTTTGAGGTTTTCCCATTTTGTCCTGATTCTTCTTTCACAACATGACTAATGCAGAAATATGTTTAATGTGATTGTACATATATAACCTATATCAGATTGCTTGCTGGCTTGGGGAAGGAGGAGAGAAGGGAGGGAGGGAGAAAAATTCAAACTAAAAATCTTACGAAAACAAATGTTGAAAACTATCTTTACATGTAACTGGAAAACAATAAAATACTTTTATAATTAAAAAAGAAATACGAGTTAGTTGATAAAGTTTCCAAGAGTCCTACTAGCAAACTGGTTGCTGTTGTTCAATCATTTCTGACTCTTTGTGACCCCATTTGGGGTTTTCTTAGCAAAGATACTAGAGTGCTTTGCCATTTCCTTCTCTAGCTCATTTGACAGATGAGGAAACTGAGGTACACAGAGTTAAGTGACTTGCCCAGGGTCACATAGCTAATAAGTGTCTGAGGCCAGATTTGACCTCACGGAGATAAATATTCCTGACTCCATGCCTAGCATTCTATCTACTGTGCCACCTAGCTGCCCAGCAAACTGATAGAGTAATACTGCATCAGCTATAGTTACTTTGTTTAAAAAATGGGGAAAGGTTTTTTTTTAATTATTAAACAAGGGATAGGGATAGGGACTATGCCTGTGATTTCATTGGTGTTAAGGGCTATCCTTGAGGAACTTCCTCCCCCAGTGTAGGTAAGCTCCTTCTATGCAACATATAGTCTTAGAGTTACCAAGAACTCTGAGAGATTACGTGACCTTCCCAAGGGTCACGTAGCCAGTATGTGTCAGAGGCAGGAATGGAAGCCAGATTTTCTTGATTTTGAGGTTAGCTTTCTCTACTATGGCTACCCTGCTTCATTTTATAAAGCAAAAATAATGTAATTTTGGAATTACTTATTTTTATGTTAAAATTTTTTTTAACGGCTTCTTGTTTTTATATTACTTAGATTTCTAAACACAGTTCTCCTCCTTCCCTACCCAGAAAGCAATCCCTTGGAACAAAGAAGAAAAAAGCAGATCAGCAAAACTAACCAATATATCAACAAGAGTCTGACAGTATATGCAGTGTTGCACACCCATAGCTTTTTAGAGTGCTCCTTGCTTTGTAAAGAAGTGAGGAGGGTACATAGAAAATGATTTATTAAAGTGGGTTTTCCAGACTGGTAATTTCAGCAGTGGTTTAGATTAAGTTGATTTAAAGCAAATCCTTCCTTCTTGGAACTCCAATCTCCTAAGACAAAATGGCTTTTAAATTCTATCTTTGGATAATTTCTTCCTTGTTCTTAATTGTAAAGTGTTATTTTTACTTCATTTATAATTCTTTTTCTCCATTCAGGAGGCAGCTAAGTGATGTAGTGGATAAAGTGCTGAGCCTGGAATTAGGAAGACTCATCTTTGTGCATTCAAATCTGGCCTCAGATGTTTACTAGCCCTGTGATCCTAGGCAAGTCACTGAATCCTGTTTGCCTCAGTTTCCTCATCTGTAAAATGAACTGTAGAAGGAAATAGCAAACCATTTCAGTATCTTTGTGAAGAAAACCCCAAATGGGGTCATGAAGAGCAAGCTACAACTTTAAAAAAAGACTGAACACACTCCCCCATTTAGACTCCACAAATATCACATGACAAAATATATTTTAAAAATACCAAATGTTTATCTTCCATGGGACAGCAACTTAGATTGTGTAAGACAAAGATGATCCCATCCGATGTGATAAGGCTTTGGTAGTACCTTATTCATTTGTGCTTATGATGTTTTTCTTCTTTTGATTGTTGGATCTAAGCATCCAGAACATTATCTAATCATCTGACATACAGACCCAATCCTCTCGGGTAATAAGACGTTTATCTGTTTCTTCTTAAGGCTGCTATCAACAAATCCTATTGGTGACTTCAAAGGCTTTTCTTTGATAGCACTACATTCCCTGCCAAATGAACATTCCTCATGCTTCCTTTGAAGCTTCCACTGGCTCTCCATTTTCCTTCATAAACTTAGAAGACTGAGAAAGATCTTTCTGCTCTTCTGCCACCTGTAGACTAATCCATCCCAGACAGACAAGGATTGATTTTGTTTTGGAGGAACCAGAATAACTTCTGGGAAGATGACAGAATAAGGGATGTAAGGAAGCCTAGTTCATCAATAACCATTCAATAATAATAATAGCTAACATTTATATTGAGCTTTAACATTTGCAATGTGCTTTACATATATCATTTAATTTGCTCCTCACAATAATCATGTGAGGTAGGTACCGTTATTGTCTCTATTTTATGAACAAGAAAACCAAGGCAGAGGGAGGTTGACTTGCCCAAAGCTATGCGGCTAGTAAATGATGGAAGTAGGATTTAAACTCAGGACTTCAAATCCAGTGGTCTATCCATTTATTCCCCATTACCTTTCAAAAATAAAGGTTAGAAATACTCAAAGAAATAAAGCTGCCCCAAATCACCAAAAATAATGAGCAAATTAAAGAAAGACCACAATAAACTGAGCATATAAACCTATATGAAAATATTGTTTGTCCTTCATTTTTTGAAGAGAGCCAATGACAGTAGTAAAATAGTGGATGATGGGTGATGTTTTAACTTGCTCATGAATTAGGTTCAGGTGAGGCCTGGACTATTGCAATATTTTCCCAATTGATTTCCTTGCCTTAAGTTTCTCCCCACTTTGATCCATCAACAACACAGTTTTCAAAAGGATTTTCCTAATGTGCCAGTCTGACCATGTCTTTATACTCTACCCACCCCCCTTTCCATTTCAATGACTCCCTCCCTATTACCCCAATCCCTGCCGTCTTGCCCCATTTGCTGGCCTTTTGAATGGGCACACGGATTTGGTACTTCAAGGCACTCCAAGCCTGATGTTTTCTACAAGTTGACTGCTATGCTGCTGGAATAGACTTCCCTGGATAGGGAGATCAGTTAAATTCCTCTATTCAAAGCTCTCAGAAGTGTGGTTAGTTTATTTGGCTAACACGGAAACTATAGAGCAGCACTAGGAGAACATTGTACACAGTTAAAGAGCAACATTGTATGATGATCAACTATGAATGACAGCTATTCCCAGCAATACAGTGATCCAAGACAATTCCAAAGGACTCATGGGGAAAAATACTCTCTATCTCCAGAGAAAGAACTGCTGGAGTTTGAATGCAGATCTAAGCATACTATTTTCACTTTTTATTTTTCATGGTTTTTTTTCCTTTTGGTCTGTTTCTTCTTTCATAACATGACTAATATGGAAATAAGTTTTACATGATTGCACATATATAACCTATATCAAATTACTTACTGTCTTAGGGAGGGGGGAGGTGAGGGAAGGAGGGAGAAAATTTAGAACTCAAAATTTTTAATGAATATTAAAATTTGTTTTTACATATAATTAGAAAAAATAAAATACTAAAAAGCGGGGGAATGAAACTGTAGGACAGGACAAGATCAGGGCACAAGAAGAGTCTAGTTTGGTTAAGATGAGAAGTATATAAAAGAAGACATTGTTATTATTAGTATTAGTATAGGAAACTCTCAGATGAATCAACTTCCTTTACTATTGCAGTTCAGCCCCTTCTCTGCATCTTATAGTCTTGGAGAACTGCTAGAGCATTGAAGAGTTAGATGACTTGCCCAGGGTCACACAGACAATATGCGTCAGAGTTGGTACTGGAATCCAGATTTCTTGGCTCCGAAGGCTAGCGCTCTTTCCACTAATCCAATCTTTCTTCTATACAGGGTGTTCCAAGAGTCAGTGTAACTTTAAGCAATTAAAACAAAACTGCATTAAGACTTATTAATGTTATTGTTATGATGATCAGAGCAGCAATCACATTTATACAGTGATTAATACTGTTTATAAAACATTTTCACTGGAATCCTGTGAAGTAGGTAGTATAAGTATAATTTTTCCCATTTAGTATCAAGAGTAGAAATGAGGCTCATTTGTAGAGTATGTAGACCCTTCAAAGTAAGGAACTAATGCTATAGCTGTAGAGAGGTCAGGATGTTTTTCCCCTAAATGCAGAAGTACTTGGCCTACTATCTCATTGTAGCTTCTTCTTAGCTTAGTCTAGAGTTTAGAATGTAAACATATTTGTATCCGATACTTCATACATTTTTGATTATTGTCTGACATTGTCCCCAGCTCAAACTCAGGGAAATCTTCAAATGTGGCTCTTGACTCATTTTCCATTAAAATTCTCATCTCCTTCCCAACTCTGTGTTACTCAAAAGGAAAATGTACACATTATAGTTTTGAGTACCTTTACTGAATGAAATACAAATTAAAAAAATACAACATTAAAACCTTAAATGGCTGAGCACTGCTCAGTTAGAAAGGTCATCCATCTCTATTCCCAACCCAACGGCTGCTGAGTTCACAACTTCTTTTATCCAAGGGAATGGATGTTCCCGAAGCTCTTAAGCTCTTTGCAGGAAAGGCAGTCCTTCCTTCCTTCCTTCCTCCTTCCTTCCTTCCTTCCTTCCTTCTTCCTTCCTTCCTTCCTTCCTTCCTTCCTTCTTCCTTCCTTCCTTCCTTCCTTCCTTCCTTCCTTCCTTCCTCCCTCCCTCCCTCCCCCCCCTCTCATCTCTTTCATCTCTTTCTCTCTCTAGACTCGAGGTAGGAGGACTTGGTGTGATAGGACCATCAATTCCCTGAAGCAGCCTTTTCCATCCCATACACAACATAAGAAGACTTTACATAAAAGATGACAAAACTGCCCTGATCCTGAGTGACTCATTTCCATATGGAGAAGCCAAGTATTCTCATCTCAACCTTGCTTCGTTAAGGGCAGAGTAACCTTTGTGTTAAATGGTCAATGCCTTGCAAGTGCTTCCTTTTGTCTCACTATTGAACCTGAAATAAGAGAGAACTGACTTTTTGAGCTGGGCCGGTAACACCTTGATTTCAATCCCTCTTTTCTACTTACCAGCTGTGTCATCTTGGCTAAGTCTCTGTAAGCCCTGGGCTCTTCATCTATAGAATGAAGGGACTAGATGAGATGGCTTCTAAGGTTGCTTCCTGCTCTAAGTCTGTGATCCTATTTCCTTAGTTTGGGCCTTAAAGCACCTCCCCCACCCCCCCCCCCCCCCGCCCATTTTACAGTTATACAGATGGGGCAAAAATGGAAGTTCTTACTCCATGATTTTCACTACTCATGGTGAATCCACTATAACTTCTGTAGGTTCAGCTGTTGGTCTCTGTCCAATTTCCTGGTAATCTTTCTACAATGTTTGCCACCATTAACAACACCTTCCTCATGGACACTTTCTTTTCCTATGACTTCAATGGGACTGAATCACCTTTGCAGTGTGTCTTGCCAACCACACCAGGTGTTCACCAAAGCTACCTCCTGGACCTTCTTTCCTTTTCTCAGTAGCCTTTTCATCAGCTCCCATGTGTCTAAGTATCACCTCAGTGCAGGTGGCTTGCCAATCAATATGAAACATTCTGCTTTACTTTGACACAGGCAGGACTGGAGTTTATCTATTAAGTACTGCAAAGTACTGGATATGGAGTGAAGATGACCTGAGTTCAAAACCCCACACTTATGTGTATGACCCTGAGCAAGTCACTTAAGTTCTCCTCTTCAATTTCCTCATCTATAAAATGTAGTAATAATAGCACCTACCTCATAGGCTTGTTTTTAGAACTGAGTTAAAGCACTTCGTAAACCTTAAAGCACTATATTGTTAATAATGTAGCTATTATTATTAATAACATCAGGAGATATGGTTTGAGGTGGTCATTCAAATGCTAGATCTAGGTAGGTCACCAGGTGGTGCTCTAACAGCAAATACCCCAGCTCACACACCAGGCAGCCAGAAACCAAATGGTCCCTGGGGGTTGTTGTATCCAATCGAGCCATTGGGTGGCACTCAAAGCTTGAGCTATATCACTATAATCTTGGACACAGTGAAATGACAGTTTGGGCCATTTGGGGAAGGTAATCAACAGCTCCAGTGCCTTCTAGGGATCTTATCTAATCTAAGAGTATGATTCATAACCAGCTTGGTTCATACCCCCCCCCCCCCATTCCAACAAGATTTCCAGTTCTTCCCCCATTTCATGTGACCTCAAAGTATTCATTCACCTGGAGGTTAAAAAGTCTCTACTACTAGAGAGAAGACAACGATATTGACCTTAAAACTCTTGATTGCAATGGCAATTAGCCATTCCTTGTATAGCAAATATAAGTTCTGCACTCACTTCTCCAATCTTCATCCTCACTGGCAGCTCAAGTATCCAGAGCCTGGCTGTTTGTTACGTTTCCCTATAGGACTCCAGGGGTTAACAATCAAGGGTTTCAGGCATGCATCACTGCCTCTCCTTCCTTCCCTTCCTTTCTTCCCTCCTTCCTTCTTTCTTTCTTCTCCTTTCTGACTATATAATTGCTTTATTCTAAATTTCTAGAGCATGTGATAGGAAGGACACAGTTTCCTCTGAGGTTTAATTTTAAACGTTCTCAATTGGCTGGTAAAGCCTATAAGGATATTTCTTTTTTCCAGTTTGGTTTGAGGGAAGACAATTAAAATTCTTTTTTTTGTGTGTGTGGGGTCAATTAGGGTTAAATGACTTGCCCAGTGTCACACAGCTAATAAGTGTCTGAGGCTGTCTTTGAACTCAGGTCCTCCTGAATCCAGGGCTGGTGCTTTATCCACTGCGCCACCTAGCTACCCCCTAACAATTCAAATTCTTAATGGCCATTCAAATAGAATTCTATCATTTATCCCCAACTGCTTTTAAGGTTCTACAGTCTTTGAAGCCTCCATGAAAACAGCTGCAACACTTTTTTTGCATTTTTTTGTTCTTTTAGATCCACTAGGGCAGTGAGTCAATCCTCAAGCAAAAGAATCTGCAGGACACTGAACTTCTCAAACTCATTTGCAAGACCAGCTTAGGACACCTGATCTTTTGTAGAAAGACCAAATTGATGATTGGTGGCTTCTCAGGCAGGTCAGCCAACCTGGTGGCAAGAGATTCATGATAAGATTTCAGAGCACCAACATCAGCTTTCTGGTTTCGAGAGCTGGTCACCTCAACTGCTGTCCAGTCAATAGTTTTCAAAGGAAGTTTTCATTCAGTGTTGGAATTCTTCACTGACCCTGTCATTACACAGGCTTCTGTCTCAAAATGTCTCACTGCTCACTGATAAATGAATATCCACTTATGCCAATTAGTCATACAGATTTAATTAGCTTTAAGGAAGGGTTTATTTACTAACTAAGGTGGTTTCATAAAAGTAGTTGATGCAAAATGTCCCCTTAAAAGTAAGTGACACACTCTACCATCAATGCATACAGGGTCCAAGGGAATGTGGGCTCAAATTTAGCACATAATCAAAGGTCACCTCATGCTCCTGGGAGTCCTTTTGCTGGATTTTCCAAGATATTTCTCTTTGTAGTTTTTCTGCTGGGCTCTTTGTAGATCTGCTTTCTTTACCTTGTCTTATGTGTCCTCGGTTTTCTTCTTTTGATCAAATTAACTCATATTTTGACTTTTTAAAAAAAAATCTCAGGAATAAATTATTTAGTATCTATTTAAGTTTGAATGGTTTCTTCAAAAGCCTTTTATTTATAATTTTCATTAATTTGTGGACAGCAAAGCACGTATTTTATATTGTTGTCTTTTGATTTTTGCTTATGAAGCTTTTTTTTTTTTAAGTGAGGCAATTGGGGTTAAGTGACTTGCCCAGGATCACACAGCCAGTAAGTGTTAAGTGTCTGAGGCTGGATTTGAACTCAGGTACTCCTGACTCCAGGGCCAGTGCTCTATCCACTGCGCCACCTAGCTGCCCCTGCTTATAAAGCTTTGATGCACTATTACCTTTTCAGTTTTTATAGAGGCACTGCTTAGAAACTTATTTATTCCTCAAGGAACTTACATTCTAAAGGGTGAAAACAACACAGGCAAGAGGAAGTTGGAAAAGAGACCCAGGGGTACTCGGCTCCAGAGGCATTAGAGTTAAAGCCAAGCAGAGCTACAGATGCAAAACGGAGTGAGCTGGAAAGCACAAATAACCATCCTCCATAAAGGAAGACTTTGAGAGGAGCTTGGGGCTCCATCTTTTGGCCTTCCAATAAACTCTGTCTTATCAGTCTCCAAAAAAGGGCATTTACCTCAAGAAAGACCCAATGACATCTTTAGGAGTCCAATCTGAAGACCATAGGATTATCCAGTTTTTTGTTTTGTTTTGTTTTGTTTTTGCAGGGCAATGGGGGTTAAGTGACTTGCCCAGGGTCACACAGCTAGTAAGTGTCAAGTGTCTGAGGCCAGATTTGAACTCATGAACTCCTGAATCCAGGGCCGGTGCTCTATCCACTGTGCCACCTAGCTGCCCCAGGATTATCCAGTTTTAAGAGCTACAAGGTTATCTAATCCAAACCCTTAATTTTATAGATGAAGAAGCTGAGGCACAAGAGGTGGTTACCTTCTGATTACTATCACCCCTTGATGAAATTAGTCAGGCAGCAATCTGTTTTGTCTTAGCTGAAAGACTATTTAGACTTAGAAACCTCTTCTTAGATATCCTATAATTACTGTAGAGGGGCCCCTAGGTGGTACAGTGGGTAGAGTGCCAGGCTTGCAGTCAGGAAGAACTGGGTTCAAATCCAGCCACAGACACTTACTAACTGTGTGACTTTGAGGAAGTCACTTAAGCCTTTTTGCCTCAGTTTCCTCATCTGTAAAATGAGCTGGAGAAGGAAATGGCAAACCACTCCAGTACCTTTGCCAAGAAAATCATAAATGGGGTCACAAAGAGTAGGGCATGACTGAACAACAACATATTTGCTTTAGGCTTTCTCATTGGAGGTCAAATCCAGTATCTTTTTAGGTTAGGGCAAAGGGAAGAGGAGGAGAAAGATATTTTTACACATGACCTTTTTCCATATATGTAAAAACAACAATAGTAGGGTACTAAACTCCAATGCCTCAGAATTTAATTACTCCTTAGTAATTGAAGGCGTGGTCACAGAAAGATCCAGTGGGCAGGATATACTTGGAGAAAGAATGACCGGAAAGTATTGAAACTACCACTTTACCACAAAATCAATGATGG
The DNA here is from genome assembly GCF_019393635.1 of Dromiciops gliroides. Classification (NCBI taxonomy): domain Eukaryota; kingdom Metazoa; phylum Chordata; class Mammalia; order Microbiotheria; family Microbiotheriidae; genus Dromiciops; species Dromiciops gliroides. The sequence continues at coordinate 172,435,131 of NC_057865.1, forward strand.
ATACCTTCTTCCAGCTTGCTCAAAAAATGTTCTTCCCCGAACACTGGAGGCACGGCCACATAGCTGCTGGCAGCTGGAAAAGAAATATTTGCTAACAAAAGATGGAAAACAAAAACCAAGCCTCTCCTTTCTATTCCCCAACCCTTTTCTTCCCTAAACCTGGGCTTCAGCTAATGGGGATAGGCGGCTCGGTTTGTGAAGCTAGACACCATTTGCCAGCACAAGAGAAGAGTTTCAAGTAGTGGAAGATCCTTCATTGAGATGCAAAAAATGAATCCTAGGGCAGCTAGGTGGCTCAGTGGATGAAGCACTGGCCTTGGATTCAGGAGGACCTGAGTTCAAATTCAGCCCCAGACACTTGACACTTACTAGCTGTGTGACCCTGGGCAAGTCACTTAACCCTCATTGCCCTGCCAAAAAAAAAAAAATGAATCCTGGCTCTAGGCCAGTCACACCTGGAGAAGACCATCAATCCAGCAATGCTGTTCTTTGCTCTGGGCCACCCCACCCACAAACACCTTTATCTCTCTGTCTCTCAAAGTCTCAGCCTTCAGTTTTCAACTCAGTGGTGCTTTTATTAGAGGTTCTAAAGTACAGACTATTCAGTCTGCAAATGGGGAAAGCTTTCTTGATCTATCTATCTAGCCTTGGCAGGCTATCTTATTTTTCAAGGATGCAGACCTGTGACATTGGTGTGAGGAACTCAGTCTATCCTTGCTCCTCCCCCCCCCCCCCCAGCCATGTACATGGACAATTTCTCTATTATCCGGAGATTTATAAAGTTGCCTAGGAAACCTAAGCAGTTAAATGGCTTGTCAGTGACTATGTCATCAAGGCTGATCTTGAATTCAGACCAAGGCTAAACTTCAAGACCAGCTCTATCTCGACCACACTTCCTCCTCCAGTAGACTGCTACTACCCATAACAGGTTATGATTTCCTGAAGTCTGTATATGTATCCTTTCCTGCCTTGAGGAAACAAAAACAAAACAAAACAAAACAAAACAAAAAAACCAAACCAACAAACTATTTGATTACTCTCCTTAAACGGAAGCATGGGGAAAATGAATCGTTTTGCTGGGAATTTTCTTAGTTTCCTGAACGAAGAATGGTAAGGGTTTTATCACTACTTTAGCCAGTGATAGGGTTTAACTAGTGTTTAACTAGTGTTTGGGCAACCTTTACAAGGAAGGATGAACAAATTCCCAGAATAAGTAGATGGTTTCCCATTCTTAAATTCTTTTCCTATTAAAAGGCACATTAAATATTTGACTGATCAATCAACAAATTGTTAAGCACTTAATATGGGGTAGGCATACAAAGAAAAACTGAATATCACCCTAGAAGTTACCATATCAATGGAGATATTGGCGCGCGCGCATGTGTGTGTGTGTGTGTGTGTGTGTGTGTGTGTGTGTGTGTGTGTGTGTGTGTAGTTTATTATGTGAATGACCACTTGGGGTAGATATCCAGATAAGTTAAGAATTTCTTTTTAAAGATCCTTTGGTAAGATTAGAAATAAAAGTTGGACATGTGGGGTGAGGAAACTCTTTACTAAAACAGGTCAGAACCTTCTTTGTAATTTATAAGCCTTAATGAGCTGCCTAAAGTAATGGTTCTCAAAGTGTGGTCCAGGAAGCCCAGGGGGTAGCTGGGACCCATTCACGGGGTCATTAGGTCAAAACTATTTTCATAGTAACACTGAGATATCTTAATTTTAATACAGTAAATATTGATATTTTGTTCATATAAACAAAAGCTTTTCTGGGTTTTCAATAATTTTTAAGAATGTAAAGAGGTCCTGAGTCCAAAAAGTTTGAGAACCACTGTCTTAGAACATTGAGAAGTCTGGCAAAGAATTGGAAAATGAGGGGATGCCCATCCATTGGGGAATAACTAAACAAGTTGTGGTATATGAATGTAATGGAATACTATTGTGCTGTAAGAAATGATGAACAGATAGATTTCACCAACACTTGGAAAGACTTACATGAACTGATGCTGAAAGAAATGAACAGAGGGCAAGAGGACTGTATAGATTATCAACAACATTGTATGATGATCATCTGTGATAGACTTAGCTCTTTTTGGCAATACAATGATCCAAGACAATGCCAAAAGACTCATGAAGGAAAATGTTCTCCACATACAGAAAAAAAGAACTATGGAATCTGAATGCAGATTGAAGTATATTATTTTCACTTTTGTTGTTGTTATTTTTTCTTCTTGTGTTTTTTCCCCTTTCGTTCCGACTCTTCTCTTACAACATGACTAATGTATAAATATGGTTACCATGATTGTAATATATAACCTATATAAGATTGCCAGCTGGCTCTGAGAGGGAGGAGGGAAGGGAGTATGAGAGAAAAATTTGGAACTCAAAATCTTACAAAAGTGAACGTTGAAAACTATCTTTACATGTAATTTGAAAAAAGTAAAGGTCTGGTAAAATGGGGCGGGGAGTGGAGAACATTGAGAAGTCAAGGGAAGGGCAGCTAGGTAAGTGGTGCAGTATATAGAGCACTGGGCTTGGAATCAGGAACACAAGTTCAAATGCAGCCTCAGACACTTACTAGCTGTGTGACCCTGGACAAGTCACTTAATGATATTTGCCTCAGTTTCTTCATCTGTAAAATGAGCTGGAGAAGAAAATGGAAAACCATTCCAGTACTTTTGCCAAGAAAACCCCAAATGGGGTCACAAAGTGTTGGACATGACTGAAAAATAAAATAGACTGAGAAGTCAGGGGACTTGCCCAGAGCTACATAACCAGTATATGTTATAGGGGGGCGTTGAACTGAGTCATGGCTTCCACTTGCTCTTGTTATGTCATCAAACAAACAAACAAAAAACCCATGGTTTTCTTCTTTCCTACTCTTTCTTTAGTCAATCTATTACAACTCTCCAGGCTATCTCCCTAATATTTAATAATGCCTTATGAAGAATGGGCAGGTTGGAGATATCTGAGATATCTGAAAAGCTATGTCACTACCATGTTCTCCCATTTTTCTCCTCAACATGTCTACCCTGACCATCGGTGTTCTCTCAGCCAAGTGTTTCTAGCTTCTTTTCTTTCTTTCTATCATTAACATGCCTCCTGAAAATTGCCTCTGGATATGGCCTTATCGGTTCCATTCTTTTGAAAAAAATAACAGTATCAGAGCAGAACTCCCTGATCATTTTTCTGCTTTTCTCCATTTCCGATGCCATGGCATGTTTAGCCTTAAGCTTTTCAGACATTTTAGATAGAAAGTAAGTTTGTTCAGCAGCTTGTTTCAGAACTGCATATAATATACACACATACACACACACACACACACACACACACACACTCAAAAGAGCTTTTCCATTTCTCTGCCTTTAAAAAAAAAGCTTGGGACATTCTCTTCTTGTTGAGGTCAATCATTATCTTTAGATTGGATTCAAAGGGCATTTGATCTTGCTGAGTGAGCTTATTTTTTTTCATCATTGACAGCTACTGGTAGAATGAATACACACAGTGCAGAAAGTCACACATTGCAGAATGATAATTGGCATTTTTATAACAATTTAAAATTTGCTAAATACTTTGAACTTACAATAATAACAACAACAACAATAATAATAATATGTAGCACTTGTTTGGTGGTGTCCAACTCTTCATAACCCCATTTTGGGGTTTTCTTGGCAAAGATACTGGAATGCTTTGCCACCATTTCCTTCTTCAGCTTGTTTTACAGATGAGGAAACTGAGGCAAATAGGGTTAAGTGACTTGCCCATGGTCACACAGCTAGTAAGTGTCTGAGGCCAGATTTGAACTCAGATCTTTCTAACTCCAGGTCTGGCATTCTATCTACCATACCAGCTGGCTGCTTGAAAGCTAGCATTTATATAGCACCAACTATTGCTAGACATCGTGTTAAACTCTTTACAAATATCATCTCATATGATCCTCACAACAATACGGGGTGGTGGGTGCTGTTATTATCCCCATTTTATAGTTGAAGAAACTGAGGCAGACAAAGATTAAGGGACTTGCCCAATGTTATATAACTAGTAAATGTCTGAGATCAGATTTGAATTCAGGACTTCCTGACCCCAGGCCCAATACTCTATCCCACTGTGCTACCTAGCTGTCTCATCTGTTCCCATTTTAGAGAAGAAGAAACTGAGGTTCATAGATGACTAGCCCATGACCACAGAGCAGGGTCCCAGTAGGGAGTTTAATATAGGCCTTCCTGATTCCAGGACCAGCACTCTACTCAGAGTTCCAGTCTGTCGCTATAAAACCTTCATTTTGCCTCTAGCTTAAAAAAAGTTTCTATACAAGTATAGTTTAGTGGAAAGGGTACTGAATCTGGAGGGGAGCATCTGGCCTGGAAACATGGCATTTATTATCCTTGGGCAAGTCACTTGAGCCTCAGTTTTCTCATCTGTAAAATGAGCGGGTTGAAGTAGCTGACTTCTAAGATCCCTTTCACATCTAACTCTACGACCCTCGAATTAATTACTGAAACAGAATCTATTCTTTTATTCTTTCCCCAAACACACAACACCAACACATTTGGCTGAGCTGTGTCCATCCCTGAGTCAGTCCTATACGCACATGTACACATATACACTCCCTTGTATATCACCACTAACCTTCCTGCCTGCAGTATCTCCCTTCCCCAGCCCATCCCCGGAACAGCTGCTAGAGTGATCACAGGTTTGACCATGACATTCCCCTGCTCAGAAAGCTCCCAAGCTTTCTTTCTTGCTTGCTTCCCAGATAAAATGCAACACAAGCCTAATATTGAAAAGTCTTCACTACCTGAGGTACCTGGCCAGGCTAACTACACATTACTACCCTTCAGTACTCTATGATCTGGCTCAATTGGCCAAATTGTATTTATGTCTCACGCATGATAGTCCATCTCTCGAATGCTCTTCCTCCTCATCTTTTCACCCTTGGGAAGCTCTAAGGCTTTTCCGGATCCACCCAGCTGCTATTGCCTATCCTTCCAGTTCTGAAGTTTCATTTCCTTAAATATGTACTTGTTCTACTGACCCTGCCCAAAGAGGCAGCTGGGGGTGGGGTGGCCACAGTGGATAGAGCACTGGGCCTAGAACTTATATATAATATCTCATGTGATCCCCACAACAACACTGTTATTATCCCCACTTTTCAGATGAAGAAACTGAGGCCAATGAAGGTTAAGTGACTTGCCTAGGATCACAAGTATCTGAAGCCACATTTGAACTCAGCTCTTTCTGACTTCAGGTTTGTTGTAGCTGTTGTTTGTCCTTCATTCTCAAAGAGGACCATGACATCGGGGTGATGTCATGACTTGCAGTGAATTTGATTTAAGTGAGGGAGGGCTGTGCAAGGTCACCAACCTCACTCTTACCTACAGAGTCATCTGGGTCCAGTGGCAAGACAGATCAGGATAATCGGAGATGGCCCTGGATTTTTTTTTTTTTTTAGTGAGGCAATTGGGGTTAAGTGACTTGCCCAGGGTCACACAGCTAGTAAGTGTTAAGTGTCTGAGGCCGGATTTGAACTCAGGTACTCCTGACTCCAGGGCTGGTACTCTATCCACTGTGCCACCTAGCTGCCCCTGGCCCTGGATATTTTAAGGCAATTGGGGTTAAGGGATTTGTCCAGTATCACACAGCGAGTAAGTGTCAGAGGTGAAATTTGAACTCATGTCCCCTTGACTCCAGGGCTAGAGCTCTGTTGACTGAGCCCCCTAGCTGCTCCCTGACTCCAGGTTCAGTGCTCCATCGAAGGAGCCACCAGCTGTATCTAATTCCCATCAGGGAAGAATAAAAAGCTTGCATTACAGGTGTGAAGGCCTAGAGGAGATTAGATAGTGTGAATTTGTAGAGCAGGTGTAGGAGGTGTTTGAGTCAGGTTCCAGGGTTTGTGACCCCAAAGGGGTGGGGTCGCAGGTGGAGGGGATCCAGGGGTCTACCTGAAGATCTAATTTCACCTACCCGGACTGAACTCACACTACCTGCAGAGCTATCTCCTTATTTAGGGGAAGCTAATCCAGAATAGACTTTCTGTGTGGAGAATCTATCTGGCTTCTGATCTCTGAGGCCCTTGGCTGCCTCTGGTTCTCAGAGGCTCAGGGCCTCTTGTGGTTCTTGGGGCTGAAGCAAAATATTAGAATGAAATATTAATTTGGAAGGGAGACTTATAGACAGCTGCATTTTTTCAGTCTTGTCCTGGAAACCTTCATGTAATACCTATTAATTCACTCTTTATTAAGAAGTTTTTATAAAGGGTCTGGTCAGTGGAAGAAATTCCTATTTAACCACAGTCAGAGCCCTGCTGAGAAATAGCAGACTATGAGAACCTCTGAATTAAAGATTTCGAAAGTGCTTCAGCTCTTCTCTCTGAATGAATGGGTTTCATTAGTGCTTTGAGATCCTCAGCAGTATGTGACATCCTAGTGATTTGAGGTATAGCTGGGCCTGCTAAAACACGTTTTGAAAATGCAAATTGTTTCCAACTCACTTCATATATTAGGGGAACATTTTCTTCTGAGTGTTGACTTCTTTGAGAAACAGCGAGAGAACTCCAAAAAACACAATTTTACAATAACTCACAGGCTGCCACTCTTCTGACACCTCCTTCCACAAACAAACTTCAGGTCTTTGTCAAGGTAAAGTGTCATATTTATTATATATCTTCTGATGCAGCTGGAGCTGTGGGCAAAGGAGGACAGGGCCACACTACACTTCCCCTTTTCCTTGCTTTTCTCTCTTCTACCATGGCCTTGGGCCCTAGGCCCAGACTTGTGAGTCTGTCTGCCCAAGTTGCCTGTGCTCCCCACAGTAACCTGAAGTTACTGTTGTATTTATAAATTTCTGAAACCATTTAACATTTATAAAACTGCTATTTTTAAAAAATTAGGTTCCTATCTTTGTGTGTGTATGTGTGTGTGTGTGTGTGTGTGTGTGTGTGTGTGTGTGTGTGTATGTGAATGTGTGTGAGACGAAGCTTTTGAGAGTTATGTCCTGAGCCCAATTGTTCCCATGAGTCCTGTGGTTTTAATTGTCCCATTTTGTACATTTTTGAGGGACACATATGCCTTTGTAGCAGAACTACCTCTACTGTCTAATTTTGAATGGAAATGGCAATATCTATCCTAGAGACATAATTTTTTTTTTGCATTGGCACCATTTGGCATATTTATTTTTAGCTTCTTATTGCACAATAGTTTCCATGGAGATAGTCTATTGTGGTTACCCATATCACAGCTGAAGAGGAAACAGGTGGGAGGGAGAGGGCAAGTCAAGAAGACAATTAACTTTAAAACAACAGCTGCATCACCTCATCCGCAAACTCAAAGAAGTTAGGGATAGAGCTCACAGCCCTGAGAATAGTCTAGGTATAATTCCAATTCCTGCCTCTCCCCCCTTGCCTCTTAATCTAGCTCTCCGGTGCCTACTTCGGGTTTGTGTTTAGATTCAGAAAAAACTGCCAGCCTGCACCCATTGCTAGATGGGCAGCTCCTTTATTTTAATTTATGAGCTCCTGTTGAGCAGGTTCTGTGTCATTTCAACCTTTGTATCACTGGTTGTTGTTGTTCAATTATGTTTGATTCTTTGTGATCTCATTTGGAGTTTTCTTGGCAAAGATGCTGGAGTGGTTTGTCATTTCCTTCTCCAGCTCATTTTGCTGATGAGGAAATTGCAGCAAACAGGGTTAAGTGACTTGCCCAGGGTCACACAGGTTACAAAGTGTCTGAGAGCAGATTTAAACTCACAGAGATGAGTCTTCCTGACTCCAGGCACTTCACACCAGGCCAGGTACTCTATCCACTGTTCCACCTAGTTGGTCTGCATCACCACTTCTTAGCCCCAGTACCTCTGGTCTGATCATCTAAGACATGGGATTGTGCAAATGTAGGAACTCCTTCCATGGAGACAGATTTGTACCTTTTTCTGTCGTCTTAGAGAGTTGCTTGAGGCTCTGAGTTGAAGTGACTTACCTCTTGGTTACATATAAATGTTAGAGGTGGGATTTGAACCCAGATCTTCCCGACTCCAAATCCAGAACTCTTATCCCCTACACCACAATTACCTCTCACCTTGCACATAAAATCCCAGGTTAAAAAAGGCACCTTGGGAACACCTAGATCAACCTCCTTAAGTAACAGATAAGGAAACTGAGGCCCAGGGAAGGGAGGAGAGGGCATATGCTTTTAAACAATGCTTACCATGTGCCCAGCACTGTGTAAAGCACCTTTAACAAATATTTCATTTGGTCCAACTAAGCCAAGTTCTCTATCAAAGCTGAGCTACCCAAGGTTTCACAGATAGTGGAAAACCAAGAAGTCTGTTTGTACCAATAAAGAGTTGATTCACCATCACATAACTCTTGGCACGATAATAAGGTGGGCCCAGAATTTCACAGCAAGAGAGCACGTCAGCTTACTTTTAGTAGACTGGGCAGTTCTTTTAATGACCATAAACTTCCCCTCTGAAACAACAGCCCATCCTTTTTATTTATTTTTTTTTGTGGAAATTGGGGTTAAATGACTTGCCCAGGGTCACACAACTAGTAAGTGTTAAGTGTCTGAGGCCACATTTGAACTCAGGTCCTCCTGAATCCAGGGCTGATGCTTTATCCACTGTGCCACCTAGCTGTCCCAGCCCATCCTTTTAATAAAATAAATATTTGAACCTGGAGTCCTCTACCTCCAGAGCCAGTGTTCCTTCCACTATTACATCACAAATCTGTAGAACTGAATGACCAATTCCTCCCGATTATTCTTTTTTTTCCCATTTAGCCTACCTGCCCCCTAACATCATTGCTGGATCCCCAAGACAAGGGCAGAACAAACATCTGCAGCCAGACCCTTTCCAGAGCTTTCAGAATTTCTCAAAAACTCAAATTTTCATGAAAACCAGACAGTAAATATCAGAGGAGTATTGGGAAAGAAATCATGTAGGAAGTGATTTAAAAAAATACCTTATCTCGGTTGGTTGTTGGCCTTTGTTCTCAAAGAGGACCAGAATGACCTTACTCTGTTGGAGTCAAGGTAAAGTGTGACCCAACCTCAGGAGACTTTACCACAGGCTGGGCAAAAATGGTCCATAGGAACATTTGCAGTGGATGTATCTCTAAATCTGTGCATCTTACCTTTCTTTTGAACTACTCTCATTCTGGTTCACCTTCTTTGATGCTGGGTGGTCCTTTGCCAGCATGTCCCATGTTTCACGATTGATGCCAAAGTTCTTCAGAAAGACCTTGAGAGTGTCCTTGTATAACTTCTTCTGACCTCCACGTGAGTTCTTGCCTTGTGTGAGTTCTGCATCAAGTAGTCTTATAGGCAAACGAACATTTGAACAGTGTAGTTGGCCCACTGGAGTTGCGCTCTCCATAGTAGAGTTTGAACGCTTGGCAGTTTGGCTCTTGAGAGGATCTCAGTGCTGGTACCTAATCTTAGCTGGGGAAGGGAGAATGGGAGGAAGATACCATTTTTTTTAATAAGTGAGAAAGGTTTAAAAAAAAGTAATACTAGTTAGAGAGAGGGGGTAAGAGAGAGGAAGGAAGGAAAAAGGAAAGGAAGGAAGGAAGGTAGGCAGGAAGGAAAGAGGGAAGGAAGGAAGGTAGGAAGGAAGGTAAGAAGGAAGAAAAAACACAGTGCACTTATATAAAAATGTTTACAATTTAAAAATGATGCTCACACCTTCTTCTCCGGTCCTGTTTCTACAACTTTGGGAAGTAAGTTTGTCGGGTATGTTATCGCCATCTTTCATGGGAGGACAGATTCGTAGCAAAGTGAAAAGAACACTGGACTTGAAGTCCATGAATTTGAATCCTGCCTCAGATGCTTACTTACCCTAGGAAGTCATTTAACTTCTCTCAAACTCATTTTCCTCATCTGTAAAAGAGGAGGACTAGACACAATAGTGTTTGCTTCTAAATCTATATCTTATGACCCAGAAGCAAAGAGAGGAGAAAGAAAATAGCCTTCCTCCCCCCAAAGCCATGTAGCAAGCTAGTAATGGAATGGGAACTAGAATTTAGGTCTCTTAATTGTTTTACCTTTTTCTTTGCTTTTTTCCCCCCAGGGAAGAACATAAAGCTAACAAGAGAGGGAAAGATTAAAATATTACAAAAACATCTGCCAGGTTGCTCCTTGATTTTATAAGCTAATTGCATTTTGGGATTAAAGGAGACTTCTGACATTAATGCTATCATTCTGATTTCTTGCTTTCCTAGTGAATATCTTTGAAGCCCAGGAAATGTGCATGTGTGTGTGTGTGTGTGTGTGTGTGTGTGTGTGTGTGTGTGTGTACTACATCTATATCTATCTCTGTCTCTCTGTGTCTCTGTGTCTATATATATATATATATATATACACACACACACATTTGTGTGGTTAGTACTACAAATATATACATGCACACATATGTATACATACACACATATGTACACATACACATATTCTCACACACATACTCACTCACACACCCCCATGCTCACGCTCACACACACACACACACACACACACACACACACACACTTTTATTTTCCTTGTTTCTTGGTACAACTGTTCTTAATGCTACATTAAATGTTGTGAGTTTCTTTGGTTTAAAACACAGACAGGGGCAGCTAGGTGGTACAGTGGATAGAGCACTGGCCCTGGATTCAGGAGGACCTGAGTTCAAATCCAGCCTCAGACACTTTACACTTACTAGATGTGTGACTCTGTGCAAGTCATTTAACTCTCATTGCCCTGAAAAAACACCCCCCCCCATAGGCAACTTCATGTTGTAGTTTAGGGTGTGATTTCTATCGCTTTTGAATATTCTCATATAGGAAACACTTCCAGAGTGTGTGTGTGTGTGTATGCATGAAGGAAGGGAGAGGGAGGGAGAGGGATGGAAGAGAGCTGGTCAAAGGATTCAGGGGACATCAGATTCCCTTCTCCCCAGGGTATCCATTTTATATTTACCTGTATCTGGTCCCATTTCTTATGCTATTGTTCTTCAGTTGTTGAAGTTGTGTCTGACTCTTCATGACCCCATTTGATGTTTTCTTGGCAAAGATACTGAACTGGTTTGCCATTTTCTTCTCCAGCTCATTTTACAGATGAGGAAGCTGAGGCAAACAGGGTTAAGTGACTTGCCCAGGGTCACACAGTTGGGAAGCATCTGAGGCTGAATTTAAACTTGTGAAGAGGAGTCTTCCTGGTTCTAAGCACAGTATTCTATCCACTTCACCACCTAGCTGCACCTCCACTTCCCCTCTCATCTCCCACTACCATTTCTTATGTATCTTGTTTATGTGACCCTCACAAATCATGGAACCCTTCAGTGCTCTAAGTAATTCTCTAAATTACAGAAATGTTGACCTGTATTGGTAGACAGAGTTCCTACATCTGGGAGTTCTGAATGATAACAACAACTAACATTTACCTACTATGTACTATGTGCCAGGTACTATGCTAAGCACTTTACTATTATTATCACAGGTGATCCTAGAGACGATCCTCGAGAAAGATGCTGTCATTATTCTTATTTTATGGATGAGGAAACTGAGGAAAGTGGAGGTTGAGTACCTTGCCCAGAGTCACATAGGTAATAAGTATCTGAGGCTAAATTTGAACTTGGGTCTTGCTGACTCTGGGCCTGGTAGTTTATCCACTGTGCCACCTAGCTTCCTAATTATCAATGAAATAACATATCCAGTCCCTATCCTTATAAGGAGTTAATAATATATTTTCCTAGGTGCTTCACATTCTCATCCCAATGCATCTTTCCTTTTTTTCCTCTTTTAAACTTGTTTCTTCTCATGACAAAGAGTTATAAGGGTTCATCAGTAATTAGAGTTTAGTATTATAATCAAATAAAATTTACAACAGGTAATTTAATGAGACAACATAACCTTCAAGTCCTGTGTATCACGCTGTATTTTATGGTAATTGGATATAAATGACAAATAATTTTTAAAACCTCATAACTTTGTACTTAATAGGCACTTAATAACTTCTTGTTGAATTGAACTCATGTAACTACCTAATCAGTATTGCTTTCATACAATCAAAACAAGCATTTCTGGGGCAGTTCAGGAAGGGGTGAGTACAGTAGGAAGTGGTTCTGATTGTCTTATGAAGAATCCTATGTTTAAAATCCAGGACTCCTTGCTTCTTTGTCCGGAAGTGCCCATAACCCGGACATCACCCGAGGCCACAAACTCTGGTATCTCCTCCCTGGACTAGTCTTATAATAATAATAGAAGACAAAAGTAGTATGCCCCAGTCAAAACTCCCATTTTATTAGTGTAGATTAGTTGCTTCTTACATCAGTTTGTAAGTTGACATTTCCACTCACAATTTCACCCAACCAGGGAGATTTGCTTATTTACCCAGATCAAACTCTGGTGCACCTCAGACATTATGGGAAGGTTAAAATGTAGCTTTTGATAATGAATAGACGTCTAGCTTGGACTTTGTGAATATGGAAAATGATGGGGGCCAGTCATAGACACAACTTTTTTTTGTGAGGTAATTGGGGTTAAGTGACTTGCCCAGGGTCACACAGCAAGTAAGTGTTAAGTGGCTGAGGCTAGATTTTCACTCAGGTCTTCCTGAATCCAGGACTGGTGCTTTATCCACTGCACCACCTAGCTGCCCCATAGACACAACTTTTAAGTTAGGTACCTTCCTACTTCCTTATATGGCAACAGACCTTCATCCATCTCTCATCTTTTACCCATTTACCCCCAGGAGTCCACTGCACCCCTGCTGTCCTCTGGGCTGTCCATTACTCCCCTCTGCTGCATTCCACTTAGCCCTACCCCATTCTGGAATGCCCCATATTCCCACATCACCTCTTGTTTCTTTTCTTTTCTTTCCTTTCACTGCCCACTGTCTACCCACAAGCAAAATTCCCATTCCCTTAGTGGGCTAATAAAAGTTGCATTCCCCAAATTATATAACTCACTTTGAGCTGGATTGTCCTTAAAAACACCAGGCAACCATGACTGATGGATATTTTTTTCTGACAACTTCCAGGCCCAATTTATTATAAAATGAAAGAATGATTCAAATTGTAACTTCACCTAGGACCTTTGAATCTTCTAGAATGAAGAATCCACAGTTTGATTTCTTGTCTGCCTCCTTCTAGCTTTAGTGTTATCTTCAAACTAAGGCTTGATAAGCACCTGTCAGGAATGCCAAGAAGAAGGAATGACTATTTAGGTATAGGTTGCATTCGATGGTCTTTGAGACCTTGTGACAGATAGCTGGTGCAGTGGAGAGAGTGCTAGACCTGGAATCAGAAAGATCTGAGTTCAAATTTGGCCTCAGGTACTTAGTGACTGAATGACCCTGGGTAAGTCATTTAATATCTCTCTCAGCTTCAGTTTCCTCACTTGTAAATGAAGGTAGAATAACAGCACCTATTTCCCAGCATTGTTGTGAGGATAAAAATGAGATAATATTTATAAAGTGCTATAAGTGCTAGATATTATTATTCCATCCAGCTCTGAGATTCTATTAAAAAAGGTTGTTTCCTGAATTGTGATTTCACACATTCTTGCATGAAGAATTCAATCAATCAATATAGATTTATTAAGTGCCTACTATGTACAAGGCACTGCACTAAGTGCTGGTGATACAAAAAGAGGCAAAAAGTCCCTCAAGAGACTTACTTTCTTTTTGGGGGGGGGGAAGGGCAATGAGGGTTAAGTGACTTGCCCAAGGTCACACAGCTAGTAAGTGTCAAGTGTCTAAGGTCGAATTTGAACCCAGGAACTCCTGAATCCAGGGCCAGTGCTTTATCCACTGTGCCACCTAGCTGCCCCTCCCTCAAGAGACTTACAATCTAATGGGGGAGTAAACAAAGAAAGGTAACAACAGAGGAAGGCACCAGAATTAAAAGGGGTTGGGAAAGTCATCTTGTAGAAGATGGGATTTTAATTAAAATTTAAAGAAGCCAGTAGGTGGCATTGAGGAGGTAGAACAATCCAGCCAGAGAGAAAGCCTGGAGCCAAGAGATGGAACCAGGAGGTCAGTGTTATCTGATCCAGGAGTATGCATAGTATGTACTGAGAAGTAAGGTGTGAGATGACTGTAAGGGCAGGAGAGTGCTAGGCTATGAATACCAAACTTTGAATACCAAACAGAGTTCTTTGTATTTGCTCTTGGAGACAATAAGGAGCCACTGGAGTTTGAGGGTGGGGGTGGGGGTGACATGTCCAGATTTATGCTTTAGGAAAATCACTTTGGTGGTTGAATGGAAGATGGCTAGGAATGGGGAAACACCTGAGGCAGGCAGACCCAGCAGCAGGCTACTGCTTTACAGTGACGGCAGTGTCAGAGGAAAGAAAGGAGTATATTGAACAGATGGTCCAAAGGTAAAAGGAACACACCTTGGCAATGGATTGGATATGGGGGAGGGGGTTGGTGATAGTGAGGAGTTGAGGATGACTCCAGGTAATGAGCCTGAGGGACTGGGAGAATGATGTTGCCCTCTTCACTAATAAGGAAGGTTGATGGGGAGAGAGTTTATGGGGAAAGATCATGAGTTCTTCTTTTGGACACATAGAAATAATTTAAGGTGTCTATCAGACATCCAGTTTGACATGTCTGACGGGCAATTGGAGATGTGAGACTGGAGGTCAGCAGAGACTTTGAGGCAGGAGAGGTAGATTTGAAAATCATAATCTTAAAGATGGTAATTAAATCCATGGGAGCTGATAAGATCATCAAATGAAGTTGTATAATGGAGAAAGGAAGTGGGCCCACAAAGGAACCCTGTGACACAATTATGGCTAAAGGGTTTGATCAGTATGAGAATCCAGCAAAGGACTGAGGAGGATTGGTCAGACAGGTAGGAAGAGAAGCAGGGGAAAGTGGTGTCCCCACAACCTGGAGAGAAGAGGGTGTTGTAGGGGAGAGAGTGAACAACAGTGTCAAAAACTACAGAGAGGTCAAGGAGAATGAGGATTGAAAAAAGGCCATTGCATTCGGCAATGAAGGGGTCACTGGTAACTTTGGAGAGAGCAGTTTCAGTGAAATGGTATGGTTGGAAATCAGTTTTTAAAGGGTTCAGAAGAAAGAGGAGAGAAAATGGAGATGGCCTTCTTAAGGAGTTTAGTCACAAAAGGCAGAAGAAATATAGGACGATACTTAGGGGTTTTAAGGTTCAAGAGGCATTTTCTTTTTCAGTTTGGGAGAGAGAGATATGTTTGTAGGTAGTAGGGAATGAACCAGTAGACACAGAGAGATTGAACGTAAGTTCTTAGGTAATAATGGTAAAGAGATTTGGGGATTTTGTTAATGTGTCTTTTATTTTGTTTTGTTCCCCAAATATCTGTGTATATATTTCCAAATAGGCTATTTTTTAAACTAGGAAGTTCATGTGTTTCACTGGATGCCATCTTTGATGAGAATCTTAATATTTATAAGGTGCTTTAATTTGTTTGGAATATCACACAAATTGGTAGTAATCAAAGAATATTAATTATATTTCTGCTGAACTACAATTAACTTCTAATTGTTTGATGTAATTTCCCATTAGAATTCAAAATAAAATGAATAAAAGAGCAATATGAGGAAAGTGTTGTATTAGCCAATGAGGCATATTTACTTTTTTTAAATTAAAAAAAATTGCTTTTAAAATGCCTTTCCCATTTAAAACTGTGCAATATTTATAATATAGAAGGTAACCTCTCCAAGAAAGGTCTATATTGTATTTCTCTCTGGAAATGTTGTGAAGATATTGTAGATGATTGCAAAACTGTACAGAATAGACAAAATGATGAGCAGTCACCTACATGCCCACTGTGCTCTTTCCATTACTTCCTGTTAAAGAGGTAGTACTGTGTATTGGAAAGTGCCAGGGATTTCCAGGTCAGCTTTCAAAGTATACTTACTAGCTAATTGACTATAGACAAGTTGCTTCCCATCTTTGAGGTTCAGCTTCATCTGTAAAATAAGGAAATAATACTTGCCTACTGCATTGTCAGGAAATAACCTCCAGTATGGTCCTTATTAAATAGGTATAATAATAATTGACTGTAGTAATATTAAATTTTAGAGAATGTTTCAATTTTTGTTTTTATTATGTTTCATGTGTAACAACTGGACAATAATTGTAAAATCTCTAAAAGATTCTGAATTTCCTTAGACATATTTTTGAGAAGTCTCATTGTTTGATTTGGTTATTGGCAAAGCTATTTAAAGTTGTGCTAAGATCAATTTTGTAGGAACCTTTCCAGCTGATTAACAGTATCTGAAACACCTAAGAGACTTTCACCCCACAATTACACCCAGAGGACATCCCAAGAACCATCTGAGATAAGACTTAAATGGACATTTTCCTGTTTTTCTTTTTCCCCATTGCATATACTATTTATAATGTCTACCTGCTAAATGGGAGTGACCCCTTTAGCTTTTATCAATGTATCACTCAATTTCTTTTCTCTCTTTTCATTCCCTTTACTTTGTTAGGCATAAGTATCTGTAATGTTATTGTTTCATGTGAGGAAACAATGTTTCTTCATGAAGCACAGGGGAGAGTGTGAGAACCAGGGTGCCACCCCCTGTTGAGAAAGCATGAGGTGACCTTTCTGAGATTTCAAAGGTCAGACTGGCGTCCCGGAAGTTCATGGACCTATAAGTCATGTCAATCAATGGACATGAATGCTACCAGCCAATTAGCTTGGAGCTGTCTGTGGGGACCACACCTCTTCTAGTTTGATGGGAGGATACCAGTGGACTGAGGGGGGATTCAATTTCTTGGATAGCTAGGTGAAGGTGGCTTTCTCCCTATCTCATTGCTAACTGCCAATATACTTTAATAAATCCTTAAAAGCCTAAACTATTGTTGAATTTATAAGTAAACTTAGCTAGTTCTCTCCCCCCACACACACACACACTGGGGGGCAGGTAAGAACACACACATTCAATTTTAAACATCACAAGACTACTCAATAATGATTAATAACATATTATTAATAAGTAATAATAGACAATGCTTATACAGTGCTTTAAAGTTTGCAGGGCATTTACATATATTATATCATTGGTTGTCAAAATAACCCTGGGAAGTAGTTATATTATTATCTCCATTTTATAGATGAGGAAACTGAAACAGAGGTTGTGACTTGCTCAAAGTTATACTGTTAGTGTCCGAGGCAGGATTTGAACTTGGGTCTTCCTGACTGACTTTGGCACACTATCCACTATTCCATCTAGCAGCCTCTCTAGATCTCTGTTTCATCTTGATAACTGCTTGCTAAATGAATGAATGAAATCACTTTGTAAAATAGAAAGTGTTATATAACTACCGTGCTGTGACTTTTAGTATTGCATTGTGTGATTTCAGACCTTACCTGTCTAAAAGAAATACTTCTACCACCTACTCAGTGATGCCTGAAATTCTAGTTAAATTTCATTGCATTGGTTTAAGACTCCTTAAAGTGATCTTGAAATGCAAGTACAGTAGTCACTGGGAGGGTTAAGATGTTAAGCCCAGTCAGTAATTTTATTCTGTGGTATGAATGAATGTTTCACATCACTTTCTGGGAGAAGACTTGTGAGGGACAGACTTAGTCACCTACTTTGCAATTTTTTTTGAACCAGCCTAGAATTATTAAACAGTATCTGAGCTATAAATCTGGAGGTAGGAAAGAAGACATAGGGGCCCTCTTTTTATTTTTAGTTTTGGGTGGCTTTAATTATTCTTCCCAATTTCTGTATGGAAGCAAACTGTTTTCACCTTCCTTCCTCACCCCCCACTTCCACCCCCTTTCTGCTCTTTCCTTTCCCTGGCAAGACCCTTAGTAACAGATGGGCAGAAATAGCAGATGGTAGAAGGGGGAACCATTCTAGTTCCCTTTCTCCTGAAATTCAAGCCCCATTTGGGGAGCCAGTACTTTATAGGGATAAATATAAGATTATACCACTGGCCCAAGGCACACTCATACACTCTTGAGCTATGTACTGGTCTAACCATTTTGGAAAGCATCTTTGAATGCTATTTACAAATTATAAAAACTCACTAAACTATAGATTCCCTTTGAACCTGTGATAGCACTACTAGGCATATACCTTAAAGAGGTCAAAGGTGGAGCAAAAAGTCCCATACATGCAAAATATTTAAAGCAGTAATTTTTGTAATAGCCAATAAATGGAAAGAAAGGGGGCAGCTAGGTGGCACAGTGGATAAAGCACTGGCCCTGGATTCAGGAGGACTAGAGTTCAAATCCAGCCTCAGACACTTGACACTTACTAGCTGTGTGACCCTGGGCAAGTCACTTAACCCTCATTGCCCCACACAAAAAAAAGAAATGAAAAGAAAGTGGATTCCTATTGACTGGAGAAAGGATGAACAAATTGTTATGGGTTATTATTGTACCATAAGGAATGATGGGCATGGAGAATTTTGTGCAGATGTGTATGAACTGAGGCAGAGTGATATAAACAGAACAGGATTTCATAACCAACTTTACAAGGATGTAAAAGGAAACAATCTCTAAACACTTCAGAACTCTGAGCTCTGCAGTGACCAACTGTGACTTCAGAAGACAGATGGGGAAGGCATAGTCAATGCATTGATTTGCTCTGCCGGACCATACTTTTTTATTACAAGGGAGGGTAGTGGGGGAGGGTAGCCATTGGGAAGGGACAGTGACCAAAAAAAAAACCACAACATTTAAAAAGAAAAAAGGATTCCCCTGGTTCAGTGAGTTCACAATATAATCTGGTGTTTTGTGCTGTTTCCAACCCTGCTCATGTTACAGGTCTTCATATAATGTAGCATCTAGGTATGTCACTCATATGCTCCAAACTGCCTTCCTACAGCCCATCACCTTAAATACAGATTTCTTAGGTTGGCGTTCTACTTCTCCATAAACTTGTGACACACTGGCTTTCCAGCCTCATTTCATGTGATGGCCACCCATCATTTATCTAATACTCCAGCCAAACTGGGCTACTTGATGTCTTTCAGACACAAGAATCATGGGATTATAGAATTTGATGGGGGAAAAAATTAGGGACACCTTAGAGGCCGTGTGTTCCAACCCGCTCACCATACAGATATGGAATCTGAGTCCCATAGAAGTGAAATGACTTGCCCACAGTCACATCAGTATTTAGTAGTATAAATTGAATTTGAACCCAGGTGCTCTGCCTCCATGACCAATATTCTTATTTCATGATGGACATTCCTGCTTTTGGCTCTTTCCTTTGCTTTTAAAACAACTCTTTGTTTTGTTAGCATTTTTTACATTTGCCACAATCAGTTTTGTGTTCAGTATTTGCCCTGATTCCCCTAGTTCAGGATCACAGAATTATTTTTGTCATTCAGTTGTTTCAGTCATATCCAACTTTGTGACCCCATTTGGAGTGTTCTTGGCAAAGATTACTAGAGTGATTTGCCATTTCCTCCTCCAACTCATTTTACAGATGAGGAACTGAGGCTAACAGGGTTAAATGACTTGCTGAGGGTCATACAGCTAGTAAGTATCTGAGGCTGGATTTGAGTTCAGGTCTTCCTGACTTTAGGCCCAGCACCGAATCTAATCCACCACCTAGCAGCCCACACAGAATCACAGAATCTCACAACTGAAAGGGAACTCAAAGGCCACCCACTCCAATCCATACTAAATAGGCATCACCCCTACAATGTCTTTAACAGGTAGCCCTATAGCTGTTGCTTGGATCCCCAGTAAGGGGGAACCTATTATTTCCCAAGGCAGTCCAATCTACTTTTTCATAGTTATCATTGTTAGAAATTGTTTCTTTACTTAAAGCCCATTTTCTTCTTTGTAACAAGGTTCAAGCCTTGCTCCTAATTTTGTCCTGTGGAATCAAGCAAAGAAAGCCAGTCAACCAGTCAACAAGCTTTACCAAGTGCTTAACGTGTCATTAAGTGCATTAATAATAATAACAAGCACTGCTGGTCTCAGGGAGCTGGGACACTGTACCTACTCTCTTTGTACTAAGGGGTCCATTTCTTCTGAATCCATGTATGTTGTTTGATCAGGTTCAATCCTGGGGGATCTTGGCATCTATTGAGAGGTTAAGGCCCCTTTTCTAAATTTTTAGTTTCTTATTCAATCCCCCCTCCCCTATCACCCTCTCTTTCTGGTATTCTGGTGGGGGGCGGGGAAGTCACTTAAAGACTTAAATTTGGCTTCACAGAAAAGAAATGGCTCAACATGAAACATTCACAAGCATACTCTGACAGAAAGATTTTAAACCAAACAAACAGGAGTAAGCCACTATCATACTATCTCAGGAAGTTAAGGCTTATACTTTATCAGAATGTAAAGTAGTATTTGGACTGCTATATAAGAGTTTTACATTTCACCCTGGCTCTGCACTGTATCCTTCTCTTCAGATGTCTTCTGCCTAGATGGGGATTGTGTTCACCTTTCTCTAAGGAGTACTGACATGACTTTAGGAGACTCCTACCCCCTGTTGCCTGTTGGTTTCAAACAAAGATCCCAGGATCTCTGAACCTCTCAAACTACAAGGTAGCCTCCAAACCTGGACACAGCCACCTCATGAACAATATCTGTTCATCTAAGATCACGAAATTACAAATAGACTAGAGGCATTCCCAAACCCTGGACCAAATTTGCCTAAATCAGGACATGAGCTTTAGGTAAGTGCTCATGGCCTCATGTTGGCTGTGGTGAGAGAAAGAATGACCTACCTTCACTCTGCCTTTCATGGGAAGAGGCTTCAAATAGCCTGGCATTTGGGAAGACAAAGAGAGGCAGAGCCACTTGCCCTTTAAGGGCCCGGGGTGAGCAATATGGGCATAGCCTTGTCATCAAAGAGCACTGAGCTCTCTTCAGGTCGAACTGTATACACTTTAGCTGGAAGTTGGGAAGGTGGCTCTGAATATACTCTGTACAACTCTCAGTTACACAAGTATAATTCATTTCCCATCATCCCATCCCTTCAAATATTTGAAGACATCTTTTCCAGACAAATTGCTATCTGGCTTTATTTCCTTCATCTTATATTTGTGAAGCTGATTTCTGTATCTACATGTGAGACTTTCCATTTATCCCTATTAAATTTCACCTTTGTAATTGAACCCAATGTTTTTGCTCATCAGAATCATCTTGGATCTGACTGTCATCCATGGTGTTAGTTATTTCTCCCAACTCTGTATCATCTGCTAATTTGATAATCCTGCCATTCATGTTTTTAGCTAAGGCACTGATGAAAATGTCCAATAGAATAGAGTTAAGTACATATATTAGAGCAGACTGAACTGGAGTTTTCTCTTCAAATTGATCTGGAATCATTAATAACTGACACTTTGGGTCCAGTCATCCAACCAGTTCCAATTACACTTTATGTACTATAAGAAGAATATGAAAGACTTGAAACTCTTTGCTCAGAGAGTATGAGCTTTTGGAACAGGGAACTTTTCTTACATAAGTTTGTACTCCCAGTTCCTACCACAGTTTGTTAACTTTTAGTAAAAACTAATAACAGTTAGCATTTAAGTAGTTCCTGCTATGGGCCAAGCACCATGCTAAGCACTTTACAAACATCTCACTTGACCCTCACAACAACTTTGAGAGGTCGGGGGTGTTCTTGTTACCTCCATTTTAAAGGCAAGCAGAGGCTAAGTGCCTTGTCTGGTGTAGAAAAACTACTAGATGTCTGGGATTGCATCTGAACTAAGGCCTTTCCTAACTTCAAGCCCCTGGCTCTATCTACTGCACCATCTAGTTGCCTGAGTTCTTCTCGAAGCACCCCACTGTGTCCCAAGACTAAGATTTGTAGTATAGCTGCTTCCTGTCCCTCCCCACAACTACACTGAGCAACTTGGACATTTCATGACATAAGCATCTACTACAACTTAACATGACTCTGCGTTCAGCCCACTGAGATAGGGGTGAGTATAAACCTCAGACTCAATTTATTTTTTGTTTATGCTTGAAGGTACTTATATAACACTGAACATAAACACATACAAATGTACCTCTTTGCCACCCTCTTCCTGTTTGACTCAGTTTACCCCAGGCTGATCCAGTTTCTGAATAGGGTCAACTTCTTGTACCAAAATTCAGTTTTTATCTAATCACTGAGTACTATATTTATATGAGCCCAAGATTAAGTTTCCCTATAAATCAGCAGGGAAGACAAACAGTATATATTGCTTGCTTATCTTGTCTTTGTTTGATCTGCTTCACACTGAACACTCCCCCCACCCACCCTGATCCTACCCCTTGGACCTTGGAACTCTAATATTTTTTTTAGTACTAAAAACTCCCTTTATGCCTAAGATATCATCAGCCTAACCTAACCCTGAGCTTTGCTGCTAGTATGCAGTTGACTAAAATTGACTTACATCAAAATCTTAGCGACTTAGGGAATTTGAGTGTGTGTGTGTGTGTGTGTGTGTGTGTGTAACACACATATACACACACACACACACATACAAACAGATACACACATGCTATAACTGGACAACTAAAGCCAAGCTATGTGTGTGTGTGGGGCCATAATATTGCTGTAAGTTCTGCTGGTTTGTTGTTGTTTGTCCTTAATTCTTTTTTTTGTTTTTGAGAGGCAATTGGGGTTAAGTGACTTGCCCAGGGTCACACAGCTAGTAAGTGTCAAATGTCTGAGGCTGGATTTGAACTCAGGTACTCCTGAATCCAGTGCTGGTGCTCTATCCACTGCGCCATCTAGCTGCCCCTGTCCTTAATTCTTGAAGAGGGCTAATGGCATCAAGAAGGTGATGACTTGCAAGTGAAGTGGATTTAAGTGGGGCAGGGCTATGCAAGGTGACCAGCCTCACTCCCTCCTCTGGAGTCATCTGGGTCCAGTTGCAAGTCATAGGTCAGAATAACTGGAGATGGCCCTGGATGCAGTGGCCTTTTTTTTTTTTTTTTTTTTTTTTTTTTTTTTTTGCAGTGGCCTTTTAAAGTGAAGGTCTTTCCCACGCCTTCAGGGATAAGGCTAGGTATGGGAAATATTTGTTCAGCAGTTCCATGGGGTTTTTTACATTCTGGGAAAATATAGTTGAGATGAATTTTCAGACTTCTCCAAAGAAATTAAAAAGCGTATATTGGGATGTGGTTTACTATGGACTTCCGTAGCTATTATATTTGTATCTATGAATTTTGTTGTTGTTGTTGTTGTTGTTTGTTTGTTTAATTATTCCTCACAACATTTCTAAGATAGATGGATCTTTTCTCATATACTTTTCGCAAGAAATTCCAATGACAAAGAGGCAAAAAAAAATCATTTTTCTTAAGTCAAACAAAAAGTCAGGGGTGGAGCAGGTAGTAGAATTCTCAACATCACAAGGTCTAATCTTGTCTAAATCTATCATTAAGAGCTATAGGTTTCCAGTTGATTAGCACCACTGAAAGAGGGAGTCTTTTACCCCTGTGCCTTGAATAAGCCATTTAACTATTGGGCCCTTTATGATAGGATGGTGCTGGTGGCCCCAACAGAGGGAGCAGGCCATGAATGACACCTGCATTGTCACTTGATTCTAGTAGTTGTGCAGATCTGATGCTAGTATCTTTTTTGTGGTTTCTCACCAGTCAAATAATCATGTGCTTCCTTTCGACATTTTAACACTTTTTTTTTTAGTTTGTCTTTATCTTTTCAAATAGATTGTAAATTCTTTGAGGATTGCATCTTATGCTACTTTGTATCCCAAATTGTACCCAGAACAGTGTTTGGCACCTAATAGGTATTTATTAGATATTTGCTTGATGGTGGCTTACTTTGTATACTGGAAACCTTGCCACTTTATTGAATCAATAAAGGATGGTGCAAAGAGGGCTAAGGTCAAGGTTCAAACCATGCATCTCCGTGGTCACAAACTGTATCCTTAACATCTGTGTTTGCTCTCCCTGACCTCCCATGTCCAGTGGAGCAAATTATTCACTTTATGATGTAAGCACCTGGTGCACTTTTTCTTTTTTCTTTTTTTAACACTTGATGTGCCATCCGTCGTAGGAAAAAGTCACCATGTGCCTCAAACCCAATTCAACTGCTGTGAGTATAACTTTTGTCCTAGAGTTTGGCGCTCCATCTCCCACCCCCATGCATCACATAAGCCACGTCTCTTACCTGGAAGGCACCCCCTCCTCGACTCTTCTATCATAATTCTTTTTTTCCTTCAAAGTTCAGTTCAGGTGCCAGCTCTTACTTGTAGTGTTCCCTGAACCTCACAGTTGCCAGTACACTCACTCTCCTCTTTCTGTTATATTTATCTGTGTACATCTTATATCCCTCTTAGGAGAATTTAACTCTTCAAGATGAAGGGCTGCTTCATCTCTGTCTTTGTAGTTACAGAACCTAACACAACGTCTCACATTTAGCAGGCACTTAATGCCTGTAGTTTCACAATGGTAGCATCTGATAAGGCATTGTGGAGTATTTCCATCAGTCAAGGGCACGGAGTTTTGGGAAGCTTTTGGCATTGTTTCTGAAAAAATCTCTGGCAACCTGCCAACAGTTTTAAATTGCTTGAATTCTTCACTGGAAACAGGGGAACCATTGACAGTATCATTAACTGGCTTGTTTTCTGAAGGCTGTATCCTCCCCTCTGTTGAAAACACATAGTTCTGTCTGTTAATGCCCTGGCTGCTTGCCACATCTTGGCTTAGTTATTGAAAATTAAGAGACATTGATTGAAATCTAAGTTTAAGAAACATTAACACATAATTCTAAGATGAATTGACAATAAAAGATTTTCTGCCTCCCCAGGGTGTCGGAACATATTCTGGGCAACAAGGGAATAATATGACTATATAGAGATAATACTTATCTTCAATTATATAAAAGTTTGCCAGTGCTAAAGATGGTGGCCAGTTATTGTCTATATTCACTTTAGATAGTACAAGAGGAAATTCCCTTAAGCTACAATGTGAGAGATACATCCTTCAATGGATCTGTGATGTCATCTATGGGCCTTCTTATCCTCTGTGATTACTGTTCATGCCCTGATGTTCTGTAGAGAATCTGCTCAATGCTGGATGCCTTCCTTTGGGTCTTTGTATATTTCATGAAAGCCACCATGACACTCTAATGTCTATCTCTTGCTTTTGATAGGAGTCTATTTCCTTTTTTCTATTCATATACATTCTTGATGATGGCTTTTACACAATTTCTTCCATAAAATAATGATCAGGAATATGAGGTAACCAAATTATCCAGGAGCAGATAGTGTTGATAATTAGGGGGTTTGTTTTTGGTTTTTTTTGTGAGGCAATTGGGGTTAAGTGACTTGCCCAGGGTCACACAGCTAGTAAGTGTTAGATTTGAACTCAGGTCATCCTGAATCCAGGGCCGGTACTCTATCCACTGCGCCACCTAGCTGCCCTGATAATTAGTTTTATAATATAATTTGAAATCTTATAAGACCAATCTCCTTCCATTATGAGTTTCCTTTAATATCTTTGATTTCTAAATTCTCTATGAATTTTGTTTTTATTTTGTCTAATCTTGATAATTTGATTGGTATAGCGACAAATTATAGGCCTTTTTGGGTAGTATCATCATTTTTACTATATTGATGTTGCCTCACCATCAACACTGAACATCTTTCCAATGATTTAGATTTTTTTTTATTTCTGTGAAAATTGTTTTATTGATATATTTATAAAAGTATCTTACAGGTTAATGTCTATATGTTTGGTGCATTTTATTGTTTTTATGGCGTTTCTTTTTACAGTGTCATAGAACTAGAGCTAGAAGGTACTTAAGAAATCATTTCATCTAGCCCCTTCATTTTCCAGGTGAGGAAACTGGAGTTCATGGAAGGGAAGACAGGCAATAAGCTTTAAGGCAAGATTTGAACCCAAGTCCTCTGGCTTCAGAGTCAGTGATTTCCCCACTACAATTTGTTTCCTCCTTTATCTATTTCTCCTTTTTATTTGTAATATCCCCAAATTCTCATGGTTTTGTGAATTCATTTTCTCTCTTGCTACTTTGCTGAAGATATTGTCTTGACTATTTTAAATTAACTCTCTACAGTATTCTAAATATACCACTCTATTGTCCTTAGAGATATTTTTGTCTCCCCTTTACCAATGCTTGTTCCTCTAGACTTTTGCCCTTTCCTAGATGTCTTCCTACCTTTTTAACTGCTCCTTCCATCTCCTTTGCTGAATTTTCATCCAGGTTGAACCTGCTGACCATGGGTATCCCCCAAGGCTCTGGTCCTGGCCATCTTCTCTTCTCTCTTTATACCATTTATCCTGATGTTCTCATTAGCTCCCATGAATTAAATTATCATCTCATCTCCATGCAATTGATTCTCTGATTTATTCAACCCTAATTTCTTTTCTGACCTCCAGTTTCATATTTCCACCTTCTATTAGACATCTCAAACTCGATATCCCATAGATATTAGACTCAAAATGTCTACAACCAAACTCATTATATTTTTCCCCCAAAATTTCCCTATTTCTGTCAAGATCACCAAAAGCCTCCCAGTCACTCAGGCTCACAACCTAGGTGTCATCTTCAACTATCCCCCCTCTTATACCCCATATTTCATGTATTGCTTAGTCCTGTCTATTCTGTCTTCACAATGTATACACACTCTTCTTTCCTCTGATACTGCCACCCCACTGGTATATCTCCTCATCTCCTCAACCTTGGACTATTGAAGTAACCTTCTGGTTGGCATCCCAGCCTCAAATATCTCCCTTAGAGGCAGCTAGGTGGCATAGTAGATAGAGCCCTGGGCCTGGAGTAAGGAAGACAGTTCAAATTTGGTCTCAGACACTTACTAGTTGTGTGACCTTGGGCAAGTCACTTAACTTTCGTTTGCCTCAGTTTTCCTAACTGCAAAATGAAGATAATGATAGCACCTACATTCCAGGGTTATTGTGAAGATCAAATGATAATATTTGTAAAGCCCTTGGCATAGTGTCTGGCACATACTAAGTACTTAATAAAAGCGTGTTTCTTCCCTTCCCTTTCCTTCCTCCTTCCTTTCCTCCTTCCTTCCTTCTCCTTTTTATCATCAACTCAGCTGCCAAAGTGATCCTCCTAAAGTGTTGATCTGACTAAATCATCCTCCTACTGGATAAACTTCAATGGCTTCTATCAAATATAAAAACCTTCTGTTTGACTTTCAAAACCTTTCATAATTTGGTCCCTTCCTATCTTTTCAGTCTTCCTACACTTTACTGCCTTCTACATAATCTAAGATCCAGTGACATTAGTCGACTTGCTATTCCTTGCACAAGACACCCTATCTGGAAGAGTCCAGAAGCCTCTCCTTTCTAACTCCTGCCTCTAGTCTTAGCTGACTTCCTCCAAATCTCACCTAAAACCCTACTTTCAGCAAGAACCTTTCCCAATCCCCCTTAAAACTAGAGCCTTCCCTCTGAGATTACCTCCAGTTTACCTTGTATATATCTTAGATGTACATAGTTGCTTACCCCACTGAAATGTAAGTTCCTGGGGGCAGCTAGGTGGCACAGTGAATAAAGCACCAGCCCTGGATTCAGGAGGACCCAAGTTCAAATCTGGCCTCAGACACTTGACATTTACCAGCTGTGTGACCCTGGGCAAGTCACTTAACCCTCATTGCCTCCACTCAAAAAAATCTCCCCAAAAACAAACAAAAAAAGAAATGCAAGTTCCTTGAGGGCAAGAACTGGTTTTGCCTTTTTGTTTTGTATGCCAAGAATTTAGCTCCGTGCCTGACATAGAGTAAGTGCTTGATAAATATTTGTTGACCTGACTCTAATTGTTTTACCTATCATTGTTAAAAATCCTGGTATTATATCAATAATAATAAGGATAGCATGATATAGTGGGTAAAAAGCTGCCCTTGAAGTCAGCGAGTCTAGGTTAAAGTCTTTCCTTTGTTCCTTTGACAAAATCTACTGGCTGTCTAAGCCAGTCACTTAGCCCCCTCAGTGCTCTAGGCATCTCTCTTTTCTTTTTCTTCCCCCCCCCCTTTTTTTTTTGGCAGGGCAATGAGGGTTAAGTGACTTGCCCAAGGTCACACAGCTAGTAAGTGTCAAGTGTCTAAGACTGAATTTGAACTCAGGTCCTCCTGAATCCAGGGCTGGTGCTTTATCTACTGCGCCACCTAGCTGCCCCCTCGGCATCTCTCTAAGGCTCTAAGTTGCAGAGAAGGTATTG
Organism: Dromiciops gliroides; assembly: GCF_019393635.1. NCBI lineage: Eukaryota > Metazoa > Chordata > Mammalia > Microbiotheria > Microbiotheriidae > Dromiciops > Dromiciops gliroides. The sequence goes on from NC_057865.1 coordinate 172,463,228, forward strand.
ACCTGAATTGGTAGAGGGAGTTTCCTTACTTGGGAGTACCCTCTACCAATGAAATCATTGGTCTAACCCTGTCCCCTAAGAGTGGAGATAGAGCTTTTTCTCAGATCTTACTGGGAAAATGTCCATTAAATTAAAGCTAGCATTTTGTTTTGTTTTATTTTTAATAATATTTTATTTTCCCCGATTACATGTAGAGAATGTTTTTAATATTCATTTAAAAATGTTTGCATTCCAAATTTTCTCCCTCCTTCACCACCCCCTCCCTGTGACAGTAAGCAATTTGATGTATTAATATATTGATTGATGTGCAATCATGAAAATCATATTTCCATGTTAGTCATGTTGTAGCACTTATTTTAGATAAATGCTTTTGATCGTTTTAAGGAAGTTCCCTTCCTTGCCCATACTGTTTAATGTTTTTTAAAGAATTAGTATTGAAATTTATCAAAGGCTTTTTCTGTATGTCATTGATATAATCATGTGCTTTTTGTTATTAATATTATTAAATAAGCTAATAGTTTTCCTAATGTTGAATGACTGTTGCATTCCTAGTAGAAATCCAACTTGGTTATTATGAATAATTTTTTATATATTCCCATAGCCTCTTTGACAATATTATACTTAATATTTTTGCATTGGTAATAATTAGTGATGCCAGAAGACCCCAAGCTGTGATAGATTGCTATCATGCTGTCAAGCCTTCAAACACAGTCCTTGTAATAGACAGAGCCTCTTTCTTGAGAACCAAAATAGATAGGTACAAAGAGATTCACTACCAGTAGGCTGGGCTTTTGTTAATGAGTTCTTTGGCCTTAGTAACCCATCAACAAAAAGAAAAATACAGAATGATCCTCTGTGCGGTGACATGAGTAAAGTGGTAGAAGAGGGGTCAAAGCGTTCTAATAGTTAGAAAATTTTTAGATCATCTATAAACTTAACTTTGCTGTTGGCCATTCTAAATGTGAGATCCTTGTCCAATGGCCAGAGATTGCACGTACTCCTGGAAGAACTGAATCATATTAATAGTGATAGTCATGCTATAAAAGAAAGAAAGAAGATATACCTAAACGGGAGGATTATTCACCAGTTCTCTTTGGAAAGTAAATCTAGGGACTTGATGGTGTTAGTTTTATTGTATACACAGAGACAAAAAAAACCCTCCAAAATGTTCAAGAATCTTCCTGTAACATTTCTCTCATATTGCAATATTCATAGCAATTATTTGCAAATAAGTCCACCATGAAGATAGTTATGGATTACACTATCTGCTGCAGAGGATGAAGAAGTAGAGAAGTTCTACAGCAAATTTAAGAGTCTCCAAATTAAATCAACATATTAGTTGATTTTCAAAGTCTTAGGATAGTTTTAAGCTACAAAAGCACTAAGACTTTGAGGACAGCCTGTATATTTGGATGATCAGTGACTTCCATGCAAAGGTAAGAAATGGTGAGAAATCTATTTTAAAATGTGGATCAAGTATAAAAATAAGAAAGGCCAAAGGCATGTAGATTACAAGAAACCTCATATCTATACAATGAGAATGCATTTTTCAAGAAAAGAATCAGAGGGTTCTGAGCTTGGTGAGCACTGAATAGCATAAAAATGAAATTGGAACAGATAAGAAATTAATTGTTACTGATGTGTGATGTGTTTTCGAAACAGTTGTCTGTGCAGTCCAATGTCTGATTTCTTGTAGCAAAGATAAAAATGAGTAACTAGAAGAAAGAATAAAATGAGAAAAGTATATGGTTCTTGTTTGCCCTAGGGTATACATTTAAAAATAAGTCCATCCTGATCTATTCAAATAAGTTATTGGTGATGCTTTCACAAAAAATAAGATATGAATAAAGAAAGGATCTGACATATAGCATAATTTCATGTATGCTTTATTAACATATTAATTGCCACAAAAGGGGGGAATCAATGAACTGGATATTCAAATAAGAAAATTAGAAAAGCAATAAATCAAAAAACCACAAACCAAAAATAAAAATAGATAGATCAGGGCAGCAAGGTAGTGTAATGAATAGAGTGGTGGGTCTGGAGTCAGAGACTCCCTTTCAGGATTTCATATCTGGCTTCAGGCATTTAATAGCTGTGTGACCCTGGACAAATCATATAAATCTGTTTGCCCCAGTTTCCCCATCTATAAAATGAGCTGGAAAAGGAAATGGTGAACCACTCCAGTATCTTTACCAAGAAATCTCTAAGTCGGGTCATGAAGAGTCAGATATAATTGAAAAACAACTGAAAACAACAAAGAGGACTAAGGGCTAGTTTGTGTTTTTATATTTTTCATGGGTTATCATAGCCCAAGAATTCATCACCTAGTGGCCGACTCATTTGGAGAGAGTTCTACCTTATTTAGATAGGCTGTTCTTTGTATGGTAAAAGCTGTCTGTCACTGGGACTAGGCAGAGCATGTGAGGACTTAGACTCTGATGGAATAGCCTGTGAGAACCCAGTGATTCTCCTGCACTATTTTGAAACATCAGAATAGGCTTTTTTGTAGAGGAAATTGTGTCTGTATACTAGTAAAGTGCTTATATAGTTAGTGGTACAAGTAATCAGATATAAAGTATACCAATATGAAATGCAAAATTGCAAAGAAGGGTTGGTCATGTAACAAGATATAGCACATGGACAGCCCAAGTACTTCATTGATAGTCCTGTAATATTAAAAGACTCAGAAGAAGGCCTGTAGACCAGATTAGATTAGGATAGAGCCCCATGGAGAATTTATGGAGATACATACTGTCCTACTTGGTGATCTTTCCAACTCCCATGGATTTAATTATAATCTCTATGCAGACGATTCTCAGATGTTCAGCTATTACCCTCTCTCTTCACCTCCATTCTGGAATATTCTGTTATGTCTTGGACATCTTGAACTGGATATCCAGTAGACATCTCAAACTCAGCATATACAAAACAGAACTCATTATCTCTTCCCCCAAAGCCTCCCCTATTTTCAAATTACCCATTATTGCTTAGAGCACCTCCATCTTCCCAGTCACCCAGGCTCAGAAGCTAAGTGACATCCTAGACTCTTCACTCTGACCCTCCATATCCAAGCTATTGCCAAGTCTTTGTCACTTTTTACCTTTACAACCGTGATTACGTATGTCTTCTCTCTAGTCACATAGCCATCAACCTGGTACAAGCCTTTATTCTCTCACATCTACATTATGGCAGTAGCCTTCTGGTTGGCCTGCCTCTCTCAAGTCATACCCAACTCCCACCATCTTCCACTTAGCTGACAAAGCAATTTTTCCAGAGCACAGTGTTGACTGTATCATCTTCCTACTCAGTAAACTCCAATAGCTCCCTATTACCTCCAGGATCAGATGTGAAATCCTATGTTTGGTTTTGTGTGTGTGTATGTGCGTGGTTGTTTGTTTTTTTTCCTGGTGAGGCAATTGGGGTTAAGTGACTTGCCCAGGGTCACACAGTTGATAAGTGTCTAGTGTCTAAGGCTGGATTTGAACTCAAGTCCTTCTGAATCCAGGGCCAGTGCTTTATCCACTGCGCCACCTAGCTGCCCCTTCTCTGTATGGTTTTTAAAATCCTTCACACCCTGGCCCTTTCCTCCCTTATCAGGATTTTTATCCTTTACTACCATCCACATGATTTATAATTCATTGACAGTGGCCTCTTTGTTGTTGCTTCCACATGACTGTATCTCCCCATTCCATGTCTTTTTTCTACCTGTCCTCATGCCTAGATTGGGCTCCTTCCTCACTTTCTTTTCCTGGCTTCCCGACTTACTTTTATTTTTTTGTGAGGCAATTGGGGTTAAGTGACTTGCCCAGGGTCACACAGCTAGTAAGTGTTAAGTGTCTGAGGCCGGATTTGAACTCAGGTACTCCTGACTCCAGGGCCGGTGCTCTATCCACTGCGCCACCTAGCTGCCGCTTTACTTTTTTTTTCAGGGCAATGAGGGTTAAGTGACTTCCCCAGGGTCACAGAACTAGTAAGTGTCAAGTGTCTGAGGCTGGATTTGAACTCAGGTCCTCTTGAATTCAGGGCCGGTGCTTTATCCACTGCACCACCTAGCTGTCCCCCCTACTTACTTTTAAGAGCCAGCTCAAATCCTACCTTCTACAAGAAGTCTTTCCAACTCCCATCCCCATTACTTCCACATAGAGACACACACACACACACACACATCTACATATATAGATGACATTGTTGTTGTTGTTTGGTCATTTCATTTCTGTCCGACTCTTTGGGACCCCATTTGAGGTTTTCTTGGAAGAGATACTGCAGTAATTTGCCATTTCCTGCTCCAGCTCATTTTACAGATGAGGAAAATGAGGCAGATAGAATTAAGTGACTTGCCCAGGAAGTGTCTGAGGCTAGATTTTAACTCAGGTCTTCATGACTTCAGGCCAAGCACTTTATCCGCTGAGCCACCTAGCTGCCCCCTTGTGTGTATGCACACACTTACATATATGTATATGCACACATATACATGTGTACATATTTTTTACATACATAATTGGTTTTTGTTGTTTCCTCTATTCAGAAGTGAGGTCCTTGAGTACAGGGGCCATATTTTGGCCTTTCTCTGTGTCCTCAGTGTATAGTGTAGTACATGGCACTAAATAAGTACTTATTGACTGACTGGTACCTAGACAAGAACATCATAGGAGCAGAAGATGTGGATACATTTTACTCTGAACTGTTGAAAGTATAATAGATCATATAGTTAGAACTAGAAAGGACCTTAGAATGCAGGCCAACCCTTTCATTTCAAAAATGAGGAAACTGAGGCCTAATGATACCAAATGACTTGAAAAGTAATATATTCCAGAGGCGGCGAGGTGGTGCAGTGGATAAAGCACTGGCCCTGGATTCAGGAGGACCTGAGTTTAAATCTGGCCTTAAATACTTAATACTTGCTAGCTGTATGACCATGGGCAAGTCACTTAACCCTCATTGCCCTGCAATCAACCAAGGAATGAATGAATGAATGAATGAATGAATGAATGAATGAATGAATGAATGAATGAATGAACAAATAAACAAACACATAAATAAATGGGGTTTGGAGACTTCTTTGGGGCAGCTAGGTTTGACTTGAAAAGTAATATATTCCAGAGGCAGCTAGGTGGCAGCAGTGGATTAAGTACCTGCCCTGGAATCAGGAGGACCTGAGTTCAAATCCAGCCTCAGACACTTGACACTTATTAGCTGTGTGACCCTGGGCAAGTCACTTAACCCTCATTGCCCCATGTTTAAAAAAAAAAGAAAGAAAAGGTAATATATTCCAGAGGTAGTATTCAAATACAGAAAAATCTTTCAACATCAGTTCCTGCACCCTTTCCACTGTACCACCTAGCTTCCCCTGCCCCCCAAGTGGGCCTACATCGATGACCTCTGAGTTGCATCCTAGTATTAAATGACCATTGTGGTGTTTTGTTCAAAGGCTTAGAAAAACCTCTTAGTTTGAACTTGGCTCCCAGCTCCTATTTCTTTCCCTCTTGAAGCATGTTTTTATTCAGCCTCCAGGACAAAGATATCTGCCCAAAAGGACCACACTTGTGCACAGAATATGATTCTATCACCATTGATGTGGCGAAATGGCTTTTCTTCAGACAGAGGGTTTTTTTTAATGTCCATTATCCTTTTGATGATGGCAAGTAAAGAAAGGAGTGAATAAAATGTCACAAGCCTCAAAGTTTGATACAAGCATGTTTTCTGACTTAAATGTTTCCTTTCCACTTCCCTGCAAATGATCCACTTAAACCTAATGCTAAAATCACTACACATATACTTTCCTAATCTAAGTGAATCTTAAAATAAATGCTTTTAACAAAAGCAAAGGTAGCAGGTGCTTGGCACTTAGACATTCTATTACCTTAGGTCTTGAATAAGAACTCTTCTTATTCCCTCCACCCCCCCCTCCCCCTTTTCAGAGTGTTATCAAAAAAGGAAGATGGCACTGACGGTGGAGTGAGATTCTGATGTGACCCAGCTACGTTGCTTAGCAACCAACAGAATAACTGTATTAGTTTGAGAGCTTTGTATTTAAAAAAAAAGAAAGAAAGAAACTGTGTTCTATCCCTAGATACAAGGGAGAGTGAGTTATTCCAAACGAAGTAAAAGGAAGAAAACATTGAAAAAGTGAAGAATACACTTTTAGCTAACAAAGACATAATAACATGGTCTGTGTTCATTTTCAGTTCCATCCTGAATTCTTCTAAAGCAGAGGAATTACCTCTTACAATTCACACCATAGTTTAAGGCAGTAGTGTACAAACTTCCCCTCTCTCTAGATTTCATAGAAGAAATGAAGCTGTTTTGGATGAGATAACAAGGTGGGAAACTATATGTAGCAAGTTGCAGAAATCCTTCTCAAGACATGGGTACCTGGTGTTTGTCTTTTTTTGAGGGGGCGGTAAACACCAAAGAGATGGGAAGATGGGGACAAGTCGACTCAAAAGATTACAATAAGCATAGATGGGTCATACAACATATGATGGGATAGAGACATTTTTAAAGGGACACAGTGTTTTTTTTTGTATCTATCTGTGTTTTATTCTTCCTTTTTGATGGGTGACTCTCTGGCTCTTAGGGATGAAGGGGAATTTCTGAGGGCTGGAACTAACATAGTATGTGAGTTTCCAGTGTGGCCCTTGAAGTGACACCAGGATAGCACAGTGAGAAAAAAGCTGACACATAAACCTAAGGTAGCCTCTAGAAGTAGCAGATGGTGGGAGGCAAATGTGGTAAACTGAGAATAAATACTTTCCCTCCACTCATTTGATCTTGAAGGTAGATCCTTACGACATTTTCGCCTACCACTCAGCACAGTTTTGAATAAGCCTGTAGGAAAACGGGCAAAGAAGGGTGTGTGTGTGTGTGTGTGTGTGTGTGTGTAATTTGAGATTTCAAACCATTTTAATAAAAATAAAGTATCTACTAGTTGGGATTTTAAAAGCCAATATATTATTTCATTTTCATTTTCCATTTAAACTCCATGTGAGTCATACTTTAGGAGCCAAACTTGGGGAAGAGATGAAAAGATCCTGTAGGAAGGGGGTAGGGCAGCAGTTACAAACTTTTAAAAAATTATCGATTTTTGTTGGGAATGTTGTTACATCTAGATTACATAAGAATATGAGAAAGGCAACTGGGAGGCTCAGGTTTGTAGGTAATTTTTAGATTGAAATGGGTTATAAATAGCTTCTAGCTCTGTGTGGTTGTTTAAGCTATAGCTCAGAGCTTGGTACATCATTTGGTCATGCCAAACGACTTTCTTCTTTTCATTTACCCATCTTCAGTGCCAAGATGAAGCAGTTGCCTTTTGTCTAGATGAATACCTTCCACATGAGTAATTTACTAATTTGTTGAAAAAAGTAAGAGTTAATAAAAATTATAATAAAAATTGTAAAAAAGTGAATGTATCCAATAGCTTCATGTTTTATAAACCAAAAGACCCCAGCTACTAGGGTAAGGATTCAACATTTAACAACAATAACAAAAAAATACTAGGAAGAATGGAAAGCAGTTTGGCAAAAATTAGGTTTTGACCTGTAATTCATACCATATAACAAGATAAGCTCCAAATGGATATTTGAGTCATATATTAAAAAGTCATAACATAAACAGAAGATCAAGGAAGAAATTATCTTTCAGATCTATGAACAGAAGAGGAGTTCCTGACAAAATGAAGGATAGAAAGGATTACAGAAGAATAAAAGGTCAATTATGATTAAATAAAATTGAAGTGGTTTTTGCCCAAATAAACCCAATACAGCCAAAATTAGAGAGAAACAGTTAAATAGGGCAGTTGGGTGGCACAGTGGGTAAAACTCTGAGCTTGGAATCAGGAAAGACTTGAGTTAAAATTTGGCCTTCAACATTTACTGGTTGTGTGACCTTGGGCAGGTCACTTAACCTCCGCCTCTGTTTCCTTCATTATAAAATTGGAATAATAATAATAATAGCACCTATCTTCCAGGGTTGTTGTGAGGATCAGAAGAGATATTTGTAAAGCGCTTTGTGCAGTGCCTGGCACATAGTAGGTACAGTGCCTGGCACATAGTAGGTACTTTATAAATGTTAATTATCATTAAAATCAACTATGAAAAAAATCTCTGCAATAAGTTTTTCTGATAAAGGTCTCATTTTCAGGATATAGATAGAACTAATTCAATTTTATAAGAATAAGATCCATTTTCCAATTGACAAATGGTCAAATGATATGAACAGGCAGATTTTTAAAGTAAGAAATTCAAGAGGTTAGTAACAATATGAAAAATGTTCTTGATCATTAATAATTAGAGGAATAAAAATTAAGGAAATTCTGAGTTTCTAGTTTGTGTTCATAAGATTAGAAGAGTTGCCAAAAAAGGAAGATGATAAATGTTGTAGGGGATCTCGGGAAATAGGCACATTAATACATTGTTGGTAGAGCTGTGAATTCATCCATCCATTCTGAAAATTGATTTGGTAGTCTGATTGGTATCAGCCATACCAGTCTTTTTTTTTTTTTTGGGTGGGGCAACGGGGGTTAAGTGACTTGCCCAGGGTCACACAGGTAGTAAGCACCAAGTGTCTGAGGCCGAATTTGAACTCAGGTCCTCCTGAATCCAGTGCTAGTGCTTTATCCACTGCGCCACCTAGCTGCCCCCTGAAAATTGATTTGGAACTACACCTCTAAATGCCACTAAACTGTGCTTACCCTTTGTCCCAGCAGTATACAGTACTCTCTACTAGGTCTATACTGTATAGGAAAGAGATCAAAGAAAGAGGGAGAAAATTTATGTATAAAAATATTTATACTAGCTCTTTTTGTGGAGGCAAAGAACTTGAAACTAAGGGATCACCCAGAAGTTGGAAAATGGCTGAACAGATCATGGTATATTATTGTAGTGTAAGAAATGATGAAAGGGGTGGTTTCAGAGAAACCTAAGAAGATTTGTATCAACTGATGTAGAATGAAGTAAGCAAAACTAGAATAACAATTTATACAATGACAACAATGTCAAGAAAAACAATTTTGCATGACTGTTGATCCATGATTTCCAAGGATGGATAACAAAGCACATTACTCCCCTCCTGACAGAGAAGCAATAGACTCAAGGTTTAGAATGAGAAACACAATTTTGGACATGGCCAATTCAGGAGTTTATTTTGTTTGTCTAAACATATTTGTAACAGGTGTTTTGTTTCTGTTTTTCTCATGGCAGGGTAGAAGGGAGAGAAAATTAATTATAAAAAAATAAAAGAGGTAAAAAATAGCACAAGATGGCAGGCAAGGATGGATTATGATCTCTTGTGATCAAATGAGACAGCATGTATAAAACACTTTGCAAATGTTAAAGTACCATATAAAAGCTATTATTATCTATGTTACCAGAAGGAATAGCCACGTACATGACAGATCCTTTGGAGTTCAGAAGTAGTACAAGAAATGGTTCAATTTCAGACAATGTTTTAAGAGCCATTAGTTTAAGAAACTGCAGTATCTGATATTTTGTTCCACATAGATCCTTCTAGAATGAAGAAGAGAGTATGAATCATGATGCCATGATGAATCCTTTAGAGCACCAGAAACAGTACAGTATTGATCAAAGAAGTTACTGTCTAGTCCTTGACCATCAGATTCCTGTGCCTCAGAATCACACAGTGCTTGCTTCCCCAAAGTCACCACATTTTGCATGGGATGCTGCTGACAGAAGCTGGTCACTGCTTTAGGAGTTCTGCCATTTTGTTATTGCAGAGGCAGTCTCATTAGCTGCATTGCCCCCACCACGGGATGGGGCAGGAGCAACCTGGCTTGAGGAACTAGTAGCTTAATGAGCAGAATATTTCCAGGTACCTAAGGAAAATAATATAATAATGACATGGTAGTTTCACTTGGTCAGAGGAAGAGGGAAAAACTCTCCCCACAATCCCTTTTCACTTATTCTTAGGACTCCCTCCCTCCTCTCTCTTCTCTCCTCTCTCCTCTCCCCCCTCCCTCTTTCCCTCTTTCATCAACAGATTCCAGGTTTAAATCATGCCCTAAGGGAATGGATGAAAAACTGATTGTGCAGCTTCCTGTAATCTAGTGGGTATCTGGTGGGTGACAACTTTTGCAATTACATTTATTTTCGGTCTAAGGTTGACTGCCAAATAGCCAGGCTCTAGAGGTCCCCTCTTTTTGCTTGGGATTGTAATTGGTATTTCCAGCAAATTTTTTTTTCAACTTATTGCTCTTCTCCCAAACATTATATCCTGTAACGATTGGAATGACGCCACCTGCTGGATACTTACTGTAGAAGAGTTCTGCCCATGAAGCGAAGGTCTTTGAGGGCAAGACCAGGAGTCTTTTCTTTGGCGGGGAGGAAGTGACGCAGACTAGTGGGAGGAGGAAGGAAGAGACTGGCGCTGACTCTGGGTCTCTTTCCTGAGGACGCTGGCAGAGAAGGGAGCTAGAAATGTGCTCTCCCTTTAATAGATAGGAATCTAGGCCTTTCTCTCTCTCTTTACCAAATTCTTATTCTCCTTAATAAATGCTTAAAAGTCTAACTCTTGCTAAAGCTTGTAATTGATTGGCGACCACTCATTAGATATTTTAGACAGACTAGCAAGAATTTTAGCCCTTAACAATCCCCACCTCCATGAGGGAGGGTGGGGAATATTCCAGAGCTGCTATCTTTTCATCATTAGTGTCTAATTTAAAAAATCTTCCTTGGTCATTTCTATTTTTGAATAGGAAAAAATAATTCATTGGATTGCCTAATGTGTTTGTGAGCATGAAGAAATAGAAAAGTATGCTTTCCTAATGAGCTGATAAAATCAAAACATGCCTTGGAACTGGGCCACATAACTGATATTTTAAAAGGTAGAGTAGCATAAACTACAGTGCTTGTTGCAGAAATGTAGCTGAGTATTACTTTAAGTTTCAAGTTAATAAGATAAATCACAGTGATGTTCTGATGAGACTATCTATCTGCAGGTCAGAGCCCAGCTGGTGTTTTGTGTTTGGTTCCAGGTGCTACATTTTAACAAGGACATTGGCAAGCTAAAAGAACACCCACAGGACAAAGAGGAAGGTAAAGAATTTGTTGATATTCATGCAATATGAAGAGTAACTGAAGGCCTTGGAAAGATTCATCTATCAGAGAAAGACATTGAGCCATGATAGCTGCTTTCAAGGACTTGAAAAACTGTCATGTTGTGATGGGCCAATACCCTGAAAACATGGATTAGGATAATTTCCCCCTAAAAGTCGATGGAGCTGTTACTGGGATTTCACTAGCCAATCGGCCAACTTCCTGAAGCTGTATTGATGTTGCTTCCTGATGGCCCAGGGGCATAAAAAGGCCCACCCTTGTGACCAGGCTGTCAGATTTTCAGCCCTCCACAATTCCTTCTCCTGCAGATGAGTCACATTTATATATGGAGGTAAGGGAGAATGGACAGGGCTACCTGTAACCTTGTTCAATAGCCTTTCTATGTTAGGGCTAACTGTTAAATGATCTACAGGTGCTTCATTTCACAACAAACTGAACTAACAAGGTATGGAGGAAGGATTAGATTTGTTCTTCTTGAACTCCCATAAATGGGAGTTGCCAAGAGATATATTGATATATGGAGAAAATTTGTTTTTGGAGGCAATGAGGATTAAGTGACTTGCCCAGGGTCACACAGCTAGCAAGTGTCTATGGGCAGGTTAGAGCTCGGATCCTCAACTCCAGGGCTAGTGTTCTATTCACTGTTCCACCAAGCTGCACCTATGGAGAAATTTAACAATGAGACCTATCAAAGTTTTAAATGATCTGCCTCAGAAGGTATCTGTTCTCCCAGTTTTGGGGGAAACTGACTAAAATCACTGATAAAACAAGTTTAGGTTTTTAAGGGTTTATTGAAAGATAGAAAGAGAAAGATTGAGAACAGAATTCCTACAGCCTGGAAATCCTATCTTTCCTCAATTTTCCTGTGAAGTCCTCTGGAGTCTCTCTCCTCCACCATGGTCAAGTCAGGAACCCAAAGAGCGCAAACTCCTCCCCCAGCACCCGCTTCCTCCTTTGTGTGTTCCTCCCAGAAATGGGAGGCTCCTCAAGTTGATTGGCTGGTAGCCTTGATAGACAGTATCCATGAGCAAACGTCACTTCCTGACACCAAAAAGCCACATGGCCTTGCCCTCAGAAGCATTCTCCTCATGGTGGAGCTTTCCTATAGTAAGTCTCCAGCAGGTGGCGTCATTCCAATCATTACAGTCCCCCCTTTTGTTTCATTTGAAAAATGAATGAGTTTGCTCAATGAAACAGCCAAAAATAATACCCTATGCTAACTAACAATATAGAAAAGAGAGAGAGAAAAGTTTTGTCCAGAAGGGTGGTCCCTCATAGATGCAATACTTTGACATTGGTCTTTGCAGAGGACGGGTCTCTGCAAGTATATAATAACAGATGGAGAAAGTAAAATCAACAAAACAAAACTGTTCATATAAAGTCTCTGAGTTTTCTTGTCTTCTTGGAGTGGTAAAATGTCATCAGGAGGAAACTGGACTCTGGTCCGGAAAACTGGGCTCTAGACTCTGGATTCTGAAAAACTGGATTCTCTTCTTTAACTCTATGCCACCTGCTGAAAACTTACTATAGGAAAGCTCCACCACTTCCTTCCTCCTCTCACTAGAAGTCTTCAAGCAAAGAGTGGATGACCACTTCTCAGATGTGTTGTAGAAAGGATTCAGTTATGGATTCAACTATATAGTCCCTAAAGTTAAGTACCTTTCAATTTTCTGATTCCACTCCCTATATGTGACACACTGTAGGCATAGTACCTGGTATTTAGGGAATCATAATTTTAATTGGAATTCATGATGAAAGAACGTAGGTATTTGGTTTTTTGTTTTTGGGGGCAATGAGGGTTAAGTGACTTGCCCAGGGTCACACAACTAGTAAGTATCAAGTGTGAGGCCGGATTTGAATCCAGGTCCTCCTGAATCCAGGGCTGGTGCTTTATCTACTGCACTACCCAACTGCCCCCCACAGGTAGTTGTTTTATAGAGAGTCCATTCAGAAGGCCTGGGTTCAAGTCCTATTTTTGGTACATGGTGGTTTGTGATACACTGCACTAGTCACCTAATCTCTCAAGGCCCCCAGGAAAATCTCTAAGACTACACAATTTGCAGAACAGTATATACTGGTAGAGGGGAAAAGGGAAGATTCTTCTTGAAGTTAAAGGTATCACCTTCACCATGTTGTTAGTTACCAGTAGTTGGTTAATTTCCACTGAATGGCTGGAGGATGTGGGCACTGTAAGAACAAACAGTATTTAAACTGGGTTTCCTGTTGATTAATTGCTTTAGATTAGAGCAACATTCTTCAAATTATATTGTGAAGTTCCCTAATGACACATCTGGGGATTTTTGGAGGGACATTTTAAACCATTTCACTGGCTTTAAATACCAACTCTGTTCTTTGCAGTGTGTTTCTGGTAAATGACAACTAACAGGCAAGGAGAAACAGAGAAAAGACCAAAAAATCCAGGTTCCTCAAACTGTGAAGTATGGTATATGGAAAGGACATTGGACTAAGGGTCAGAAAACTGGATTCTAGTCCCAACTCTGCTAGCTATCAGCTTGGTGACTTTGGGCCAGTCACTTCATGCCTCAAGACTCCAGATTCCTCATCTATGGAGAGTAGAAGGCTGACTCTACTATAAATTTCTTCTAGCTCTCACATTTTATGGTGCCACTAGAATGACTTTTGGCTATAGACTCTAGTCTATAGGGGTCAGTAAGAGAGCAATATAACCCAAGTCCCTTGGATTTTCAACCATCAAATGGAGATTCTGAATTCTGTTTGTGAGGCAAGAGGTAGAACAAGATAACAGAAGAGGTATGGGTTCAGACTAGTAAGAAGATGATGTGTTTCTATTTGAGGGTCTCCATTTACTTGTACTTTGGAAGTCTCCTCCTTTTGGCATACCATAGATATTCTAAGAGGTAAAGAGAAAGAAAGGCAATCTCACAGATAGTAGAACATGTAATCATGGGATCTTTTCATGTTGCTAATGTGGATTCACATTGTTTTAGGAGAATGTAATCAATCAAGAAGTATTTATTGTTTTTTATGTACCAGGCACTGTAAAAGGTGCTGGGAATACAAGTAAAAAGAGTTAGATGCTTGATAAAGTATTAATAAACACTTATGGTGTTCCAGACATTGTGCTAAGTATAAGGGATGTTATGTTTTTCAGTCCTTTTCAGTCATTTCCTCTTCTCAATCCCTTTTGGGGCTTTCTAGGGAGAGATACAGGAGGGTTTGCCATTTCCTTCTGTAGGTTACTTTACAGATGAAGAAACTGATGCAAACAGGGTTAAGTGCCTTGCCCAGTATCACACAGCTAGGAAGTTTCTGAGGCCAGATTTGAACTCAGAAAGATGAGTCTTCTTGACTCCAGGCCCAGCACTTTATCCACTGTGCCACCTCACTACCCTCAGTATTAGGAATACAAATATAAAAAGAAGCATACTTTGCCCTGGTGGTGGTGGTGGGGCTAAAATTCTATTGGGGAAGACAATACCTAAAGGTGATTTGGATAGAGAATTAACTAAATACAGGCAAGGAGGCTGATGAGGAGGTGGAAAAGTCTGGAGATTTGGATCTGGAAGTGAGGTGGTGGGGGCCCTCCTGAAATAATAGTCCTGGCAGTCAGTCACCAACAAGGAGAGCTGTGCCTCACATCCTTGGTTTCTCTAGGGCAGCAAGACAGCTGGTAAGGAGGTGTAAGAGTCCTTATTTGCAAAGAGCTTATATTCTGGGGGCTGGTAGGTGGTACAGTGGATAAAGCACTGGCCCTAGATTCAGGAGGTCCTGAGTTCAAATCCAGCCTCAGACACTTGACACTTACTAGCTGTGTGACCTTAAGTCACTTAACCCTCATTGCCCCTCCAAAAATAAAGTAGTTTGAGAGGGAGAGCACTGGTCTTTTAGACAGTACAGTACAGAATATTTTGGATTTTTTTTTTTTTGGATGGGTGGAGGAATCTATCTGGTCCTGTGATTTCATTGGCAAAGAGAACCCTCGCTACCAATGTAAATGGATAACTATTCTGTGACTTACATTCTTAAAGAGTTGCCTAGGGGGTTATATTCCAAAGACATCCCAAAAGAGAGAGAGAGAGAGAGAGAGAGAGAGAGAGAGAGAGCGTGCGCTATTTGCATAAAAATATATATAGCAACTCTTTTTGTGGTGGCTAAGAACTGGAAATCAAAGGGATACACATCAATTGGGAAATGGCTAAATAAGCTGTGGTATATGATGATGATGGAATATTATTGTGCTATGAGAATGACAAGCAGGATAATGTCAGAAAAACCTGCAAAGATTTACATGAACTGATGCAAAGTGAAGTGAACAGAACTAGGAGAATGGTGTGCACAGTGACAATAATATTGTTGGATGGAGAACTGTGAATGACAACTTTTCTCAGCAATATAGGGATCCAAGACAATCCCAAAAGACTAATGATGATTGAACACAGACTGAAGCATGTTATTTTTCACTTTTGTTTTTTCTTTTATTTGAGTCTTCTTATACAAAATAACTAATATAGAAATACTTTACATAATTGCACATGTATTGTTATTGCTTGTCCTCCCTTCTTGAAAAGGACCATGACATGGGAATGATGTCATGACTTGTAGTGAATTGGATTTAAGTGAGGGAGGGATGTGCAAGGTCTCCAACCTCACTCTTTCCTCCAGAGCCATCTGGGTCTAGTGGCAAGATATATAGCCGTCAGAAGAAGGATTTGAACCCATCTCCCCAGCTCAGAGGCTAGATTTCCATCTACTACACCATGCTGCCTCACATCTTAGTTTCTTAAAGGTACAAGATGGTGTTCACGTTCAGCACGAATAACACCTTGCCTCCTTTCAGTTTAGTTGTACAGAGTCAACAAATACATGCTCTGTGAGAGGCACCATGTCAGGTATTGTTCTAGGTGCTGTTCTTTTACAAGCACTTATTGCACATCTGGTAAATAATTTAACAATCCCACCTTTCCAGTTAATACAAGTGTCATAAGTGTTTCTTGTTTGTTAGAGAAAGTCTCATTCATTTCATATAACCACATTCTGAAATGGAATGATATTCCAGGTGTTTCCTCTTTTTCCACACAGGGATTTAGTACAAATAAGAGTTCTGACTTTTGTGGGATATTTCCCCCCTCCAGTTCTATAATTCTTAGACTCTAAAATAATGAAAAGTGGAAAATAGAGTTATTTCATCAATAAAAAATGGTCCAGTAAGAAGAAAGTAATGTGGTTTTAGACTTTGCAAAGAGAGTTCGTGGGGGGTGATAGACCTGCCTTGCTCAGACCACATCTGTAACATTGGGGCATATTTTAAGAAGGGCTAGGGACCCTCTTACAGTTGAAAGAGTTGCGAATGTTTCATCTGGAGAAGTGGCTTCAAAGGGTTGTTGGGGGATAAGATTTTGCTCTCCTTGAGCCCCCAGAGGGCTGAGCTACAAAATAATAGGTGGGAAGTGTAGGGGCAGATTTGGGCTCAGTGTACAAGCAAACGATTGATTCTATCTAAAAGGAGAATGAACGGGCTGCCTCAGGAGCTAGTGGTTTGCCAGTCACTCGATTCCTTCAGAGGTTCAGATGTCTATTTTGGATGTCATAGAGAAGATTCCTATCCAGGAAGGGGTGGGAAGAGACGTTCTGTAAAATCCTTTCCAATTTATACAGGATGTGCAGTACAGGGGAATTGCTCTCCTCAATGGCATGGGGAAAGCCAGCTATGGCAAGGCTTGTTTTAAGCAGTTGGGGATGTTAGCTAAGGACTCCGTTCCCTTCTTTAGGAGGAAGGCAGGAAATATACCTGAGAATGAAATGTGGTAACTATCAAGTGGCCAGAACTGACACTGCCAGAAAAGCATGCAGTTGAGAATTAAGGGAGGCAGCTGATAATGGTGATAGGTGGGAAGTGATGCTCACACTAATCTCCTGGGTCTTTGAAATGCCTTTACATATTTACATATTACCAATTCAATTCCTGGATGAGGGGATTTATGATGGATAGATTTGCTCAGTGTTTCTGTAAGTGTTTTTATTTTGGAGTCTAAGTAGATCATAAAATATTTGCATATAAATCAGTACATTTGTATGCTGCATTATATACTCAGGCTATATAGCTTAGGAATTCTTATGGCATTTGTTATCAACGGGGACTAATGTTATTCAAGTGTTAGTTTGTGAAAACACTGACAGACCAGGTCCTGTTACTCAGTGTGTAAAATGTAAGCCTGCTTATGGGAACAAAAACATTATTGTTTAGTCATGGGTACTACTAATAAGCCCAAGAAAGGTAGAAGAATTCTCTTCATACAAATTATATTATAGTCGACATTAGAAATGTAAACAGAATTCCAACTAATGAATGTACTGAGTGTCCTTACCTGCTTTTAACATTAACCCTTGTGAAATATATACTAAGTATAACTTGGGCTACATCATAATTATAATCAGTTTATGCTCATTTGATCTGATTCAATACTTAAAAACGTAATGGAATAAATGTACTTTGAGCATGGGCACACCCTGAATCAAGCACTGCTCTTGTACCTTTCCCTCTCCCTCAGTGGAAGAAGAAGAGAGGGTACCCAGTCACACAGACCCAGCTCAGTATAGGTCTATGATCTCTTTACCAAAAGAACTCTGTCCAAAACTCTATTAAACACACACACTCTCTCTCTCTCTCACACACATACACACACACACACACACACACACACACACACACACACACACACACACACGGCAGCTAGGCGGTACAGTGGATAAAGCACCAGCCCTGGATTCAGGAGGACTTGAGTTCAAATCTGATCTCAGACACTTGACACTTACTAGTTGTGTGACCCTGGGCAAGTCACTTAACCCTCATTGCCCCACAAAAATAAAATAAACAAATAAATAAATAAACACACACACATACACACACACCACAAAACCTACCATTAGAAGGCAACTACTCATAGGTTATATGTCCTTTGGGAAGACAAGTGCCAATTAATTCTGATTGGTTAACAATTAATAAGAGAATGAATATTATAATGAGTGGCTGGGCCAGAACTTTGATTAAGCCATTTACTTCTTGAGTAAACCCCAATCTTGGGCAATCTATTCAAAGAATTTATGCCCCACCCAAGTTCCAGCAGAACACATTGGCTATTCCACTTGCGTGGGGTCTGAACAAGAAAGTCCAGTCTCATTATCAGCAATGTCCTTCAAGAAACTGAACTTTGAAAAATCAGGACATTAGAAAATGGGGGAAACTCTGGGTCTCCCCAAGTCATGGGGTTATTAATAATCATTTCTGTCACTATGTACAGATAGGATAAACAGCATTGAAATATAGGATAGAGGGGTTTGGGTTATCATTGTAAGAAAAAAATTAAAAATTCAGAAAATAGTTATCAAATACCTATTATGTACAAAAAGCTCTATGGTGTGTGATAGAGAAACAATGATTTTTTTTTTTTGGTGGGGCAATGGGGGTTAAGTGACTTGCCCAGGGTCACACAGCTAGTAAGTGTCAAGTGTCTGAGGCTGCATTTGAACTCAGGTCCTCCTGAATCCAGGGCCAGTGCTTTATCCACTGCACCACCTAGCTGCCCCAATAATGACTTTTTTTTTTTTAAATGACAGTCTATGCCCTCAAGGAAATTGCATTCTATTGGGGTTGGGAGTGGGGATGATGGTATGCTATGCACCCATCTAAGCCCAACATAAGGTAGAGTTGGATGCAGCTGTCATGAGCTGGGCCTGACTCAAGCTGATTCCCAAGTAGTTTAGTTCTGATATCATAAGGAAATGAGACATTTATAGATCATTCAGCAGTTTAAAAAAAAAAAAAGTTGTTTTGCCATAACACTCAGCTTGGGTGACATCTCTGTATGTAAAGCATTCGGTCAACTGGGCAGAGTATGGAATCCCAAATTCATGTTCATAGGTGACCAGGAAACCACATCAACAGCCTGAGATCACCAGAAAGTTGCTTCCAGGATGCTGAGGCTTGAATCCCTTGGGCCAAGCCTTGCCCTTTAGGGAAAGAATTAGCCTAATTTGTAAGAAGTGGGAATTTTGAAGCAGAAGATCAAGTTTCAGATTCTACCTCTGTCAATGACTCCAAGTAATTAGCAATCACTAAACTGCTAGGAGCCTCAGTTTTCTCATTTGTAAAATGAAAACATTGGAATAGATAATACCTAAAGTCTCTTCTGGCTCTAAATCTATGATCCTATATACTTGTTTATGGGATGGATTTACATGGGATCATTTATACTCTCATGAGTATCAGAGGCTTATCATCATAAATATAGCTGGCATTTTGCCAACAAAAATCTACCATCTTCAATTTTTTTTCAGGGGCAATGAGGGTTAAGTGATTTGCCCAAGGCCACACTGCTAGTAAGTGTCTGGGGCTGGATTTGAACTCAGGTCCTCCTGAATCCAGGGCCAGTGTTTTATCCACTGCACTACCTTAAAGGACATTGTTACTGTTCAGTTATTTCTTAGTCCTGTCTGACTCTATATGACCCCATTTGGGGTTTTCTTGGTAAAGATAATGAAGTTGTTTGCAATTTCCTTCTCCAGCTCATTTTATAGATGAGGAAACTGAGTCAAACAATGTTAAGTGACTTGCCACGGGTCACATAGCTAGCTTGTATCTGAGGCCAGATTTGAACTTGTGAAGAGGAATCTTCCTGACTCCAGGCCCAGTACTCTATCTACTGTGCCACTTAGCTGCCCCTTAAAGGAAATAATTATACCTAAATGAGCTATTCAATAAACTACAGTGGCTCCCCATTACCTCCAAGATTAACTAGGAACCTCACCCCTCCTTTGGCATTTAAAACTCTTCACAATCTGTCTCTTTCCTACCCTTTCTGTCTTTTCTTTTACTTCCTTTGTTGCGCTATATGATCCAGCAACACCGGCCTTTTTGTTGTTCCTTGCATGAAATATTCCATCCAACCTATATGACCTAGATCAAAGAGACCATCAAGGAAAGAACTCATTAAAAAGATAACTTAGAAGAAAGTGTGCAAGGAGGTGGGGAAGGGGGAGGGAGGAGAGAGAAAGGAGGGAAGGAAAAAGAGGGCAAGGGAGAGGTAGAAGGGAGGAAAGAAGAGAGAGGGAGAGGAAAAGGGAGAGAGGGAGAAAGAGGGGGAGGGAGGGATAGAATGGGGGTAGGGAGATGGAGAGAGAAAGAGAGGGGGGCAGAGAGAGAGAGAGAGAAATGGGAGGAAGAGGGAGAGGGAGAAAGGTGGAAGGAGAGGGAGATAGGCAGAGGGAGAGGGAGAGAGAAACTTGCACAGATTTTAGAAGATGCCAGCCAGAGCTTGGAGACCCTCAGAGGAATGGAGGTGAGGTAGGCAATTGGTCTGGGGGAAGTGCTGACTCGGGGGGCCTATAGGTGCTAATTATTTGCCCAGGTACTGGATTCCTTTAACCTAAGAATCCGTTTGAGACTTAGGGAAGTATCCTTTATCACTGGGAGTGTGAAGAAGAGGGAATCACTTTCCCAGGCCTTAAAGAATTAATGTAAAGTGTAGCAAAGAATGAATGATCTGAAGTGTCTGTGGGCAGAAAGAATCCTATATTTGATCATTTAAGGCTGCAGAATGAGATTATTAGAAGGCTGAAAACAGCAGCTCTCACAGCCAAATCTGTAGCAATGGGGCATGTGTGGATTTAATTGGCATCATTAAGCAGATGGCTCCCAGATTTATATAACCAACCCTAGTCTCTCTTCTGACCTCCAGTTCTGCATAAGCAATTGCCTGTAAGATATTTACAACAGAATGTCCTCTAGGCAGCTTAAACTCAACAAGACTGAAAACTGCCTTCCCAAAGTCACCCCTTTTCTAAACTTTTTTTTTTGTGGTCAAGGGCACTATCATCCTTTCAAGTTACCCAGGTTTTCAACTTCAAGGTAATGCTTTACATCTTGTTGGTTCTACTTCCACAATACCCCTAACATCTGTCCCTTTTTCTCCATTCAGTTCAGACTACTATCCCCCTAGTTCAAGCTTTTATACTGTCACTGGGACTATTTTTGTGTGTGTGTGTGGGGGGGCAATGAGGGTTAAGTGACTTGCCCAGGGCCACACAGCTAGTCAAGTGTCCGAGGCTGGATTTGAACTCAGGTCCTCCTGACTCCAGGGCCAGTGTTTTATCCACTGCACCACCTAGCTGCTCTGTGCTACAGTCCCTGGGACTATTACATTAGCTTCCTAAATGGTTTCCCTGCCTCAAATCTCTTCCTCTTCCATTCCATTTTCCATCCTATCTTCCACACGGTTGTGAAAGTGATTTTCCTAATCAGAGATATGAGCATGTCATTCCTTTACTCAATAAACTCCAATGAATCCCCATCACCTAGAGGATCAAATACAAACTACTCGGATTGGAAGTTAGAGACTTTTACAATCTGTCTCCAACTTACCTTTCTCATTTAATAGACGTTACTGTGCTCCATATGCTCTGCATTCGACCCAAATGGGCTTTCTTGCATTTTCTAACACATGACACTCCTGACTCTTTTCATTTCTACTTATATAATTCTCCAGTGTCTAGAGTGTACTCCTTTCTCACTTCCACATTTTAGAATTACCTTGTTTCTTTCAAAGCTCAGCTCAAATGCCACCGACTCTCTCTCTCTCTCTCTCTCTCTCTCTCGCTATATATATATATATATATATATATATATATATATATATAGCTTTCCCTCGGTCTCTCTAGTGCCTTCCAAATGACCTCATATTTATTTTTGTATACAATTTGTATATGTTCATGCCATCTCCCCCCAAATAATTTCAGCTCCTTGAGTACATGGACTGTTTCATTTTTGTCTTCAAATTTCCACCACAGTGCCTGGTACACAGCAACCACTTAATATATGTTTATTGTTTGCTTCATCGATTGACTGAATTTGTGCCAAGCTAAAACCAAGGCCAAGACTAAGCAGAAAAAAAGGTGGATGGGAAGGAACTAAGGAATTTAACTGAATGTCCTGTAGCTGATGCTAAGGACTAGGGTAAACCATAAGAACCTTTGTAATTTAGAAAACATCTGTTCTTGCAAACCCCCTACCTGCCAAATAATGTGCTTTCCTCTCTCACCTCGTAGTGGACAGAGACACATTTTTGCTGACTGTTGAAGAAATAGTGGGATGACAAGATGTAAGAAGCCCATTGCACACCATGGAACCCCATGATTTTTGTTTCATATTCTTCTTCTTAGTACTAACCTCCCTTTTACTGAGGAGAAAATTGGGAAGCATGGAAATGCTTAGCACAAAACTCAATTTAAAACAACTTTGAAAGACTCAGCAATTCCAGTCTGTACAATGACCAGCTGATTCCAGGGGACCATTGATAAAGCATGTTACCCACCTTCTAATAGAGTGGTGATGAACTCAAGGTGAGGCATACATTTCTGGATATGTGCCAACGTAGGAATTGGTTTTGCTTGACTATGCATAGGGGTTACAAAGACTTATTTTTCTTTCTTTTCTTTCCTTCCTTGCTTCCTTCCTTTCTTTCCCTCCCTCCCTCCCTCCCTTCCTTCCTTCCTTCCTTCCTTCCTTCCTTTGTTTCTTTGCAGAAGGAGCAGGGGGGATAAAGAGACTAGTAATAGCTTTCAAAAATAGCATAATAGGAGCTTGAACTACAAAGCTCAAGATGCTAGTTAGTTCTCAAAGGGGAAAGCATTCCCTTTCAGCCCAGAAAATGATTTGGGACTACCATGATCTTTCAACTATAAGGCAAAGGTAGAGCGTTCAAGAGAGCAGACAAAGAGAATGGAGTCAGATCTGAGGTGCAGTAGCAACAGCTTTGGGGAGACTGCCCAGTCCCACCTGGGACTTCAGTATCTTAATAGAAAGAACCAAAGGCCCTGGGATGACAGACAAAAAGAAACTGAGAGGAGGGAGGAGCTGTAAGCAGCGAAGGGAGAGGTCAGGGTGAGTCAGTGGACTCTAGAAGTTTATCTCTGAACAGAAGACTCAGACTGAAATTAACAGTTGTACTCAACTCCTTAAAGCAATGATGGAAGTTCCCCAAAAGAATCTTTTCTTACCTCACCTTCTCTTCCCCATGCCTGTGAAGTATAGACTGCCATATATTGTTTACTTAAATATTCCTGTATCTTCATCAAGAATATGAAGGTAGAAGTTTCTTTTTTTTTCTTTCTTTCTTTCTTTTTTTTTGGTGAGGCAATTGGGGTTAAGTGACTTGCCCAGGGTCACACAGCTAGTAAGTGTTAAGTGTCTGAGGTCAGATTTGAACTCAGGTCCTCCTGAATCCAGGGCCAGTGCTTTATCCACTGTGCCACCTAGCTGCCCCAGAGGTTTCTTTTTGATTCTGTATTTTGAACTTCAATAGCAAAAGAGGGCAATTATGTATGCTCAGTAGAAATTATGAAACTGCATTTCATACTGCTTGGTTTTTTTTGTTTTGTTTTTAGTGAGGCAATTGGGGTTAAGTGATTTGCCCAGGGTCACACAGCTAGTAAGTGTTAAGTGTCTGAGGCTGGATTTGAACTCAGGTACTCCTGACTCCAGGGCCGGTGCTCTATCCACTGCGCCACCTAGCTGCCCCACTGCTTGTTTTTTTAAAAGTACATAATACATTCTACACACTACTTTCAAAACTCTGCTGCTTTTTCTGCTTCTTTCTAAATTTCTCTCAGTTCTTTTTTACTCATTTGAAAAAAATATTTCTATGATCCTTTGTTTTGGTATCACTATTAACTTTCCTTTCAACCTCCCCTTCCCCCCACTGTTAAAAACCGTGAGGAAAAAACAGCCTTTTAACAAATGAGTATAGTCTTATTAATAAAATGGTCCATATGGTGGCCATGTCCAACAATATCTCTTTCTGTATCTTGAATCTATCAAAATCGTGTTTCATCACAGTATCTCTGAAGACATGGTTGGTCATTGCATCGACAGAGTTCTTAAGCTTTTCGATATTGTTTTTCCTTACAATTTTGTTGTTCTACCGATTCTATTCTCTTCAACCTGCATTCAGGATTCTCTACAGTAATCTCCTTTGTCATTTCTCACAGGGCAGTAATATTCCATTACACTAATATGCCATCCTATGTTCAGCTACTTTCCAATTATCTAAAAGGTAATCTAAGATAGGACACCCAGGTGGCACAGTGGATAGAGCACCAGACCTGGAGTCAGGAAGACTCCTCTTTGTGAGTTCAAATCTGGCCTCAGATGCTTACTAGCTATGTGACCCTGGGAAAATCACTTAACTTTGTTTGCCTCAGTTTCCTCATCTGTAAAAGGAGCTGGAGAAGGAAATGGCAAACCACTCCAGTGTCTTTGCCAAGAAAGCCACAAATGGAGTCATGAAAGTGTCAGACACGACTGAAACAACTGAACAATAACAATCTAAGATACTCCATCACAATTGGGAAATTTATTCTGCTTACAGCTATTCCCTCCTTGGCATCGGCTTCTTTCTTAATACCCCTTTCTCCCACCACCATCCCTGTAAGATAGAGGCTTCTACAGCAAGTCACTGCAGAAATCCCTGAGCTCTTTAAGTCAGAGAATTGCAGAGCTCATCAAAATAGCTATCTCTGGGCTCTACAAACCAGCCTAGCCAGTTATCCCCTCACGCTGCGTTGTTAAACAATAAGAACAGAACTCACTATATCACATCTCAGGCTGACTCTTTACGAAAGGACACCATAATACAAAGTAGCTACAAAGCCCCCTCTGGTTTTCCTCATTAAGCTAGAGGTGGCAGCAAAGAGTAACAGACTTAAGAGAAGCTCCACCTCTCCCCAAACTCTTGGTGGTACATGAAGGTAATAATGATCACTGACAATCTTGGCCAGTGAAGTCAGTTCTCTCCCATAACAATCAGGAATCACTGAGCTGAAGCCTTTTCTCAGCTGATTGCTTTTGACTCCCACTGCTTCTGATTCCTACAACTTCATTTCCCACCAGCTGCACTCCTTGGACTGGATTCCACCATGGCCCCAGGAAACCTCACCACGAGGATACTCATCATCATGTGACATGGGCTTCTAAGCCAGCCAAATATTAGTTTCCAACCAGCTGTACTCCTTTGGACTGGACTCCATCATGTCCCTAAGCTGGGTACCTTCCCCCTCCCCTTTTCAGCTTCCTCTCAGGGGTTGTCTTTCCCCATTAGACTCTAAGCTCCTTGAGGGCAAGAGACTGTCTTTCTTTTTCATATTTGTATTGGCAGAGTTTAGTACAATTCCTGGCACATAGGAGACACTTCATAAATGTATATCAACTAACTAACTGGCAGCTCCAAGGGAAGAACTCTTCAGCCCATTCCTCTGCTGTTACTTCTCTTTTCCTCAGGTTCCTATTTATTAACATGGCTTGGAAGATACCCTCCTGAACCTCTCTGACTCATTTTTTCACTTAAAAATTCACAACCCCCCACATTTTCCTTATCAAATTAATAGTCCTTTTCAATACATTTTTCATTCCTCAGTCTCCAAATCTTTATATGCTTTTTAGATTAAAATATTCCTCCCCTAGTTATAAAAAGTATATACAAATGAGCTGATGTATTCCTAGTAATCAGCACAACACCTGGCACATAGTAAGCCCTTAATAGATATTTGTTGACTGACTGACACTGAAAATTTACATTCCATAAGGAACCTGATTTTTAGGAACTTGGACATTTTCTAAGAAGGAAATTTTTTGATAGGAACTGGTATTAATATATTTTTTTAAATCTAGACCTTTAGTTTCAGTAGTGTGAGAGACACCTGGATGGGGTCTGTTCAGTGTGACAATTCCCCTATAATTATGTTCTTAGCGAGATGCCTGGGGACACTGAGAGGTTAAGTGGGCATACTGCTCTATGTGTCATAGAGGTTAAGTGACCTGCCTACGGTCACAGAACCAGTATGTGTCAGAGAAAAGATTTAAGAGGGGAAAAGAAAGGGGGAAGAGACAAAAAAAAAAAAAAGAGAGAGGAGGTGAGGAGAGCTCATGCGTTATGCTTTTACCAATTCCGAGTACCATTTTTATAAGTCTGCTAAGATAGCAGCTGTGTGTGTGTATACATGCGTGCATGCCCATGTGTTCTGCATTCACACACACATGTTTGTTAATGACTACTCAAAAAGCCTGTCTCATTCTCTTCAAAGTCTGGCTCCTAGAAAACCCTGCACATGTTTCGGCTTTAGTCAAAGATAGAGGGAGTTGGTGAAAAACTGAGATTGTTCCAATCAAATCATAAATGATATATAGTCATGTGCCAGCCCTGAGACTGCTTTAAAATAGCCTGGAGTATTTTATACATTTTAAACAGAAACAGCACAGAGTTTAATGAACTACCATGGCCAGATGGTAGAGAGTATCTGATTATCTCTGCAGAGAAACTCAACTGTAGAACAAAAGAGGATGATTCCCAAGGGCTTGATGGGCAGCTGCTGGTATTGGGGCTCTCAAAGAATCCTTGAATAACTTCCTTACTCTGTCGCTGCTTGTGTGGTGGGCTAAGTGCTGGGAAAAGCGGTTAATCGATAGGACAACAGAAGCACCAATTGTTAGAACAACTAGTGTTGGACTCAAATATCTTTCTTCCTTTGACATTTATGTAAAACTGGTAACATCTAGTAAGACTATTCTTTCTCTATTGTCTAGTAACCATTGGGGGTGAGGGTGGGGGTGGGGAAGCATTGGCTCTGGAGAAACTACTGAAATTTCAGTGGTTTAAGGAACTACTAGGTAAGGAAATTCCTTTTCCTTTTTTTTACTAAATAGTATTTTATTTTACCTAATTATGTATAAAGACAAATTTTGCCATTCATTTAAAAATTTTGAGTTCCAAATTTTATTCCTCCCTAAGACAATTTGATATAGGTTATAAATGTGCAATCATATAAAACATGTTCATATTAGTCATGTGGTGAAAGAAGAAACAGACCAAAAGAAAAAAAGAAAATGAATATAGTATGCTTTGATCTGCATTCAGTCTCTGTCAATTCTTTCTCTGGATGTCAATAGCAATTTTCCTTATAAGACCTTTAGAATTGTCTTGGATCATTGTTTTGCTGGGAATAGCAAAGTTATTAATAGTTGATTATTGTACAATGTTGCTGTCACTATGTACAATGTTCTCCTGATTCTGCTCACTTCACTTTGCATCAGTTCATGTAAGTCTTCTCGAGTTTTTCTGAAATCCTCCTGTTCATAATTTCTTATAGCACAATGTATTCCATTACATTCACATACCACATGTTCAGCCATTTCCCAATTGATAGGCATCTTCTCTATTTCCAATTCTTCATCACCACAAAAAGAGCTGCTATAAATATTTTCGTACAAGTAGGTTCCCCATCCCCACTCCCCTTTTAATCTCCTTGGGATACAGACCTAGTAATGGTATCACTGGATCAAAGGATATGAACAGCTTGATTGGCCTTTAGCCATAGTTCCAGATTGCTCTCCAGAATGATTAGATCAGTTCAGAACTCCACCAACTGTACATTAGCTTTCCAACTTTCCCACAACCCCTCCAACATTTATCATTTTCCTTTTCTGTCATATTAGTCAGTCTGAGAGTTGTGAGGTGGCATCTCAGAGTTGTGTTAATTTGAGTTGCTTTAATAAATAGTGATTAAAGAATTTTTTTCATATGACTATAGATAGCTTTGATTTCTTCATCTGAAAACTACTTGTTCATATCCTTTGACCATTTGTCAATTAGGGAATAACTTGTATTATAAATTTGACTCAGTTCCTTATATATTGGAGAAATGAGGGCTTTACATTTGCTGTAAAATTGTTTTCCAGCCTTCTGCTAGGAAATTCCTTTTCCAATGAAGATTATCACCTTCTCTGCAATAGAGTCGGTCAAATAGCATTTATTAATTACTATGTGCCAGACACTGTGCTAAATGCTAGGGATACAGAGAAAGGCAAAAGATACCCACTACTCTCAAGGAGCTCAAAGTCTAACTGAGACAATATACAATGAGAACAAGTTATATATACAAGATAAAATAGAAATGATCAAGAGTGGGAAGGCCTTAAAATTAAGGGGGATTGAGAACACTTTCCTGTAGAAGGTAGGAGTTTAGCTGGGACTTGCAGGAAGTCAGGGAAGCTAGGAGGGAGAGACCTCCAGGCATGGAGGACAGCCAGCCAGTGAAGATGCTCAGAGTCAGGAGGTGGAGTGCGATATGTAAAGAACAGCAAGGAGAATAGTCACTGGATTGCAGAGTATGTAGGGTACAGGGGGTAGGTTTAAGGTATAAAAAAACTGGGGAAATAGGAATGGCTTTAAGAGACAGAGGATTTTATATTGATCCTTGAGGTAATAGGGAGTCATTGGAGTTTAAGGAATAGGAGGGTGATATCATCAGACTCTGTTTTAGGAAGATCAATTTGATAGCTGAGCGGAGTAAGGAGAGACTTGTGAAAGGAAGACCAACCAATAGGCTATTGCTGTAGTACAGGCATGAAATGTAGATAGGTGCTGGTCCTGGAGTCAGGAAAACTCCTCTTCACAAGTTCAAATCTGGCCTCAGAAACTTAGTAGCTGTGTGATCCTGGGCAAGTAACTTAGTCCTGTTTGTCTCAGTTTTTCATCTATCAAATGAAGAAGAAGAAGAGAAGGAAATGACAAACCACTCTAGCATCTCTGCCAAGAAAATCCCCAAAGGAGTCATGGAGCGTTGGACCCAGCTGGGAAATGACTAAACAACAAGGTACCAGGGTGGTTGCAGTATTGAAAGAAAGAAGAGGGCAGATAAGAGATGTTACAAAGGTAGAAATGACAGGAACTGACAACTGATTGGATAAGGTGGGGTTAAGGAAAGGTATTCTGTAGATGATTCAGACTGACTTTAGAGAATGATTGTTAAATTTTCAATGTCAGGATTGGCACCTCAGAAATCAGCAATCACCACAAATCAGGGTCTGATCCACTGTTTTGTTGATTGCCTAGTCAATCACTTTTCTAGATAATCATTTTCTTTGGTGAAAATGATAACACATGTTAAATTTACCAGAGTGTTGAGAGTTTTGAGAAAGCCAGTTGTTAAATATTTAGCAGCAGCACACCCATGTGTAACGATTGGAATGACGGCACCTGCTGGATACTTACTGTAGAAGAGTTCTGCCCATGAAGCGAAGGTCTTTGAGGGCAAGACCAGGAGTCTTTTCTTTGGGAGGAAGTGACGCGGACTAGTGGGAGGAGGAAGGAAGAGACTGGCGCTGACTCTGGGGCTTTTTCCTGAGGACTCTGGCAGAGAAGGGAGCGAGAAATGTGCTCTCCCTTTAATAGATAGAAATCTAGGCCTTTTTCTCTCTCTTTACCAAATTCTTATTCTCCTTAATAAATGCTTAAAAGTCTAACTCTTGCTAAAGTTTATAATTTATTGGCGACCACTCATTAGATATTTTAGACAGTTTAGCTAGAATTTTAACCCTTAACAGATGGCTGACCACGAAGAGGAAAGCTAAACTTCAGTCTTCTGATCTTCTGGTTGGGTAAGAAATTTCCCCTCCCTCTCCCTTTAACTGCTAAGTACTGGTGTACTGGCTGTGTTTTCCTTTAAATTTTTTCGAATGGACCTTTTAAACTCCCTAATTACCCTATTTTTGATTTTAGTCTGTTTAACCAGACAAATGGGAGATAAGATCATGTTAATGCTTTGTTTTTGTGGATTTTCTATTTTTCTTTTTCTTTTTGTTAAAAGAGCCAGCAACTTACTCACACAAGGAAATATCACTCCCTCTCCCAACCATGCTTTTTCAGAGAAACCTGAAGAGATTCCTGCAGCTTTTCCCAGTTCTAACACTAATTGTTGCTCTAATTTTGCATGCCTGGAGGCAATGACCCACCCTCTAGTAGTTTTTAATCCCCTAGCACCTGGAGGCAAAGTGGGGGAAGAGGAATCCAGGCCTGAGTTCAAAATCAAGTCTGATTCAAATTGTGCTGGTCCCTCCCCTCCTCTCCAGACCCCACCCTCTACTCCTCCCATGGCCAAGCCCATTGCTTCCCCGGCCTGGGAAGTCCAGAGAACTGATGCGCATGCTCAACTTTCTCTAACTACATTTGCAGCTTCAGGCTCAGCCCTTTCCCAGCCTGGCTGTGCTTCTGAGACAACCTTAGAAAGCCCTTTAAATTCCAGATATGCTTGTTTTGTTCATAATTTTGCTAACCTGCTTTTGTCTTTAATTAGTAATCTTATAAAGCATTTGTATGGTGAAAAGACTGACAGACAATATAGAGGGGTTAAAGAAGAAAAACTTAAGCTGAATAAGAATGACAATCATCACCATAGTTCAAGACTCTGCTTCTTTTGCCATGGAAGGGTACATATTTTACAGAAATGTAGAAGTAAGCAGCAAGGTATTGATATGAGTATTGGGGATTTTAGATATCGGAATCAAAAGTGTTCTGAATTCACTCAGAGTAATAATGTCAGTTCAGAGGTTACATAGGATTTCTATGCTATTATATATACATTTTGAAATTAATGGTATGGGTTTATTTTCATAGAGATTTTCATGCTTTTGAGATTGTGTCTTATACTTAGTTTTTAAAACAAGGAGAATATTTGTAAAAGCTTTTTAGTCATGTGATCAAGTTTATATTTTATAATACTCCTTAAGTTCATGTTCATTTAGATTTCCTTAGTTTGAATTTCACTGTCTTTTATTGTTCCATGTGTATTTTCTTCTATTCATTTATCTAATTTTGAAAAAATTGCAAGATGGTTTTGATTTCATAATACAGTGTTAATTCTAGGAGTATTGTGCTCCCATATTCTGAGTTGTTTGTTTTTGTTATTTTTTCTCAACTGATTATTTGATCAAACTCTTTAAAGCATTTCCCTGGCAAATTGTTTGCCATGGCAAGTGTAAATTGATTCTAGAAGTATTATTTTTGATAAGCATATTCCAAAAAAAAAAAAAAAGAGGGGAACATTTGTAAAAGTTTTCTTTTTTCAAAAAAAAAGTTCTTTGAGATTCTGTTGTGCTTTAACTTGTATTTAAGTATGTTCTGATTTTTCACAAAAGTAATTGTATACTAAGTAAAAAAAAAGATTATTTGAAATTGTTGCATATGTTAAGGGTTAAAATTCTAGCTAAACTGTCTAAAATATCTAATGAGTGGTCGCCAATAAATTATAAGCTTTAGCAAGAGTTAGACTTTTAAGCATTTATTAAGGAGAATAAGAATTTGGTAAAGAGAGAGAAAAAGGCCTAGATTCCTATCTATTAAAGGGAGAGCACATTTCTAGCTCCCTTCTCCGCCAGAGTCCAGAGGAAAGAGAGCGAGACTGAGCGCCAGTCTCTTCCTTCCTCCTCCCACTAGCCCGCGTCACTTCCT
This sequence comes from Dromiciops gliroides, assembly GCF_019393635.1. NCBI lineage: Eukaryota > Metazoa > Chordata > Mammalia > Microbiotheria > Microbiotheriidae > Dromiciops > Dromiciops gliroides. Next base: position 172,494,615 of record NC_057865.1, read on the forward strand.
GACTCCTGGTCTTGCCCTCAAAGACCTTCCCTTCATGGGCAGAACTCTTCTACAGTAAGTATCCAGCAGGTGGCATCATTCCAATCGTTACAGTCCCCCCTGTTGTTCCTCAAGAAACAAAATGTTTCCTTGACGGAACAGTAAAAAGAATATAATAACTTCTGCTGACTAATAATATGCGAACAACAATACAGAAAAGGAAGAGAGGAAAGTTTTGTCCAGAGGGACGATTTTTTTTCTTTCCTCATGAACCGACGCTTTGACATTAGTCTTGCAAAGGGAGAGCCTCTGCAGAGAGTACATGTTACAGATAGTATATAACAGAAAGGAGATAGTAAAAGCTAATAAAGCAAAACAGTTCATATAAAGTCTCTGAGTTCTCTTGTCTTCTTGAAGTGGTAAGATGTCATCAGGAGGAAACTGGATTCTGGTCTGGAAAACTGGATTCTGGACTCTGGTCTGGATTCTGGATTCTGGACTCTGGTCTGGAAAGCTGGATTTCTTCTTTAACTGTTTGAATTGCTGTATTTTTTTTTTTTTTACTAAACCTTAGCATAGCATTTTGCAATCAGTAACACTTTTTACCACCATGTGTCTGGATCAAAGTCAAATTTAGTATGTGTTCATGACACCTGAAAATGTTATGGAAAGGTTATCATACCATATCTCATGGTTCCGAGACAGCCAGTGATTGTGCTAGGCCACAGGTGAATTCAACTGAGTGAGATAAAAAGATAAGTAAGTTCAGTTAAATTAGGTTAAATTAGGAGGGAGAGAGGATGAATACTGGACTGTGCCTAGTAATTGTGCTCTACATAGTCACCATCATAAGCAAACCATGGACTTATGTATACCTGTCTCTCCTTTTGTTGCACATATATTCTCTCCAGGGCCTGCATCAGAGTTCACAGCAAGTTAGTCTCTGAAATGATAAGTTTCCATATTTCTGAAATCTCATTAATTTCACCAAAGACAATATGATGGTAAAAATGTGTGCTATGCTGCATAACTGAGAATATATTAGTGATATATACAATAATTCCAAACCATACCCAGAGTATAATGACATATAAATAATAAACAAATGTAAATAGCTGATTATATTAGACATTGTTACATAATCTTCTTTTAGACATTATTACATAATCTTCTTTTAGCAATTAGACCACATCATCTTATACATGAATTCTCTAGTATAACAGTAGCAGATACTTAAAGTGGTGATTAATTCATCAAAAAGAAATAAGACTTCAATAAGCAAGATTCAATATTCAATAGCATAGAAATCCTATGTAACCTCTGAACTGACATTAATAATCTGAGTGAATTCAGAACACTCTTGATTCCGATATCTAAAATCCCCAATACTCATATCAATACCTTGCTGCTTACTTCTACATTTCTGTAAAATATATACCCTTCCATGGCAAAAGCAGAGTCTTGAACTATGTTGATGATTGTCATTCTTATTCAGCTTAAGTTTTTCTTCTTTAACCCCTCTATATTGTCTGTCGGGCTTTTCACCATACAAATGCTTTATAAGATTACTAATTAAAGACAAAAGCAGGTTAGCAAAATTATGAACAAAAGGAGTATATCTGGAATTTAAAGGGCTTTCTAAGGTTGTCTCAGAAGCACAGCCAGGCTGGGGAAGGGCTGAGCCTGAAGCTGCAAATGTAGTTAGAGAAAGTTGAGCATGCGCATCAGATCTCTGGACTTCCCAGGCAGGGGAAGCTATGGGCTTGGCCATAGGAGGAGTAGAGGGTGGGGTCTGGAGAGGAGGGGAGGGACCAGAGCAATTTGAATCAGACTTGATTTTGAACTCAGGCCTGGATTCCTCTTCCCCCACTTTGCCTCCAGGTGCTAGGGGATTAAAAGCTTCTAGAGGGTGGGTCATTGCCTCCAGGCATGCAAAATTAGAGCAACAATTAGTGTTGGAACTGGGAAAAGCAGCAGGAATCTCTTCAGGTTTCTCTGAAAAAGCATGGTTGGGAGAGGGAGAGATATTTCCTTGTGTGAGTAAGTTGCTGGCTCTTTTAACAAAAATAAAAAGAAAAATAGAAAATCCACAAAAACAAAGCATTAACATGATCTTATCTCCCATTTGTCTGGTTAAACAGACCAAAATCAAAAATAGGATAATTAGGGAGTTTAAAAGGTCCATTCGAAAAAATTCAAAGGAAAAACACAGCCAGTACACCAGTACTTAGCAGTTAAAGGGAGAGGGAGGGGAAATTTCTTACCCAACCAGCAGATCAGAAGAAGACTGAGGGTTAGCTTTCCTCTTCGTGGTCAGCCATCTGTTAAGGGTTAAAATTCTAGCTAAACTGTCTAAAATATCTAATGAGTGGTCGCCAATAAATTATAAGCTTTAGCAAGAGTTAGACTTTTAAGCATTTATTAAGGAGAATAAGAATTTGGTAAAGAGAGAGAAAAAGGCCTAGATTCCTATCTATTAAAGGGAGAGCACATTTCTAGCTCCCTTCTCCGCCAGAGTCCAGAGGAAAGAGAGCGAGACTGAGCGCCAGTCTCTTCCTTCCTCCTCCCACTAGCCCGCGTCACTTCCTGACTCCTGGTCTTGCCCTCAAAGACCTTCCCTTCATGGGCAGAACTCTTCTACAGTAAGTATCCAGCAGGTGGCATCATTCCAATCGTTACACATAACTATATATTGTGTTCTGAGTCAAGATGTATTCACATTTTTTGCAATCATTTATTATCCTCAATTTTTAAATCCATATGAGACTTGGATTATGGGAACTTATCATTTAAGACATTAATTGCCTTTATTCTGAGTTATCAGATGCCAGTCCAATCACAAGAGGAATACGTGCAAGAGCAGACACTGAACTGTCACATGAGGGGAGACATGCATGAAGTCAAGGTATGGCCGAGGGAACGGCTTTTGACAAATGTTGAGGTTGGATTCTCTTGGTTTAATATTTTATTTTATTTTTCCCCACAATATTGTACAGATGGCTGGAAGTATTGATCCCACCCATCTCACTTCTACACCTGGCTTCTATGCTCCCTCCTATATGCCTGATGCCATGGACATCTCAATCCCATGCATCTGATTAAGTCTGACTCAGTTTCTTCCAATATGTTCGGTGGCTTGGACATATATTCCATCCACCTATTTTAAGCCTGGCATACTGTATGAGCAGTACATATTGCTCAAGTGTGGGAATGCTCATATCCCATCATTTCTCTGTTCTTTTATGGTAACCCCCATAATTATCTCAGGTGTCATGATACAGTGTTGAATTTGGCCTTGACACCTGTTACCAATTATATTAGATTTTTTAATTTCTCATAATGGCATGAGGATAATTAGGCAGATGATGCAAAAAGTGATGAAACAAAGATAAAAAAAATTATTTTTAATAATTAATATCGCAGCAATTGTCTTCTCAATTACCCTCCATAAGGGGGGGACTATAGTAATATTATAATTTTAAAGAATGGTTCAATTTTTGTTTTATTATATGTTTCATGTGTAACAACTAAGATTCTGAATTCCCTTAGACATGTTTTTGAAAACTTTCATTGTTTGATTTGATTATTGACAAAGCTATTTTAAAGTTGTGTTAAGCTCAATTTTGTAGGAAATTTCCTGGCTAATTACCAGCATCCACACATCAACCCCTGAAAAGACTTCCATTCCACGACTACACCTAGAGGACATCTGAGAAAAGACTTTCAGAGACTTTAAATGAACAGTTTTGATTTGTTGTTTTTGTTGTTTTTTTCTCTTTCTGTTATAATATACACCATCTGTAACATGTATTCTCTGCAGAGGCCCTCCCTTTGCAAGACTAATGTCAAAGCGTCGGTTCATGAGGACAAAAAAAAAAAATCGCCCCTCTGGACAAAACTTTCCTCTCTTCCTTTTCTATATTGTTGTTCACATATTATTAGTTAGCAATAGTTATTATATTGTTTTTACTGTTCCATCAAGGAAACATTTTGTTTCTTGAGGAACAACAGGGGGAACTGTAACGATTGGAATGACGGCACCTGCTGGATACTTACTGTAGAAGAGTTCTGCCCATGAAGCGAAGGTCTTTGAGGGCAAGACCAGGAGTCTTTTCTTTGGGAGGAAGTGACGCGGACTAGTGGGAGGAGGAAGGAAGAGACTGGCGCTGACTCTGGGGCTTTTTCCTGAGGACTCTGGCGGAGAAGGGAGCGAGAAATGTGCTCTCCCTTTAATAGATAGAAATCTAGGCCTTTTTCTCTCTCTTTACCAAATTCTTATTCTCCTTAATAAATGCTTAAAAGTCTAACTCTTGCTAAAGTTTATAATTTATTGGCGACCACTCATTAGATATTTTAGACAGTTTAGCTAGAATTTTAACCCTTAACACATGGGAGAAATAAAGTATGATGACTAAGTCATGACCCTTGATGACTCAAAGAGAGTTGCTTAGATCACCAAGAGGTTAAGTGACTTGCTCAGGATCACATAACTAATGCATGTTAGAAGCAGAAGTTAAACCTAGTCCTTCCTGACTTTGAGACCAAGTCTTCCCTCCTTGCCTCTCTCCTTCTATAGGCCCTGTTAATTATAATAATTAACATTATATAGCTCTTTAGATTAGATATTTTCAACATTAGTTTTTATAAGATTTCTAGTTTCAAATTTTTCTCCCTCTCTCCCCTCCCTGCTCCCCTCCCCAAGACAGCAAGTAATCTGATATAGGTTATATATGTACAATAACATTAAACACATTTCTGCATTAGTCATGTTATAAGAGAAGAATCAGAACAAAAAGGAAAAACTTCAAAAAAGAAAAACAATAGCACCAAAACCAAAAGAAATAGTATGGTTCAATCTGTATCCATATTCCACAGTTCTTTTTTTTTTTTTCTGGATTTGGAGAGCATTTTCCATCATGAATCCTTTGGAACTATCTTGGACCATTGTATTCATTGTATTGCTGAGAAGAATCAAGTCTATCACAGTTGATCAACACATAATGTTGATGGTACTGTGTATAATGTTCTCCTGGTTCTGCTCATCTCACTCATCATCAGTTCATGCTAGTCCTTCCAGGTTTCTCTGAAATCTGCCTGCTTGTGAGACCTACTTTTAATTGGCCTTTTATTGTGGTGGTGACTTGGAACTGGAAGACACAGGTTTGAGTTCTGTCAGACACTTTTAGTTATCTATATTTCACATAAACTTATATGTAAATATATATATGTATACAAAAATATATATAAAACAAGTTAACATATGTAAAATGCTTTGCAAACCTTAAGGGGAAAGTCATAAATACAGTCAATCCTCAACTTTCAATCATTCATGTGATTTTATTAACAACCTCATTTTTACTTTCACATTGGCAACTGAAGGCAGAGAGCCAACCTGGGCCAGGTGGGAGTTCTGAGCTCCCACAGGGGCAGGGGCTTACTCTAGGGCACGTGCTTTTCACCAGGAGACTGTTCAACTACAGAGCCAAGGGAGATTGGAGATGATGGGGCCCCTTCCCTTGTTTTTTCCCCCTGTGGGGATTCTGACATCACTGACCCCTGCCCCTCTGGTTCTGTCCATTGTCTCTTCTCTGCCCTGCATTTTATAGGTTATTTTAGGTTACTGTGTTAGGAAAAATTCATATTATCAGAATTAATATTTTGTTATAAAGAATTCTTTTTTAAAAAGTGTGTTTTCAGTAGCCTCTAGAGAAAAATTATAGTTTTTGGTAGTTGTGGGAACTTAACCCCCTATTTCCCATGGGTTTAATGGATCAACATCCACATTGTGACTTTTGTTACCATTTTCTAGTTATGTTATTCCTGGGAAAGTTGAGGATTGATTGTGTTTATATAGTGCCTACTTTATGCCAAGTGCTTTACAAATATTATCTTATTGAAAACTCATAACAACCATCAGGTGGTAGATGCTGTTTTATCTCCATTTAACAGATGAAGAAACTGAGGCAAAGAGAGGTGTTAAAAATATTAATTTATCTATAACTGAAAAATTTTAACTATAAGTTGAGTGGAAAATTTATAACTATAAGAAAAATTATAATTGGGTCGTAAGTCCCATCTGGGTAGCCATTCATATGTAAAAATATTTTAACTAACTGTGCCTAATCTGTGGACTTTTGGCTGGCTATCTGACTGCTTTTAAATTAGTATGGGCCCTTAAAAAAATTTCCACACTGCTCCTCCCAAATTGATAAGCAAACGCCTTTTTAAAAATAATAGCACAAGCATTTATTTAGATGAATAAACTTAGGGATAAAGGCAACAAAAGAAGTAGGATGACAAAATTAAAATACTACCTGTCAGCTTTTTAAACTTTCTCTCCTGACATTGCTGCCACTGCCTCTGTACCAACCTTCTTCTAGCGTCCCCCCTGACTGTCTAACTGCAAGCCCTTTCTCTGTACTGTTGTGAACCCCCAGCATCTCTAGAGTCTGTCTGTCTGTCTGTCTGTCTGTCTGTCTGTCTGTCTCTTTTTAGGTGAGGCAATTGGGGTTAAGTGACTTGCCCAGGGTCACACAGCTAGTAAGTGTCAAGGGTCTGAGGCCAAATTTGAACTCAGGTCCTCCTGAATCCAGGGCCGGTGCTCTATCCGCTGTGCCACCTAGCTGCCCCTAGCATCTCTTTTTATTAACCTTCTCTCTCAGGTGAAACTCAGGCAGAGCCCCTATGCTGCGTGCTGGGAGCTGGGTGTTGGGTGAAGCCAGCTCCAGTGTCCCTCTGGTTTTTCCTACACATCTCCACTATGAGCAGGGGTCTCACCATGCCCGGGGCCTAGGGCCCAGGGTTTTTCATCCACTCAGTGTAGCCCCGCTCAGAGGCCCCCCTGCAGCTGAAATGCAGGGGGAGGGGCAGCTCTGCTCGGGGAGCCTGAGGCTAATTTTAATGCCTACAGAGGTTAATTGATTTGCCTGGGTTCACACAACTAGTAAGTGTCTGAGGCCTCATTTGAACTCAGGTCTTCCTTGCTCAGGTCTTCTTGTTCCCAAGCACCTTGCTTTATCCACTGCCCTGCTTTTCTTGTGTCTAAAGACAAAATTTAAAACTCTATACCTATTGTTATTGCTATTGTTGTTATTGTTATATGTGTACTACCATTTCCCCTGATCAATATAAACTCCTTAAAGTCAGAGGCTCATTCATTTTTGTTTTTTGTATTCCTAACACTTAACTAGGTGTCTGGTACATGGTAGGTGCAATGTTGACTGATTAATTGATTGATGATGGTAATGACTCTAAGTCTTTACTCTGAAAGCCAGTCAGGGTAATTAGCTTCAGAAAGAGAAGTTTTGTCACTGATGTTTGCCTAATCTCAGCCAGCAGTCTTGCAAATATATAACCTAGGTGATAAGGGAAACAGGCTGAAAGAATATTGATGATTACACAACCACAGCTAGGTCCCAATTAATGCAAATAATTAATCCCCTCAAGTGGTCCCATAAATTCTAATTCTCACAATTTGAAATTATAATTATGTAAATTATTGTAATTGGTTCTAGTCCCATGGAAATATGCAATGTGAATTTTAATAATGTGACCAGTATGAGGCAGCTAGGTGGATAGAGTGCAGGTACTGGAGTCAGGAAGACTCTTTTTCCTAAATTCAAATCTGGCCTCAGACACTTACTAGCTGTGTGACCCTAGGCAAGTCACTTAACTTTGTTTGCCTCAGTTCCTCACCAGTAAAATGAGCTGGAGAAGGAAGTGGAAAACCACTCCAGTTTCTCTGCCTAGAAAACCCCAAATGGAATCATGAAGAGTTGGACACAATTGAGGCAACTGAACAATGATGAGCAATTATTATTATTACTGTAAAAGAAGCGATGAAATATTCTATTTCCATAAGGATCCTAGAATATGGATATGAAAAGGACCTTAGACATTATCTTATTTAACACCCACTTGTCAAGGTTAGTCTTATCTTCCACTACAAATTGCTGCACAGAGGATCATAGAATACTTTATCTAGAGTTGGAAGGCATCTCATTTCAACACTTTTATTTTACAGATGATGAAACTGACTTGCAGGGAGATTAAGTGAGTCAGGAAATAAGCCCCACAGGAAGTCAGTCTCTGCAGCAGAATTTGAACCACAGTCCTCCAACCTTATAGACTTTGTAATTTTTTACCATACCATGCACATCTGTAATTATTCTATTTTTTATCAGCCTAATATCTCAGTTCATACCATCACTGAAGAACACGTTTTTATATCAACATTAGTAAATATGTATTGTTGTATGATTTGAGTAAGGTTTGTTTTTCATCGGTGGTTTGTTAACACTGCATCTAATTTTATTAAATTAAATGAGGGGAGAAATGGAGTTTGGGGATAAAAAATTGGCAACTTTTTCACAAGAAGGAGCACATAGATCTCCCTAGGAGATTAACTCTGATAGTCAAGTTCCAGGACAGATTTCAGACTATTTGTTTGTATTTCTACTTTCCAGCCTCTCTAATCAACATCACCTTGTAATTTCCAAACAATAAAAGCTCTAACTAGAGATCAGAGGCTTCTTCCACTTACTGATCTGGGAGATAAATAAGGGAAAGGTTAAAAGGGGAGGTTAATGCTCTAGTATCCAATTTTAAATTTTACCACCTGTACTTTCTCTGTCTTGGAAACCTTGGTAAAACTTGAAGAGGAAAAGACAATTGTGACAGGGATTGAGTTAGTGATCCACCAGGTAAGGATCTGAGGTCTACATCCCTAATGCAAATGACCAAAATGAGCCACTGAAAATAATCCCTACGTAAAACCGGGATAGGAATTTGTATGTAAACCTGGCGATCATTACCACTGATACCACCTCTGAGCAGTAGACAAATTCCTTCTTTTTAGAGTTATGTACATTAACAATGCCATAATCACTGCAAAAGAAAAGGGTGGGCCAAGAATTAGAAAACAGATTTTTGGGTCTGAGTTCAAGGCTTAGTCCTCTTAGCTACATGACCTTTCCTGAATTATGTGTCATTACCATTATGAGACACTTAATCTGACTACAGATTAAGAAGATATTCTATCTCTGAGAGAGTAAGAAAGGTTTTTTTCTCCATAATCTTGTTACTAAAATATCTCTGTTTAGATGTTTTGGCAGCCTGGAAATGAATAAGGTGAACAAAATTATTTTCAGGTAATTTTGACTAGAAAAAATTAAATAAATATGCAGACTGCATCTCAGATGATTAGAGTGTCAGTAACATTATGGTGCAACTTCATTTTTCATAGATTCTTCTATACACATACTATGCTCAATTATAGATCATAGAACTTTTGAGTTGGAAGACACCGTAGAGGTCATTCTAATCTGGTATTTCATCTAATGCAAGAGTATTAGATCCATATCTAAGACAAATGAACAATGAGTCTCCTTTCGAAGACCCCCCAGTTCCATCAAACTTTCTGTCTCCTTAGGCAGTCCATTAAATTTGTGGATAACTCTATATTGTTAGGAAGTTTATATTTATTGAGCCATATCTGCCCCTCTGTATCTTCTACTCATTGGTCTTCTGCCTTTTGGAAGTACAATGAATAAATATAGTCCCTCATTCACAAGATAGCTGCCTTCAAATAATTATCTGGGGCTCAAGATCATATATAAGAATCTTGTATAAATTGGACCGCACAAATGCTTGGAGACAATTATTAAATTATTCACCACCTCATGCCTGAATAAGTTTTCTAATAAGTCTTCAGGCTGAATAGTCTCAGTTTTATCAACCATTCTTTATATTTCACTTGTTGCTCACCTTCCTTTAGATGTATTCTAATCAGTGTAATTTAAGAAATAGGACAGCGTAGGGTGGAGCTATTACTTCCTTTGATATGGTCACTATATTTCTATTAATATAGCATAAGTTTGCATTCTAAGACAAAAGTTCTGTTCTGATGCCTTACCACAGTGTTGAAATGCTGAATTATAAAAGCTATGTTATCAGAATACAAGCTCTGACAATCCTGCTAAACTGGATATATGGTGAGTATGGCCCTAGTTATCAATATATCTGCTGTCTAAGGACAAGCCTACCTATATACTGGCAGGAGAAACTCAGAGTTTAATGAACCCAGAATTGTAGTCACCAAAAATCCAATGTTTTAGTCCATAGCGAGAATCTTGCAAAGAGCCAGGAGGGAGAGATTATATATCAAAAAGCACCAGCTTAATTGTATAAGAATAAGTTAAATATATATGTGTATATAGACATATATAGACATATATATACACTTATACATGTAAGTATGTGCCTATGAATCTATATGTATTCATAGACATATGACTAAAACATATTCTGAGAAAAAATCATCTTATACCATAAAGTATACTGCAAAGCTGAACTTTTCATGAGAAAAGCTAGATCTTCCCTAGGATTGAAGACTTTCTGGCTTTCTTTCTGAAAATGAACAGAATTGGGTAGAGAATAACCTCACAAAATAAAAGAAATTTAATGGGGCAAACAATTTCTCAAACCATGAAATGAAGATGTGGTGACTCAGTGTTTATAAGCTATTAGGAAGAGACAAGACTATGGTTTCTCCACTCTATTTGATGGCCATTGCTTAGGGAGGCAAGAGGCTAATAATCCCATCTCAGGCAATGCTCCAAATCTATAAGTTGTTCAGTTGTTGTTGTTCAGTTGTGTCTGACTCTTTATGACCCCATTTGGGGTTTTCTTGGCAAAGATACTAGAGTGGTTTGCCATTTCTTTCTCCAGCTCATTTTTACAGATGAGGTAAATAAAGTTAAGTGACTTGTCCAGTGTCACACAGCTAGTAAGTGTCTGAGGCTAGATTTGAACTAAGACCTTCCTGAGCCCAGTGCTCTATCCACTATACCACCTAGCTACCATATAAGTTGTTTAAAACCTGTCTGCTTTAGAAGAGGCCTTTCCTCATAAGGAGTTCTGCATATTGATGAAACCACAGATAGGGACCAAAAACAAACACTCCTCCCCCCAAAGTCCCCCAAAACCCAAAGGGGGAATGAACCAACAGGAGAAGAGAAGGAGTTGTGATGGGGAGATGCGTATTATTATACTATGGATTCAGTGTTGCAGATGAGGATATACAAACAAATAGGCATTTGGATGTATGAGGGTCGGGTGGGTGTGGGATACAGTCTGATTATTGTGGGATTGCCTATGCAAAAGCATGGAGGTAGAAGGTGGAATGCTGAGTTTACAGAAGTGGGCCAATTTAGCCAGGACAGAATGTATGCTTAAGTTCAAAAAGTCTATAAGAAGCAGTGATCATAGTTGATCCATGTCAATATAATAAAAATTGATAGTAGTACCTAAATTAATTTATATACCTAGTATTATACCAAATTGGGCAGTTAGGTGGTACAGCAGATGGTGTCACACCTGGAGTCAGGAAGACTCCCCTTCCTGAGTTCAAATCTGGCCTCAGACACTTACTAGCTGTGGGACCCTGGGCAAGTCACTTAACCTTGTTTGCCTCAGTTTCCTCATCTCTGAAATGAGCTGCAGAAGGAAATGGCAAACGACTCTAGTACCTTTGCCAAGGAAACCCCAAATGGGGTCACAAAGAATTGAACATGGCTGAACAACAACACTATACCAAATTATTAACGGCTATCTTTTAGAACTAGAGAACATAAAAAGTCAATCAATAACTATTTATTAAACACTTTCAGGGCAGCTAGGTGGTACAGTGGATAGAGCACTGGCCCTGGAGTCAGGAGTACCTGAGTTCAAATCTGGCCTCAGATGCTTGACACTTACTAGCTGTGTGACCCTGGGAAAGTCACTTAACCCCAATTGCCTCACACACACACAAAAACAAACAAACAAACAAAAAAACACTTCCTATGCTCCAGGTACTGTGCTAAGCACCAGGGATATGAGGAAAAACTAAAACATAGCCCTCCAGGAGCTCACATTCTAATAGGGGTAGGAGGACAAAGCAACCTTGTACATTACAAATGGGATGTAATCTGAGAGGGCAAGCACTAGTTGGGGGTATGTGGGGGTGGGGAACTAGGGAAGTCTTCTTGAAGAAGATGGGATTTGAAATGACTCTTTTTTTTTTTTTTTTTTAGTGAGGCAATTGGGGTTAAGTGACTTGCCCAGGGTCACACTGCTAGTAAGTGTTAAGTGTCTGAGGTCGGATTTGAACTCAGGTACTCCTGACTCCAGGGCCAGTGCTTTATCCATTGTGCCACCTAGCTGGCCCCTGAAATGACTCTTAAAGGAAGTCAGGGAAGCTAAGAGGCAGAGGTGAAGGGGATGAGAATTCAAGCCAGGGGTCACAAAATCAATGAAAGGTCATGGAGCCCAAGGATAGCTATTTGAGAAACAGTGAGGAGGCCGGGATCTTGCAGGGGAATAAAGCATGACCAGATGGAAACACAGGGAGGAGGCAGGTTGTAAAGGGCTTTCATCCTGGAGTCACCAGAGTTTGTTGAATGGAGAAGGTGGCTAGGGAGCGGTGACATGGTCACACCTGAGCATATTTTTAAAAAATCAGTTTGGCAGCTGAGTGGAGGCTAGACTAGAGCTGGGAGAGCCTTGTCTCCCATGAAGAAGTGAAGTGGGGAAGATAGTAGCAGAAGGCATCTGGGTCATGGGAGATGAGGAGGAGGTGAGAGTTCTTAGTGAATGGTCTCCAATGGTTTGAAGTCTGAAGTGAGGGCCTCAGTTTGGGAGGTGGGAGGGATGGGAAAGTGCCACAGAAACTTGAGGAGAGATGACAAGGTTTGTCACTGCCACTGTGTTGAGTGGAATAGAGATAGGGGTGTTGTGAGGCTCAGAGGAGAGAAAGAATGTAAAAGTACCTTGCAAACATTAAAATTACTAGATAAAGGCCAGTAGTTGTTTGTCGTTGTTGTTGTTGTTGTTGAATATTTTCTTTGTTGTTCCTCCACACTAATTTGGCCTCCAGTCTGGTGGTGATTTCAGCCTTCTACTGTATTTTTGTTTCAAGTATTTCAACAAATATTTATAGAGCAGTACAGTGGTGTGTTGTTAAACCTTTAACAATCGACTTTTGGAGGGATGGGGGAATGTCTGACTGTACACTTCTAAGTTTAATCTGCATTATTAACACTTTAGGTACAGTCAGCAAAACAATGTCAATCCCTCATTTGTAGATTGCCAGTTTCTCCTCCTACTGAAAATTTAACAAAGGGCATTAGTTAGCAAGCTGGTTAGAGCTGGCTCCAGCCCACTCTTGAATAGAACGCTGAACCCTTGTTTGAAAGAATGAACGGGACAGAACTTAAAGGGAAACCGATGGAAAAAAGTAAAAATGAAAATGACCAGAACTCAAATGATGTCATAAAGCAGGTATCATCAAAGTGATTAAACCAGTTCGTGTGCTATGACCCAGAAGTCCTACTATTGGGTATTTATACCAAAGGAGTCAAAGATAGAAACAAAAGACTATTATATGCCAAAATATTCATGGCAATACTTTGTGGTGGCAAAAGATTAGAGCCAAGTGGTTGCCCATTAATTGGATAGCTGAAAAAAATTTCATATATGAACATAATAGAATATTAATTATAGATTCACAAATGATGGAATATGAGGAATTCAGAGAAACAGATTTGGAATTTTCTGCACGATGAAAGGAAAGAGTAACATAGGATATAAATGAGTTATGCTTTGCTCATAATTATTAGTTGATATTAATTACTCAGTCAATTAGGTATACTTAATTTAGACATGATTGTTACGTTCAAACCGGTGATTGATTGATTGTTCTTACCTGACAAAGGTATCAGGCCACAGTATGTTGTCACTAACTTTAAGAGGGGCTAGGTAATTGATGGATTAACTCAATCAACCCCTATCCTCATACATGGATGGGATATTAGTGAATTGAGAGTGGTGAGGAAGAAAGCTCTGGCTGGGCAGCCTATGACTTCGAATCACAAGATTTTTGAATGGCATCATAATGCAATATATTTTTATGTCCTTTCTAGTAGAAATTATTTCCTTGATAGGGCCGAGGGTTGGTGGTGCCTGGGTGGTGGTAGCAAGGGAGATAGAAAACTGCTAGTTCTTCCTGGAAGCCAAGTAATCAGATCGTTAAAGGGTCAAAGGCAGGGGCTGAAGGCTGGATGGACCCAAGTCTGTGGACTAGTAGCCGATAGGGTCACAAGACACCAAGTATCAATAAGGAAAGCTCTGCCCCAGCACCAGCTCTAGGGTGGAGTTCAGTATCTCCTCCTGAGGTAGATGGCAAGGATTCTGGAGGGTCTCTGGTTCAGTGGCTGGAGCAGAGGAACTGGAGTAGAAGGTCAGATGCTAGATGCTACTTCTGCCTGGAGATTGGAATGGCAAACCCTGTGCTGAAGAAGAGCTTTTAAGAAAGCGCAATGAGGGTTAAATGACTTGCCCAAGGTCATACAGCTGGTAAGTGTCAAGTGTCTGAGGCTGGATTTGAACTCAGGTCCTCCTGAATCCAGGGCCGGTGCTTTATCCACTGTACCACCTAGCTGCCCCCCAAAGCATTTTGTTTTAATAGTGTGAAAGCAAGAAACACAGTGGGATCTTATACCTGTTATACTTAGTTGTTTGGTAGTAAAAATGTGGTCTACTATAAACTATTTTGTTTTTCCAAAAGCCTGCCCATTCTCTTCTCATGCCACTATCAAGGATGTTCTAACAGGTTTTTAATTATTTTCCTAAAGATTTTGTTTTGTTTTTTAAGTTATACATTGCAGTCATGCAAAACATAGTAGACAAAAAAAAAACTTTAGAAAAAGGAACTAACAACAACAACAACAAAATATACTTCCATCTGTATTCAGATACTATCAGTTCTTTCTCTGTAGATGGATTCCTTTTTTCATAAGTCCTTCAGAGTTGTCATGGATCATTGCATTGCTGAAAATAACCAAGTCATTTGCAGCAGATCATTTTACAATATTGCGGTTATTTTGTATATAGTAAGTTTTATTTTGCATCAACTCATGTAAGTCTTTACAGGTTTTTCTGATAGCATCCTGATCATCTTTTTTTTAATTGTAAACTACATTTATATAGCACTTTATTTTCTCTCTCTTCTTTTGTTTTTTTTTTCTTTCTTTTTTTTTTCATGGGGCGATGAGGGTTAAGTGACTTGTCCAGGGTCACACAGCTAGTAAGTGTCAAGTGTCTGAGGACAGATTTGAACTCAGGTCCTCTTGAATCCAGGGCCAGTGCTTTATCCACTGCGTCACCTAGCTGCCCCACTATATAGTACTTTAAAGGGAGATTTCCTTGCAAAATACCCATGAGGTTGATTATTGCAACAACAATAATAGTTTACATTTATATAGTACTGTGGTAAAATATGAAAGTTTTTAACAGTTGGTTAGGATAACTGAAAGACGCCAGTTTTTCAAGGACCACCCTTTTGGGGAGGAGATGAACAGTCCGCCTGCTGCGCATGTCAGACTGCCTGCCGGGTACAGTCCGCCTGCTGCGCATGTCAGACTGCCTGCCGGGTACAGTCCGCCTGCTGCGCATGTCAGACTGCCTGCCGGGTTTTTTGGACTTCCGGGGTGGAGAGAACGAGAGGAGGTTTTTGCCTGCTTGGCGGGACTCCTGACGGCGCGGCACAGACTCTCTCTCCAAAGGTGGCCTTTTTCGGTTTGGTGAGTTTTTATAAGGAATATAGACTAAGCTTAGACTTAAGACGATTTGTATTGTGTTTCTACTTTCCTATCCTTCTAATCAACATCACCTTGTGACTATCATAACTATAAATAAAAAGGTCTATCTAGAAAACCAAAAGCTGCTTCCATTTACTAGTTTGGGAGATAAATTAAGGGAAAGGTTAAGTAGGGGAGATTTATGATCTAATATCCAATTTTAAATCTCACAGTACCTTATACCTGACAAAGAATTTTCTTCACAATAGCCCAGCAAAGTAAGTACCATCATCATCATCATCTTACATTGCTCTTTCCTCTGCTTCAAATTTTTTCCCAGTTACTATTGCTAACTGTTTCCCTCCATCCTATTTGCTCCCCATGATATTTACTCTATTTTCTATTACCCTTTCCATCCTCAAAAGTGTTTTGCTTCTAACTGTCCCTCCCCCAATATGCCCTCCCTTCCTTCACACCTCCCACTTATTCCCTTCCCTTCCCACTCCCCTGCAGGACAAGATATATTACCATACCCACTTGAGTGTATATGTTATTCCCTCTTTGAGCCAATTCTGATGAGAGTAAGGCTCATTCACTCCCCTGTTCTCCTCCAACTTCCCCTCCACTTGATTAGCTTTTTCTTGCTTCTTTTTTTGTGAGATATTTTAGTCCATTCCACATTTCCCTTTCCCTCTCTTCCAGTGCAATTCTCTCACCCCTTAATTTTATTTTAAATATGTTATGGGGCAGCTAGGTGACACAGTGGACTAAGTACCTGCCCTGGACCCAAGAGGACCTGAGCCCAAATCCAGCCTCAGGCATAAAACACTCACCAGCTGTTTGACTCTAGGCATGCCACCCCACCCTGACTGCCCCGCAAAACCAAAACAAACAAAAATTGATTTAAAAAATTAAACGCTTTACAGATATTATCCCTTCATAATCAATTCCCACGTGTTGCCCTAATACTAAGAGAGTTCTTATGAGTTAGAAATATCATCTTCCCATGTAGGAATGTAAACAGTTTAACCTTTTAACCTCCCTCATGATTTCTTCTTCCTGTTTACCTTTTTATGCTTCTCTAGGGACTTGTATCTGAAAGTCAAATTTTCTATTCCCTTCAGGTCTTTTCTTCATGAATGCCTGAAAGTCCTCTTTTTCATTGAAGTCTCATTCCCCCCCCCCTGAAATATTATACTCAGTTTTGCTAGATAGGTGATTTTTGGTTGTAATCCCAATTCTTTTGCCCTCTGGAATATCATATTCCATGCCCTCAGATCCTTTCATGTAGAAGCTGCCAGATCTTGTGTTATCCTGACTGTGGCTCCACAATATTTGAATTGTTTCTTTCTGGCTGCTTGCAATATTTTCTCCTTGACCTGGGAGCTCTGGAATTTGACTATAATATTCCTGGTATTCATTTTGGGATCTCTTTCAGGAGGTGATAGGTGAATTCTTTCAATTTCTATTTTACCTTCTGCTTCTAGAATGTCAGGGTAATTTTCCCTGACAATTTCCTGGAAGATGATGTCTAAACTCTTTCCTTGATCATGGTTTTCAGGTAGTCCAATAATTTTCAAATTATCTCTCCTGGATCTACTTTCCAGGTCAGCTGTTTTTCAAGGAGATATTTCACATTGCCCTCTATTTTTTTTTTTATTCATTTGGATTTGCTTTATTGTGTCTTGATTTCTCATAAGGTCACTAGCTTCCATTTTTTCAATCCTAATTCTTAAGCAATTATTTTCTTCAGAGAGTTTTTCCATTTGGCTTTTCAAGCTGTTGACCTTTTTTCATGACTTTCCTGCATCACTCTAATTTCTCTTTCCATTTTTCCTCTCCCTCTCCTACTTTTCCTTCTCCCTCTATTACTTTATCTTCAAAGTCCTTTTTGAGCACTTCTCTGGCCTGAGACCAATTCATATTTTTCTTGGAAGCTTTGGATGTAGGAGCTTTGACTTTGTTTCTGAGGGTACATTTTTGAGGGTACATTTTGATCTTCCTTGTCACTAAAGAAACTTTTGATGGTATGCATCCTTTTCTGTCCATTTTGCTACCCTATATCTTGACTTTTAACTCATTCTTAAAGTGGGGTACTGCTTCCAAGGTGCACTGTAACAAGCTTCAGGGGGTCTCAGGTGGTACAATTTAAGGAGAGGCAAGTTCTCCACTTACCTGGCCTGTGCTTTGGTCTGTAAATAACCGCAGGCCTACTTGCTCTTTAACCTGGAAACAAAAAAAATCTGTTTTGCTGTGGTTGAAAGCTTCAGGCAACCATGTGCCCTTTCCCCACCTGGGCTGCCACTCAAGATTGCTTCCTGATTCCCAGCATGGATAAAACAACTGAGTTCCACCTCAGCACCAACCGAGACCCCTGTAATCTCCTCCTGGCCAGCCACTCAGCCCTCTTACCAGACCATGAGCTTAGTTCCAGAAGAAGCCACCACTGCAGCCAAATCAGAGGCTTTGGGGGGCCTGTTTCTCTGGCATGGCTTGCCTGGGGCTGGATCTGCATGATGCACCTAGGTACAACAGACTTTTCCTGCCAACCCTCTAAGCCATTTTTGGCTGGAAAATGATCTCACACCATCATTTTTTGGGTTCTGCTGCTCCAGGAATTGTCTTATGGCATTATTTGTAGGGTTTTTTTCATGATTGTGTGAGGAGCTCTGAGAAATTCTTCCTAAAGATTTTGTAGAGATGAGAGAGGAGGCATATTGATGAGTAGTTATTTATATTTTGCCAGGTACCTTTTTTTTAGGGGCAATAAAATCCAACATCTTTTTTTTCAAAGTACTTGAGATCTTCTCCTTCAGGCATCTTGAGAATCAATTCCCCAAAACTTTCATGTTTGGATTGTCTATATTACAGACCTCCTTTCTATATTATATTTGATCTTGTCTAACTGTTCTTTCCATCTTTGTTTCCCACTTGATAATGAAGCCTATTATGGACTGTAATGTTTGGATCCAGTATCATGGATGGAGAATTATTGATGGAGAAAAGGAGTCTGTTATGGAAACCTTCACAGATTTTTTCCATTCTATACATGTTTGTTAGCCTCTTTCCAGTTTTGTCCTTACGTGAACTTGGGATCATCTTACCTAATTGAATTTCTCACCAGATTTTTTTCCTCAATTGCTTCTCGTTGTATTATGAAGTAATAATCATCATTTCCAACATCTGTCTCTATAAAACTTTACAAATGAGTTTGTATTCCAAGCTTGTGACTGCACTTGCCTGGCACATTTCTCCATTTGGCAAGGAGATGGAGTGTGTCTGCACTGAGATGGCTTGTCTGCTGTTTTGGTCTCCTAGTTGATTTACATAAGCTAAATTCTTTAAAAATGTCTATTTCTCAGTGTTTATTCTTTTATTCATTTACCATTTTTTTGCACCAATAGTCTGTTTTAAATTGGCTGGACCAAAATTGCCTCAATTGCATGCCATATATTCTCATCTTAAGTCTTCTAGTTTTGTATTTAATTTTAATTTTACACTAACAGATCTAAGAAGTTTGAAAGTACATGGTTAGTTGATCTAGGAACATTTTTTTATATTAACAGTCAATCATTAACAGTCTTTGGGACATCATAAGGCACTTTTTGTAGCCACATACAACCAAGGTGGTTTTTGTTGTCATTGTTCAACCATTTTTGAAGGGGACCAATGACAGATTTGCATGTATATTGGATTTAAGTGATAGAGAGTTACACAAAATCATCAGCCTCACTCTTCCAGAATCACTGAAGACCAATGGCAAGACAAGAGTCAGGATAACTGGTGATAGTCTAGGACACAGTGGATGAACTTGGCATCTTAAATGTCCGACCAGGCTCTAAGTACTTCACAGCATCTGCCTCAGCTGCCTTCATGGCTGTTGGAACAAATTGTTCTCATCCTCCCATTCTGTCAGGGAAAGTCTTCGCATGCTTGGGGTAGAGGAATTACAGAAATCATCTAGCCTAACCTCATTTCACAGATTAGGAAACCAAGATCTAGAAGACTTATGTCTTGTTCAAAATCACCACTGATAGCCAAGATAAAAAAGTGAAAAGGCCAAACAGTTTAAATTATAAAAGATATTTGTCACAAAGACAATATATAATGCATTATAAGTTTGCAAGAATATAGAACTAGAAATTTAAAGGCATACAAGGAAAAACACATAAAAATTAAATGAAAAATATTTTTGTTTTTGGCAATAAATAACCACAAATTTAATACTGTATTATTGCATTGAACTCGTTTTGAGCCAACTTACGGCTTCAGGGGATAATTGTAAGAATGAACCATAGGTATGAAAATCCTTTTTGTAGAGTCACAAGGGATAAGAATTTTGTCCTTAAAGATTATTGTAGTGGGTAGCTAGGTGGCACAGTGGATAAAGCACTGGCCTTGAATTCAGGAGGACCTGAGTTCAAATGTGACCTCAAACACTTGACATTTACTAGCTGTGTGACCCTGGGCAAGTCACTTAACCCTTATTGCCCTGCAAAAAAAAAAAAAAAGATGATTGTGCTTGAAATCCAAGATATTTCTTGGCTCAGTTTGACTCTGGGCAAGGAAACCCCACTTGATAGAAAGATCAAGACATTTTATTTTACTTTTTTTCATTTAGAGGACAAAACAAGAATTTCTATAACATGGTATGATAAAAATGATTGCACATGAAACTGAACATCTATTATGTATAATTTGCTATTATATGTAATAAATTTATACATATTTTTTCTCCTTTTTTTCTTTCCCTTTCTCACCCACTCCCCCTCCCCTACTATTAGACACAAATAGCCATATGTTTAGGTATTCATGAGTCATAAAATTTTAGAGTAGAAAAGGATATCAAAGGTCATCTATTCTAAGCCTTGAGTTCTGATGGCTTGTGCATTTAATCCCTGAATTTCACCTTTTGTACAATAGCTCCCAGAGAAATTAACAATAGATCAATTTTAAATGAGGCATTTAACAGGCCAACTCGCATTTCTATCACCTAGAATAAAAGCCATTCAAAATGCTTGTTAGATATGTCTGATTGGAATGTACAAATAATGCTAATTTATATAGCACTTTAGAATAAAATCTTTTTGATTGTATTATCTTAGTTGATATTCATAATATCCCTAGCAGGTAGTCAAAATAGCATTATTTATTTCCCCATACCCCCATTCATTCATTCATTCAGTAAACGTTTACTAAGCACCCACTACTAGGGCAGGCATTGTGGTAAACACTAGGAATGCAAAAAGAAGCAACATTTCTATCCCCAAGGACAAGGGAGACAACATGCAAACATGTGTGTGCATTTGTATGAGTATATATACACACAATACTTATGTGTGTGTGTATATATACACACGTGTGTATGTGTGTTTATGCATGTGCGTGTATTATATATAGAACACCTTTATATATACATACATACACACAACTATGTGTGTAACAAGCTATATACAAGATAAATAGGAAATAATTAACAGGGAAAGTACTGGAATTAAGAGGGGGTTAGAGAAGGCTTTCTGAAGGAGGTGGGGTTTTAGTTGAGACTTAAAAAAAGTCAGAGAGGTCAGTAATTGGAATGGAGAAGGCAGAGCTTTCCAGCCATGGGGGATAGCCAGAGAGAGTTCCAGGAACTGAAAAATGGAGTGGAACAGCCAGGAGGCCAGCGTCACTGGATTGAAAACTGGAAAGGTAGGTTATGAAGGGCTTTGAATGCCAAACAGAACATTTTGTATTTGCACCTGGAGGCAATAGGAAGCTACTGGAGTTTATTGTCTTAGGGGTGGGGGTGGTAATATAATCAGACTGGCTTTTTAGGAAAATCATTTTAGTGGCTGAATGGAGGCTGAATTAGAGTAGCCGACCCACCAGCAGGCTATTGCAATAATCCACGTGTGAGGTGATGAGGCCTGCACCAGAGTGGTAGTGGTCTCAGAGGAGAGACAGGGGCATATTGGGAAGATATTGCAAAGATGAGATTGGCAGACCTTGGCAATAGCTTGGATATGTGGGGTGAGAAATCCCCACTTTGTAGGGATATAAATAGACTTGGTAGTTCAATGCCTTGCCTAAGGCCCCACAGCCAGAATTCTACCCACTTCCTTACCTATGGTAAGTGGGCAGAGTCCTGACTTCAACTTGGGCCTCTGACTCCAAGTTCCTTGATTTTTTAAAAGTATTCCATACTGCCTGTCAAATGGTGTGTGGGATTTATCGTGATTATTTAGTAATGTGCAGGTGCATAAAGTATGAAGTTTGTACATTGCATGGATGCCCAAGGTTGTCAAGAAACCAGGTGTGGAAAGTGAGAGGACTTTTCATTTATAATTAACTAAAGGATATTTGTTTCTCTTATGGGAGCACATTTCTATGGATCTACATATGATACTATCAGTGTGGATGCTCCTTCCAGGGATTCAGAAAACAACTCACCCACACTTTCTCATCCTGTACCATTCGGGGCTTTGTTCTTCCATGAAGTCTGCATGGAAGTTTTAACTCAAGATATTGGAGGACTGCCTCTAATTCTTTTAATATTCCATGAGTGCCCGTGCAACTGGAAAGAAGGAAGGAAGGAAGGGAGGGAAGGAGGGAGGGAGGGAGGGAGGAAATAAGAATTTACTAAGCACTTACCATGTGTCAGGCACTCTATGATTACTAACTCATTTGATCCTCACAATGACCAGAGAAGTAGGTGCTGTTATTATCCCCACTTTGCAGATGAGGAAACTGAGTCAATCAGATTAAGGGACTTGCCCAGGGTCACACAGCCAGTAAATATCTGAGGCCAGATTTGAACTCAGATCTTCCTGACTCCAAGTCCAGCGCTCTATCCAGTGTGTCACCTAGTTGCCCCTGTTTAGAGGCTTTTTGCAAATGAAGACACTAAGAGTCATACACTACTGAAACAACTGAACAACAAAACAGATGAAGAAACTAAGGCTGGGAGAGTTTTAAGTCATTTCTGTAACACCACACAGCTAGTAATACTGGAGGCAAAATTATAAGCAAAGTTTTTTCAGTCTCTGTGCCAGTTTTGTTCTTTTACTTCATTACATGCTTTCTTTGTTTAGTAATGGCAAAGTTTAGATGTTGAGATATAGCACTTATGGTCTAGGAAAAAAATTTTTTTTTAAAGATGATCATGGGGGCCGCTAGGTGGCACAGTGGATAAAGCACCAGCTCTGGATTCAGGAGGACCCTAGTTCAAATCCAGTCTCAGACACTTGACACTTACTAGTTGTGTGACCCTGGGCAAGTCACTTAACCCTCATTGCCCTGGGGTGGGGGTGGGGGGAAGGATGATCATAGAGGTTTAATTTCTGCCAGGTAGGCATAATAAAAGTCAGAGGGTGAACCAGAGATGGAATGTGATTGCCTTGGCTTCTTCAACTATTTCTTGTTCTTGTCCTAAATTAATTGTCATATCAATGAAAGATCTTGGGAATGGGGTTCACTTCAGCATTCTGGTCTTCATATAACTCCTATGATTTTTCTTTTGCCAAAGACCCCCTGAAATGATTGGGGATGGGGAATATCCCTCTCAATTAGAGTTGTAACAAAAGTTTAAAGGAATTTCCTAACCCCAACGATGCAAAGCATTTCCTGCCACCACAGACTTTGAATCAGTACCAGTTACAGGCAGTTAAAAGAATAGATTTAATCTAGAGCTTTGATAGCTTCTGTTCTGCCTGTCTAGGCATGGTAGCTTATAGCCAGTAGGAATGCATTAAAAGAATCCTAGCCCTCCCTGTTAGAGTGACATTTTTAACTATCATAACTCAATAGATGGTAGCAGAGAGAGCAATGGTTGGCCTTGAGAAGCTAGAGAGCTGAAGCCCAAGAGCTGGTAGCAGAGAGCAGTTCAGCAAACCAGCAGAGAGCAAAGACATGATGTCTCACTCACTACCCAAATTCATTAACATCTCTGCAGCAATGGAGGCGTGAGGTATCCTGGCCACATGTAATTGGCTACATAGGTACCCTCTGTGTGTGTGCCCTTCTCACGTCAAACTTTAATTTGTACCTTTTATTTTCATGTCCTAGCCATACACGTTTTTTGCATGTGTTACTTCATATGTTTTCTGGACATGCATATTATTTATTTCAGCACCTTCCATTGCATGTTACCTGGTTGTACATCTCTTTGTTCTTTTCCCAATTGGTAGGTATGTCCTCTGGTAGGCAAATAAAAATAAACATATCAATGGGGGCTCATAAACTATGATTTCGGTTGATTGCTGATCCTCAGAATGCCTTAAACCCAAAGCAGCTTTTGGGAGTATTCACCTGCTTGTGAGGGAAGCATGTATGAACAGAGGCCCAAGTGCTATGAATAGCATTATAGAATTTAGAACTAGAAGTGACTTTTGGAATCAAAGATCAAGAATGAGTGGGTCAAACAACAAAGCATGGAAACAGTCAATAACTTCATCCAAGAGAATGACAATAATGAGACAACATACCAAAACTTATGGGATGTAGCCAAAGTACTTTTTTTTTTGGTGAGGCAATTGGGGTTAAGTGACTTGTTTAGGGTCACACAGCTAGTAAGTGTTAAGTGTCTGAGGTCAGATTTGAACTCAGGTCCTCCTGACTCCAGGGCCAGTACTCTATCTACTGGGCCACCTAGCTGTCCCCAAAGCACTTCTTAGGGGAAATTTTATATCTGTAAATGCTTACATGTATAAAATAGAAATGAAAGGTCAAACTCCTTTTTCTTTCTTTCTTTCTTTCTTTCTTTCTTTCTTTCTTTCTTTCTTTCTTTCTTTCTCTCTCTCTCTCTCTCTTTTTTCTCTCTCTGTCTCTCTCTCTTCTCCCTCCCTCCCTTCCTCCCTCCCTTCCTTCCTTCCTTCCTTCCTTCCTTCCTTCCTTCCTTCCTTCCTTCCTTCTTCCACAGTTACAGGAACAAGAAAGGGAGAGGTTAACAAAAAAAAAAAAAAGAGAATTAAAGAAGTTTTATGTTTTAAAGGCAAGAAGGTAGACCAGGGTGTAGAATGTGATTACTGCCTCCCTTACCTATCTCTTGTTCTGGCACTAAATTCATTTGTGTGTCAGTAAAGGACAATCTTGGAAATGAGACTGACTTCTATACCACAGTATTCATATAACTCATATATGTGTGTGTGTGTGTGTGTGTGTGTGTGTGTGTGTGTGTGTCCTGCACATGAGGGTTTGAGCAGAATACCATCTAAAGGTTTAGGAGACACAGACTCAAAATCACATGTTCTAAGAGACATTAAAAGGAATGTCCTAGCCCTTTATATGTAAGTTGTCAAACATTAAAGTTTCAGTCAGAGCTCCTCATGCTTACTACTGCAAATAGTCCATTATGTGGGATTTTCTCATTTGCATCAGAACACTACCTACTACTGTGTTTAGTATTCTTACCATACCCTTCCCCAAAGACTCTTTAACAACATGGAGGATACTTCTCCTGGGGACATTCTATTTCCCTCAAGATACACGAAGTTTTGCTCTATGAAAAACATTGGCTTATTCTTTGCTGAATGCCTAGAGAGAGAAAAAAATATATCGTTAAAATCAAAGAGAATGAATTATTGTTAGAGGACAGGGAATTGGTGACATGACTTCCTATTAGTCTTCACAACACAGTGCTGAGGTTCAAGAAGGCTTGCCTGTTCTTTGAGTAGCTTTCATCCAAACAATATTAGCAGATTAAAGTTCCAGTCATGCTTTAACAAAAAGAAAACCCTCAAGTGTGCTCATATGAATGCTACAGAGCAGGCCGGCAAACGTTGAATGTACCAGGATACCCAGACTGGTTTCAGGAGGTGTAAACTAGTGCTTGATCTCTTCCCCACCCTCAAACTCCTGAACTCCCATCAGAAAAATGCTGAAAGCATAAGTTATGCCAAACTAAGCAATAAATAGCCTGGCTGCTCTCTGCAGTTGTTCTCATATAAACCTTGTTGTCATTTTTCAGTCATGTCTGACACTTTGTGAGCCCTTTTGGGGTTTTCTTGGCAAAGATCCTGGAGTGGTTTGCCATTTCCTTCTCCTGCTCATTTGACAGATAAGGAAATTGAGGTAAACAGGGTTAAGTGACTTGCCCAGGGTCACACAGCTGGTAATTGTCTGAGGCTGGATTTGTACTCAGTGAGATGAGTCTTCCTGACTCCAGTACCTGCACTCTTTGCTGTGTTATCTAGCTGCCCCTCATATAAACTACTACAATACAAAATATAGCTTTCCCTCTTCATTACCCTTTACCATGCTGTCTTCCCTCATTTGAATGTAAGGTCCTTGAGGGCAGGGATCATCTCTCTTTTTTATTTTTATTTTTATTTTATTTATTTGTTTGTTTATTTGTTTGTTTGTTTGTTTATTTATTTATTTATTTATTTTAGCAGGGCAATGGAGGTTAAGTGACTTGCCCAGGGTCACACAGCTAGTAAGTGTCAAGTGTCTGAGGCCGCATTTGAACTCAGGTACTCCTGACTCCAGGGCCGGTGCTTTACCCACTGTGCCACCTAGCTGCCCCCTCTCTTTTTACTTATGTTTGTATCTCTGGATCTTATTATACTACTTATCACATAAGAGGTGCTTAGTAGATGTTTCCTTCCTTACCGGCATAACTTTCTATGTTTTATTAATAAATAGGTTACTGGTTAGATGGATGGATGGATGGATGGATGGACAGAGAGAGAGAGAGAGAGAGAGAGAGAGAGAGAGAGAGAGAGAGAGAGACTATTGTACTAATTGAGTGCTTAATATTTAACAGAATTAAAGAAATTAATTCAAGCTATTCACTGGAAAGTCAAAAACTGAAATTGAAACTTAAATATTTGGGCCACATAATGAGAGGAGAGGATTCATTGGAAAAGACCCTGATGTTGGGAAAGATTGAAGGCAAAAAGAAAAGGAGATGGCAGAGGATGAGATGGATAGATAGTGTTATGGAAACAATGAACATGAACTTGGACAGACTTCAAGAGATAGTGGAAGATAGAAAAGTTTGGCATGCTATGGTCCACAGGTTCTTGAAGAGTTGGACACTACTGAACAACAAAACAATAATTTAAAAGACACTGTACTAAATGCTGAGAATACAAATACAAGTAAAAAAAGAGTGCCTGTCCTCACAGAGTTTATGTTCTAATGGGGGAAGTCAACACATAAAAGGGAGCTAGAAAGCAAAGGGCAGGAAGAGGGAGAGGGGAAGAATATTTACGTGAGGACATGGGGATAACACAAAATGGAAAAATCCAAAGAGTCAGTAACAGAGCCAGGAGAGAAATCATCAACTTGTCATTATTTTTCATAAAAAAATCAAGTAATGAGGGGGCAGCAGGATGGCACAGTGGATAAAGCACCGGCCCTGGATTCAGGAGGACCTGAGTTCAAATCTGACCTCAGACACTTGATACTTACCAGCTCTGTGACCCTGGGTAAGTCATTTCACCCTCATTGTCCTGCAAAAAAATCAAGTAATGAGACCTACAAGGGGATAAATAATCAATCAATAAGCACTTGCGTAGTACCTACTATGTGCTGTGCATATATTTGGTGCTGTGGCTTCGGAGACAAAAATGAAAGAAATCCCATCTTCAAAGAGTTTGTACTCTGCCAAAGAGACAATGCATATACCTATAAGTATACATCAAATACAAATATACGAAATAAATACAGGACAGGTTTCGTAGGGAGGCTCTAGTTATTGGGAGGATAAAGAAAGGTCTCATTTAGAAGGTAATGTTTGGGAGATTGGTACCTCTGAGCCATGTGTTTTGTGCCTATCTTCCCATGAGAAGTCCAAGGATTTCTTTCATGGTTTCCCTCCCCCACTTCCCTTGCCCCTAAATAAACTACCATCTTATTCTAACTACTTTTGTGTGCAAGAGGGTGTAGTTCTTTAAAGAGGAATTCCTAAGAACCCCAACCCCTAACCCAAACCCATACCCCATTTCCCCCCTTACATTTTGGTGCCCAAATGTCTGAAGGGACACAGAAATTTCCTCTTTCCTCTTGCCACACAAAACTGGGGGGTGGGAACCTCCCTTCTGGGTTTCCTTTCTCCCTCTCCCACCTGACTCAACCTCCCATTCAAGTCACAGAGAGGTAGAGAGAGGGTCAGCTTCCATGTGACAGCAGAGGGCAGACTCGCTGAAAGCTCAACCAGACATCTGGACCACGCTTGGCACACAAAACCTGGAGGAGATTTTTAATAACAGGGACCTTGCAGTAGCTAAAGAGAGAGAAAAGATGGCTTGTGCCCGCTCCATAGACCAAGCTTCTATAATAGCAGCAGCCATCACCACATCTGCTATCAGCAGAACTCTGGCTGGCCAAGATTCTGGCAGCTGCAGTAAACTGGGACACAGAAGTGGGGGACACCTCATGAAGGTGAGGCCAGCTCTCCTACGTCTTTGTCCCCAGGGCAGCACCCAAGAGATCGGTTTAGCAAAAATCCAGCGCTCTGCAGCTTGCTCTCCTGACCAGCACCTTGTCGGGCCCATGGCCAAGCTGGACATAGGAGGCAAGCCTAGGAATGGTTTTGGGGTGACCTCTGTCTTACTCTCTGGTTCAGGTCCCAGCATGCCATCAAGGTACAAAGTGAGAAGGGATAAAAGGACCCTAAATGTAGACAGACACTGCCCCTCACAGAACTAGGCTTTGATCTGATTACTTAACTCTGGTAAAGCAGGCCACACCCTGTCCTGCATTCAGCCTTTCCAGCTTCCACTGGGAAAAAAAGCGGTCACACTTTACTCCTGATCTGATAAAGTACCTTTTCGTTTTTGCTCTGGTCAGTTTTAATTTTTTAAGTCTGTTCCATCTAGGCTCAAGGATTCATGGCAGATACCCATTGTGCCTATGTGTCGCCTCCCACCCTCTGGATTCTCTGGGCCCCTCACAGCTCGCATTCCAGGCCTTCTCCACTTCTCTCCCCTTCCCCTCCCTTGAGCCGTGATTTCTTTGATCCCCGGTCAGCATGAAGCAGTTTCAGAAGAATCTTCGTCCCCTTTCCTTATATATAGAGAAGTGGGGAAATGTCATGAGGTGCAGAGCACCCCAAAAGTTCTCTGGGGCACATCAAGGAATCTTCTCCTTGAGAAACTAAACCAAAGGACAGATGCCTAGAGAGATAAGCAGAACCAAATCTGACTGAGATTCTCCACCCTCGATCTCCACCCTCCATTCTGGTCTCCCTTAACCCTGGGGAGATAAATTTGGGTGTGGCTGTGGCCTTTGTATCCTGAAGAGAGATCCGTAGCCACCCCTCACCCAATTCTTCTAGTCACTGCCAGTGGGGGATGGTCCTCCCTCACTAAAGGAACTTTTCACAGGCAGATGCTCCACCCCCATCAGTCCTCTATAAAAGTACCTACCAGTCTCCTGCTCAAGGAGATTGGTACCTCTGAGCCATGTGCTTTGTGCCTATCTCCCCATGAGAAGTTCAAGGATTTCTTTCATGGTTTCCCTTCCCCCTTCCCTTCCCTTCCCTTCCCTTCCCTTCCCTTCCCTTCCCTTCCCTTCCCTTCCCTTCCCTTCCCTTCCCTTCCCTTCCCTTCCCTTCCCTTCCCTTCCCTTCCCTTCCCTTCCCTTCCCTTCCCTTCCCTTCCCTTCCCTTCCCTTCCCTTCCCTTCCCTTCCCTTCCCTTCCCTTCCCTTCCCTTCCCTTCCCTTCCCTTCCCTTCCCTTCCCTTCCCTTCCCTTCCCTTCCCTTCCCTTCCCTTCCCTTCCCTTCCCTTCCCTTCCCTTCCCTTCCCTTCCCTTCCCTTCCCTTCCCTTCCCTTCCCTTCCCTTCCCTTCCCTTCCCTTCCCTTCCCTTCCCTTCCCTTGCCCCTAAATAAACTACCATCTTATTCTAACTAAAAAAAAAAAAAAAGAAGAAGGTAATGTTTGGGCTGAGTTTTAAAGGAAATTTCTGATTCTAAGAGGTAGAGATGAGGAGGGAGTGCTTTCCAGATGTGAGGGATGGCTTACTCAAGAGTGGAGATGGGAGACATGATGTGATGCTATGTGCAAGAAACAGCCAAAAGGCCAGGTTGGCTGCATCAAAGTATGCATGAAAAAGAGAAATGTATAATATGGTCGGAAAGGTAGGTTGGAACCATGTTGAGAAGAGCTTTCAACATCAAACACAAGAGTTTGTATTTTAAGTCTGCAGCCAATACAGATTATTTTATTTTATTGTACTCTAAATGTACAATTTTATTGTACTGGAATGATAGATTTACATGATTTCAGTAGTCTGGATACTGGAACATTTTAATAGAATGTATAAGATCTGCCTTTCATTTTACCCTTTTCTCTTTTAAAAGAAAAACTACTATGTTTAGATTTACCAGCCATTGACAACAGCATCATAAAATCTTATACTTGGGGAAGCATTTAGAGATCATATAGTCCCAGGGCTCCCAACCTGGGGTCCATTTACCCACAGGAGGTACAAGAAGCTTGTCTAGCAAGTATAAAGAATATTTGATAAACAGTTACATTTACCATCCTGACTCAGACATTTACTATCCTACCATAGATACTTACTAGCTGTGTGACCCTGGGCAAACCATTTAACCTCTCTCTGCCTGCCTCAGTTTCCTTATCTGTAAAATGGGGATCATGAAAGAAACTAACTCCGGAGGTTGTTGAGAGGATCAAATCAGATAATATGTGTAAATTCCTTTGCAGACCTCAAAGCATTATGTAAATGCTGGCTATATTTATATTATCCTACTTGAAGTGTTAAAAAATTGTCCCATTAAGTGGGGCTGGGGGAGTTGCATTTTTTAGTGAAAAATTAATTCATCTTTTTATTTTTTCATGTATATATATATATGTATATATATATATATATATATATATATATATATATATATATATATATACATGCCAAATTAGAATTTATTTCCTTTTATGCTGAATAGAAGGTTACTGAAAACCAAGGGGCATGGGGACCTAAAAAGTTTGGGAGCCCCAGATCTACTCTAACCCTTTCATTTTTCTGAAAAGACAACAGGTCCAGAGAGATTGGGGTCTTTCCCGAAGTTGCCTACCTGGTTAGTGACAGAGCTAGAAAGAACACAATCCAAGTCTCCTGGCTTCCACTCAAGTGCTTTTCTCACTCTTCGGTGCTGCTCCTCAGGGGCTTGGGAAATCAGAGAACTCCTTCCTCCTAGTGACTTTTAATTTTTTTCAGAGCATTACATGAAATTAGTAGGGTCATGAGGAAACAGCTTCCTATTATTGGCAGCCTTTTATCCTTTTATCTACTATTAACTAGTACTTCTACTCATTTATATGATCATAAATTTAGAGCAGGAAGGGACCTTGGGAGCCATTTAGCCTAATCTTCTTTTATTACATATGAGGAAACTGAGGTACAGAGTAGCTAAAGAACATGATGAAGGTTGAACAGGCAGGAATTGGTGAAGCTGGGATTTGAGCCCAGGTCCTCTGACCTACTGCATCCACACTACCTCAGTGATGGGATACTATAATGATGCCCCTGAAGTACAGCTAGATTCTGAATCATCAAAGAAAGATCAAATGATATTCATTATAATTTTATTCTGAAGTATTTAATAGTCAGCCCTTACAAATGGGTTGTATCTCAGGAATTTATTTTTAAATCATTTCTTTAGAACTCTAAAGTTTCTGTTCCCAACCTCCTGTAAAGGGATTAGAATCCTGAGTCAGGCTACAAAAACTGACTTCAAAAACAAAAAACAAAATAAAAAACAAATAAACAAAAAACAAACAAAAAACCCCAAAAGCTGACTTCATTCACAATGTTAACTGATACTTCATCGTGATGCATATATATTCACATGCAAAATGCTGCCCACTCCCCACCTTCACATACTGCCACTTGTCAGTCCCTTAAAATTCTGAAACATCATGGCATCAAAGCAAAAAGCTTTGAGGATGGGCCCAGTGACAAAAAACAGCCTAAGTGTAATGTCCCATCACCAAAAAGTTGGCTCCTAGTAATTAATTTTTTCAGTCACATGAACTCATGAAGATTGATCTCAATGCCTACTAAGACATGGATTGGTTGCTATCTGCATAGGTAGATACATTGGTGTAGTGGGTGGAGTGTTGAACTTGAAGAAAGGAAGACTTGAGTATCTGGGGTGAGACTTGAACAAAGGAAGACAATTTTTTAATAAATATTCATATATTATATTTGTTACAGATTTTGTTGGCATATAGTTGGGAAAAATAGTTTTAATGATATCCCTTATTTCTTCATTTGTTGTGAAGTCTTTTTTTTTCATTTTTCAGACTGGTAATTTGGTCTAGAGAATTTAAATAACCCAATTTTGGAGAAAGAATTTGAATAAACCCTAAATGTGATTCCAAAGAAAAAGATTTCAAGAACAGATGGATTCACAAATGAATTCTACCAAACATTTAAAAAACAATAAATTCTAGTATTATATAAGTTATTTGTCAAAATAGAAATAGAATGAATACTATCAATTTTCATCTATGACTTAGATATGATGTTGGTCCATAAACCAGGGAGACGAAAAACAGAAAAAGAAAACTTTAGACGAATATCCCTAATGAATATATGTGCAAAAATTTAAAATAAAATATTAGCAAAGAGACTAAAACAATATATCACAAAAATTATACACTTGTGACTAGGTTGGATGTATACCAAGTATACAGGGTTTTGTGATATTAGGAAAACTACAAACAACCCATCATATTAATAACAAAATCAACTAAATCACTTAATTATATCAATAGATGCAGAAAAAACCTTTTTGACACATTTTCATTTAAAAACTCTAGAAAAATAGGAAAAAATGGATTTTTCCTTAAAATTACTCATTGTTTATTGTTAGTCCTTCATGTTCTTTGTGTTTTAAGTCCATTTTCTTTTTTTCCCCATATAAATATTTTATTTTTTTCTAGTTACATGTAGAGATAGTTTTCAACATTTGTTTTTAATAATATTTCTTGTTTCAAATTGTTCTCCCTCCCTCCCCTTTCTCCCCCCCTCCCAAAGACAGCAAGTAATCTGATATAGGTTATATATGTACAATAACATTAAACATGTCATGTAATGAGAGAAGAATCAGAGCAAAAAGGAAAAGCCTCAAAAAAGAAAAACAACAACAAAAACAATAGAAATAGTATGGTTCAATTTGCATCCAGATTCAACAGTTCTTTTTTTTTTTCTGGATTTGGAGAGCATTTTCTATCATGAGTCCTTTGGAACTATCTTGGACCATTGTATTGCTGAGAAGAATCAAGTCCATCACAGTTGATCAACACACAATGTTGTTGATACTGTGTACAATGTTCTCCTGGTTCTGCTCATCTCACTCATCATCAGTTCATTCAAGTCCTTCCAGGTTTCTTTGAACTCCTCCTGCTCATCATTTCTTACAGCACAATAGTATTCCATTACATTCATATGCCACAACTTGTTCAGCCATTCCCCAATTGATGGGCAACCCCTCAATTTCTAATTCCTTGCCACCACAAAAAGAGCAGCTATAAATATTTTTGTACATGTGGGTCCTTTTCCCTTTTTTGTGATCTCTTTGGGAAAAAGACCTAATAGTGGTATTGCTGGGTCAAAGGGTATGCACAGCTTTATAGCCCTTTGGGCATAGTTCTAAACTGCTCTCCAGAATGGTTGGATCAGTTCACAGTCCCACCAACAATGCATTAGTGTTCCAATTTTTCCACAGCTTCTCCAACATTTATTATTTTCCTTTTTTTTTTTAAATCACATTAGCCATTCTGATAGGTGTCTGGTGTTAAGTCCTTTATTTTCAAAGAAGACCAATGATATCACATTGTTGGAGTCAGGGTACAGTGTGTTCAGCTGTGGCTGATCAGCCTAATGCAAGTTTGGAAAGCACTACAACAGATTAGGCACAAGTGATCAGTTAGAACACGTTGGGTGGAAGTGACTCTGGATTTGAACAGTTCACATTTCCTTTGTTTTTCTACAATTCTGCTTTGCTCAGGGAGTACACAGCCTTCTTTGATTTGGGCATGCTCTGCTGGATGGTCCTGTGCTAGTGTTCCTCCTATCTCACAGACAATACTAAAGGTCTTCAGAGAGACTTTAAGAGTGTCCTTGTACCACCTCCTCTGACGACCATGTGAGTGCTTACTTTGTGCAAGTTCTCTGTAAAAGAGTCTTTTGGGTAAGCCTGCGATGGGCATTTGAACAATGTGGCCAGCCCATCTGAGTTACTCTCTCTGCAATAGAGTTTGAATGCTCAGCAGTCCAGCTCTAGAGAGAACCTCAGTGACCTGTCTCTTCTGTGGCCTGGTGATCTTCCTGAGACAATTCAAATAGAAGTAAGTGGGTCAGTTTTCTGGCCTGACACTGGTAGACTGTCCAGGTTTCACAGGCATACAACAGTGTAGTCATCAGGATGACTTGGCAGACCTTCAGTTTGGTATGAAGCCTAATACTTCTTCTTTCCCACACTTATTTAAAACAAAGAGCTACTATTATTTGAAATGGGGATAAACTAGAATCCTTTCCAATAAATTCAGGGTTAAGACAAGGATGTTCAATCCAACATATGGAACTTGAAAAGAGGTTTTACACTTTCCTATGTTTGAAGGGCTGGCATTATGTAATGATGAAAATCCTTCTAATTGAATGCAGTGCTGGAAGAGCTGATAAGCACAGAGGTACTGAGCAAGAATTGAATTTCTATGAAAATACATTTTCCATGAAATAAATTGACATATATTTCTGGTGGACAGTGAGGGAAGAAGTTTTGGGAACTGTCAAGTCAGTGGAAATCAAACCTGCCCTATATCCTACCCAGATACCATGTGTCCATGAGCACATGGCACCTCTCATTCTTTTGTGTTTACTCTTTTCTGATCTTAGGTTGAATGATTATTCTAAGAGGAAAATGTTTAGGTGAATATATGAGTTCAGGAGATCCTTCAGAGACATCAGAGGTTCCACCAGCTCAAGTTGTTGGTAGCAGCGGCTTTCAGAATAGTAGTGACTGGTGGCAGAGAAAGTCTATGCAGATGGCTTTTTAAGACTTTTTTTTTCTGTCTTGTCTTTGGGGGGGGGGGCAGGGCAATGAGGGTTAAGTGACTTTCCCAGGGTCACACAGCTAGTAAGTGTCAAGTGTCTGAGGCCAGATTTGAACTCAAGGCCTCCTGAATCCAAGGCCAGTGTTTTATCCACTGCACCACCTAGGTGCCCCTGCAGATGGCCTAAAAAAAATTTTTTTTTTGGTGAGGCAATTGGGGTTAAGTGACTTGCCCAGGGTCACACAGCTAGTAAGTTAAATGTCTGAGGCCACATTTGAACTCAGGTTCTCCTGACTCCAGGGCCAGTGCACCACCTAGCTACCCCCAGATGACTTTTTAAATGAAGTTTATATTAACATCCTGTTCAAAGTACCATAATAATTTATAAAGGAAATGATGTTTGAGATTTCTGCTGTGGGATTATAATAGTAGTTAGCATTTATATAATACTTTAAGGCTTCCAAAGTATTTTACGTGTTATTTTGTTTGATAGCTATGTTACCTTTTGGCCACATGTGTATACTTTACATATGAGTTCCCTTTGGATTCTTTACTAATTTTTTTTTTACATGAGAGATACTTCACTTGGTCTTAACCAACTCTTACTTGAGAGTGGCGCTACCTGAGAGCAACCTTTATTTGAGTTGACCACCTCGACTTGCCAGAGCCCCTCAGGATTACCCCCTAGAACGCTTAAGAGAGTAGTTGTCTCCCTCTGAAAACCCAACCTGCACAAATGGAGTGCCACTTGATCACCCTTGATTAATCAGGGGTATCAATTACCCATTACAGATGGTATGGAATCCGAGAATATTTCAAACACCACTCAAGGCATGTGGAGTCCTATGAAAGCAGGAACCTTTCTTGGTTAAATAAGCCACCAGGGAAATAACTAATTATTGTTTTGGGTTTATTTGTGTCCCCAAAACATTTGTATGTCCTATTGTATGAGATGTGGCTAAACTCTTGGGGTTTGGAAGTTGCCCTGAGATGGAGCCTTTGCTATAGAATCTTAGTTATAGCACCAAGCAATGACCCTGATTATTTATTTCTGACAAGCATTACTTAGTGTGAATGATTTAAAAGGCACAAAAAGGGAAAATCCAATAATAGAATCTATAATAATTGGAGGATCTTGTTTCTAAAAAGTATGAAGAATAGGAAGAATTTAGCAGTGATATAAACATAAAACGAAATGTTTTCCTTCCAATAATGATAGATAGCATTTATATAGAGCTTTAAGGTTGGCAAAGCATTTTCTTGTGTTACAATGTCTTACCAGGTTATCAGGGGACTGAGGACACAAGGAATTTGAATGACTTAGAGGAACAATAAATGTGAAATAGAACTCATGATCCTGAACTACATATTTCCTTGGGGTTGCTCATAAAAGTTTTTACTAAAATATTTGGTATCAAAAGAGGATATGAAATTTATGTGGAAAATGAAAATTTCGTAAAGTGATTTTGAGGATGGAATCACAGATTAAAACTAGGAGGAAACTTAGAGGTCATTTAGTCCAACCTTTCCATTCAGTCTTACAAATGAAAAAAAACCCAAAGGTTAAGTGACTTGTCCAAAGTCATTAGGTAACAAAGTTGGTATGTGAACCCAGAGGATCTGAATCAAAACCCTGACTCCAACGGTGACTCTATGGCTAAGTCACTCCACCTGATTTCCTTATCTATGAAAGGAGGGGTTTGGATTACACAATTCTGAAGGTCCCTTCCAGCTTTGATAACAAATCATGTCAGGGCACCAAAGTATAAGAATAAAAGATTTCTCATTCAAATGATTTTACATCATATAATTAATTCATTTTTGCTATTAAGGGATAGAGAAGCTAACTGATCCCAGGGAACAGAGCAAGGCTGGAATTCATGCACTCTAAAATTCTAGTCACTTGCTTGGCCTGTTTGTCTTTACACTTCACTTTTATCTGGACAGATCCTCCTCCTCTGCTCTAGAAAGAAGAAATTCATTATTGGCATGGGTCACTGGGCAGCTGGGCAGGGTGTGTGTGTGTGTGTGTGTGTGTGTGTGTGTGTGTGTGTGTGTGTGTGTGTGTGTGTGTGAGTGAGTGATGTCATCAGCGGCGGGTGGGTTAAATCCCTCTTCCAGTCCCACAATACTATGAAGAAACAATGCTGGCTCTGTCACAGAGTGCAAGAAAAGCACAGCTCTGTAGTCAATCTCATCTCACCTGGAGAGCAAGAATAGGGCCTCAGTTTTAACATTGCTAGGCCAAAAGAGGCTTTGGCTATTTATTGGACACCGGAGGGCACCAAAGAGCATGGCTCTTCAAACGCTCCATTTTCTAGGTAACAAAACAGAAGGAAGCCTTTTCTGATAGAGACTGAAGGACTATATTGTAGGATGGAGTGCTTAACAGTTTGTACAATGCTCACACACATTATCTCATTTGATTGATGCAATGCTATGAGGGAGGTGAGAGATATTTTTATTTCTACTTTACAGAAGTTCAGAGCAGTTAAGGGGCTTGCTTGTGAGCACACAGCTAGTAAGCATTAACCATTGTCTTCCTTACTCCAAATCCTGTGATCTCTCTGCTGTGAAGAGGCAGCTAGGTGGTGAAGTGGATAGAGCACTGAGGTTGGAGTCAGGAAGATCTGAGCTCAAATTCAGCCTCAGACACTTACTACCTGTGTGACCCTTGGCCAAGTCACTTAATGCTCCTGGGATGGAGGAACTGAGAATGCATTTTATTTCATTAAAAGGTACTGCTTTTACAACTATCCTATTGGGTTGGCTTTGGTTCTTACTACAAAAAATGCGGTGGTATAATTATTTTGGTCAAACACTTTAAAAATTAATGTTGAAATTAAAAGATGGAAAATCTTGTGGGGTGTAAAGTATTCCTGAGAATAGCAGTTTAGAAGCTTGGTGCTTAGTCCATTTCCAGTGACTCATTACATTCATATAACAGGGTCTTATTTAGCCATTCCCCAATAAATGGCCACATATTTTGTTTTCAAAAGAAAAGTCCAAAAGCAAAAATTCCTTCATGCTTCCTCATTGTCATTTGCCTTCTTCGGATTCTTGTTCTATAATGGGAATCGCTAGGTTAAAAGGTATGAGATTCCAAATTTATTTCCAAAATGATTGGACCATACATATCATAGCTCCATGAATGGTGTATTGGTGATCTTCCCACAGCCCCTCCACTATTGACTATTTCCACCTTAAATCATCTCTGCCAATTTGATAGGGGAGGCAATATCTCTCGGTTGTGTCAATTTGTGTTCTTTTTATTATTAGGGCTTTGAAGCATTTTGTGTGTTTGTCCTAATTTGTATTTTCTCTTTTAAAGGCTGTCACTATTTTTGCTGATTGGAGAATGGTATGTGTATATGTGTGTGTGTATACACATATACATATATGTATATATATATATATATATATATTTCAATTCTCTATTTTTATTTATTATTTATTTTTAAGAGAGATTTTTCCCAGTCAGTAGCTTTATTTCATTTGAACAAAAGTTTTTTTATTTATATATCAAAATAGAAAATTATTTTGACTTTCATGATCACCTTTATTCCTTCTTTGATTATGAATTCTCTAGTCCTCAAGTCTCCACATTTGTAAAATGAAAGAGTTGAACCAGATGGTCTCTAAGATCTTTTTCAGCTCTAGGTCTACGATGTGCCGATTCTCTGACTTGTATGAACTAATGCAGAGGGAAGTAAACAAAACCAGTAAAACAATATACAAAATGGGTATAAAAATAAAACCAAGCCAAACATTGTGTAATTATAATGATCAGGGAAAAGATGAGGAAATATATCTTTTTTCTTTTATTTGAGAAGTGGGGGACAATGGATGTGGAATGTTGCATATGCAAGATTTGGTGTTGGCTTTTACAAAGAAAGGCTTACTTAAGGGAGAGGCATTGGATTGGGTTGAAGGGTATATATTAGGAAATAAATATGAGACATCAAAAAACATTAATACAAAAATTTTGAAACTACTTAGCAAAATATATTAGTGGTATCCAAAATCACAGAGTAATTATATATATATATACACACACACACACACACACACACACACACACACACATTTGCAGATATGTGTGTATATATACATATATACGTGTGTTTTGTCCTTTGTTCTCAAAGAAGACCATGACACTAGGGTGATGTCAAGACGTGCAGTAAACTGGATTTAAGTGAGGGAGGGTTGTGCAGAGTCACCAACCTCACTCTCTCTTCCGCAGTCATCAGAGTCCGGTGGCAAGATATATATCAGTATGATTGGAGATGACCCCAGATGTTTAAGGCATTTGGGGTTAGGCAACTTGCCTGGCGTCACACAGCTAGTAAGTGTAATTACACAAAATTCAAGACATTTTCAAAATCAAAATCAAAATATATATATATATTTTTCAAATTTAAAAATTCAAATGTATCATCACTTGGGGGGGCGCAATGAGGGTTAAGTGACTTGCCCAGGGTCACACAGCTAGTAAGTGTCAAGTGTCTGAGGCCAGATTTAAACGCAGGTCTTCCTGAATCCAGGGCCGGTGCTTTATCCACTGTGCCACCTAGCTGCCCTATCATCATTTTTTAAACTAAAATTTGGGAAATACTGTTATAGGATAAAATAAAAAACCTAAATCATTAAATATAATTAAGTTTTTTAAAATTGCATTTTTAAATTGAGAATTTATATCGCTTGTGCTCTGAAAAGTTATAAGGAGAAAAATAAACCCTAAGTATAATACTATCTTGAGATTATTTTGGTTTATAAATATGATTTTGACAAAATCATACTTAGCAAATTTTTATCATCAGCTATCTTACTTCATATTTGCCTTTTTAAAAAGTGAAGTAACTAATTTTAGTGGTGGATAGAGCACCAGACCTGGAGACAGGAAGATTCATTTTCCTAAATTCAAATCAGGCCTCAGACACTAGCTGTGTGACCCTGGGCAAGTCACTTAACCCTGTTACCTCACTTTCCTCATCTATCAAATGAGCTAGAGAAGGAAATGGCAAATCACTCCAGTATCTTTGCCAAGAAAACCCTAAACGAGATCACTAAGAGCTGAACACAACTGAAAAATGCCTGAACAACTAATACATAAGGAATTATTTGTAAAAAAATATATATACTCTAGCAGGCATCAGACCCAATTAATAACGAATGCTAAATAGGAAAACATTTAATGGCTCAATTGACTGTTCCTAAAATGTTCTGAACAGATTTCCTCTTGATATGCATTAGAACCGCACAAAACAGCCAAAATCTATACAAACGTTAACAATTATCCAACTAAAAATACTAATCCAATGAAAACAAAGTAAAACAAAGATAATCTATATCACAGGCTTTCTAATGATTTGAAATCATTGTACTTGTGCCCAATTAAAAGCTTAATTTATTAACTACCTGTCTTCCAACCGTCATTATTTAAACAAAACTTGTTAATTTTAAAGCTGATTAGTACTTTACAGAAGAAAGAAACCTAATTTTAAATGTATCATAAGGTTTACATAATTCCTTAACTACTTAACTTTCCATCCAAACAAGAAAAATAAATTTTACAATGTTAAAGTATAGACATTATAATTTTTTTTTTGGGGGGGGTCTACTTCTGCCAATGCCAAGCAACATAAAACACACGGAATGCTGCAAAACCTTAGAAATAACTGAGAAATTGAACTGGAAAAAAACATTAAAAAAAAAGAAAAATTGAACTGGAATGATATATTTCCTGATGAATTTCAGTTAAAAATAAAGTTATGAATAGTTAATATTTTCAGTTTTTTAATTTCAACATTAATTTTTAAAAGTTTAACCAAAATAATTACAACTACTATATTCTCCCTATCCAAAAAACCCAATGAGTTAGCCATAAAGCAATACATTTTAATGAACTAAAATTTATCTTCAGTTCTACTGTCCCTTAACTGAAGAAAATCTTCAATGATGTTAACATCATCATCAACATAGGCACATAATCGGATTTCAATAATTGATTTCCTTTTGAAGGGTTGTTGTATAAATGATACATAAATGGCCTGAGTTTTCCTCTCCCTCCACAAAATTTCCTCAGAAAAGCATTAGAAATCTTCAGGCCCAGATCTGAGAATTTTCGTAATGGAGATATAAAATTGATTGTTTGGGAGATCTTTTCCATTTCTCTTTTGTTTTCTTCAGCCATTATATTATTCTAAATGATTCAATCTGGAGGTTGATTTTTTCTATTATCATTCCTAGAAATCCAGTGGAATTCATTGTAATATTTTCCCTTTCATCAGGGATTTTCAAGCCAATTTCCTTCATTTCACAGTATTGTATTGTATTCTACGATTCATTGTATTGGTTTCTTATCTTGACTGCCAATTTTTCCTTTTTTTCAGTCTTTCTGCTGGTGTTTCCATGATGCTGTTCCTGTATTGAGTTCCTTCTGATCCCCTTTGCTGTTTCTTGCAATTTCATTATTCCATATGTTTCATTTCTTATATTTTGAGGTGATGAAGGGGAACTAGGTTTAGATACAACCTCTTACTCACCCATCTTGGCTGAAACCCCTAGTAATTGTGATTTTTTAGAAAGTCTGATATCGCATGAATCATAACCATAGAACACTAAGAGAATATTGATGTTAACAAGATGGGCTTTTTGTAGTAGTAAGCAGATTATATAAAAGTGGAATTTGTTACAAATAGTTTGTTACAAATAATGGACAACCCTGCTTTCAGTAAGCAATTCAGTATCTGTGTTTCTGATGTTTGAGCAAATAACTGCTGGGCCCTGCCAATTTGCAGCAAATACACATTGATTTTCTGATGCACTAGCCACTCCACTGGGGACAGAGTAAAGATGAACAGTATTTCTTTACAGGAGTTGATCTAGCCCACAAATCCGGGAAGTAAAAGACCATTTATCAGTAGAGTAAAATGGAACTTTCTGTTAGAAAAGATCCTACAAGACATACCAATAGCCAAAGATGAGTGTGTCAGATATAGTATGCTACATTGAAGTATAAACACACCACCCTTGGAATCTTGTGCTAGGAAGCA
The DNA here is from genome assembly GCF_019393635.1 of Dromiciops gliroides. Taxonomy (NCBI): domain Eukaryota; kingdom Metazoa; phylum Chordata; class Mammalia; order Microbiotheria; family Microbiotheriidae; genus Dromiciops; species Dromiciops gliroides. The sequence continues at coordinate 172,536,270 of NC_057865.1, forward strand.
ACTACAAGAGATGTTCTGCTGATAATGCAACCTGTAGGCAGCACACTGAAGAAAAAGAAATCAGTGTAAACATAAGCTGTTTTCTTCTACCAAAGAAAGTAAATTGGTATGAATACTGCAGGCTCAAGTGTTTTTCAGGGTAATAATGTGGAAGTTAACATTTCTTTTTCTCTTGCTCCTGCACCTGACATTTTTGAATTTGAGACTCATCAATTGTGGGGATAGAAGATTGTTGTCTGTTGCATCTTCTCTCCAACCATTTATTTGTCTCAGATATGCTTTATACCACAACCCTACCACATAGATATGTACACTAGCCATCATTCCACTTCCTTATTGTCTCTACCTTTCTGGTTTAAAAAATTCACAAAGAAAATGAAGGAAAACCAGTATGTCATGACATACTAAAATGTCATATAAAGTACTGGTTGGGAAATCATAAATTAATATGATAGAATTCCCTGAAAAAAAAGCATCAACATAAATCAAGAATATGCCATATTTAAGTAATGGTGACAAAGGGAAATAATTTCTTTACAGAGCATTACTATTAATCTGTGGTAATCTTATTTAGTAATTTTTGAACTGTCAAAAGAGTGTACAAATGGATGATAATAGGAAGTCTTAGAATTTCTCTTTAATTCTCTACCTCTTATTTCTCCTATTATGTCTATGCTGAAGACCTAGATGAGAGGCTGAGTAATGCCATAAAAGAAGGGGTTTTTGCAATGTGAAGTTTTAAGCAGGACTATCTTACTAATGTAAGATTGAGGGTCAAAACCAACCCATCTCAACTTAGCCTTCATACCATAATTAGGTGAGAACACGTGTCTACCAATGAATCATTCAGAAAACTTAGACTTAGTGCTAAGAGACCTTTGAACTGGAACCTATCTTGTTCAGAGAGTCTGAGGACTTGACCAAGACCCAGAAATTGTCTATAAATCATTAACTGTATAGAAGGGATTAAGTCCCAGAAATTGGAGCAACTGTAGCTTTTTAGAACATACTGGAAGATGAACTCTCTTGGGGTGGAGGGAGGAAAGAGACCTCAACTTGAGTCTTAGTCAAATCTATCCCTCCCTCTTCTTTTTGTCTGGAAAAAGAGGACCTCACAAGCTTCAAAGAGTCCAGAAGACTTAAGACTTATTTTATATAATGTCTTAGAGGTGTACTTATTCATTTGGCTGAGGTGCCTGCATTGGGAGTCAAGGATGGATGGATACAGATTCACTATGGTTAAGTAGAACTTCTTGAGCAGCCCATAAAGAGGAGAAAAGGACTTTTAGCAACAGGAGCTGTGAGTTACTTCTTTCCCATGTGTGCTATCTAAGCTTGAACTCAGTTTTTCCTGGACCCTGTTCATACTTATGGGAGACTGTTTCAGTTTTAAGGGGATGTGTTTTATTCCCAAACACACCTGCTGCTTCCCAATTTAGCCTAAGACTTCTTGAATTTTTTATGGTAAATCTTTAATCTTAGCTGGCTTCCTTTTACCTACCACCCAGCACATATTCAGTTGCCTCCTTCTTCAGCTCAATCAGTATTTTTAAATTAAGTACAATTGAATTTGAAAGGGAGATTTCATTAGGAAAGGAAAAAAAATTGAGTACTTTCCTTAAACTGAAGATGAATAACTTTTAGATACACTAGATCATCTGAGCTATTATTCCGCTCTCTTAGCATGAAGGAAGACCCTTATTCAAGATCTGATTTATACTTTGGAAAAATTCTCAATGATAAAGCAAAAGAGTCTTTTATTGACTGTGAATTATGGGAATGCCAAGATACTTGTGATATTTTATTACAGGTCATAACCTATAATAACCTCTACTATCTTTTGGATACAGTATCATTTACTTGTTGCCAATTTCTTATTGAACTCTTAAGATATCACTACTCAATATATTTTCTTATAAATCTGGAGAGACCTTACAGATAACACAGTCTGATTGTATATGGCTGAATGACAAATGCTTTGATGGAGAGGCAACACAATATAGCGGTACAGACATGGAAACAGAAGGAGCCTGTTTCAAATTCTCTCTCTGACACTCACTAAATCTATGACCTTGGACATACCACTTTCTCTGAGCCTTAGTTTCTTCGTTTGTAAAATTGGGATAATTATAATCTGTAGTACCTATTTCACTGGGTTATTTTGGCACTCAAGTTTGCTCTACACACCTTTAGCGTTATTTAAATGTAAGCAATGGCTAGGCAGTTATGTCCATTTCTTAATTATTATACATTAGTATTTCACAAATTAAGGGCCTTTACGTGGAACAATGCATAGAGTGCAGGGTTTGTAGTCGGGAAGACTCTTCTTCCTGAGTTGAGATCTGGCCTCAGACACTTACTAGTTAAGTGACCCTGGGCAAGTCACTTCACCCTGTTTACCTCAGTTTCCTCATCTATTAAATGAGCTAGAGAAAGAAATGGCAAACCCTTCCATTATCTTTGCCAAGAAAACCCTGAAATGGGGTCATGAAGAGAAGGACAAAGCTCAGACTACTGAACAACAACAACTTCACAAATTGTGGGATTCTGTGAAGTAAATGGAGTTTTCAGGTGAATTACAGGAAAGCAACAGTCAATTTATAAAAATGTATTAGCTGGAGTTGTTGGATCATTTGAGTCATAATGATGATGCTCAATGAAATGCCAAGCTAGATTTTCCTTTTTCTCTTTGCATTGAGATGAGTATCTGTTTTCCTTCACTACTGATTATTCGTCACTCTGTGTTGTATTTATTATTCTCTGAGACTCACAGAGACCAAGAGACTGAGAAGAATAACCTAGCAGTCACCTTGTCTTACTCATTCTGTGGACGGAGCGCTCTGAAAAATAAAAGTGATCCAAGGAAATGGCAAACCCAATATTGAGGTGGGAGGGAAGAGGAAAGAGCTGCTCTATATTTGAGAATCATTTTTCTTCCATGCCATCCCCTTCATTTTACAGTGGCAGAGACTGATGGGGTGGTTCAGTTTGCCTTTATAGACTGAAACCTTTGTAAATTCCACTGGGGAAAAGCTGATCAATCACTTCACAGAAAGGGAAAAGGGGAAAAATGTTTTCTCTTCCTAGTCTCTTATCAAATCAGCACCACATCCCCTCCCCGATGCGCGCGCACACACACACACACACACTGCTCTCTCATAAGTTCTTTTGATTGCACAAACATGTAAACTGGAAGATGTGTGGTTTATTGTGGAGCTTTTAAGTGGAATAATTGCTGTGGACTATTACAACCTCGAAGCATAGAATCTTAGAGGTACCTCAATGGTACAGAGAATAGATTATGGGGCTCTGGAATCAGAAAAAACTGAGTTCATATCCAGTCTCTGGCACTCATTAGCTGTGGAACCCAGGGCAAGTCATTTAATCTCTGTTTGACTCAGTTTCTTCAACTGTAAAAGGAGGATAATAACCCTTACTACAGTGTCTGGCACATAGTAAGCACTATATAAATAAATGTTCATTCCCTTGCCCCATTAGATATGGAAGAAAATCTCTAGTTTATCTAGTTCAGCATACTAACCAATGAAAGAATTCCTAGTAATAACATAAGAGTTCACAGTTATATAGCACTTTGTGAATATTATCACATTTGAGCCTCACAACAACCCTGGAAAGTAGGTGTTATTATTATTCTCATTCAATAGAAGGAAACTGAGGAATACGGGCTGTTACTTGGCCAGGGATAGTAAGTGTCTGAGGCTGGATCCGAACTTGGGTTTTTTTTTTTTATTTCCATGTCCAGTGCTCTAACTGCTACATATCTGATAAGTGGTTTTTCCTACTTATGAGTTCATATAATGGATTTGAAGCTGGAAGGGACCATAGAAATTATCTAGTCTAACCTTATCACTTTACAGTTGAGGAAGTGAAACTCAATGAGGTTAAATGACTTGTCACAGATCAAAATCCAGATTCGATCCCAGGTCTTCTTGACTCCATGGGGAGTGGATAGAGTGTCAGGCCCAGAGTCAGAAAGACTCATCTTCCTGAGTTCAAATCTGGACTCAGACACTTATAAGTTGAGTGACCCTGGGCAAGTCACTTAACCCTGTTTGCCTCAGTTTCTTCATCTGTAAAATGAGCTGGAGAAGGAAATGGCAAACCTCTCCAGTATCTTTGTCAAGAAAACCCCAAACAGATCATGAAGAGTCAGACACAACTGAAAACAACAATGGCAACAACTTTTTGACACCCAAGTCCAGCATTCATCCCCATATTAAAAGATAGCCAGTTCAATTTAAGGACAGTTCTAATGTTTACAAAGTTTACAAAGGGATTATCAGTAGAAGCCTTCTTCAATATGATGGGTTTCCCCTTTGAAGAGATTATAAGGCTTGGAGTTTTGTCAGAAGGGGATGGGGTGCTCATATGGAGACCCACCCCCTCAGCCTGATACTGGGAGGAATTTCTGTATTTGAGCTAAGTGCCAATGGCAAGGAGAAGAAAGTGGGACAAGTAGATTCCACTGGGATATAGGTACAAGGGATTGAGGGAAGAAACAAAGCACTCCATGGCATATTACAACTTTATGTGCTTCCAAAAGTTCTCCCCCTGGGCAAGCTAGGTGGCACAGGGGATAGAGCACTGGTCCTGGATTCAGAAGGACCTGAGTTCAAATCTAGCCTCAGACACTTAACACTAGCTGTGTGACCCTGGGCAAGTCACTTAACCCTCATTGCAAAAACAAAACAAAAAAACAAAAAACAAAAAAAACAAAAGTCCTCCCCTGCCCCAGCCACAAGACCATTACCCTTATGGCTGCAGCCAAAGAGGATAAGCAAGCAGAGAAATAATCTTATCTAGTGACTGAAGTCTTGGTATCCTCTAAATGTCCAATCCCAGGGCAGAGCCTCTCACCACCCCTGTACCTCCTATGGCTCTCAGTGAAACCTATTAGAAACATTACTATTAAGTGTCCTTCAGTTGTTGAGGTTGTGTCTGTTCATTTTTCTGTTTTAGTCCAAGTGCAGTTTTTACAATTATTATTATTAGTTTTTAAATGGGCTAAAATGTTTAGTCTGTCATCCTGGATCCTGTTTCTCATAGTTTCATATCATATCCATATTTGATAAGCATTTCATCTAGGATTTCTTTCAACTCTGATAAAAACCTTGAAAAGGATAAGAATCTTTTGGCACATCACTAGAAACCTTTTTCCAGAGCCCCCTATGCCTGTGAAATTACAGATATGGATTTTTTTTAAAAATGCTTTTCTACCGATGCCTAGTCAATTTTTCTTATTAGATTTGGCCAGTAAGAAATACTTTTCAGATATGGTCACCCAATTACCTATGAATAAACTTAATTGTTCAAATATACAAAGTATATTTAGCTTTGTGCAAACTCCTGTGCCTTTGGCCCACATCTATGAAAACTAAAATGATTATGATGGAGAAGATGTGGGGAAATCAGGACACTGATGCATTGTTGGTGGAGTTGTGAACTGATCCAACCATTCTGGAGGCCAATTTGGAATTATGCCCAAAGGGCTATAAAACTATGCATACACTCTGACCCAGCAAGCATTACCAGGTCCGTATGCCAAAGATATCATAAAAAGGGGAAAAAGACGCACATATATAAAAATAGACATAGCAACTCTTTTTGTGGTAACAAAGAATTGGAAACTAAGGGGATACCCATCCATTGGGGAATGGCTGAACAAATTGTGGTATATAAATGTAATGGAATACATGTACTGTAAGAAATGATGAACAAGCAGATTTCAAAAAAACCTGATGAGCCTTAAATGAATTGATGCTGAGTAAAGTGAGCAGAACCAGGAGAACATTTTATACAGTAACAGCAACATTGTGTGATGATCAAGTATGAATAACTTAGCTCTTCACAGCAATATGGTGATCCAAGACAGTTTCAAAGGTTCTTGATGGAAAATGCTCTCCACATGGAGAAAAAGAACTGTGCAGTCTGAATGAAGATTGAGGCATACTATTTTCACTTTTTTTCTTTCTTATAGGTTTTTCCTTTTGTTCTGATTCTTCTCCCCCAACATGATTAATGTGGAAATATAAAGTTTAACATGATTGTACTGTATAGCATATATCTGCTCGTTGTTTTGGGGAGGGGGGAGGAAAGGGAGGGAGAAAAATTTGGAACTCAATCTTATAAACATGAATGTTGAAAACTATCTTTACATGTAATTGGGGAAAAAAATACAATACTATTAGGTTAAAAAAAGCCAAACTGATTCTAAATAATATCCATCTTATCCCCTAACACTCCCCAAATTGGACAAGGTGAAAGATGGAAATGGTCAATAATGAAGGAATACAGATACCTTAATATGCTGTCTTAGAGTTAGAATTTGGTCCAACCATTCTTTCTGGAAAGTGGTTTCAAATTATGCTTAAAAAAAGTACTAAAATGACTATATTCTTTGACCCAGAGGTCCCACTGCTAGGCATGTACCCCAAGAAAGCCAAAGACAGAAGGAAAAGTTCTTTTTACAGCAAAATATTCATAGTAGCACTTTCTGTAATACCAAATAATTAGAAATGAAAGGAGATAACCAACAATTGGGTAATGGTTAAACAAATTATATTTCACAAATATAGTTCATGATTTGCAATTGAATTAAAATATTATTGCATTATAAAAAATAGTGAGTATGACAAATTCATAGAAGCATGGTAAGGTTTAAATGAACTGATGCAGAACAAAGTAAGAACCAGGAAAACAATATACACAGTGACTATTATAGTGTAATTGGGGAAAAAACAAAACTAGAAGTTATATAATTAAAATGAATAAACTTGCCCCTAAGATAGATAAAAAAATGTACTTCTCTCCCTTCTTTGCAAAGTTAAGAAACACAAAATATGGTGTATATTTTGTATATACTGTCAGATTTAGTTTATGTGTTGGTTGGTTTTACTAAACCGCTTTCCTTTAAATTTTGTTATTATTATTTTTTTCTTTTCCAAAAGATGATTCAATGGGAAGGGCATGGTAAGGGAAAAAGTATACATTCAGAAATGAAGGTGATATAAAAACAAAATACATCAATAAAAATACCACTTTAAAAATACTCATTTTACTTTCTGGGTTTATTATCTGGGCCTCCTAAGGGAAAAGAAAGATGCACCATTGCTAAATATCTTCCAGAAGAGTTAATGCTTCATTTTCATTATTTTGATAAGAATATCCATATTTCCTATATCTGATATGCACCTCGTATTTTATAAACATATTCTTCCCAAACTTCAGGAATTTTTAAAATGGAAAAAACAGTCTGTAATAGGCCTTATGCTGATACTGTGAGTGATTAATGATTTCATCAGTGAGGGTACTCCTTTCATTGATACAGATCAACTTTTGTTTGCCTTCTCATGCTGTTTCTGTAGGTTCATAAAAACTCAGTAGAAGATACTGACTCTGAGATAGGGAGTGAGGTGAATATTAGCACTGTAACTCATTGTTGTTGTTTGTCCTTTCTGGAAGAGGACTAATGATATCTTGAGGATGATGTCTTGACATGCATGTGATTTGGACTCATTCTTTTTTTTTTTTTTGGTGGGGCAATGAGGGTTAAGTGACTTGCCCAGGGTCATATAGCTAGTAAATGTCAAGTGTCTGAGGCTGGATTCGAACTCAGGTCCTCCTGAATCCAGGGCCAGTGCTCTATCCACTGCACCACCCAGTTGCCCCCCATGCATGTGTTTTGGATGTAAGTGAGGCAGAGCTGTGCAAAATCATCAGTCTCACTCTTTCCTCCAGAGTTCAGTGGAAAGATGTATATCAGAACCACTGGAAATGGCCCGGGATGCATTGGGTGACCTTGGCCTTTTTAAATTAAGGTATTTTCCAGATCTTGCTTAGTCTCAAGCAAAGCCCATTCAAAGACTAAGGGCTATGTAAGAATCAAGACAAAAGATGGCCTAGTTTACCCTCACAAAAGGATCGATCTGGGAAGGGAAGACCCTCCGTGTTTCTGGCCAGAATGGAAAACAATCAATATTTACAACTCATCCAGGAAATACAGATGGTTGAGAAGGGTGGTCCTTTTGTGTATTAGATAGGGCTTTGGGCCTGAGGGTGGGTGGAACAAAAGAGCTAGAAATGTGTGAGCAATCCTTGAGGCTTGTGAGCCTGGACAGGCCTTTTCTGAAACAGCTGTAACACTTTGCCAAGGAAGTAGTCTGGGAAGTAGCAGCTGCCTGAGGAATATGGTACCTTTTGAGGCAGCAGATATTGGTTGAAGCATCAAGAGGCAAAGGGTTCCTAGTTGAGGTAAAGAAGTTTTGGTTCAAGATAACAACTACAGGAGTTGGAACAAAAGAATAATGAAGTACAAAGCCCCAGTGCAGCCTGTGCTGTTGGGACAGAGTTGGCAAATGGCTGGCATAGCTTACCCCTTCCATACCCTCCATCTCCAAGTTTTCCTTGGGCCTCAGAGCAGTCTGCATGGCTTGGCCCTAGTCACCGAGAAATCAACAGAATTTGGAGAGGCTAATGGAAAAGAGTATGAGTGTTTTTTCCTCTACTTTAATATGACTCAGTGGGAGGTACTGACCCGGGTGAGGAAAAACATGCCAATGAGATTTATAATGAGAAGTCCTTGAGATGAACCTGCTCCATGGAAGCTCCGGGATTTGGTAATGAGCTATGTGCTATCCTCCACTGATGATCTATCCAGCCTTTCTCTTGTTCTTTTTGCATTTTGGAAGCCAGTGGTACTTACTCATTGCTTATCACATTTGCAATGTTACCTGCTGATCTTCTTTCCTAGGCCTGCATACTTTGGACAATTCCTTTCATTCTACTTCCTGAAGAGGAGCTGACTTTAGTAACTGTTTATGCTTACCACGAATTCTTCTGTTGTCCTTTGAGCTGCTTGTAGTTGTAATTTGTGTTGTGCTACATGATTCACAGCTATACACCATTGCCAGGAGAATGCTGGTGTTAAAGAGATGGGCTCTTGTTGCAACGAACAGACTAGAATCAATGAAAACACTGTTTAGTTTCCTAAATGCCATCCATCCAACCCAATCTCCTCTTTTTACTCCTTTCTGGCCCAGGCCCATCATGCCTCTATGATGGTATCCCAGATATAAATGTCAAAGGACTAATTTGACAGGCTAATTCTCTAGGCCATAAAATGAATATAGGCTCTACGTTCCCTAAGTTAATAATAATAACAAGAATCACTTAATATACTCTATACAATTCATACATATACATACATATGTATGTATGTATGTATTGTCTCATTCAATCCTAAGGACAACATTTTGAGGTAAATAGTACAAAATTATTTTAATGATATGCCACTTTACAGGAAAGGAAACTGAGACTTGGAGAGATGAAGTAACTTGCCCAAAGTTACATTCTGTCACTCTTTTCTTGGTATCTGAGTATTTCATGATGCAAAGGGGAAGAACAGTATCGGCTTACCAGTGTTTAGAAAAACTTGCAGTAGGTGGCTGAAAGTTTCCAAGCAAGGAATTTCTCTACAACCCTGAATATTTGTGAGGTTTTTAAAACAGAAAATATGTTCCTTGCTTGAACCGATTCCCATGTTAAATGTCTGCCTTCATCATTCATTTTTATTATCCAGCCTAAACACTGACTGTTTCAATGAAGGCCATTTTATAGCATACAATAAAACTGATTCATTACTCATTTTCCTCTTATTATCTTTCAATTGGTATAGCTTTTGATACTGCTTAAAGTGGACATTAGGCCCCAGTAGCCAATACATTGCAGTAACACAATTGATGATAACACTTACCCTCAAGCATATAGACAAGAGAACCTCTCTCTTCCCCCCTAATCCTTTGGTATGTTCAACTTTTCATCACATTTATTATAATTTCATATCATTATGCTTCACATTTTTCACAGAAAGTTCTCTGTCTCTTTCACCATATGATACCTTCCTGCTAGTCTGCAATAGCCATAGGCTCTGTTTGGATGCCTTAATTGCCTTTCCATTAAACACACAAACACATACTCACATACATATGAACACTTAACACATTACTATCATAATTAAATATAATTTCCTTAGGGATAAGGCAACCACCACCACAAAAAATTAAGCCCAAGATTAAATTACAATGTGATTGGGGAGGTGTAGGTAATATAATTTTGGCTGATTGTCAAATGTGGATTTTACAATCCAAATAGAGATAACAACCTCAAACTGAGGCACAACACCGATCCTCTTTTCTATTAACTTCTCTCCAACCTACTCGTATCTTTCACTAGGTTCACAACAGTGGTACTGTGAGGTTTAGAACATAGTAAATGGCTCACCATCCTCCAGATAGATAAGAACACTGCAAATGGAAGCCCAGGCATATGGGACTAAGCATGGTCAGTCAGCCTCTTTGTCCCTTGCCAGGCAGAGTAACAGCTTAATAAATATTTGTTGATTGATTACATGACTAATGACATAAAGGGGAAATAACACTCTGGAGTCACTGAGTAATTCAAATATCCCCCTACCTGTCTTTTACCCTAGGTCCTTATTTGACTTGTTATCCCTTTAATTTGTCTACCTAATATGACTCTTCTGTAGTACTTGTGCAAGACATCCAGATTTGCTCAAGGATTGCCTTCCTTAAGCCTTCAGGAGTTCAGTATCACAGTGTTAATTATCTAAGGGAATGAAATATCTGAGTTTCTCATGAGATACCATTGTACTTGTACCACTTGCCCAATGCACTCCTCAGAGTGGGATTTCTAGTTCAGACCTGAGAATTATTTGAGACTCTGATAATCTTCAAGCAGAACTAAGCATGCTTAGAATTTCTGAAAGGGACACAAAATTTTTGAGGTGGAAAGAGAGGAAACCTCAAGATCTAAATAGCAGAAGCAATGGAGGGAAGTTTCCCTGGCCCTGCCTAGGACTTAATGAGCTGAATTAGAAAGAATCATCAGGTGGAGAAAAACATATGAAAGGAGAAAATGAAAGGACAGACTAGAAAGAGGACTGAGCTGCTGCAGGAAAGTGGGGTGCTGAGAAGGGGCCCCATCCCTACAAGTATGTCAGGAAAAGAAGACTGGGGCTAAAGGTGCCAGTTATACCCACCTCTTCAGGGATTTTGTGAAATCCTAAAGAAAAAGAAGGCCTATTCTTTAGCAATCTATCTAATAACTGTAATATAGTCTGCTAATTTCTTTTATCTAAATATTTCCAGCTTCCTAATTTTTTCTCCAAATATAAAGAGGTAAGAGGGTTAGCTAGAGACACACATAAATTTAATTAGGCAGAAAACTAAACCTCGGCTTAAATGTTAGGAATTTTTCTAACTTGGAGCTCTGAGTTATTGTGATTCTACTCTGTAAGGCCCAAATAATTATGGGGAGAGTTAATTGGGTGACTCGCTGTAATATTGGGGTTCAGAAAATAATGAAGGACCTCTAGATCCAAAGTTTCCTCTCCTCCAAACTGCCTTTTGTAGTTATTTCTCCCAGGCTAATAAGAAAGGAGATTAACAGCCTCTTTTCCACTGACAAACCAGTTTTTATTGATGGGAATAAAATATACAACAAAGGTGAAATAAATAAAGTGACAAAGGAATAGGGAAAGAGAAAAAATGGATAAGCTTCCTGGCTCTTAAGAAAGACTGTCTCAAAACCAAAAACTTGTTTGCGACTCAGCTAATTCGAAGAGTTGGCCTTTTTCTATTAACTCACCAAAAGGGTCTGTAATTTCTATGGGAGTCAACTGTGCAGCCCATCTCCAGTCTGCTCGGAAGCTCCCCCATGGCAAGAACCCCCACTTCCTGTTGGGGGTCCCCTTTTCTACTTTTTTCTCCCCCCCCCCAAAGTGGAGGTCCTTCAAGTTGTGTGGCTGAGGCTGGTCCCCTGTTGATGACGCAGTCCACAGCCTCTGAGGATGCTCCTTCTCAGTATTGGCTAAGTTTAAAGTAGGTTTAACAGGGCCTGCCAGGTGTGGCTAAACATCTAATCATTTTAAGTGGGTACTTAGTAGTTTCTCATTAACACCCAATTCAAACACTACTAAATCAATCAGGTGGGACCCCTGGTCATCTGCCAAATTCCTTTATTTTGCCACAACTCCTAACTTTTCATCTGATATATACTCCACAAAACAGAAAGGATAGGACAAAATATATTTGAGGGTCCATTATGTGGCCCCTAAGATTAAAAAAAGGCAATTAATTATTTTAACACAGTGTAGATGATTAAATCTTCAGAAATAAAGGGGGTATGAGTACCTACCAGTCAACCAAACCCTCTGTGGTGGCACCTATAACCATGGCCATTATAACAGAATTAAATAGAATATCATCTAGAAATAATTCACTCTGCTACTATGGATTTTAATATGGATTTAATGGACATGTGAGAGATACTAAATTGTGCATATCCTTTAACCCAGTGATACTACCACTAGGCCTATAGTTCAAAGAAATCAAAGCAAGAGGAAAAAGATTCATATATATTAAAAAAAAATTGTAGTGACAAAGAACTAGAAACTAAAAGAGTGCTCATTGTTTGGGGAATAGCTGAACAGATTATGGTATATTATTTTAACAGAATACTATTATACTATAAGAAATTATGACTGGGATGGCTCAGAGAAAATTCAGGAGACTTGTATGAACTGATGAAGTAAAGTGAATAGAAACAGAAAATTTTGTATGCTAACAGCAATATCATAGAGACAAATAAATTTGAAAGACTTAAGAATGCTGATCAACACAATGACCAATCATATTTTCAATGGACCAATGATGAACCACACAACCCACCTCTTAGCAGAGAAGTGATAGACTCAGGGTGAAGGATGAGATATTGGATATGGCCGATGTGGAATTAATTTTGCTTGCCTATGCATATGTGTAATAAGGATTTTGTTTTTCCTTTCTCTCTCTTTTTTCCAATAAAAAGGGGAGGCAGAGAGAGAAAACATTTTTGTTAATTAAAAATAAATTAAATCTCAAAAGACAAAAGAAACAGCATCTGTGAATGAATATATCATGTTGTTTTTTTTTGTTGTTGTTGTTTTTGGTGAGGCATTTGGGGTTAAGTGACTTGCCTAGGGTCACACAGCTAGTAAGTGTTAAGTGTCTGAGGCCAGATTTGAACTCGGGTCCTCCTGAATCAAAGGCCAGTGCTTTATCCACTGTGCCACCTAGCTGCCCCAAATATATGATGTTTTAAAGGACAGGAAAACTAAAGCATAGAAAGCTGGAGGTAGTATAAAATATGTATTGGTCAGATATTGTAAAATATAATGAGCAGCATTGTAGGACCAGTGTAATAATGTATCTTCATTAGCACAGATAATTTCTTAGGTTCTTAATCAGTACATGGAGCTACATTGGTCCTTTAGACATGCTTCCTGGCCATGGGATAAATAAGACAAATAGAAACAAGACAAATGCAGATAAGTATAAGGAGGACACAAATATGTACAATGGTATGGAAATTGTACAAATATCACAGTAGATGGTCTACCAACAATGTGCATAATCTTGTGGACAGCATTTCTCTGTTGCACTTATTATGTAGTATTGTGAATTAAAGTTTGATTCATTTTTTCTCTACTAGACCACTAATCTCTTGAAGGCAGGATGTGTATGATCCAAATTTTGTACTCTTCCAGTGTCTAGCAGAATTCTCAAAAACAGAGGGTGTGCTTAAACAATGTTTGTTGAGTGAATATATAATATTAACAAATAGAGATGTCTAATATTCAATGACCGAGATATAAAATCTATACAGTATTTGGGCATAAGGATTAAATCCCATTACTTTCCCCAAAATGGATACATATAAGTTAGTGAGAGTTTTTTATCTCCTTTCTTTTCCTCTTTCCCCTCTCATTGGGACAGTTTTCCCCTTTACATGTGGGAAAAGCAGTTAGCATCATGGAGTAACACTCTACTTGATAAATGTTTGTTGTTGTTAAAAAGTGTGTTCTTTGTGAAACAAGGTAAGAAAGGGATGGGAATGCTAAATGAGTTAAGTGGGACCAAGTACACCTTGGGTTGCATAATGACTTCATCTTAGGGTGAGCTGGCACTTCTCTTTCTCTTGAACATTTGCACCAAATAAGAATGCCAGTGGGAGTGGAGAACATGAAGAAGGAAGATGGAGAATATGAGAAGGAATAGCCTCTCTTTAGAGATGCCACTGTGGTATTCATAGCTGTGTCCTGAAAAGAGAACTGAGTTCTATCCCTGCAATCCAGGATAGAAAAAACAAAACTTCTCCCAACTTCCAAATACATACCCGTCATGTGGGCGCACTCGAGCACACACACACACACACACACACACACACACACACACACACACACACACACACAAGAATTACAGAGACATCATAGAGTATCATGCAGATGTAAGCAAAATACTATGTAGTGGCTAGCCAGTACCTTTTAATAATGTATTTTATGCCTAACTCAGCAAGAGAACAGAGGCGAGTGCATCAATTTCTCTTTCTGACACTCCCACTTAAAGGAGACCATGGAAAATAGGTCAATAGATTTTTTTTCCCCTGAGTGTAAATGGAATGTGAAAACAAGGCTGGACTGTTATGAAGGAAAATGAAGATTTAAAAACTGAAAGATCTGTGTGTGTGTGTGTGTGTGTGTGTGTGTGTGTATGGGGACTTCGAGGTTTAAGAACTGCATTTTGGTTTGAAAATTGATCATACTCTTTTATGGAAACATTTATGAGTGATTTCTAGCAATGCACAAATGAACTTGGAGTATACAAATCCATGCTTGTGTTTTCATAAAATTATTTCTGTCAGTTCGGCAAGGAAAAATCCAGCAAGCTATTCCTGTTCAGTGTTGGCTTTCACCCTTTCAAACACAAATGTTTTCCAGTTCTCTTTACTTGTTTCACTTGTGAAGAACTGTTTGCTATCTATTGAACATTTTTCTCTTTGTTTATTCTAATGTAGTAAACTGTCTCTAGTGAATTCTGGCTTAACATAATATTAAATAGTCAGTAACACCATCAATTATTTTGCTAGCAAGAATGACTTGTTTGCTTAATCTCACTTTTTAAAACACAGTCATTTCTAAAAAGGCATTTCATACAGTACTTATTTTGACAGCGGCAGCAAGCTCCATTGTTAATCAGAAGCACATTAAATCAGACAGACATATATAAAGGCAATGGCCAAGATTTGTCAGCTGGATTGACTTTTATGGTGGAAAGCTGTAAAAACGTTTTAGAGTAGGAAAATCATATAGCAATCCCATAAATGTAATCTATCAGAGACCAAACTCAATTGTATCTTAGTGGCAAGACCAGAAAATAAATGCCCAATTTCATTTTAATATAATATTTTGCAGAATCAGAGATTTTAGAAATTAAACACCAATGATGAAAATGAATATTGAAAAGTAATAATAGTAGATTGAGAGATTCATTCTCTTATTCAACAAACATTGATTTATTAAGTGCCTACTATATGCTAGGTGCCAAGGGAAATACAAAGATAATTAGAATGTAGTCCCTACCTTCATGGAATTTACATTCTAGCAGAAGGGATACATCTCGTACACAAGTACATATTATTATATATGATGTTATACAATAATGGTCATATAGAAGAGAATATGATAAGAGAGGTACAAAGTACTTTGCAAAATCAGAGAGAGAAAAGCTAATTCCTGACAGACTGCTATAGATGTAGCATATCTTGATTTCAATAACATATTCTATAGAGTATTTCACAAATCCTTGTGAATAAGATGCAGAAATGTGGGCCAGAGGATAACAGCTGATTGACCATTGATATCTAATATATGTTGATTAGTGAAATGATATTAACACAGAGAAGGCTGCATGGTTACACATCAAAGGGCTTTATTCTTTGCCCCATATAAAATGGCATCTATATAAAATTTATGGATGAAACAAAGCTGGGAGGGGTGGCTAACATACCACATGATATAGGCAAGGTCCAAAAATATCTTATTAGTTTGAACATTGGGTAGAATCTAATAGGATGGAAATTTGCTGATCTTGCCACATAGAGGGGATGGACTTATTGAATAGAAGAAGAAATAAATTTTTGGACAAAGTGTGGATTTGTTTTGCTTAACTATGCTTATTTTTTAAAAAATAAGAGTTGGATCTTTTACCCTGTTTTTATGGGAGGGTAGGTGAGAGTAGGAATATTAATGCATGGAAAAGAAAACAGAAAAGGAACACTAAAAAACTTAAAGTTAAAAAAAAGAAATATAGAGGTAGTTCAGAAGGAAACACAGACAAACAGGACAGTTTTGAAAGTCATGGATTGGATTTAATATATACTTATTTTAAAAGCAAACAGTAAGGAAGAGTTTCACAGTTTTGTTGGCAGTTCTCTTTGTATTCCCTCTTTGAATATAGAAATTCTCTTTTTGGGAATTTGTTTCCAATTAATTTTTAGTCTATCTTTCCATGGCTCTTTATTACATATAATTTGTATTGCATCATGATCTGAGAAGGACGCATTTACTACTTCTGCCTTTTACATTTGACTGTGAGGTTTTTGTGCCCTAATACATGGCCAATTTTTAAGTATGTGCCACGTACTGTTGAGAAAAAGGTAAATTCCTTTCTTTCCTCATTCAGTTTTCTCCAGATGTCTAGCATATCTAACTTTTCAAAAATTCTATTCACCTCTTTAACTTCTTTCGTATTTATTTTGTGCTTAGATTTATCTGGTTCTGAGAGGGGAAAGTTCAAATCCTCCAATAGTATAGTTTTGCTGTCTATTTCCTCTTGTAACTGTCTGTTTCCCTCCATCCTATTTTCCCCCTTTGTACTTTTTTTTTCTTCTTTCACCCTATTCCTCCTCACTAGTGTTTTGCTTCTGACCCCTACTTCTTCCAGTCTGCCCTCCCTTTTATCAACCCCCCTTCCTTTTCTTTCCCCTTTCCTCCCCTGCTTCTGCTTTTCTGGAAGGGGTCTCAGGTCATCTAATCTAACTTCTTCATTTTATACAGAGAGAAACTGAGCCTAGGGAGGTTAAATAATTTGCCTAAGGTTGCATAAGTCATAAGTGGCAGATCTTGGATTCAAATTTAGGACCTCTGGTTCCAAAGCCAGCAATCACACTCTAGCACATCTAGAGAATTATGTTCAATTCTGGGCATTACAATTTAGGAAGCTAAAGGTCATCCACAGCCAAGTTAAGGGGTCTCCATTCTAATTAACTTAAAGGAGAATTGAATGAAGGAATTGAGGATTATTCATTTAGATAAGAGAAGATTCAGGGACCAAGATGACAACTGTCTTGTGGAAGAGGTGTCAGATTTGATCTGTTTTACTCTTCCCCAACCTCCTCCCACAGCCCCCGTCCTGCCCATGCACCCAAGAGTAGAACTAGGTAGAAATTTCCTAGGGCCAAATTTAAGTTTGTTATAAGGAAAAACCCAACTACATTAAAGTATATTAAACAACTACATAAAACTAAACTACATTAAACAACTCTTATTTTTTAAAAATAAGCATAGTTAAGCAAAACAAATCCATACTTTGTCCAAAAATGTATTCAAAAGTAGAATGGGCTGCCTTGGACACTGGAGGTCTCTGAGCAAAATCAGGATGCCCACTTGCCAGGTGTTTGGTGGTGTGGATTCTTTTAGGGCTGGGGGTTGGACAGGATGACCCCTTAGACCCCTTTCAATTCTAAGATTTGATGGCTTTAATATCTGAAGGGTTTTTAAAAAATGACTTGGGTAAAGCTCCAAATGTGTATATGACACAAAAATGTGATGGATAACAAATGTCACATAGATACAGAGACTACAGATATCCCTTCTACATCATGACTTTCCTCATTGTGGTTTCCCCATAGGATTTGTTTTGCATGACTATGCTTATATTTTTTAAATAAGTATTGGATTTTTCCCCCTGTTTTTGTGGGAGGGTAGGTTAGAGTAGCAACGTTAATGCATGAAAAAAAGAAAAACACTCAAAGTAAAAAAAAAAAAGAAATATAGAAGGTAGTTCAGAAGGAAACACAGCCAAGCAGGACAGTTTTGAAAGTCATGAATTGGATTCAATGTATACTTATTTTAAAAGCAAATAATAGGGAAGAGATTCACAGTTTCATTGGCAATTCTCTTTGTGTTCCTTTTTTGAATATAGAACCCAACAAATATATGTTGGGTCACTATGAGAAATTAAATGGGAATTTTTTAGTTTTGTGGAAGCTGTAGACAACACATAAAAACCAGCAAATGACAGAAGTTTAGAAACTCAGAAATGCATAAAATATATAGAGAGTATTGTATAATATTGACATATTTTATCCTTCAATATCATAATAATTCAGACTTCTTCTCTGGTATGAAGGAAGGGCCAAAAAAGTTTTATGAAAAACGTCCAGATCATGGGGGCGCCATGCCTCTAATCCCCTCAATGTGGATGTGTTTCATTTTTGTGTTTGGATCCTCATAGCTTAACATCTGACACTTAGTAGGTACTTAATGAATGCTTATCATTGATTGGTTAGTTGTAAGACATACTCAGAATCTAAAATATTGAAAATATTTTTCTGAGGATGAGAGTTTATAGGAAAAATGCAAAATCTAGTACTTAAAATCCATGGGACAATTAAAGGATATAGGAGAATATTAGTTAATTTGAAGTAGACAAGTATTTTAATTGGCTGCATATTTGATGAGTCAACAGCATAATATGACGGGGGAAAGAGTGTGATCTAGGCTCTATTAATAGGGATACAATATCCAAAATAGATGAATGAGTAAGCTGACTGTGATCTGTGTTGGTCACACTCCATCTAAAATATTGTGTTCAATTTGGGTCTTATATATTTTATTTTTTTTGCAGGGCAATGAGGGTTAAATGACTTGCCCAAGGTCACACAGCTAATAAATGTCAAGTGTCTGAGGCCTGATTTGAATGCAGGTCCTCCTGAATCCAAGGTCATTGCTTTATCCACTGTGCCACCTAGCTGCCCCTGGGTCTTGCATTTTAATGAACTTGAAAGTGTCAAAAAGGAAGGCAGCCAGGGTGGTGCAGGCAGATAATAACAAGGATGACGATGATGGTGGTGGTGGTAGTGGTGATGATGATGATAGCTAACATTTTTATAGTGCCTACAACATGCCAGGGACTATGAGAAATGCTTTACAGATAATCATCTCATTTGATCCTCACAACTGTGTGAGATAGGATCTATCATTATCCCCATTTTTCAGATGAAGAACCTGAGGCAAACAATCTGAGGTTAAGTGACCTGCTCAGGAGTCACACAGCTAGTGTCTGAGGCCAGATTTGAATGAGATCTTCTTGATTACAGGCCTGATGAACCATCTAACTGCCCTGATATTGTATGAAGAACAATGAAAGGAACAGGAGATGTTTAGCTTAGATAGAAGACTTAGGAGGTCAGGATAATTATCTTTACATTTTTAAGATCTGTCATCTGCTTGAGTTGTTAGATTTATTCCATAAGGTTTCAGGATACAGAACTAGAACCAGTGGATAGTAGTTACAAAGAGATTACAGCTTTAAATAAGAAAGCATTGCCTGACAATTAATGAAATGGCCTGTTTTATAAGATACTGAATTCTCTGCCACTGGAAATATTAAGAAGGTTGAATAAATACTTTAAGGATTTCTAGACAGCTTTAGTTGTTGAACTAGATGATGCATATGGTTGCTGTAAAACCCAAGATTCTATGATTATCTGAGTCTATAGAATAAATAAATGAATGAATATATATATATATATATATATAAATTGTGAGAGGGCAGCTAGATGGCACAGTGGTTAAAACACCGGCCCTGGAGTCAGGAGTACCTGAGTTCAAGTCCGGCCTCAGACACTTGACACTTACTAGCTGTGTGACCATGGGCAAGTCACTTAACCCCCATTGCCTAAAAAAAAAAAAAATTGTGGATTCTGCATAACTGGAAGTACTTGGATGATTTATTTTGATAGGTGCAGTTTAGTTTTAATGATTCAATATAATACATTATAATAGATAGTCAATGCCCTGTTTAGTGTGTTTACACTAATAATAGCTTAACAATATGATTTTAACTGTCACTTTGAGCTGTTAAATCTTTGTTAAGAAAAAATTGTTTCTCAAGCTTAGGTTAGGTATCAGTGAAATGAGAATTACAGAAAATATATCATCTGATCTGATTGTTTCAATGACAATATTTATCTAATGCTTAGATTATAATCTGTTTCTGAATAGGACCTTGTGAAGACCCTCACTATTGAATGATAAAAGCTCTGCTATTAATTTATCACCCGAGTTAGACAAGTGACTTAGTTTCTTTACCTCTATTTTCTATATATGAAATAGGTAGAGTAATTTCCTGGTAACATAAAGAAGAATTTGAAGATCTCTTCATGAAAGGGTTCTCTAAGGGGGGAAATTTTATGTGTTAGGAAATGAGAGGGAAAAGTTATTGATTTTAAATACTAAAGAAGCTCTTGAAGAATAAAGAAAAAATTCCACAGGTGTATGATTATCTCTTGAATATCTCTGGAAAGATGTACACGGCTAAATAGACTATATTACAATGGTAAAAGATATATTAAAGGGAGTTCGATGAAATCTTCAAGGAATTTAATGCAATATTAGCAGCAGGGCTATTTCTCTGTGATATTTTAGAAATTCTAAATTAAATCTGATTCCAAAGACCCTGAATAAAATGAGAAGGTTAGTTAATGCAACCTAAAATCTAAAAGTCTAAGTAATCTCTCAGAAATTTACAGAAAAAAAATAGTTGTCTTTTGGGGACAGGTCTACATAATCATTTTCACTGCATAATTAAGCTGACCTATCTTCCATCTCCCCCCATTAACCCTGAATATCTTAGATAATTGAGGAAAATATCCCATTGTTGCTGTTGTTGGAGGGGGTGACAGTTGGTAATCTACATAAAAAATTTCCACTCCTCCCCCACATTTCACCTTCTCCTTTATAGATGAAGCTTCCCTTTCTGCCACCAGAGAACTAGATATAGGCTTGTGGGTTTTTTCTCTTCAAAGTCCAGGCAATTAGTCTCACAGGTTCCCTCTTGTCTTTTCCCCTATCTATTTTGGGGAGCAGATTATGCCAAATATTCATAGAATTCAATAAGTTGGGACAATAAAAGTCAGTTTATCTTTATCTGGAGACAAAATCCATTATAAAAGCACAAACATTAAATAAATGAATTTTTAAAAAACAGGAAACTCCAAATGGGAACCTGGTTCTTTAGATAGCAATGTAACAGGGGAGGAGGAGGAGGAAGTGAGGAGTGGATAAATGTACCAGGTCTCAATAGCCCTACAGGGCAGGCACATTTAGGCAAACAGTCAGTCCAGCACAGTAAGATCACTCCTTAAGCAAGACTCCAATGGCACATGATTATCATCAGTTCTAGAGTCAATCTAGAGTAGCTGTGATCTTGATTTGCAATCAGCTCTCAGGACACAAAAGCATCCATATCTCCATACCCTTTCCTCAAAAAGCTCCAAAAATCCTGGCCTCCCTTCTTCCATATGGCTCTTGCCATGGAAGATCCTTCCATCTCTTCATCCATCAGGGAAAACTACATTTCCCAGCAGCCTCTAATGCCAGTATAGGACTTCATAGGCCTGGCTCAAAAAAATACCCAGACATTTTTTGCAAACAATCCAACCTATGTCCATAGAAAGAGTCAGATTTTCCATGGATTTTTAGAATTAACATGCTTCATTTTGCTAATGTAGAAATGAAATAAAATAGAAAGTCACTAAGCAGAAACCATTTCCCATTAAAAAAAATTACTAATACTTGTGAATCACTGGATGGATGATTTACATTCTGAGATATCCACAAAGTCCTCGAATTACCTTGAATATATACTTATTTTTTCATCAATACTCTTAGCTTTTTAGTGGTGTTAAGATTGAGTCAGGGGTAGCTAGGTGGCACAGTGGATAAAGCACTGGCCCTTGATTCAGGAGGACCTGAGTTCAAATCCAGCCCCAGACACTTGACACTTACTAACTGTGTGACCCTGGGCAAGCCACTTAACCCTCATTGCCCTGAAAAAAAAAAAAGATTGAGTCTTCTCAAAAACATGTCACTTCAAAGAGAAACATTACTTAGGAGAAAATCTTAAATGAGGACCATACCATACTTTTTTTTTTTTAAACCCCACATATCACAAGACTTGGCCGATATTGGCAGGACATTTTTTCTCTCTCTCTCTCAATACCTCTGCAAAGCACCATGTGGGAAAAGACAGATCTATAACATTATGTGATGCACCCATAGGAAGGAAGCCATAACTAGAGTCAACTAGCATTTATTAAACACCTCCTATGTGCCAGGAACTGAGCTAAGCCAAAGTGAGAGCCTAAGCTCTTAGACTTTTATTTTACCCATATTCCTTTTTCTCTGGTATGATCTAAACTAAGGGGGATTAATGCTGGCCTGCTAATCACTATGAACCATTATTATATTTTATATGGCAATTTAAATGTTCAAGGTACTTCAAGACACCACTTAACCCATTATTAAGCACTATGAAGAATTAGTATTAGGACTAAATATTATTAAATATGTTATAAGTGATGAACGTGTCCCTTAGATGAAAACATACATGCTCTTTTTCTCTGAGAGAAAAAAGTTCCAATAAATACCTATCTGATTTGAAACTATTTGGAAATCAATTGAGAAATTAGAATGAGTGATAATCATAGTGTGTGTAGCTCAGATACTGCATTTAACATACATATTTTTAGACAAGTATTACATCTTAAATATAGCAGTAATTATCATATCATGGGGAAGACAGCCTAAATTTTTTGCATGTGCACCTGAGGGCTGAAGGAAAAAATATATTAAGAAAATGTTACTATTACCAAGAAGATACATGCCACTTAAGAGATAATATTGATTTTTATGGATAAGGGTACAAGGGGAGATACAGTCCAATTCAACAAGCTCCAGTACTGAAATGAATGTCATTCCTTCTTTCATCATTACCTATCGCTATCATTGATATCAATGGGAATTATGCACAAGCTAGTGTTTTAGGCTACATGCAAATCCGTTACATATATCTATGTATGTATGTATGTATGTATGTATGTGTGTGTATATATATATACATATAAATAGTTAGCTCTTTAAGATAATCCCATTGACGAATTGATGACACTGTGAGCTTTACCCTCTTCTACTGAATTTTCCATTTTTCTATTTCAGTTCATTCCTTCATTTTCTGATAACCCTAAGTAAGCCCCTCTTTCATTTTAACTTCTAAAGTATATTTATAGTCTACTCTTTTCTGCCTCTTTTGAATGCTGGGCATTCCCAACTTTTAATGAAGGCCACAAACATAGAAAAGGCAAGTTCAGCCCACTTTAATTTGAGACTTACAGACCTCAGCATTTACACAATTACCTCATCCACTCTCCCCATGTGATATTTTTTATGTTCTTCTAGTACCCAATTAACACCTCATTAAATCACAAACATGCAGTATATTTCATTGATAGCTCTTACAATGCAGCCCTCACCTGCAACTGAGAAAAGTCTTATAGTTTTCAGGTGAGGAAGGGTGGTCTAGAAGCTACAATAAGGGTCTGAGCATCAATAAGTTCTTTTCACTGTTCTTGATGTAAAGAAAAACAAACAGAATTATCCAAGAATGGAAGGCAGAGGCTTCCCAATTATTAGAAGTTTCCAAACAAAACCTGGATGACCACCTGTCAAGTGTATTTTACAGGGATTCCTTTTTTAGTGGAGGGGCACCCCCCTCCATGAATTTGTATAATGAATTCCCCAGGCAAAGCAGATTCAAGATACTTGGTAGGCCTGCATCCACTCAAAACCAGAGATCAAGGGCCCCCATTGCTGCACGTTTTTACCTTTACTCCTCAGCCAGGGAACAGAATTAGTTCAAAGCAAAAGCATTTAATGAAATAGTAGTGTGAGAAAAATAGCAATAAAGTATTTTTGTGATAAACATAGGGCACGCTCTCCTGCAAAAGCACACACCATCAATGGCAAGAATAGATAATCCATAGGTAACAAACAGGAAGAGGCACACATGTCGAGAACACATGTGACCAAGACACATGCATAAAGGGGAATGGAGGGAGTGAACATGTGACAGGAACATACATAGCAAGGGAAAGACTCAGGGAACATGCACATCTGATGCATTTGCTAGGGAGGGAACACACGTGGCAGGACACACAGGTAGATGGGGCAATAGTCATACTTGCAGGGGCACTGGCCACAGGCACACTGGTTATTCATTGTTTTCCGGCCAGGTCTGATCTCTACTGGTTTTGTGTGCCAGGTGGTCTCTTCTGGATACAGTGTACTCTCTGCCAGATATGTATAATGTACTGGTCATTACTCCTTACTGGTTTGGTATGGTTGCTGACCAATGTGGCTCCATCGGTATTATGGTTGTTGCCAGTCACTGCCAGATGTGGTTCCAATAAACACATCATTGTCCAACTTATCTCTTCTTCCAGATTCTGACTCAGCTGGAGCCCTTTGCTGAGGTGCTATCTCTTCCTCACAGGAAGATAACTCTGTTATGCTTTTTCCTTTGAAATCTTTTTGCTTTTTTCTCCCTTTCTGACACAGCTCTTTTAGAAAATCAAAAACTATCTGAATTGTTTAAATAACTTTAGTAGAGAAAAAAATAAATTCCATGACTTTTTTTTCTTCAAGTAGTGGTCTATCTCAGACACGTGGCTATGGCTTTGCTCTCCATAAGAGTCCTTTTCTCACGTGCCAATCTCTTTTTTAATTTTAAATTTTTTTGCCATTCTCTTTAGAACACAAAGCAGAGCCGCTAACACTTAACCTGTACCATCAGGCAAAACTTTAAAAAAAGCTGTATTTCCTAGTCATTGCTGCCTATATCTCTGTCTAGCTTAGGGCTAAAAAGTCCATGTGGCTTCCACTTTTAATTTCCTGTTGAGGATCACCATTTCATGAAGGACCCTAGTGATGCTGCTCACTTCATTCCCAGGTCAACTTATTCTCTGAACTGCTTCATCTTCTGTCTTGCTCCCAAACTAGTACCCTTTTCATGAACCTTCTCCTACCCTATTTTCCAGCTCCTCTTTGTGTCTTGTCTTTCTTAACTGGAATGTAAGCTCCTTAAGAGTAGGAGCCCTCAGTATGGCAGAAACTAGGCATATACCAATATCTTACACTTTACACCAAAGTAAAGTCAAAATGGGTACATGATCTAGACATAAAAGAAGATATAATAGGCAAATTAGAAAAGGAAGGAATAGTTTACTGGTCATATCTCTGGAGAAGCAAAGACGACCAAAGATGAGATAGAGAACATAATGAAATACAAAATGGATTATTTTGACTACATTAAATTAAAAAGTTTTTGCATAAACAAAACCAATATAAACAAAATTAAAAGAAAAGAAGAAAGCTGGGAAACAATTTTTACAACTATTGTTTCTGATAAAGGCCTCATATCTAAAATATAGAGAGAACTGAATCAAATATATAAGAATACAAGTCATTCCCCAATTGAGAAATGGTCAAAGGATGTGAACAAGCAGTTTTCAGATGAAGAAATTAAAGTTATCTGCAGCTATATGAAAAAATGTTCTCAAACACTACTGATTAGAGAAATGATAATTAAGACTACTCTGAGGTACCATCTCACACCTATTTAATTGACTAATATGACAACAAAGGAAAATGATAAATGTTGGAGATGTGGGAAAATTGGAACACTAATGCACTATTGGTGGTGCTGTGAACTGATCTAATCATTCTGGAGAACAATTTGGAACCATGACCAAAAGGCTATAAAACTGTGGTACTCTTTGACCCAGTAATACCACTACTATTTCTATAGCCCAAAGAGATCCTAAAAATGGGGAAAGGTTCCACATATACAAAAATATTTACAGTTCCTCTTTTTGTGGTGGCAAATAATTGGAAATTGAGGGGATGTCCATCAATTTGGGAATGGCTAAATAAGTTGTGGCATATGAATGTAATGGAATACTATTGTGCTATAAGAAATGATAAGCAGGCAGATTTCAGAAAAATCTGGAACAACTTACATGAATTGATGCTGAGTGAAATAAGCAGAACCAAGAGACATTGTACATGGTATCAACAACATTGTGTGATGATCAACTGTGATAGGCTTAACTCTTCTCAGTAATACAATGATCTAAGACATTGCCAAATGACTTAAGATGGAAAATGCTTTCCACATTCGGAAAAAGAACTATGGATTCTGAATGCAGATTGAAGCATACTATTTTCACTTTTGTTATTGCTTTTATGTTGTTGTTGTTTATTCTTTCTTGTGTTTTTTCTTTTGTTCTGATTCTTCTTTTACAAACATGACTAATGTGGAAATATGTTTAATATGAATGTAATATATAACCTATATCAGATTGCTTGCTGGCTTTGGGAGGGGGAGGGAAGGGAGGGTGGGAGAAAAATTTGGAACACAAAATCTTACAAAATGAATGCTGAAAACTATCTTTACATGTAATTGGAAAAAATAATAAATTTTTAAAAAGAAAAAAAAGAGTAGAGACCGTCTTTGTTTTTTGTATTTGTATCTCTAGTAATTAGCACAGTGTCTGGCACACATAGTAAGCCCTTAAAAATGTTTATCTATATGGCTATGTCCTCAAATTCATTTCAAGGGAACTCTGCCACATAAATTCCATAAAGCCATGTGGGTCTGACCCCACCAGTATTTTGGGAGACCCAATATGCTTTGTGTTTTCTATATAAGTGAATTTAAGTCCACACAAAACCCAGAGGGAAACACCACTGTTTATCTTCTATATTGCTGTCTTTTCACACACATATGCACCAGCAAAGTCTTTCCACATATAGTGTACTCGCCACATGTGGGATATAGGTAGGAATAGCTGGCTGCTGAGGTCTTTTCCGGCTTTCAAGTTGTGTGATTCTGGAGGATGACTTGGAGAGTAGTGACACTAGAAGCAGAGAGATTCTTAAAAGGTTATGGCAATGGGGCAGCTAGATGGTGCAGTGGATAGAGCACCGGCCCTGGAGTCAGGAGTACCTGAGTTCAAATCCAGCCTCAGACACTTAACACTTACTAGCTGTGTGACCCTGGGCAAGTCACTTAACCCCAATTGCCTCACTAAAAAAAAAAAAGGTTATGGCAATAACCCAAGTAAAGAGTGATGACTACCAAAATTAGGGTGGTACACTCATGAGCAAAGGAGATAAATGCAAGAAGTATGTAGGTGTAGAACTAACAAGACTTAAAAGCTAGTTGGATATGGAGAGTGTGGAAAAGGGAAGGGTCAAGGAATCCTTTTAAGGTGTGAATAAAAGTGACTGAAAGGAAGGCAGTGTCCTTGACAGTGTTTCTGGGAAGTTTAGGAGACAGCTGCATTCAGGTGTTTTGAGATGCTTAGGGGGGGGGAGCAAGCAGGTGCAGACTTTCAGCATATTGTTTGTAATGATGGATTAGAGGCCAGAAGATAAATTAGGGAAAGATATATAGATTTGGAAAACATATGCATAGCAATAATATTTGAGCCTTATGTTCAACAAGAGAGAGGTGGAGAGAAAGGAAAAAAAAGGTCCAGGATAAAGCCTTGGGGGACACCCATGGCTAGGAAGTAGGACATGGATAGTGATCCATCAAAGAAAAATAGGAAGGATTTATTAAAAAAGAGGAGAATCAGTAGAAAACAGAGTGGTAGAAACCTGGGGAGGAAAGAATATTGAGGACAGGATGGTTGTCAGTGTCAAAAACATTCAGAGAGGTCAAGAAGGATGAGAACTAAGTAATCAGCTTTATAAGTCAAAAAAGATTGCTGGTAATTTTACAGAGAGCAGTTATTGTGGTATTATAGGGTAGGATCTATATTACCAAAAATTGGGGAATGAGGTGGTAAAGAAGTAGTGGTAATGAATATGAATATATATATATATATATATATATACATGCATGCATCTATATATCTATATATATTTCTAGGTGTTTGACTATGAAAGGGATTAAGAAATGAAATCTGCTAAGAGGCTGAGGAAATCCCTGAGGGTTAGTGGATAGAATAGAATTTGGAACAGTAGAAGTGATACAAAGTTAAGAAAAAAAAAACCACCTTGTAGCATAGACAACATATTTAATGTCCATAGAATGTTTTCTTTTCTTTTCATTTTTTGTTGTGTTTTTTTGTTTGTTTGTTTTGTGGGGCAATGACGGTTAAGTGACAGGGTTACACAGCTAGTAAGTGTCAAATGTCTGAGGCCTTTTTTGAACTCAGGTCCTCCTGAATCCAGGGCTACAGCTTTATCCACTGCAGCACCACCTAGCTGCCCCCATAACATGTTTTGTCAGTCAATCAATAAACATTTATCATGTACCTATCATGTGCCCGGCACTTTGTCAAGTCCTGGGGATACAGAAAAGGGCAAAAGACAGTCCTTTCCCTCAAGGAACTCACATTATAATGGGAGAGAGAACAAATAAATATATCCAGACAAGCTATATGCAGGATAAATAGGAGATAATTTCTTTTTTTCTTTTTCTTTTTTTTTTTTTTGGTGAGGCAATTGGGGTTAAGTGACTTGCCCAGGATCACACAGCTAGTAAGTGTTAAGTGTCTGAGGCCGGATTTGAACTCAGTTCCTCCTGAATCAAGGGCTGGTGCTCTATCCACTGTGCCACCCAGCTGCCCCAGTAGGAGATAATTTAAAAAGAGAAGGCAGTAGAATTAAGAAAGATCAGAAAGGCTTCCTATAGAAGATTTTAGTTGGGATTTAAAGGAAACCAGGGAAGCCAGTGGGTTGTGATGAGGAGGGAGAACATTCCAAGTACAGGGGACAGACAGAGAAAATGCCCATGGTGGAGAAATTGGGTGTCTTGTTCCTGAAACAGTTGAGAGGTCAGTATCACTGGACTGGAGAGCATGAGGTAGGGAGTAAGACATAGAAAGACTGGAAAGGGAGGGTTTTGAAGTATTCTTAATGCCAAACAGAACATTTTGTATTTGATCCTGGAGGCAATGGAAGCCACCAGATTTTACTGAGCCGGGGTGTGACATGATCATACCTGTGCTTTAGGAAAATCACTCAAGTGGCCGAATGGAGGAGAGAATGGAGTGGGGAGAGACATGAGGCAGGCAGACCCACCACTAGTATGGCAGTAATTCCAGCATAAGGTGATGGGGGATGGCACTAGAGTGGTGGCAGTGGTGAAACCAAAGACCTTGGCAGCAGATTGGATGTGGGGAGGGGGTGGTAAGAGAATGAGGAGGTGAGCCTGAGGGAATGGGTGTATGGTATTGCCTTTTACAGTAATATAGAAGGTAGAAGAGGGAAGGCTTAAGGAGAAAGATAATAAGTTTTGTTTGGACATATTGAGTTTAACTTGTCTATTTGATATCCAGTTCAAGATATTTAAAAGAGAAGAGGATCAAAACTGTTAAGGGAAAAAGCAAGATCAGGGCAGCGTTGATAGACTGGGAGAACATGAATGGGTAGAGAGAGGATAAAGAATAGGTTTAAGAGTGAAGCAAAGATGGCCTTAGACACTTGACACTTAACCCTAATTGCCCCGCACAAAAAAAAAAAAAAAAGAGTGAAGCAAAGAGAGAGATGGGAGGTTATAATCAGAGTATTCAGGGTTCTGAATTTTGACATGAGGACACTTATAGTTGATATTAAAATCCAGGATATGGCCATCCTTGTGCATGGGTGAGAAAGAGTATAGCATAGGCATAGTTCACAGGAGTTTAGGAGGTTGATGAGGCGGGCGGCCAAGATATTTGAGGAGATGACAGTAACTGTCTTAGAATTCCCAAGTATGAGGTAGGTTTCAAAGTAGAGAGGAGGACTGTGAACCTTAGAAACCAATGGAACTTCTTGAAACCGGAAATGACATAGCCCCAGGGTTAGGAGTATCACTTTAGTAGTTCTGCTAAGGGTGAATTGGAGAAGTGGAAGAAGATAAGAAATGTGATCGATTTGGACATTATTTTAATGGCCCAGGAAAGAGAGGATAAGAGACCTAAACTGGGGAAGTCGTTGTGCATGTGAAGAGAATGCGGATGTGAGAATTGTCGGGGGCAAGGAATGATAAATCTTGGCAGACTGGATTAGAGAGTGATAGTGAAGAAGAGTCCAGGGTGATGCCATCATTTTGAATCTGTGTAGGACGGTGGATATAAGAAAGAGGTGTGGGATCTTGGGGCGGGGGGAGGGAAGATAATGAGTTCTATTATTGACAGAATAGGGGCTTCAGAGGCTAGGAAGGAGAGAGAAGTTGATGGATTATGGACAGAGTAGAACTAAGAGGGATAAGGATGACAGAGTACCAGTGTTATCTGGCTCAGATGAACTATATCCCAGGGCACTTAACAGAACTCCTTGATTTGATAACTGAGCCGCTGTCGGTAATCTTTGAAAGATGAAGAATGGGAAATGTATCACAGGACTGGGAAAGGTCAAATGTCCCAATTTCTGAAAATTGGAAGAGTGTGGAGTCTGTAAACTGTAGGTAAGTGAATGTGACTTCAAATTTTATAAAATTTTGGAGCTTATTATATTAAAAGGATGATTTATAAATATCTACAAAGAGAAGTAGTGATCACTAGCAAACATCATAGTTCATCAAGAACAAGGCATTCCAAATCAACATTATTGGTAGGGTTACTGGACCAGGGAATGCTGTAGACATAGCTTACCTATCTTTCAGCAAATCATTTGACAATGTGCCTTTATCTTTATCTTTGTGGACAAGCTTTATGGGCTAGATCAGAGGAGTTAAATATGGAATTCATACCACTTAGTGAGGAAATCAGATTAAAATGTAATTGAGAAACATTTAACGAAATAAAAACACAATAGAACAAAGATAATGTTAATATGTGATTTTCTAAGTCAATATGTGGCCCACAGGAATCCTTATTTATGGTTTAGTGGGCCATTTTTTTCTTTTTCTTTTTAAAACAATCTGGGTTAAATGATAAGCCCAGGATCACACAGCTAGTTAAGTGTCTGAAGTTGGATTTGAATTCAGGTTCTCCTGATTCCAGGGCTGGTGCTCTATCCCTTTGCCACCTCACTGCTCCCTAGTGGGCCATTTCTATTTGAGTTTAACACCACTGGGCACAGTAACTGGGTTCCAAATTGACTATAGCCTAAAAGTAGAAATCAAAAGCTCAATGTCAAGTTACAGAAAAATCTTTAGTGGAATAACCCAAGGATGAATCCTTTGCCATGTGCTATTTAACATTTGTAACAATGAGTTGTGTGTGTGTGTGTGTGTGTGTGTGTGTGTGTGTGTGAACAATTTAATTAAGAGACCCATCTCTCTGGATGCTTGTTTTAGATTGGTCCCCCTTGTTTTCCACACTCCAACCCCACCAACATCAAAATGACTCTTCCTCAATCCACCTTCCTTTATTCTCACCATAGCTCAGGCTTAAAAAATTAGCTTGGATTAATACCAAGTTATGTTCAGTGTGATATAAGAGGGGTGGGGTTTGGGACTGGGGAAGGAGGGAAAAGAGGTAGCTACTTAAAACAGAGTTCAAATCAGAGCCAGGAGGGAGGTACTGGGCTCTGAGGGGGTCCTAGAGCTTAAATTTCCCTTTTTACAACTTCCACCTTGTTCTGTCCTCTGGAGTCAGTCAGTCAGCAAATATCAAACAACTACTATGTGCAAGGTACTGTGCTAAGTGTTGGGGGATTCAAAGAAGGGCCAAAACCAAAACCAAAACCCAGTCCCTGTTCTTGGGGAGCTTAAAGTCCAATAGGGGAGACAACATAAAAACACTTTTGTAAAACAAGACATACAAGATAAATTGGAGATAATCAAAAGAGGAAAGGTACTAGCATTGGGAGGATCAAGAACGGCTGCTTGTAGAGGGGTAGCATCTTAAGTGAGATTTGAAGGAAGTCAGGGAAGTCAAGAGCTGGTGATGAGGAGGGATAGAATTCCAGGCATGGAGAACAACCAGTGAAAATGCCTGTAAGTCTAGAGATAGAAGGTCTTGTGTGAGGTACGACAAATAGATCAGTGTGACTAGACTCCAGAGGATTCAGAGAATGCTGATCAGATGACTTTATATTTGATCCTGGAAGTGATAGGGAGTCACTAGAATGTATTGGTTCTGACCTGGTCAGACTTGCCCTTTATGTAGCAAGGTCAATTTGATAGATGAGTAGAGTATGGACTGTGGTGAAGAGAGACCAACCATAAGACAAATGGAACAAATCTAGTTCCTTCTCCACATGACAGCCCTTCATATAGCTCCCAAATCATCTACAGATCTGATGAGTATATTCTCCAACTCTTTCTCCATGTCAGTGATAAAAAAAATTAACACAGTTCCATTTGGGTACCACACAGGACAACTCCTGAACCATCAGCTATTCTTTGACTCTAGCTATCCAGCCAATGCTGAATCCATTTGATTGTACCAGTGTCTAATCTGTATCACTCCATCTCCTCCACAAGAATAGTATGAAACACTCTAACCCAAAACTTGGCTAAAATTTGGTAAAGTTGTATCTACCATATTCCCTTCATTTACTAGTTCAATAATGCTGTTAAAAATAGGGATTTAAAAATTTTTTTAAAATAGGGATTTGTTCTTTATGAAGCCACACTATCTAGTTGTAATTATTTCTTCCCTTTCTAGATATTTCCTATTTCTTTAATTTTCTAGTCTAGAATTCTCCCAGGAATAGCAGTCAAGCTCACTGACTTATAGTTTCCGTACTCTGTTCTCCTTTTTTGATTTTTAAAAACCTTTTGGATTCTGGGTGTCCTAGATTATGGAGACTGCTGAGATTGCTTCATTTTTGGTACATAATTTCTGTTTTGGAGAGGTTTTAAAGGTTATAAGGATCAGAAATAATGTCTGTTTTCTCCATCTTGTCACATGACCCAAAATATCTCTTCACTGTTTTGGAAATTGGGTTATTTGTCTTTCTCCAGTCTGATGATACCTATCCTGTTTTCCATGGTCTTTCATATTTCACCACCAGTAGCCCAGCAATTATATTTTCCAGTTCTTTTTAGGATCCAAGGATGTTGTTCATTTGGGCCAGGTAACTTGAATTCCTCAAGAGTTCTGATATGTTCACTTACTATTTATCTTGAGTATCAACTCCTTCTTAATAATTCTTATTCTGTCATTTCAATTGTGAAGGTCATTTTCCTTTGCAGAGAAGACAGAAGCAAAATAAGACTTGAATATCTCTGCCTTTTTTCTGTTGCCACTTAGCAAAACCCCATCTATCCCATAAAAAGGTCTTATCCCATTTTTGATCCTTCTTTTTCTCTCAATGTAACTTAAAAAAAACCCACCTGTTTTTGGTAATCCTCCACAAACTTTATTCAACAAATCCAGCTTATTCTGAGCTTTAGAATTTCTGACACTATTCTTACAGGACCAAGACATATTCTTACATTCATCTTCTTATACCTGGCCATTCATCAATGGCTTATGATTTTTCATCCCCAGGTTTTTTTTTTCTTCTCTTTTCTTCCTTTTTCTTTTTTGCTCTAAAAGTAATGCTGCTGGAAGTATTATTAAATAGCTAATAGTGTTCCTCCACCCCATGAACAATGTTCCCAGGTTATAGTCCTAGTAGTGAGATCATTGGACTAAATGATACAATTAATATTTTTCATTATATAATGCCATATTACTTTCTAAAGTGTTTGTGTCAAGTCATAGTCTTACTAACAACATAATAGTATAACACTGTGATAATAACTAGCTTGCTTTAATCAATATACTGGCCATGTGGTTCTCTCCTCTGTGGCTTCATAGTTTATTTTAAATGAAAAGTTATGAATTCAATCACAGTGGTTAAGAAAGTTCCTAAAAAAAAACTAAAAAAAAAAGATAGTTTCTAATATTTAGGCAGATGTTAGTCTCTCTGCTTATACTTTCATTGATATCTTATTTTTAAATAATCCATTGCTTCTTTGTGGTAGAAGCAAATTTTTAGGTTACTGGAAAGGTTTGGGTAACAAAACAGCAGATTATATTATAGTATCTATTGATAGATAGGCACTAGGAGGGAAGGCTAGGGAAAGACTAGACCTTTCCTCAGTATTTCTCACAGTCCTTGAGTAGGTGGATACCTACTCAACCTGAGTGTTCTACTCCAAGATGAATGGAGGGCCTTTGGCCCTACTCAATACCTTCCTTCTCTGTCACAACTGAGTCAAATAATTTCTTTCTCCTTTAATTGGTTGTCCTGTGGCTGCCAGTTTTTGGCACAGTTTGTAAAACCCTCACTCTCTTCTATAACTTCTACTCTTTTCTGTAGCTTACAGATCCTTGAAATCTCTGTTTTCCTTTCTTTTCTTTTTTTTTTTTGAGGGGGGGGGTGAGGCAGTTGGGGTTAAGTGACTTGCCCAGGGTCACACAGCTAGTAAGTGTCAAGTGTCTGAGGACAGATTTGAACTCAGGTCTTCCTGAATCCAGGACCGGTGCTTTATCCACTGCGCCACCTAGCTGCCCCTTTCCTTTCTTTTATACAAATTCCTTAGGGCATGACCAAGAGTCTTACACATTGACTTTGATTAATTGAAGGAGATGTACAGGCCCTGGTGGTACTTAGCATAGATTGACTGATTCAATTAAGTGTTCTTATCTAACAAAGTTAATTAGTTGGAAGTGGGTGGGATAATCAGTAGAGCCCCAGTTTTATACTTGGTATGCCTATTTCTCTACTGCCCAGCCAGCACTGAATTTTTGTGATTTTGAATAATTAAAAAATGTACTTATTGGATAGTGATATTTCTGAATTGTTTGTCACTTTTTATGACGACTAGAGATTTTTTAACAGATTTCACAAATGTCTGGGTTGTTTTGGTTTTTTTTTGAAAGCTACTTGTCCATATCTGCTATGTCTGTTTATTTTCATGCTGTTACTTGCAGTTGTCCTTGTTGTTGAGGATAGCTGGCTGGATAATATACCTTTTTCTGGGAGTGGAAAGACCTAAATCCTCCCAGATACACCTGTGCCTGTATAGAAACTTGGATTTAGGCATGGCCTTCTCTATAGCTTTAGCCCTCTCCTCTGTACCCCACTGAAGATTAATTCTCTAGCAACCCTATTAAAGAGATCTGCTAAAGCTAAGAACAAATTGCTTTTGTCCAGAGGAAATGGCCTGGATCTTTGGGGATTTTTTCCTCTGCTAATTTGGAGACAGCTTAAAAAATAAAGATGATCAATACACAGTATTAATAAAATTATAACAGCTCATCAAGTTCCTAAATGGCCTCTGTCACTAAGCTGGAAAGGAAACATCCCAGCCAATTAAATTTCAGCTAATTAAATTAGTCCAACAGTCAACTGCTTCGTTATTTGTACTGTTGAACACAATTAAAGGCATATACACAGAACAATTCAGATCAAGCTCATCTTCTATCAAGAGAAATCAAGTTTAAAGTACTACTGGAATAGTAATGAACAGATTGAAAGGAGAGAGGGAAAATCTGGATTTAAACTTCATTCCTTAGATAAAAGAAGAAGGGAAGAGAAAGTGGAAAGGAAGGCACTTATCAGGGGGCAACTAGGTGGCACAGTGGGTAAAGCACTGGCCCTGGATTCAGGAGGACCTGAGTTCAAATCTGGCCTCAAACACTTGACACTAGCTGTGTGACCTTGGGCAAGTCACTTAGCTCTTACTGCCCTGCAAAAAATAAAAAATAAATCTTTATTAAAAAAAAGAAGAAGGCACTTATCAGCTACCTGGCTTCTCAGCCAAGGAAAGTTCACTAATGATTGAGTTTGTCTCTTAATCTAGTCACCACTCTTGTCTGTATCTCTGATAAATAAGAATACTGCTACCTTTGCAGAACCTGGAAATGCTTCTTATCTCTCTCTCTCTCTGCCATCTGTTCACGTGGGGATCTCCCTGACTCAGAAACACAACATTAGTTCAAAAGCTTCCCAGGCCATTATGCAGTCATGTGAGAATTCCTTTTCTTCCCAGGCTGGGAAGACTACATCTCCCAAGATGCTTAGTTAGTTTCGTTATTGCTCTTCCTTTGCCTACAAGAAGATTGGCTCCTTTCAGAAGTTTTCACTTAATAATGAATTACTTTCCTAAACTTTTTTTTAATCATGAATTTATCAAATATCAACCTGCCTTTGGCTCTAATTCTGGATTTTATATTTTGTTCCATTGAATAATTTTTCTTTCATTTTATCCAGCATCATTTGTTGATTATATAAAAACATTTTATTTGGTAGACTAAAATGTTGCCTTAAAGGCTGTGCTCCAGCAAGGTGTCTTCTATGCATATGTCAAAACTATAAAAGTTTGCTAAAAAAATATAGCAGAGATTATGTTGTTTGACAACCTTTTGAGTATTAATATCAAGTGTGACATAAAACAGGGAAACATATGCTTACCAAATGTGTTTGTCAGTCTCATGGAAGATATCCAGTGCAGTGTCTAAGTCAAAGAGAGATTCTCTGTAAATGGTGAAATCCTCCAGATGCTCCTCCTTGCAGATGATGCCATGTTCATTGCATTAAGCCCCAGAATATTGCAGAATCACCTCAGTGAGATACATCCATAGACATAGGAAAAACCACTTGGGTGAAGAATCCTTTTTTCTACAAGCTATGACATATAGTTGGATGGAAAACCTATAGAGTTTATCCATCAGGATATTTTATCTTGGACAGATACTGAAAATAGGTAATGATCTAAGCTCAGAATTCAGAAAGAGGAGGAGAACAGGCTGGGTTACTTTGGGAAATTGTAAAGTTCTTTTAATGACTTTAAGAACAAAACACACACACACACACACACACACACACACACACACACACACACACACACGATTCCGAAACAGAGGTCCATCCTTATAACATCAGTATTCTGCTTCAGTCACATCCCACTCTTTGTGATCCCATTTGGGCTTTTCTTGGCAGAGATACTGGAGTGTTTTGCCATTTCCTTTTCCAGCTCATTTTACAGATGAAGAAACTGAGTTAAGTGACTTGCCCAGGATCTCACAGCTCACAGCTGGTTAGTTTTGGAGGCCAGATTTGAACTAATGAAGATGAGTCTTCCTGGTTCTAAGCCCAGTGCTCTATCCACTGCTAGTGATATTGTATAACTCTATGTTATTGAATATTATAGCATTTTAAGATTTTAATTGATAACAATCACCCAAAGGTACATATTAGATGTGAGTTGTCAGCAACATATTACAATTTAAAAAGTATGCAGGAAGAATGCAAAGGACTTCATCAAAGAAATATATGACCAAAAAAAGAATATGTGAGCGGAAAAAGTAGCCAGTGCACAGCCCAAGTACTCCATTGGTATTCTTACAATGAGGAAAAAGAATAAATATGAGGTAAAAGAATATGAGGTAGAACATCAACAAGTTGGGTGCCTCTCCTGTGGTGAACTTACTGGAGATCATGTCATATAGGATGGGTAGGAATAGATGGGTTGTGATCAATAATGAAATCACAGATATACTATAGCATCAGAATATCTTGTATCAGCTAGTTTTGATAATTATCACTTTATGGTGTAATTTGAGGTGTAGAAGTACAAGTCTCCAATAGTTTTTATTAATCTTCAGCTTTACAGTTAAAAATACTTTCCACATATATTATCTCACTCCTCACAGCCCCTGTTAATAAGTTATGTAAGTTTTATCTTCATTTTGTAGATAAGAAGATGAAGGCTCAGATAAATTTTGCTATTTGTACAAGCATACATAGCTAGTACCTGGAAAAGATAAGACTAGGACCCAGATATTCTCTTACCACATCTAGGGTTTTTCCCACAGGAATCTGAACCCATGTCTTTTCATTCAAGGTCTAATGGTCTTTCCATCACAAAGAGAGTCAGACAATCATACCAACATTTGTTAAGCTCCTACTATGTGCTGGGAACTGTGCCACACTGGGGATACAAAGAGAAGCATGACAGTCCCTGCTTCAAGGAGTTTAGAGTGTAAAGAAGGAGCCAATACATAAAAAGAGGCTGAAAACTGGGGGGTAGAAAGGGGTTACCCAGGGCATGATGGGAAATTATCTAAAGAGGTACAAGTTTCTGAATTGATTTAATCCCGTAGAATAATGAATTTTTGAACATGATGAAAGCTGGGAAAGTAGCCAGGTGGGAAATGATGATCTTAATTCCCCAAGTACCATTTTTAAATGAAAGAGGATCACACTTTGCTGTCTCAGATTAATCACATAACTGAATTATCCATTACACGTGGGTAGTGTGGGGCAATGGAAAAATAACAAAACACTGGACTTTGAATCAGAAGACACATTCAAATTGCATCCCTTCTGTCTACTATGTGCATGAACTTAGATAAGTCTTGGGGGTTTCTGAATTCTATGACCTGACCTAAATCTGAAATTATTGCAATTGAGATAAAAAGTAGAATGTTGGTTATAAAAAAAGAGTTGACATATCCTCTCTTTACTCACCTTCTCACCTCTCTCCTGTAGAGAAGCTCCTCTGATTGTGTGTGTGTGTGTGTGTGTGTGTGTGTGTGTGTACACACACACGCTTGAGTAGGAGGGAATCACTCTTGTCATCATGTCCTTATATGAGTGAACATAACATTTTGGGGGTTACCTACATCATGCAAATCCCCTTGTACTATCCCTCTAAATATAAACTACAGGGAACCTGATGCTCCACAAAGGGATAGGGTAGGAAGGAGAATGGAAGGAAGATGGAGGATGAGCCAGCTCACATGGTTAGTTCTCCTGTTTATTTTTCAAATTTCTCTTCCTCTCTTAGAAACAGTTTTGAGAAGTCTCTCTGATGGTGGATAGATATATAGATATAGATTAGAGATAGAGATAGATATTTGCAGTTGCTGCCAAAGAGCAATTCTTTCTTCTATCCAGGGGTGAGAAAAATTTAAGTGATAAATCTGAGAGGGCAGAAGAATAGTTTTCTACTCCTCTCTTCCTAGGATTACACCTTTCTAGTGCTCTCCTGAATGTGAAGGAGAGAATCATAAAATGTAGAGTTTGAAAGATCTTCGGGATCACCTAGTTTAATGAACTTCGTGACTTTACAGATGAAGTGTCACTTTGGTGAAGTGACTTCACAGATGTTACACAGCTACTTATTGGCAGGGCAGGGATCTCGAATTCCTGACTTCTAAGTGCTCTTTCTGCTATGGCCATGAAAATCAAATCATCACCAAAATTTTGAATGTGTTAAGGGTTGTGTGGTGCATACCCTAGAGAACAAACTTGGAGAAAGTAAGTTAGTGACCTCACTGCACTTCTTCTAAATATCATGTCCACTTATATGAACAATGTAGAACATTTAGACAACCTGTGGTGAATTTGGACTATCTTTAGAGTCATTTTGGATGATTTATTATAATAAGGAAAATTATTATTCCATACTTCCCTCCTCTGTTAGCACCCACAACTTTAATTACTTCTCACCCCCTCCCTGACCACCACCAAATCATTCTGATTGACTGGCTAGATGCCCCCAATACATTAGATAATTACATAACAATCTTACCTTGATTATATAGAAATGCCCTTAGAGCATTGAAATGAAGCAGAAAAGCAAATTGCTGTAATAATTGCTTCCAGACAGCACACTGTATTACTTTATGCTGTGAATGTGTTCCCCAAAAAGAGTGTGTCTAGAAAGGCTCTGTACCATAGGAGGAGAGTCCTAGAATAAAAGCCAGAAGATCTGAGTTCTAATTCAGGCTCTTTAACTGGTTATTTGATTATACTTGAATCACCAAGAAGTAAAGATTTTGATAATGGGACAGAATCTTAGAGGTACTTTCCCTTCTGTTTGTTCTTCAGTTAGAAGTGAATTCTCTTAATTTATTTAGTTTTAATTAGATTGTAAGCTCCTTCAGGGCAGGGACTGTCTTTTGCCTCCATTTGTATCCTCAGCACAGTGCCTGGGACATAGTAGGTGCCTAATAAATGTTTATTGATGGTGATCTGATTTTTCTACCTACTCTTTACTCTATCCATTCCTGGGCAGGAATCCTCTTTACATCTCCAAAAGGAGCCAGTTTTTGCTTGAGAACTTCTACTTTAGAAGAACTCACTATCTTCCAAAGCAATCCATTCTAATTTGAGAGAGGAAATTGTAGGGACATTTTTTGTTGGTGTTTCACTGAGCCAAAATCCTCCTTTCTGAAATTTCCATGCATCCCTCCAAGATTTGCCCTCTGGGACCAGGCAGATAAATTTAATCCTTATTCCACTGAGGAGAAGCTAAAATTCTTAAAGACAGTTATATCCCTCATAAATTTTCTCCTCTTCAAATAAACATCACTAATTCTTTCAATCCAACCTCATATGGTATGGTTTCTAGTCAGCTCATCATCCTGGTCATCTTTGGGTAAGATACAGTTCCTTAATGTCATTTCTCAAATGGGTCTCTCACTTTGCCTCTCTGAGTTTCAGTTTTTGCTTTTTTTATTTATATGTGTAAAAGGAGAGGGTAAGAGGAGATGATATCTCATGTTTCCTTTAAGTTCTTCAACTCTATGATACTTATTTTTGGTAGATGGAGAATATTTCCTTATTGACATATACAGATTATGAATGTATTTCCAAAATATGTGTTTTATTGATGCTTTAAAGAAATCATTATTGTCATTTGTCAGTGGCCTCTGAGAAGCCCCTTATCAAAGAGAAATTTCCTAAAGTGAAGAAATTGAACACTCTGGCCATGTCTTAATGTGCACCAAAGTCTATCACCTTTCTGTCCAGAGGTGGGATATATCTTTCATTGATTTCTGAGTCAATATTGGTACATTTATAAAAGTTCTGATGTCTTTCAACATTGTTTTTCTTTACAATATTAAGGTCACTGTGTATATTGTTTTCTTGGTTCTGCTTTCCAAAGAACTGTATCAGTTCACACAAGTCATTTAAAGTTTCTCTATATTTTTCATATTTTCTCCTTCTTACAGCACTTTGTTCAATTACATTCATACCTCACAATTTGCTCAGCTTTCCCCAATCAATATCAGCTTTGCTTCCAGTTCTATTTTACCATGGAAACTTATTATTTACACATCATTTTTGTACCTATGGGATCTTTTCCTCTGCCTTTGACCTCCTTGGTGTGGATACTTTAGTGATATTTCTAGAATAATTCTAAAGTGTTTTCCAAAATGGTTGTACCAGTTTATATGGTATATTGGGTATTCAAGGAGGACTAGCATCTCTGGTGTGAGGGCTTGCCAAACCCTTTTCATGGCTGCTCATCCACATTTGGTGTCCACCTGTCACCCAACTTTCACCTGTAGCTCTAAGAAGTTGTAGTATGTGTAGGTGGCATACACATTTTACACCCTGGTAAAACTGTCTCAGCAGATGGACTAAACCAAGTTGAAAGTAAATGACAGAGGGGAAGCTAGGTGGCGCAGTGGATAAAGCACCAGCTCTGGATTCAGGAGGATCTGAGTTCAAATGTGACCTCAGACACTTACTAGCTGTGTGACCCTGGGCAAGTCACTTAACCCTCTTTGCCCCACCAAAAAAAAAAAAGTAAATGACAGGCTTCAAACTCATTACTTAGTTAAAGGGATTCTACCCCAAGCATTTCTACCCCAGTTGAATGAGAACAATTTATTCCAGGGGCCATGAAGGCAGCTGAAGCAGGTGCTATGAAGCACTTAGAGATTGGTCAGACATTAAAAGTACCAATGTCATCCACTGCATCCCAGGCCATCTTGACTTTTGTCTTGCCACTGGACTTCAATGACTTGGAAGAGAGAATGAAGCTGATGACTTTTTGCAACTCTGCCTCACTTCAATCTAATTTACATGCAAGTCAAGACATCACTCATCACCCACTATCTTATTTTTTTAGTATCTTACTATCTTACCTATCTGGAAGTCCTTTGGCAACAGGAAAGTGATGAAGCAGCAAGTATGGATACACTTAGAGCTGTTGTCACAATCCTGCACATAGGCAGCCCAGGGCATTGGTCCATCTTCTCACTGGACTGAAGTAGCAGTGGGATTTGGCACCAAACTGTTCCCTTCCTGGTATGAGGAAGGGTCTAGAAAACGTGCCCTAAAATTGTCTGCTTTACTTAGCCCTGGCCTACTTATCACAGCAGGCAGGGATCCCACCCTGTGGTTGAAACACACAAAAAAGTACAAATATTTTTGCAAAGATGATTCCATTCATCATCAGTACATGGAACATGTGTACACTTGTAGACAACACAAAATCTAGCAGACTGGAGAGGCAGAGAGTTCTTGTTGTGAGAGAACTCAGCAGGTACTGCCTGCAGATAGGGGTTCTGAGTCAAAGAAGGATGGCAAATGAAGTCCAGTTTACTGAAGTTGGAGCCGGATATGTGTGTTTCTGGAGTGGCCACTGTGATGAAGAGCACCATGATGTTGGTATAGGTTGCACAATCAGATCTAATATAATCAGCAAGCTTGTATGCCTCCCAAAAGGAATGAATGAAAGTCTCATGACAATGTACCTACCACTTGCAGGAAAGTGCCAGGCCATCATCATCAATGTGTATGTACCCACCATGATGAACCCTGGTGAGGTCAAAGGATAATTCTGTGAAGACCTGTAGACCCTTATCATTAATTAATTCTGGGTGAATTTAATTCCAGAGTAGGCATAGACTATTGGACATAGCAAGGGGTTGTTGGGAGGAACAGAGTCGGAAATAGCAACAGCAACTGTCACTTACAACTGAAGATTTGTGTATCTCATGATCTCATCCCAACACTGTCTTCCACTTGCTTAATCATGACAAAATGTGGTTGACACACCCTTGCAACAAGCACTGGCATTTAATAGACTAAGTCATTGTAAGGAAAAGAGACAGGCAGGATGTAAGAGTGATGAAAGAGGATGTGTGACAGTGTTGGATTGATTATAGACATCCTCTTCAAGCTAAACATTTGCATTTGGCCCCAAGGCAAGACAACAGTGAAGAAACTCAGCATCAACAGATTAGAGAACTGCTTCTTATATGAACAGTGCACCACTGACCTAGAAGGAAAGATGAGTCAGCAAACAGTAACAGTGGAGCAGAAAGAAGTGTGCAGCTTTCAAAGAATTGGTGTACTACATTTGCTCATCTGGGCTAGAATACTCACAAACGTCAGGATTGGTTTGACAAAAATGATGGGGAAATTCAGAAGCTGCCAAAGGAGAAATGTGAACTCCACAGAGGTTACAGGACAGCTCATCCCTCTCCAAGAATACAGTGTTTAAATCCATCAAAAGTAAAGTGCAGAGGGGCAGCTAGGTGGTGCAGTGGATAAAGCACTGGCCCTGGATTCAGGAGGATCTGAGTTCAAATGTGGCCTCAGACACTTGACACTTACTAGCTGTATGACTCTGGGAAAGTCACCTAATCTTCATTGGCCCACAAAAAAAAAATAACAATTAAAAAATAAAGTGGCCACATGTATTAAAAAAGAAGAGAAACTGTCCCAAAAGTAAAGTGCAAACAGTGCTTAGAGAGATGCAGGATTCTTGGCTCAGTAAGAAGGCAGATGAAATTTCATTTTATACTGACAGCAATAATCCAAAGTGCTTCTATGATGCCCTGAAGACGATGGGGCTAAAGACCTCTGGTGCATCTCAGCTACTCAGTGCTGATAGAGACATATTGATTGGTGATAAGGGCATGATCCTGGAGAGATGGGCTGAACACTTCCATAGCTTTCTCAACAGACCATCCTCAACAAATGCAGAAGCCACTGACCATATGCCTCAGGTTGTAGTCAATCCTTCTCTAGCTGAACTTCCAACTGAACAAGAGGTATTGAATACCACCCAGCTCCTCTCAAGTGGCAAAGTGCCTGGAGCTGATTCCATCCAAGCAGAGATTTATAAGGCAGGGGGCCCACTGCTTCTACAGAAGCTGGCTGAAGTCTTCAGGGTTATATGACAAAACAAAGTTTTCTGCCAGATCAAGGATGCCTTCATTGTCTCTATAAAGGAAAAGGGAACAGGCCATGCTGAGGAAATCACAGGAGTATCTCTCTCTCAGTCATTGCAGGTAAGATTCTTGCCAGAGTCCTCCCTAATCAGCTGATCCTTCACCTAGAAGACGGTCATCTGTCTGAGAGGCAGTATATGGCTTCAGAAAGGGCCAAGGAATTATTGACATAGTGTTTGCTGGCTGATGACTCCAGGGAAGATGCCCGGAGCAGAACAGGGTTCTGTATACAACATTCACCAATCTGACCAAGGCCCTTGATCCTGTCAGTTGTGAGGGCCTGTGGAGGATCGTGGCAAAATTGTGTTGCCCTGAGAAG